>NC_040912.2:85822058-86461267 GCF_004126475.2 Phyllostomus discolor
TTCCTGGTAGGAGCAGACGTGGTATTTGGAAACAGTTAGGTATAATCTCATATAGCTGATCACTCCTATGTCCCAGGACCCAGGAATTCCACTACGTCAGAAGGGCACTCATGCAATGGAGAAACCACACGTATCAGTCAAAATCAGCAGACGCTAGTGATGGGCAATGTCATAGGTGAGCCTTAGCCATATAATGTAAAATAGCAGGGCAAAAACTGACCCTGGTAAGATTATGTAAAGCATGAGGCACTTTCGATAAGGCTAAAAACAACAAAGTCCAGAAAATAATTTTCACCGCTACAAATATATCTGATAAAATTACATGGAAAAGAAAACAAGAAACAGGTGTTGCTGAAACTGGCTTTTTACCAGCTCATGGTTGCTGATGGTACGCATCTCTCCTGACCCCGATTTCAGCAACATCATGTTGGTAGCTTGAAATCCACTGGCCACGGCTGGTAATATTTACACCACGGTAATCAGCAGACACAACAGAACACGGCTTGCTGTATTTTCCTCCAGAGAGCTGGCTGTCACACGGTTACCAACACACACTGGCAAGGAATGATGATGACAAAATGTAGGATGGTGTTTGATAAGGGACTTGCATGGGGAGTGGCAGGAGACAGGATGGAAAAATCACAAAGCTCGATCTAAATATCGTCACAGCCTGCCTTGCATGTAGTGTTGGACTAGGTGTGGGGAGGTGATTCACAAGTACCTACAACATTTTAAATAAATAATAACCATGAGTCAACAATAGTGCCTGTGTGTTATGAACCAAGGGTAAAGATTTTCATAGATTTTTTAAGAGCAGTTTTAGGTTCCCAGCAAAATTGAGTAGAAGATACAGAGAATTCCCAAGGTTTTAGACATTTGACTTCTGTAGTCACCAGATTATTGTGTGTGTGTGTGTATGTTTGTGTGTGCTTGCACTGCATGCGTGTTTTGTGATCATCCTGGCTACGGTGCAAAAAGTAAGGGGCAACATGGAGAGAGCTGCTACAGAGAAAAGAACTCGCTCACACAGGTGCGCAGGCAGGTGACAGAGTAGCTAGGAAGACGCTGAGAAATGTGAAAGGTGTGTCAGAAGTAAAATCCAAGGACTTGGTCATTGATAGGCAGTAGGAGCAAGCAGTAGGGAGGACTGGGGATGACGACCACAGGTGGAGGGATTTGGGGGGCCACGTGGGAGGAAGATCGTGGCTTACTGGAGCCTGGGGGTGCCTCCGAGACAGGGTCTGCCTGGAAATATGCAGAAAGCAGTTGTTGCACAAGCCAGGGACTCAGAGAATGGATCAGGATGGGGGTAGAAATCCGGGACATTCAGCATAATTGGAAAATGAAAGCGCACAGGATCCCTGGATGCTGGAACACACACGGAGAAGAGCAGAACCCTTCGGAGAGCGATTTAAGGGGATGCAGTCACCTTGAATGGTGCCTGGAAAAGGTGGAAGGAGCAAATTGTACTGATAAGCCATCAATCACTGCTAGATTAATAACTGAATAAATGTGTAACTAATTACTAGTAACAACTGTGTGCATACACAGTTACCACGCCAAGGACTGCCTGTTCCCTAATTCTGCTCTGGCACCGCAGGTACCTGACTGCCGCGCACAGCGTGGGGCGGGCTACTCCCCATTCAGCAACGCAGGGAAGGCAAAGGCAGTGCGAGATCAGAGAGCAGCGGATGAACTTGCTCCCGTGACCACTAGGGGGTGATGTGGCTCTTTCCGTGAAACACCTCTGGAGCGTCAGGAGCAGGCGCAGACCTTCCTCATCTGAGAAATTGTTAGACACGTCAGGCACCTCAGGTGAGATACAGTAGGCACTGGCCGGAGAGTGATTTGCAGGTATCCTGGGATGCCAGTAGGTCCTTGAAATAGCAGGATCTGATCTTACACGTTGTAACCTGGCCCCCCCCACACACACATAGAATTTACCATGTATCTATCTGTACCTGTCGCTATATGATAGTGTTCAAAATCGGTAAATAAGTAAGTCAATGCCACCACCCTTTCAGTTCATCAATGTCCGGAGCCTCCAGCCAGTGGGACAAGAAGTAAAGGGTGAGAGTACCCACAGGAATCTAAGGAACCACTTCGTTATTAATAACCAAATGCAACGCATTTCCCGAATGTCACATAACTATGAGTCAGCTTTATTTCCGTTTACTAGCAACCAACTGTCAAAAGATGTATTTTAAAGAGAGAGGCCATTTGTAGATAGTAGCATAAAATATAAAACATAAAAGCAATCTAAGAGCAAATCTATTAGAAGACAAGCAACAGCTTAATGCAGAGAATTATTAAAATTTTAGAGGAAGACACTTTAAAAATCTGAAATAAGTGGAGATGTGGACCATGAATATGAATAAGTAAATCCACTAATAAAGGTATTCCAGATTCTGAATATCATCCATGTACTCAATGCAGCAATAACCAGAGTCACAAAAGATATCGTTTTTTAATGAAATGTGACAAAAGTAATGTGAAAATTAAGTGAAAAAGAGGGACGAGACGAGGAAAGGAAATCCTGAAGAAGTACCAAGAGAGGCAACTTGCCCTACTGATCATTAAGTTATTTTACAATTCAGGAAAATAAACAGGCGTCAGTGAACAGACGAACGGAAAACAAGAGAAACGTCACAAATACGCCCACACGGATACCTGCCCATCAGCACAGGGAATGGTGGAGCACACGGCGGGTTCTTCTGGGACAAGTGGTTATTCCCAGAGAGAAAGAGGAGTCACTCCTCTCCTCAGAGCAGAAGCAAAAATAAACTCTAAGTGAGTTAAATGCTTGAGTGCCAAACTCTAAATGCTTCAGTGTTTGGGTCAATAACACAGGAGTATATCTTTATGAGCTTGAGCCTTGACAGCATTTCTTAAAGAATTAAAAAGCGCGCCCCTCCCCCAAATAATAAGCTCTAGCCAAATTAAGAAATTCAACAACAAGGACGACAAACTGTCCCGGAGAGGGCGAAGCACAAGCCTCAGACTGGAACCACAGGAACAGCATGCAGTGATCGGGTGTGACACAGGTTTGTCATCCAGAAGCTGTCAGGAACTGTTACAATGAATAATGGCTAATCAGCCCAAAAGAAATCTGGGCAAAGGGCGGTTTACAGGAAACACCGGTGTTTTACATATTAAAAATACATTTGGCCTCCTTAGTTGTCAGAAAGATGCAGGCTAAAACTGTGGCGAGAAATGGTTTTGACCTCATAGACTGGAAAAAATTAAAAATACATTAAACACCAACTGAGTCTTAAAGGTGGAGCCTGTGAAAACACTTATAAACTGTTGATGGCACTAGTTGTTTGGCTTGATTAATTTGGAAAGCATTCTGTCCCATCATGCAAAGGTGACAATGTGACCCTAAGGTGGTCCTTACATTCCCTGGGACAGGAAAACCCTGCATTTAGGTATGCAGAGAAATGCACAAAAATGCAGTCCTGTTTGTAGCAGCATAAACACCTAGGGAAAAAAAACAGTGTACACCCATTCAAGAGTGGGTGATAAATTCTAGTGAATGAATAGAGTGGAATGCTATACATTAGTAAAAATTAATTATCTAACACTATATGCATCAACATTTTAATTTTACACAGAGTTGAATGAAAAATGAACGTGTCACAGAAAAAAAAAGGAACAGAATGATTCCCCCTTAGATGCATTTCAAAGATATACCACATTAAATAATATCTAATTTACAGGCTTTTACATGAATGCTAAAGGCTATAATGAAAAACAAATGAATTAAAATATAAACTTCAGAGTTATGGTTACTCAGACAATGATGAAAGAACACTGAAATCTTATAAAATAATATAGAGGCTTAAACATTCTCAGCGGTAATCTATCTCCTACATTGATTGGTTCAGAAAAGAGTATTCATTTTGTTGTTTCCCTAAATGCATTGCATATTTGTCATAAATATTGCTTTGCATACTCAACACTTAACTTTTTAATCCTCACCCTGAGGATATGTGCATTGATTTTAGAGAGAGATAAAGTTGAGAGAGAAAGAAATATCGATTGGTTGCCTCCCACACGCTCCCTAGCCAGAGATCAAACCCACAACCTAGGTACGTGCCCTGACTGGGTATCAAACCCTCAACCTTTTGGTGTACAGGATGACGTTCCAACCAACTGAGCCACCCTACCAGGGCTCAACATTTAATTTTTTAATGTAAGAAGCTTCTACATGGTTTCATACATACAGTAAAGGCTGTGACTGCTATACCCCAAGCTGTATCATTCATCGTCTGACATGGAAGGGAGGAGGGGGAAGGCAAATGGACAGGTTAAACAAGCAAAGAAATAAGCGATGTGTACATGATTTTATAACAAAAATGGTGAAAGAGCAGAGGCAGGGAAAAAGAAGATAAAGCAGCTTGAAACGCACACCAGTGAATTGGCCCAGCTCTCCTGGCCTCCCCCACTTCCTCTGAAATGTTTCAGTCTCGTGTACCTGGGGACTCTGTTCAAAGCGACCGTGTCACAAGGAGGTTGCTGCAAAGGGATGGCCACCTGCCACTGCTCTTTTCCTGGGCCAACCATGTGCCTAAAACTTCTCTGCTGCGTGGCCCTCTGTGTCTGGGGAGCAGGTGGGTTCCTGCCGTGACCTGGGGATGTGGGCGCCAGGGTTTCCTCTGGGTCTGCAAGGCTGGGCTGCCTCCCAGGCTTCTTCTCCACTTTCTGTCTCTCCCTCCACAGGCTCTGTGGACGACGAGGTCACCCAGAGTCCCAGACACCTGGTCAAAGGAAAAGAACAGAAAGCGAGGATGGAGTGTGTCCCCAGAAAAGGACACAGCTATGTTTACTGGTATCGTCGGAAGGCTGGAAGGGGAGCTCACATTTTTGGTTTACTTACAGAATGACCAAGTCATTGAGCGAGCAGAAGCGGTCAAGGAACGATTTTCATTTCGATGTCCCAAAGACTCGCCCTGCAGCCTGGAAATCCAGCCCACTGGGCCAGGGGACTCAGCTCAGTTTTTCTGCGCCAGCAGCGAGTACACAGTGCTAGCCATGCCAGCTCCTCCCAGTGCACAAACGTGCTGTGCGCCCCGCTCAGGAAACCAGTGGAGCATGCAGCAGGCGGTAGGAGCGACCAGAAACCCAACTTGAAAGAGCAGACGCCAGGAGGAAAAGCTCCCCCGTGGCAATGCGAGGTGAGCAGGAAGCGATGTCTCACACAGCGGATGGGACAGAACCCGGGAAGGAGAAGGACTCTGTAAGGGGGGCTCGGATTCCCCAGTTTCCAGGGTGTCCGGCAAAGGAAAGACCCAAGAAACATTTTTTTTCTTTCACGAGGGTGATGTATTTCTAACCATCTGTGTAAAAACAGGCAATTCTGTGGCTTTCACCCAGCAAAGCTGTGCCTTCAAGAGTAAGGACAACGGCAGGTCACAGTGGTCTCTTGTTTGGACCCTGCTCACCTGCCCAGCACATTCCATGGAACCAGACCTAGAGCCACCGTGAAGGATTCATGAGCCCTGACTCATGTGGCTCAGTGGATTGAGTGCACACCTGCAAACCAAAGGGTCCCTGGTTCGATTCCCAGTCAGGGCACATGCCTGGGTTGTGGGCCAGGTCTTTAGTATAGGGTGCGGGAGAGGCAACCACACATTGATGTTTCTCTTCTTCTCTTTCTCCCTCCCTTCCCCTCTCTCTAAAAATAAATACATTCTTTAAAAAAAAAAAAAGGGATTCATGATGTTCTCAGTTGGTGGAAACTCAGCAGCTCCCTCTCTCAGAATGCTGCAGTCATGCAATCTTTATTCATTCATTCATTACAGTCACTCATTCATTCACTCATTCATTCATTTTTTCATGCAACTTTTAAAACCAACATAACATACACGCAATAAAGCACGCTCATTTTACATATATATATTTCAATATATTTTCACAAACTTTTACAACCATATAACCAGCATGACAATCAAGACACAGAATATGTCCCTGTCCCCAGAAAGTGCAGTACCTGTGACAGAGTCGATAATAGGGTTGGAGGTCTTAGCATACATTGCAGTTGATATGAAAGTCGGAGGTACCTTCTGATCACAGTACATAGAGGAAATATCATTCACTCTCATCACTGCTTTGAAATCACAGCAGCTTTCAGACTCACCAGGATATACTTTATTTAACAAATTTTAACAACAAACATTAATACCTCATAAATTTGTTTTCAAATATTTTGATAACGGCATTGCACAATACTAAGTGGTTTCTTTGTAATGCGATGTATCCTACTTTATGGATTTAAAATGTTATTCTGACAAGGGGCGCTTAGGATTCATCAGGTTGCCAGAGGCGTTCATGGCCCCAACAGAGCTACGAGCCCCTGGAGGAGGCACAAGACCCTCAGCTTTGCAGCTGGACCGGAAACCGGAAGCCTTCACCCGTGGGAACACCTTGTCAGAATGTGTTTTCTCGGAGTTCCACCCGCACTGCTGTACCTGCTAACGACCCTCAGTCTAAATCATTACATCACTTCCTCTCTCCCTCTCCCTCTCTCTCTCTCCCCCTCCTCCCCTCTCCCTCTCTCTCTCTCCCTCCCTCTCTCTCTCTCTCTCTCTCCCTCTCTCTGCCCCTCCCTCTCTCTCTCTCCCTCTCTCTCCCCCTCTCTCTCTCTCTACCTCTCTCCCTCTTTCTCTCTCTCTCTCTCTCCTCTCTCCTCTCTCTCCCTCTCTCCGCCCCCCTCTCCTGCCTCCTTTCTTCCAGAAAGGGCCAGCAACAGTTCGACAGTTTCTAAGCCAACAGATTCCAACCTCAAGTTTCATCACAAAAATGTCTTTCATCACAGATAGTCTCAGACCTAAAAACAAATGATTTATCTACCACAATAATGAATTCACACTCCTACACATTTCAACTCGAGCAGGGCAATCCTGTGCCGGTGCCATCCAGTGTCAGTAAATGTCTGATTTCCCTTGACATGGTGTTAACTTCCTAAATCCTGTGCGCTAGAACGCAAGGCCCAGAAAACCATAATGGCAGACATGAATCGGGTGCTTATTCTGTATTAAGAACTGTTCTAAATTTCTTATTTGTATAAGGTTCGCAACATTAGTGTATTTTTTTGAAGCAGATACTCATTACACCCATGCCACAGATGGGAAAATCAAGGCAAATGGAGATAAAGAGGCTTGCTCAAGGTGACATGGGTGCTAAGGGGCAGCACCAGGACTCAAACCTGGGCGGTTCCCCAAATCCCTGCTCCAATCCACCACCACCAGGGGACGGTGGGCTTAGGACCCTTTGCTGTTGCTGAATTAAATGGAGCAGCCTCTGCTCCATCTCTACTGTATCAACTGTAACAAACACAGAGGTCAGGAAGAACTGACCTTACTTTTATGACAACAGAACATCTGAACCTCCTCTACCTGGGGCTTCCCTAGTTTACGGCTTTGCTGGGAAACAGCAGGTGATAGATGGACAATCAACTCTGACGGTTGTAGGTACTTCTCTTCCCAGTTCTCATCAGAGCTAGTGTGCAGGCGCATGGCATTCTGAGTGTGACTCTGACCGGGAAGTGGGGGATTCGGTCTTCTCACCATGCGGGCACTTGCCCATTTAGAATGGACATAAAGAACTCTGCAGACAGAAGGAACGAGACTTGATCTCTCCGAACCTTCATCTCCCCATCTGCACAGTCAGCTGTGGCAGTCCTTTTATAGCAATGACAGATTCTGCATTTGGAGCTAGGGGGAGCCCTGGAGCCCACCCAGCCTCTACCCTGTGCCTCTGCTAGCCTCTGTGTCTGAGCTTCGCAAAGACCCCGTCCCTGCCACTGGGCAGCTGGGCTCTCTGCTCCGCGGCCCTTTGTCTCACCTGGGAGCAGGTGAGTCCAACACCTCATCAGTAACTCCTGTGTAGGGGTGCAGACCCTCTCCAGTACCTCCTTTTTGCAACGGCGCCAGGCTCCCCTCTGGGCATTGTCCCCAGCCTTTGTACCCTTACCCCACAGGACCCATGGCTGCTGATATCTACATGCCCCCATTCCGCCTCGCTGGGGCCGGCGGGGACGTGACCCTGACGTGTAAACAGAACCTGAGGTACAACGCCATGTACTGGTACCGGCAGGACCCAGCACAAGGCCTGAGGCTGATTTATTAGTCAACGGTGGAGAAAGATGTGCAGAAAAGAGACGTAGGTGAAGACTACGGTGCCTCTCGAGAGCAGAAGGGGCTGTTTCCTCTCACTGTGCGCTTGGCCCACGCCAACCAGACGGGCCTGGACCTGTGTTCTGGCTGCTGCACCACAGCGGGGCGCGGCCACCGCCCTGCCTGCGCGCAAACCACAGGCCGCCTGCAGCCCCGCTACAGCCTCTGCTGTAACTTCTCAGATGTGTCCCTCTGCCAGGTATCCTTCCCGGACCTCTGCATGCTTATGTATCAAAACATAAATTAGAAGTAAAGAAAGATCGGCAGCAGAGTCAGAGAGCAGGGGATGAGGTCTGGAAAAGGAAAGCAAGTGATTTCAAAGACTCTGGCCGTGTGTTATTTCCTACGTGAGGTTATTTGTTCCAGTGCTCACCGTGTTGGCATGCTGCCACGTGCTCGTGTACACATTCAATGCCAATATTTTAATGGGGAGAAGGCAGCCTCATTGAACCAACGGGAGGAGCAGAGAGAAATTCATGGAAAGATACACATTAAGATGTTGACATTACTTTCCTGGAATGGGGAGGGGAGGAGGAAGAAGGGAGTAAGTAAGCAACACTAGGTCACAAATAAAGAAGTGCACTATTTAGAATAAAGGGTGATAGAGAGAAAAATCAGGGGAAAAAACAGTAGCTGTTTAAAAACAAACACTAATAAATAAATAAGCTAAAATACACCTGAAATATCAAGAACGTGAAATATTTCACGAAGGAGTGGCTAGTTTCCAAATCATACAAACAACAATAACAGCTGGGATCTGCATTATATTAAAAGATAATTAGATAATGAATCACCAAAAGCAGGGCCCAGTTCTGAGTTAGAGGCTGATGTTCCACATCAATGATAAAAAACACCCTTCAATAACTGCTAATAATATATTTTGTATCTGTTTACCTATCTATCTAGAGAAGGAAAGATCTGGAAAGAATATCACTGGGATGTTTACAATGATCATCTTTGCCCATGATACGTGGTGTTTGATTTTATCTTTATTGTCTAAGTTTCTAAAATGTAGATTTATTGTTTCCATTGGTATATATACATATACCAACAGAATATATATATATATATATATATATATATATATATAATGTTTTAAATGAATAGTGTTAAAATGAATAAAATATAAACTAGTTATATTTGCTAAGCTGAGATAAAAGCCTTCCTTCTGACACCAGGGGGCAGTTTCGCCCAGTACCACAAAGCAGTGACAGGACACCTTACGAGTCTGCAAAGGGATCACGTCACAGGAAGCTTGCGGATGGGCATACAAAGCCTCCTTCTTTTGCCACTTCGGTGCCACCATGGGCTGCAGGCTCCTCTGCTGCGTAGCCCTTTGTCTCCTGCAAGCGGGTGAGTCTTCACCACAAAAGAAAAATCCTGTTCTGGGTTGGCCAACCCCCTTGTCAGGGTCCCTCCCAAGCGTTCTGAGCTCCTTTTCCCTCTGTTACAGGTTCTAGTGATGCCCAAGTCACTCAGACTCCAGGATATCTGGTCAGAGGCAAAGGACAGAAAGCAAGGATGACTTGCACCCCCCAAAAAGGACACCCTGTTGTTTACTGGTATCAACAGATCCCGAGAAAAGAGTTTAAGTTTTTGATTTCCTTTCAGAACGAAGATATGATTGATCAAATCGAGTTGGTGAAAGAGCGATTCTTAGCAGGTTGCCCCAAAACCTCCCCGTGCAGCCTGGAAATCCAGTCCTCTGAACTAGGCGACTCGGCTGTGTATTTCTGCGCCAGCAGCCAGGCCACAGTGCTGCGATGTCAGCTGCTCCTCATGCACAAACGCATCCCGGACACAGCGCAGGAAGCAGCTGGCGCATTGGGCCTGTGACGGAAGTCAGCTGGAGTTAGCTTGAGCTACCGTGGATTTTCACACCAGGCTAATGTGTGTGGAGCAGCATTCAAGGAATGATGAACAGACAATTCTGGGGAAAAGCAAAACAAAAACAAGAACAGTAGGGCCAGGGTCTGGAATGGCTGTCCCTCCAGCTCTCATTTTTCTTTCTCTTATTCTGTCTGCTCCCTCTTTTCTTTCCCTGTCGTCTGCCTTTCTTTTTCCCTCCAGTCTTCATGACAATGATAAGATGGTCACTGAAAGTCACAGATTCAGCTCTCACCATCCCGCCACACTGATAAAGAGCAGCCCAGTTCCTTCCAAACCTGGGTTTAAAATCCCAGGGCCACCCGCAGGCTGGTCATGACCCAGCCGTGCACGGAGTCCACACCTCTTGTCTCATATGTATTTAAAGTCACATAAATCCAACTTTATTGTGTGTACAGTTTCCTCTTGGAGTTTTCACTCAGCTCCACGTGAGGGAAACGCTTCATTATTTTTCTGTATGAGTGTCTAGTTTGTTGCTTTTCAATGATGCACAGTATCCACTCACCCTCCTCCAGGGACAACACCCAATTTCCCTCCAGTTTCCGGCCAGCATTGAAAATGCTTGTACAGGTAGCTGTATATACCCAGGACTGCAGGATTATATGCCCAGAATCAGGGTTGCTGAGACATTGAAATGCCGTACATGCATGCCACTCTATATATCAGAATACCACTAGAGGGCTCTTCAGAATTGCTGTGAGTCTCGAATGCCACATAAAAGTGGGTAAGACGCCCTCTCTGCACGGCATTACGCAGTTTTCTAGATGGTTGCCGGTTCTAGCCATGTAAAAAGGTTCTCATCTTTCTCTTCCGCCCCCACCTTCTCCCAGAACACATCACTGTTAGTGTTTACCATACAGATGCAGATGACAATTTTTTAAAAATAGATAAAATCAAGAATGAGGGAGAGACAGAAAACAATGATTTTGTACTTGTGTGCTCTCACTGGGGACTTCTGAATTCTGACCAGCCCTGAGTGGACAGACCTCACTGAATGCCTTGGTCATGCCTGCAGGAGAGGGGCTCCCCCAGAGCTCTCAGAGTCAGGCACCCCAGAACTGTCCTAATGAGGCCTCCGGGGGAATCCAGCTGATCTGCAAATAAATTACCTGCCTCTTAAGGACAAATATTTTGGCACTCTCTAAATAAAGGCAAGAAAAATAAGAGCCAAACTAGACTTCCAACATTGTAGTAGCATCCATAATTCCAATCATGCAATGAAAAGGTATTAGACATGGGAAGAAATGGAAAATATGGCCTATCAATAGGGGGAAATTGACGATAAAATCCATCCCTGAAATAATACAGATGTCGAAAATTTCAGACAAGACTTTTAAGTAGCTATTATAAAAATATTTTCAAGAATTTAGAGGAGAACATGGTCATAACTTGATCAACTCGTAAAAGCAATTAATCCATAGCAATTAAGAAAAAAAGGAAAAGACATATCAATAATAAAAATAGATATCTCTGTAGGTACAACAGACATAGAAACAATGTCAGAATATCAAAAATAAGTAGTGCCAATAATGAAATAAAATTATTTGAAAAACACAACCTACCAACTCATTTATAATAACATTAGAAATGTAAACACCCACTGCAAAGGAAATTGAATTATTTATCGAAAACACTCCCTCAGTGAAAACTACAAACCCAGATTCCTTTCTGGCTGAATTTTGTCAAGCATTTAAGGAAAAAAAAAGCCAATTTACATAAACATTTCATTAGACCATAAAGATAAGGGAATACTTCACAGCTCATGATGTGAAGCCAGCAAAATCTTGATGCCAACATCTGACAAAAATATTACAGAAAAATATCCTGTGTGATCACAGATGAAAAAACCCTTCCCAATACATGAGCAAATCAAATTCAAATGTGTGTGTGTGTGTGTGTGTATATATATATATATATATATATATATATATATATGGTGATAATACCTCATAACCAGTAGGTTTGTTTCAGGACAAACAGTGGGTTTGCTTTCAAAATCAATGTATTTCATCATTTTAGCAGAATGATGAAGAATAATTATTCAACCTTTCCAACAGATGCTGAGAAAACTTTTGACAAAATCCAGTACACATTTAATATCAACACTGTCAGCAGACTGCTAATGGAAAAGCAGTCTGTCAATCCGATGGAGGGTAGCAATGAAAACTATACAGCTGATATCCTGTTTAGTGGGGAGCATTGAACACTTTCCTCCCACAACTGGGAATGAAGCATGACCTTTTCTCTCACATTACAACATGTTCTTCAGTATTATAATGGAGGTCTCAACCAGTGTGATAGGCCAAAAACATGATATAAAAGTCCCAAATATTGTAAAGGAAGAAGTAAAATGATCATTATTCTTAGATTACATGGTTGTTTACATGGAAAACCTTGAGGAATCAATGAACCACAAGTAGACATAATGAATGAACTTAGCAAGATCACAGGATACAAGGTCAATAGGAAAAAAATCAAGTGTTTTTGGACTAGTTGCAAACAACCAAAATATTAACTTTCAGGAAGAATATCATTGATACATATACAATGGTATCAATAAGAGGAATAAATTTAGCAAAAGATGTTCAGTGTAAAACTACAAACCACGGCAAAGGAAATTAATATGGAAAGATATATCATGTTTATGGGTTGAACATTTTAATGCACCGAGGTAGCAATTTTCTCAACAAATGATGTTGGAACAACTGGATAATCGCATGAAAAGAGCTAAATGTTACTGGTATGTCATACCTTAAATAAAAATCAATATGAGAAGATTCTTAGAGCTAAGTGTAAAAGCAAAGACTACAAACCCTGTAGGGGAAAATACAGGGAGACATCTTTGTGAGTGGAAGGTAGGCGAACATTTCTTATGACACAGAAAGCCAACCAGCAGGAAAAAGTCGCTTCGCATTTGGCTCATTTGGTGCCAGAAGGTATTTGTCACACAGACCAACGATTCACAAATGAGAGGAGGAAGCGGGCCCATAACCCAGACTGACAGCCACGCAACTCATATTCTCCTGGAGCAGGGAGAGCTTTAGGACCCACGCACGGGGGCCGCTCTCCGCCCAGTTCCATCGCCAGTCCAGCTTTGTGTCTCCTCCGTCCATTTCTCTGACGATAGTCTCGCTCAGCCTGCTCTGGCCTAGATCTGCTCCCAGGGCGAATTCTGCTTCTCCTCTCCCCGTCCTGCATCTGCAAACTTCTGCAGGAATCCACTGCACCTGAGTCTTGATTCTCTCAACCCATGTCATCCCGAGGCATAGCAATAGTTGAGCTCCCACATCTCTCTTCCACTCAGGTCACTGTCCCCAGCAGGGGGCAGCAAAACAGCGTGTTGACTTTAACAATGGCAAATTAGGGCGATGATATTTTTCCTGTTAAGGACAAATCCAAAATGCTAATATTCGTTTTAGTTATCCTGTGTGTATTAACTGAGACCCCTAAATGGCAAGTTATGGGAATAAGTCCACATTTCTCTTGGCATCACTAATGGCGAACTTTATCTACCCAGAAATAGAGATTAGAAGGGAGAGAACACTAGTTTATGTCATAGAGAATGCATACAGCAGGTGTAAAACGTGCTGGGGTACTCCTAAGTAAACCTGCAGCTACGTAAAATAACAAAGGAAGTACAGAAGTAGATGGAAAAGAAGCAAGGGAGGCCAGAGTTGGTACTTATCGAAGGTGGGACAGGGGGCTATTATATTAATATACCTAATCTGCATGTATTAGAAACTTTCATAATCAAAAGGAAAATATAAAAAGAAAACTTTTCCTATCATGAGTATTGATTAATTACATGGAGAGGATTTCATGCCATCATCGTTAGCTGGTGCTAAGTGTTTAAGCTGATGCATTGAAATATTGAACACCTTCCTTCTAATATCAGGAATAATTGATGTTATGCTAAAGTTACCTCTTTATTCAACTATTTTCAGTTAACTCAAAACATGAGTGAAGGTGTTAAGTATTTCTTTGAATTACATACACAGGCTAAGTGAATACCATCATGCAAGGAGCCAGTGTTTTTAGTAACAATCTTCACGCAGAAAATGTTGACCAGAAAGGCAGCAGCCATTACAGAACAGTGTGGCAATTGGGAACAAGGTTAGTAGTACTGCCTTTCTAAGAAACAAAGGATAGGAAGGAAGGAAGGAAGGCAGGAAGGCAGGCAGGGAGGGAGGGAGGGAGGGAGGGAGGGAGGGAGGAAGGAGAAAGGAGAAAGGAAAGGAAAGGAAAGGAAAGGAAAGGAAAGGAAAGGAAAGGAAAGGAAAAGACCAGGACCTGGCTAGTGTTGCTCAGTGGTTTGAACACCCACCTGAGACCCAAAGGGTTACCAGTTCAATTCCCTGTCAGGGCACATGCCTGGGTTGCAGGCCAGGTCCCCAGTAGTGGGCACGTAAGAGGCAACCACACGTTGAAGTTTCTCTCCCTCTCTTTCTCCCTCCATTCCCCTGTCTCTAAAAATAAATAAATATTTTTTAAAAAGAAAGAAGAAAGAAGAAAAAAAAACAAGAAAGCCCTTCAAGGTTTATGGTGACTATATTCAAATTGCATAGGTCACCCTGATTGGAGCTAGAAAAAAAATGAACGAATACAGAAAGAAGAGAAATGTTAGTGTCACAACCCTCCAATGAGACCAGATTCCCTTTATTTGAAGAGATTGTGAATTATAGTGATAGCCAATCCATCCGGGAGATTGATGCTTCCCCAGGCAACCAGCACAGTCAGCTGTGGAGAGAGGAGAGGCGGGCCTCTTGGAACAGACTGCAAGGAAGACCCAGTAGGGGAAGAGAGGGACAAAGAGTTTCAGCCTTCACTGACACAGGACATAGGGTGGATAAACCAGAGTGCCACCTGCCTGAGCAATAAGGGAGGAAGAAGGTTGGACCTTTGTGGGGGGACAGGAGGCGGGGCTGTGCCTTCCTCTGAGGCCTAGGAAGTCCTGAGGGCCCATGACATCACGCACTGAATCCATACACTTTTCTACCTCCCTGTCCTGCTTTCTCCAACACTCAGACCTGGAAACAACTCCACCCTGCCCCTCCCTGCCCCTCCCTGCCATGAGCTCCCTGCTCCTCTGCTGTGTGGCCTTTTGTCTCCTGGGAACAGGTGAGTTTGGGAAACAGAGGGGCAGCCCTGCCTTCCGTCTCCTGGGTCCTGGCTGGTGCTTCTCCCTTGAAGGAGAAGCAAGCAAGAGGACCCTTCCTTGGCTCTGCCTCCACTTTCTGTGTGGTTTTCCCCCAGGGTCCATGGATGCTGGAGTTACCCAGACCCCAAGGAATCAGATCGCCAAGACAGGAAACAGCATCACTCTGGAATGTTCTCAGAATATGGATCATTACAACATGTACTGGTACCGACAAGACCCAGGACTGGGGCTCCGGCTGATCTACTATTCCACTGATGTCCAAGACATTAACAATGGAGACATCCCCGATGGCTACAGTGTCTCCAGGACCGAGAAAATGAACTTCCCCCTCTCTGTGAAGACTGCCAGCCCCAACCAGACAGCTGTCTACTTCTGTGCCAGCAGTTACTCACACAGCGTTTCCGGGCCACCTGCTCTCTGCACAGAAAGACAGGCACATGGGGGAGCTACTTGCTCAAAGGCTCGGAAGGCTTCCTGCACATGGGACGTGGGACGTGGGATCTCGAGGGCTCTGAGTGGCTGACGCTGTGTGAGCCTCTCTCTGAGCCTCGGGCCACGGTGGGTCAGTGTCCCAGCCACGTGATCACTCTCACTCCACAGGCTGCACCGAACCTTCTCTCATGCCCACTGACCCTCTTTGTCTCTGCTCCTATTTTATGCCTTAATTTTTGTCCAGTACAGTTTACATTCAGTATTATTTTGTATTAGTTTTAGGCGGACAGCAGAGTAGTTAGAAAATTATATACTTTACAGCATCTCCCTCCCAGTATTTCCAGGACCCACCCAGGCCCACACATAGTTGTCACGTCATTACTGACTCTCCTCCCTGCGCTGTGCTTTACCTCCTCCTGTCTGTCCAACTACTGACCCATTATGCATATGACGTTGATAGCATGGAGGAAGGGGAGCTGCCCTCTGAGTCTGCCGTCTCCAGAGTGAGAAAGGGACGTTTTCCTCCTAACACTCGTGTAGACCAGCCCTTCTCAGCCATCTCGGCACCACACCTATGGTCTGCACAGAAAGCATCGTCACAAAGGTGAGGAAGTTCCGCCTTCACCAGCCTCTCAGCTACCGAAGCCACTGTGAATATTCCCAGCCTCCTCAGCCCCGAGTGGCCACTGTGGCCTGAGCATCACTCTGAGCGGAAAGCTACCCTGGGTCAGTGTCTCCTAGGCCAGCAGAGGCCAGGCTCTCAGTGGGGACTGACCCCTCCCCTGTGTCTACCTGCAGTGCCCACCTGGGGCTTGCACAACGGCGTCCTTCAAGATGAGTGTGATATGACAGTTGCCTATGGCCACCTGCAGGATGGCCTTGGCTGGCCGAGGGGCAGGGATAGGTTCCTATGGATGCCTGGGCTGCCTGTCTCTGACCAACGGTTCCTTCCTCACTTACAGCTCGCTACCTCCCACACAGTATCTCAAAGTCCCAACCCCGATCCCTCTCCCCACAGCCCCAGGTCCTCATTCCATGCCTCCGACCGCTTTCAGCACTCTACCTCTGAATCGCTGGACTTTTAACCAAATCTCCACGAGACAGTAACTGTGGTTGCAAAGAAAACCCTCCACCAACTCCCCTGTCTTCAGCCCC
Source organism: Phyllostomus discolor (assembly GCF_004126475.2). NCBI lineage: Eukaryota > Metazoa > Chordata > Mammalia > Chiroptera > Phyllostomidae > Phyllostomus > Phyllostomus discolor. The sequence goes on from NC_040912.2 coordinate 85,838,868, forward strand.
GGTTCTCTGGAGACTTCCCTGGCCACTGGGAAGCTGTTCCACAGGCCGATGCTTCTTCTCATGTGAACATGCCAAATCGGAGAGACATTGGTCCCCACGTGCATGGGACTCGACTTCGAACAGGCAACGCGCAGGCGAGGGACAAAAGTGCAGCCGTCAGCTCGGGGCCCTGTGTGTGCCGAGAAGGGGTGAGTGTGGGCTCACAGGGGGGACCTCTGTTTTGTGGTGTCCAGAGAGAAAAGCCAGGCAGAGTCTTCCTCAGCTCAGTCAGCTCAGCGTGGTACTAGTTATTATTCAAATATTGCTAGAATATGAATTAGACCTATCTGGCCACTTTTTAGTATTGCCAAGCTACTTAACCTCTCGAAAGGTAATTTCCTAATCTTTAAAGTGAACTCAATAATATGTGGCTCCCAGACATATTATTTAGTCGAGAAAGTGTATGTGGATTGCCTGACACCAACCCCAGCACAAAAGTTAGACTCAATAATAAATGATGATACTAGTAGCAGTGCTACTAGTTAACACTTTGAAAGCTAAACCTTAGTGAGTGATTCCTGTGTATTCGGCATTGTTATAACCACCGAACATATTAACTTATTTAACCCTCACAGCAGCTCTATAAGGTTTGTCCTTTTATTAGCACAAACTACAGGCAGTAAAATTGAGACACAAAACGGTTCATTCACCTGCCTAAGGTGACACACAGGCGTTGGCGTCAGAGACCGAGTCCATCGCAGTCCCCGAGGGCATGTCACCTGACGCTGCGTGAGCAGCAGGCTCCTCTGCTGTGTCGTCCTTTGTCTCATCTGAGTAGGTGAGTCCTGGGCACAGGGGAGGCACCCTGGCACTGGCTTCCCAGGCTCCAACAGCAAAATGTTTCTTCGGGACTGTAGCATCCGTGTCCCCGACCCAGGCGCTATCTTTCCTTAATCATGTTTTTCCCCATAAGCCTTCAGGATGCTGTGGTCATACAGTTCCCAAGACATAGGGTTTCAGGGACAAAAAAAGGAGTTAACTCTACCGTGTTCATTCTGCAGTGTACTGGCACCGTCAAGACCCAGGATACGGACTATAGCTGATCTACTTATTCCCTTAGTACCCGCACCATTGAAAAAGTTGTCCCCGGTGGGTATAGTGTCTCTTGAAGAGAACTGAAGCATTTTCCCCTGACCTTGGAGTTGGCCAGCACCCACCAGGCCTCCGTGCACCTCTGCGCCAGCAGTGGGTCCACAGCGAAGCTCAACCGCCTCCTCTCTGCACAAAATAGATGCAAACCAAGGAGGAAACAGGGCCCTCAAGGTTCCTGACCCGCCTTAGGAGAAGATTCCACGCAAGATTGCACTGAAACCCTGCCTTGACTTTGAAATTCCTCACTTCCCTTTTCCCACTCTTGTCCCCTCTAAGGCACCACCATTCCTGTTGTAATCAAAACCCTGGCCCCCAGTAAATATTCACTAGGCATTAACCCAATGTGCATATTTTCTAAGGCAAACTTCAGTTTTCAGCTACAGGTATGGGGAAATTTTGATGAAATTTGATTCTGATTAAGGGAGGAAAAAAAAAATAGCCCCTCATTTGGAAAAGAGCCCCTGTATCCTTGGCTGCCACTGGGCGTTTCCCTCAGTTCCTTGCAGTCCCTTTCCAGTCCCCTGCGTCTTCAAAACCAGGATGCTCGTTCAATTCTTCTTGTGCTTCAACAAGTTCCCTGACCTCTGCCTCTGCTACACTGCACTTTTAAAGGGCTCGAGAGATTAGAATTAGATTTGAGAGATTAGAATCTCTCAAAGGGCTTGAGAGATTAGGGGACCTGGATAACATCCCCTATGCCAAAATATATAACCCCAGGAGTGATAGATAGCTCATCATGTTCATAGGTTCCACCCGCACTCAAAAAGGAGGGGATAGCACTTGGGCAAGGGTCATCGGGGTCTTTCTCAGATTTCTGTCTGCCACACCCATGGGGAACAAGGCCAAGGAAAGCAAGATGCCAGAGAGCTGAGTCCCTCCACACCAGCCATGTATCAATGCGGCCATGTTCTCTGCAGAAAAGTGGCAAACCCGCCCTCATGCGCAATGTTCCATCTCTGTGTCCCTTCTCCCATGCTCTAACCACGGCAGGGAAGGGTTCTCCACCGTTAAGGACCAGTGGGATTAGATTGGGCCCAACTGGGTAATCCAGGATCCTCTTCTAAGCTCAAGGGCAGCTGATCAACAGTCGTAACTGCATCCACAACCTTCATTTTCCTTTGCAAGCTAATCATTCACAGTTTGTGAGGATTAGGACTCCGACACCTTTAGGGGCTGTTATTCTGCCCTCAGTAGTACTATTCCACTAGAGGGCGCTAAGGTATCCCTTAATATACACATGCATTTCAGATAATGATGGAGGAAGCTTAATAAAAGTGAAACACCGTGTCACCAATGAAAGGAACCCCAATATGCAAATACCTCTCATGAGGTCTTTCAAAGGTCAACCATATAGTATGGGAAAGCATAGGGCAGAGGGACTTCCTTAAGATCCAAAATGGCCTGAGTGTAAGCAAAATAGGATTTGACATGTGGTGCAAATTCTACAGCGGACATCCGGGCTTGGGGTCACCCACAGAAAAAAGATTTCTATATATTTAAAGGGATAGAACCTGTGTTCTTCTACAGGGGTTTCGGAGAAGTGGCTCCTCAGTTGGTAGAGGCAGGAGTAACTACTGTCGCCAAGACACTGGCCCCGGGAAGGGCGGATGGGAGAAGCAACAGACTATGAGGCGGGACCTCAGAGGAGGCTGAGGGCAGGCAGCGAAGAAGGCAGGTGTACAGGGACAGGCGGGCGGGGGTGGGCGGCACAGAAGGAGGGGCGTTCAAGTGTGCACGGTGGAGGGAAGCGGCTGTGGGGTGGGGGGACCCGGCCGTCCAGAGGATGGTCTCCCCTGCACAGCCCCTTTGATGGGGACATTGGAGCCTGCCCCACAGGGGGCAGGTGGAGTTCCCCAAACTCCTGAATGTGGTAGCCCTGAGAAAGAGGGATCACAGGGAAGCTTCTAGAGAGGGAGGGTGGGAAGGTGCAGCAACTAGTTCCTAACGTGAGCATATCACAACTCAGGTTAACAGCAGCACTTTAGTGTCTTGAAAAAAAAAAAAGACACCAGAGCAGCCTCACTGTCAGCAGGAGGGGGAGGAGCTCATGTCAGAGGAGAGGAATTAGCTGGTGGGGGATCAGAATACAGAACCTTGGGTTAATCTACTGTGGAAAACTCGTGGGACAAGCTGTACCTCAAGGTGGTATCATCATCGACCTCGATGATGTCGGACACACCAGGGAACCTGGGAAAATCCCGTGGACAGGAGCAGAAACAGGTAGTGACTTCCACTTTACGGAGGCGGGTACACTGTGCCGAGGTTTGCTAGGTAACTCGGAATCACCGACTTGAGGCGGGTTCTTGAGGAAGGCCTGGCTGTCCTTCCCTCCAGAACGCCTGTGCCCGGAGCTAGGCCACAGGGGACTTGTCGGGGCAGCACTGAGGTAGCAGCGAGCTTGGTCCCCACCGAGTCTTCCAGAAAGGAGCAGTGCAGAAATACAAAGAGAGGACACCCCCTCTTACAGCAGAGTGCATGTCCTGGGAGCAGCTCCGTCCCTCACTCGCACAGAACAGGGGCTGCTGGGGACAGGAAAGCCAGTTCTGAGGTTTGAGGACAGCCCTGAAGCTGGAATGACGGCCCAGTTCTTGCTTGAAGGTGACAACAATTTGATAACATACAGAAGGTACCTGGGAAGTTCCAGCGGTGGTTGGAAGCAATCAGGAGGGATGAGACAGTCCCCTTCCCTGTCCCCTTCCTCCCCACCTCACGCCACCTCACCCCACCAAGAAAACTTTGGTTCCAACAAAGCCCAAGAGAATCTGAAAGGCATTCAAGGAGGAAGATACTCTGGGCAGCCCCAGGGGAGTCGCCTCAGTGCCGGAAGGACTTAGTGACTCGGAAAAGGGAGCTATACGTGCAACTGGAGGAGGGACTGAGAAGAGAAGCAGCGACATCCCGGCTTCAGGCAGGGGCCCCATGATGTGGGCCCAGAGCAGCCCGGCTGCCACACACATTCAGGGACAGGAACCTTCCCTGGGGAGCCACGTGTGCAGAAGGCAGCAGAGCAGAGTCGGTGCGAAGAGCGCACAGAGGAACTGCGTGGGCTGCGGAAACGTGAGGCTACCGGAGAAGGAGAGAGGAGAGGGAAAGGAAGAGAGAGACGCCAAACGCCGACCTTGAGGAAGGCAGCCGCTAGCGCCCACGGCCAGTCTGCTGAGGAGGACAGAGCCTGGCAGATAGCGTTTTGAACTGATACAGACCAATAAAATAATCCAAGGGTGGGTTTGCCTGTTTTTACACGTGAGACTCTTTTTTTTAAGATTTTATTTATTTGTTTTTTAAAGAGAGAAGGGAGGGAGAAAGAGAGAGAGAAGGAAACATCAATGTGCGGTTGCTGGGGGCCGTGGCCTGCAACCCAGGCACGTACCCTGACTGGGAATTGAACCTGCGACACTTTGGTTCGCAGCCCGCACTCAATCCACTGAGCTACGCCAGCCAGGGCCACATGAGACTCTTTTTAAAGGTAGTGGCAAAAAAAAATTCATTGGTGGCTATCCACAAAGATAGAAATGGGAATTCTTTCCTGCAGAGTAGAAGTGAGGACTTCTTTAGTCTAAAAGCACAGATTTGATGATAGCGTGAGTTTCGTGTTTTCACAATTCTAAGTGATACTCAAATACGCCATGCCAATTTTCATTATAAAGTTGCCAAACGCAGAGATATCTGCCAAGTTTGACAAGCGTATGTAGAAAAGAAGACATTGTCAAATGCTTAGAAACAAGCAGCCTCAAAGCACAGCAGGGACAATGACAGGCGCCACAAGCCTCGCCAGCCTGCGTTGATGGGTACTTGTTGCTCGAGTTAAACGCCAGCCCCCTGAGAAAAGGGGAGTGGCCTCTCTCTTGGAAATGAGGGCCAGGTGGAGACATTACAGAAACCAACGGGAGCCCCCTGAGCTGGCAGACACCTGTGCAACGTGGGAATGGGGCCCCATCTCCTGGGCTGTGTGGTGCTTTGTCTCCTGGGAGCAGGTGAATCCCAGAACGCGTGGGCAGCCCTTGGACATAGCTTGCAGGTCTTAGCTGGAGCCCCTTCCTAGTGGCAGTAGCACCTAGTGGCATCCTCCTTGGCTGTCTCTAGCCCTGTCTCCTTCCTTCACAGGCCCCCTGGAAGCCGAAGTGACCCAGATGCCGAGACACCTCATCACAGAGACCAAAAAGAAGTTGACCATGACTTGTTCTCAGAATATGGATCATGAGGTTATGTACTGGTATCGACAAGACCCTGGACTGGGGCTCAAGCTGATCTATTATTCCATTAACGTGGGCCATGCTGAACCCGGAGATGTCCCTGATGGGTACAAGGTGTCTCGAACAGAGAAGACAAATTTCCCACTGACCCTGGAGTCGGCCAGCATCAGCCAGACCTCTCTGTACTTTTGTGCCAGCAGTATATCCACAGCATGTCACCACCAGGGGCCCTCCCCACAAAAAGGGCAGCCACAAAGCAAGGAGGCTCCTCCCTCCAGATGCCCCGCCCACCAGGAGGAAAACCTTCCCCCACCGTCTGTGCCCATAGGAGTCCCTCCTCCACTCCCCAGTTTCCGGGCTGGCTGTCTGCAGGTCTGGAACCTGTCTTGCTCTCACTTGCTGTCCCAGTGAGCTTGTCAAAGTTCAGGCAGGACAAGCGAACTGGGTTTGGTTTGCCAAGGTAAGGAATTCCTTTCCTAGAAGAGCAATTTCACACACCCTGCCATCCTTTCTCCTTACCGACCTTCACTGATGCCCAGGCTGAACACGGCATTCCAACCCAGTCACGCAACACAATTTTGTCCCATATTCTAGGTCCTGTTCCTGGGTGTGTTGTCGCCAGGGGAAGAGCGGGTTCTGAGTTGTTTGCTAAATCTGACACCTCCCATTTTCATCTCAGCAGCTCGCCCTGCTGTCCAACCCAAGGCTAAGGCAGAGATGTCCTCACCTTCTGCACCAATCCGTGGCCGCCCCTCTGCATTTCTAAGTATTAAATTCCCCGCAAATTTCACTGATTTTGCTAACCTCACTGATAACACCATGGTCCAGAGAATGTCATCTGTCACCTTGATTCCTTAACCACCTTTCAAGTCGCCACCCTCCCCTCTAGTTTGCTGCCTGTCCCAAGCCACAGACTACTCCCTTGAGCTTAAAACCCATCGGGGTCTTCCATGAACCTAGCTAACATCTCAAGTTCATGTTACTTTACAAGCACCCTCCTTGATGTGGTCTTGGCATACCTGTCTACCACCCTAATGCGAACTTCCTCTTTCGACACCAGAGGGGGTCCACCTGTCTCATGTCCCCAAGGATGCCCCCTGCTGACTCACTCCTGGGCCGCCGTCACCTATAACGTTCATTTTACCTGGAGCACCCTTCCTCTCCCTCTCTACCTGGATACCTCACTAATAATTCTTGTGCTTGTCACTTGAGAAGTTATTTCCCCCATGAAAATGCCCTTGAACCCCTGACTGGTTTGGTCAGTTCCTCTGTTAGGTGCTGTATGGCAGCCTGAACTTCTAACCTCACGGCAATTAACACCCCCAATTGTTTGTTATTTGAAGTTCACACTAATCAGCATGGAGGCTGATGAGAGCAGGGACCATTCCAGAGTGCCCGAAGGAAGTACTCGCAGTGTGAAGTGAACCAATGAACCAATAAACCAATCTTCTCTCCATCAGCTCTCCAACACCCTTCCAACCAGTCCAGGATCTAAGTCCCCTGCAAAGTCCCCTCCCATACAGACTGGAGAGAATCCAGGGGTCTTCACATGTGTATGTAAATGAGATGAATCATTCACTCTAGTAGAGTTTATTGTTCCTCCACTTCAGCCCCATGTTTATCTACGCCATGTGTGACCCTGACAAGGATGTTATTGCCTCTCTTCAGTACCACTGTGCCGTGGGATTCTTTTCTTTTCCTGATGGGCCCTAAACTACCTGTCAGTCACTGCTGATGCTCTGTACCGTTTTATTTCCCAAGCACCGCAATCCAGCAGGCCCTACCGTTCTTCCCAGCAGGGTCCACCATTACTCTGGGTACTGTTTCCTGCAAAGTGGTAGGTGGCTCCATTAATGAAGAGTAACAGGAAGCCTCTTGCTCAAGCTTTTCCTTTCCCTTCTCTGTGTTGGGGGGACAAGACTATGGTTCTGTTTCTGGATCCCCAATGTCTTACAGAGACTTGAGGGCAAAGTCTCACTGAATCACATACATTCCTCACCAGTCACTAAAATGGGAATTATAACGTGGAACCAGGGAATGCAAAGAACCTCATCCAGGACACAAACTCTGGCAACAAAGCCCCCACTGGGCTTAGAGTCCACTCATCCCTCCGAGAGCTATGGCTGTCTTACTGGGGTGGTCCATCCTGCCAGCCGCCCCCCTCCTTTAGGTTGAGCTCTCTCCTGGGGCATCTCACACTGCTGCACACATAGGCTTCGGGGGCTGCCATCTCTTTCTTCTGAAAGACTTTCTCAGACATTTCTTTTTTTTAAGATTTTTATTTATTTATTTTTAGAGAGGGAAGGGAGGGAGAAAGAGAGAGAGAGAGAGAGAAACATCAATGTGCGGTTGCTGGGCGCCGTGGCCCACAACCCAGGCATGTGCCCTGACTGGGAATCGAACCTGCGATGCTTTGGTTCGCAGCCCGCGCTCAATCCACTGAGCTATGCCAGCCAGGGCTCAGACATTTCTAAACAACAAAAATTGCTGCTCTTTAGGTCTAACCTGGGTTTCCACTACACTTTTCATCACATCTCCAATATAAATAGAATTATACTAACTGAATCAGAGGTGTAAGTGGAGGTTATAAGACCAAAGACCGCTCCCTGTGAAATGGATCCGCCACTCAAGGACATTATCTTAGTTCCTGGAAGTCATCATAAGTGACGACTGTACCAGTCCCCCGGGGAGCCCGGGGAGGACAATGATGGTGTAGAGAGACCCCTTCGTACTTACATAGAATTTCACGAACCTAGCCCCTGTTCTCTCAGGGCCTGGAGACAGGGTAGCCTTACCCTGAGCTCGGCCTGCTTTAGACGCCACTTCAGTCTGCGTTTCAGCCCCTGCTTCCCAGGACCAGGAGAGCTCTCAGTCTGCCCTGCCCCTAGAGGGACCCGGTCTCGGACTCCATGGAGGCTTCCAGTGTCTCACTCACACCTCACTCGGCCTCACACGTGCTAAAGAAAAGTTGATTTTCAGGCATGGAACAATTTTCATAATTTGTTTTAATATTAATTTGGGTTCCCTCCTTGCCCATGTTCTTGGTAGACCACTTTTTCTCTTTTATTCCCTTAACAATGGTTTTCTTCAGGATTCCAACCTTTTATTACATTATACACTTGCCCCGGACAATTTCACCCAAGTTCATCTCCTTTACAAAAGTCAATATTCTGATAACTCAAACTGCGTATTCTAGCCAGGTATCTGATCTGAGCACCCGTGCAATTTATACAACTGCCTGCATGATAGTGTCTCTTAGTCGCTCCGTCAGCGCGTCAAACTGGACTCATCGCCATGTCCCACCAACTCAGTGCCCCTCCCTGCCGTGATGAAAACACGTGGACGGCATCCAGCTTCCCATGTCAGCAACCGAGGAGTTTGGGAGGACAAGCCAGGAGCCCAGTGCGACACCAACCCTTAACATCGATTCCTGAACAGAACTGAGTTTTGATTGTAAGTATTTATTTCACCATGATAAAAGAAATACAAAGGTAAACATGACCAAATTGCATGCAAAAAAAAGAGAGAGAGAGAGGAAGACACACAACCACACACACACACACACACACACACGTGAAATGCTAGATTTCCCCCCGGCAGCACCCAGCAACCCAGGTCCCTCTCCTCTGAGGGGAAGCCACAGTGCTCTCCTGGCTTCTTTCTTTAGGATTCCCTACAAGCTCCTTGAACATGAAAAATAGTTATGAGATAGGCCCTTGGTTGGATAAATGCAGAAAGGAGTAAAAGGGGATGTCTAAGAATGAAAACTAAAAGTGAAGAACAGGAAACATATTCTGGCCCTGGGCTAAGCTGGGAGAACAACGTGTCTCGGGGTCTGGACTGAAACAGAGAAGGACGAAAAGGAGCGCAGGGCCGCGGAGCCGAGTGGGAGGGCGGCGTGGCGGTGCGTCTGTGGAGGGAGAGCTGAAGAGAAAAGGGGTGGGTGTGTAACACTCACTTCCCCTCCGCCTCATGGTCCTCAATGGCAGATTGGCTTCCGTCAGCAAGCTGCAGGGGACAGGGCACAATTAATGGAGGCTCGGGTGAGGGGACAGCCTTGCATGGCCCCCACAAAGGAGAACTGTTAAAGATGGAAATCTTTAAAATGAGACAGTCACTGGAATGAACGTAAATGTGGAGATTCATGTGTACATTTGTAAAAACAATTTTGAGGAGGAATTCAGGGAGACACTAGAAATGATAAGGATTCGCTCTAAGGATCCGGGCTATGGAAATAATTGGGAAATGTGATCACTATACATTAATACAAATTGGTGTCATGCTGACACGATAATGTGCATAGAGAGAAGAAGCCTAAGCACCTGACACTAATATAATATTGTTTGTCAACTGTAATTGAGAATAATAAATAAGAATTTAAACATTAAAAAAGAAGTTTAAGAGGGCAACAAAAATAAGAAGATACTGCTATAGGCCTTGTGTAAGGCCTTGTGACAGAGGCCACCAGCTACTGTCATCCCCAGCTGACAAGTCTACATAAAAGTCCCACCCAGTGCCATGGAGACAATGGGCGTGGCTTCTGGTCTTTGGAAGACGGCCTTGAGCACAGAGGCGGGGCGGACTTGACGCTGTCACAGGCCGGCACTCCAGCACCCAGGTCTTATGATCCTAACACCAGAGCTAACACAGAGCCCCTGCCCGCACACATGAAGTCACCTGCCACAAGCACTGGGGCTTCTCCCTGGTCTGCTGCCCTTTGCGGCTTTAGAGCAGGTGCCTCATGGGAACAGGCAGGATGGCCTTGAACTTGGTGGGCCAGACCGCTGCACTAAGACTGTCTCGGGTGCTTGCTTATACACTGGTGTCCCTCCTAAGCTCTCTCTTCAGGTACCATCTCTCTTCATCCACAGTGCGTATGGACAGCGGTGTCACTAAAATCCCAGGTAATTAGGTGTCAGGGTCAGAAAAGAAGGTGTCTCTGTGATGTGGCCAAAATATGTACTATGACCTATAGGTGCCGATTCAGACAAGAGCCAGGAATGAGGCTGCAACTGATCTATGGAGGATCAGTCAGCTGGTGCCAGGGGAACTGACGGATGGGAAATCTCTAAGACATACGGCCTCTTTGAAGGTAATACTGAGAATTTCCCCTAACCTGCAGGCATCTAGACATTCCTGCCAGCAGTTAACCCACAGCACTGCACAGCCGCTTCCTCTTTCCCCAGAAAGGGGTGTCACCAGGGGGGAGGTGGCTGCACCTTCCTCGGTCCAGACCCTTCTTCACCTGACACCAATCCAGCCTCCCTGGTAGCATCTGCTGGAGGGTGCTTCCCCAGACCTCAGACATGCAGGAGTCCGCTGGGCCTCCCTCCAGGGTCCCACAGTCAACAGAGCTTGCCGCGTTTCCCGTCACCGACACCCTCAACAGCAACAGCATTCAACTGTCCAGTCCGACTTGATCTCTACACAAACTGTCTTCTTTGTCGGTTCGGCTCTTGGCCCTGGGTTTCCCTTCTCCGGCTCAACACCTTATTTGGAGCCACTGGATAACTAACTGCATTGCAGGGTGACTGCCACCCGCTCCAGAGGTCCCAGACGAATGTACGTACACGCCGCCTCCTCCGCCAGGTCCACCTGGCCGACTCCTCCTTACCCTCTGGGCCTCGTGGTTGCTTCTCTGGTTCCCCAGGAGGTATACGGTCATGCACCAGGCATGCCGCAGCTCTCGTGCCTGAGATTTGTGGCAGACCTGGATACGCAGCTGGGTCAGAGGGGGAAAGACGCAGGCAGGATGAGGGAGAATCTACCCGAGATATCCCGAGTTTTCCGCCCCTCACGAGGGTGCACACTTTCACCCGGCAATGAACGTGCAGGCCCCGTGGGCAGGATGTCTGCCCAGAGAAGCCCACCAGACGCTCAGCACCCAGGTATTTTTAGCAGCTGGCATTACGGGCTGAGTTGTGTCCCCTCGAAATTCACGTTGCAGTTCCAACCCCCATACCGCAGCATGGGACTGTTTGGAGATAAGATCTTTCAAGAAGTAATTCGTGTTAATGGGGCCGTTGGGGTGGGCTGGAGTCCAGTGGGGCTGGGGTCCTGATAAGAAGAGGAAATTAGGACATGGACGTGCACAGAAGGAGGATCCTGTGAAGACAGAGAGAGACGGCCGTCTCCACACCAAGGAGAGAGGCCTCCGAAGAAACCAGCCCTGCTGACACCTTGACCTTGGACTTCTAGCCTCCAGAATAGTGAGAACACACATTTCGGCTGCTTGTCCCCCATGACGGCAGCGCCAGCCCACTGGCGCAGCAGACCCCACGGGCACCCGCCGCCCAGCACGAACCAACATTCCAGACTCCGAGAAGCCAAGTGGATGTGGGGCGTACACCTCCTGGCCGGGGCCGGCAGCTGGACACAGCCGACGGTGCTCTCACCAGCTGCTAAATGGCGGGACACTGCCGAAACCCAGGTTCCCAGGCGCAGGCCGGGAGCCTGCCTCGCCAGCGCGTCCTTGTAAGATAGGCTTCTGGGGCCTGCTGAGTTAACCTTCTACACACGCGCGCACATGCACGCGCACGCGCACACACACACACACACACACACACACCACCCCCGAAGGAGACAGAGTGGCTTTCACTCTCGCAGCTCTAAACCCTCTGGATCTGTAGGGCCCCTGAGGGCTCAGGAGTGTGGGCGGGGACAGTGACGTTAGAGACGTCAGTCAGCCATCAATCAGCCTGCAGCCGGCGCCCGGGAGAAGACCCTTTCTGGCCTGGAACCTGCCATGGGACTCAGGCTCCTCTGTGGCGTGGCCTTTTGTTTCCTGGGAGTAGGTGAGTCTGGGGAGCTAACGGCAAACCCCTGCCCTATGATTTCTAGACCCTGGACACAAGACTTTCCCCTTCTTAGAGGAAACCCCCCTAAGGCTTCCTGATAAGGGGAAAGTCTTAATCACCTCCTTTTCCCTTCTTCCTCAGGTCCCATGGATGCCGAAGTAACCCAAACCGCAAGATATCTGGTCAAGAGAAGGGGAGAGAAAGTTGTGTTGGAATGTTCCCAGGATATGGACCACGGAAGAATGTTCTGGTACCGACAAGACCCAGGTCTGGGGCTGCGGCTGCTCCATTATTCATACGGGGTTGACATTATTGACAAAGGAGATTTCCCTGATGGGTACAGTGTCTCCAGGAAGCAGAAGAAGAGCTTCTCCCTGACCCTGGAGTCGGCCACCCCCGCCCAGACATCTGTGTACTTCTGCGCCAGCAGTGATCCACAGTGCTGCACAGCCACCTCCCTCCTGCACAAAAAGGGCAGGTGCCAGAGGGAAGGGACCAAACTCAGGGCCGAGTTACACTGGCTCCTGTGGCACGTGTGTGCCACTTGGGAAAAAAGGTGGCCCCTCAGTGGAACCAAGCCCACGGACACACATCGTGGCCAGGAGAGCGCAGAACATTTTTCATGCCCTACTCACCTGCACTTCCCAGTTAGGGGCCATCCCCAAGGTAGCCGGCCCAAACCTGGATGTTGTCCCCAACCTAAATTTATGAGGCTCAACCCCAACCAGGAGGAAAATTCCTCATACCTATTTACATGGAAGAAGCACCTTTCTACCATTTTTTTTATCATTTTTTCGTTTGTTTTCTTATCCTCGTCCCTCTTACTATCATCTGCCACTTTGTTCTACCTCTTTGCTCTTAATTAATATTTCACTAGGGGGCACTCACACAGCTTAAACTCCTTCTTTAGGTCAATTTTATTGGCCACGTGCTGATTCAAGGGAAACCTTGTGGAATTTGAATTCTGAGTAAGTGCTCAGAAAATTAGCTCAGCTTTTATGCAAAAGTTAAGTCTTTTATTGGGAGGGAGGACATCGGGAGCAGAAGCCAGGTTACTGGAGTATGGGTTGAGGGAGGAATAATGGGGACAGTTTGGGACAAAGAAGATTCAACAGACAGTTGAAATTCTGAGTGATAAGTTTCCCCCATATTCTAAGGTTTTACCTTAGTTGTCTGAGGTCGGCGCTGCACCCCATTCTTGCTTTATACTTGAAGGGTAGCACATACACGCGGCACTTGGTAGTGATGGACGGCAGTTGCAAGCTGGGACTCCTTATGAGTGAAGAGCCAGACACCTCCACTAGGGGGCAGACTCATTTCCTCTATATTTTGCAGAAACTCAACTTTCTACTTAGAAGAGGGGTACAGACAACCTACAGGAAAGGAACTACACGGTGGTGAGGAAAGATGAACTTCAGTCTGACGTCTTAGTGCCTTTGCTCAGGGAAGAGGCGAGGGTGTCATCGAAAGATGCTGACTTTCCTGCTACTTCTCCTGGGCCGAGGTATGAGCCTTATAGGGCAGGGAAGTCTGGGGTTAATGCTCCTGCTGAGGAGAGGATTGGAGGGTCTGAGTCCACCAGAGGATGCTGGTGGGGGGTGTTGGATTAGAGGATTTGACAGAATAACAGTTGGCAGAACAAAAGGGAGGTGGTGCCACAGGGCTCTTTGGGAGCCAAGATAACATTGGAGCAATAGTAAAAGACCTTCCTGCCAGGGGACAAGCTGGTCAGCCCTCATGGGTTTCTCTGTCTCCCTGCAACCAGGCTCTGTGTTTGCTGCTGTCGTCTCTCAAAAGCCGAGCAGGTTCATCTGTCAACGCGGGACCTCCGTGACCATCCAGTGTCAGGCTGACAGCCAACTCGCCCTCATGTTCTGGTACCGTCAGCTTCCAGGACAGAGCTTGACACTGATTGCAACAGCGAATCAGGGCTCTGATGCCACTTACGAAAGTGGATTTACAAAGGACAAGTTTCCCATCAGCCGCCCGGACCTAACGTTCTCCATCCTGACTGTGAGCAACGCCGGCCCCGAAGACAGCAGCTCTTACTTCTGCAGCGTTGGAGACACAGTGCCGGGCAGAGATCAAAGATCCGAGCAAGAACCTCAGCGCCCTCCTCCCTGCTCCCTGCTCCCCATTCCCTCCTCCCCAGCTCCCATCCAGAGGGGCCTGAACACCCAGGCTGGAGGGAGGAAACCACAGCTCTGGGGCAGAGACAGCCGTTGGTGTGTTTGATGGGTGAGTATGAGTGTGAGTGGGGGGACAGGGAGGAAGAAAGAACTTGGAGGACTCGCCGGAGGGCTCCATTCACCGACAGGAAGCTGGCTACTGGGAGCCTGAGGCTAAAATTTCTTCCAGGAGAGTGTTTAGAAATGCTTGGTGGAGACAATCAGATAGTTTGCCTTCAAGTGCCAGGTTCAGAAATACCCTTCAACAATTTTAGCTCAATGCTCTATTTAGCCTGTTCTGGATCAGCATACCGTATTTTGCTGCGTATAATGCACACCCCGCATTTTAGCGTGTATGATACACGGGATTATTATTCCCATGGTATGTAATCATTATATCCATGTGTAATGTGCATCCTCATTTTCCCCTAAGAAATTTGGGCAAAAAAAAAAGGTACTTGTTATACACAGCAAAATATGGTAGTTTAGAAGGCCCCTAGTCATCTTGACAGCGTACTGGTCCGTTACACTGATGGCATGATGCTGATTGTTCTTGGTGAATAAAAATGATAAAGCACGCTAGGTGCCTCCTAGCGTGCACGTCCTAGCCCAAGGTAAAACCTGCAAAGTTCAGGGACCTGCCCCATTGGTGAGCTTTTGAGTAGTCCAGGGGTGTGGCACATGTTAGAGTATCCACCCTAAAGTGAGAGACCAGCTGCTGTGACTTACGGCAGCCGCTGCAGAAAGCAACGTGACGCTTCACTACGGAGTTAACATATACTGCAGGTGGGTGTGCTGCTCTGGTCCCCTACTGTGTCATCTGTAAGGCAGGGCACTGGCTGGGCCCCGAGAGTTCTGTAGCACAACAGGACTAGGATGAAAGCTGTCTTGCACCCCCACCTTAGGCCAGAGACCAAGCAGGCTCAGTTGTTCTTGAAGTACCTGTGGCCAACAGGGATACGCCGTGAGGCCCATGGCATCCTCCATTAAAGAGACCCTCGAGGCAGATGCAAAGAGTTTGGGTGTAAAGAAAGCTATACTCTCTTCTACCTGCTGACAGGCCTGCCTTCCAAAAGCTGTTCCCGGCTCTTGACCGAAAGCCTCAGTATGGCGCTCAGAACTGGGTATCATCGGATCCCCAACACTGGCAAGCTGGACAGGCAGAGTTTTCCGTGATAAGTGGAGAATGTATAGTCAAGACCAGACTCGAGCACAGCTGAAAGAAGGGAGAATTTGATTTCAAGAGCAAGTGCTAGTAACATGGTACCTGCTTCTATTTCACCCCCGACCTTGGCCTTCAGTCCACACCCGAGGCTCCATGGGAAAAGCGTGGGCCTGTTCTCTGGATAGCTCTGCACTGTCGTCTGCAATGCTCACTACTGTTCAATAGCGTGTGCCCCTGCAAGGTAGCGGCGAGAGGTAACCCTCCGAAGGGCGGGGCGTCAGTCCACACAGGTGGCTGTCCGTCCGCATGTTATTGAAGGAGATGGCGTGCAGTGTAGGGCTATCCTGTGGCAAACTCTCTCTCACACTGTCGCCTAAACTCCACTACTCACATTCTCCTTCTTTTTACTTCTTTGTGCTGCCTTATGCGTCATTTCTTTAGACCCATTCTCCGGTCTACTAACTCACACCTCAGCTCCAATGAGCCCTTTATCCCTTTAGTTGACTTTTTAATTTAAATTATATTAATTTTCATTTCTAGGAAATCTACTTGGGTCTTTTATGAAAAGGAGTAGCCCTTTTTGGAAGCACCTCACTCCTTGTGTATTTTTGAAATTATTTCTTTAAGGGTATTAAGCATCTATTCAGAGCTTGATTGGTTAATGCCAACTGCTGATGACTTTTGCATCTCATTTTCTTGTTTGTAGGTTCTGCTGGTTGTCCCTCCGGGTGGCTCAGTTTCTTGTGCATCATGTAACTTGATATTATGAATTCATCTTGGGGAATATTTTAAATCCTGGAATAAGATGGGTTTTTTAGGCCCTGGCTGGCGTAGCTCAGTGGATTGAGTGCAGGCTGCGAACCAAAGTGTCATAGGTTCGATTCCCAGTCAGGGCACATACCTGGGTTGCAGGCCCCGCCTCCCAGCAACCACACATTGATGTTTTTTTTCTCTCTCTCTCTTTCTCCCTCCCTTCCCTCTCTAAAAAGTAAATAAATAAAATCTTAAAAAAAAAGATGGGTTTTTTAGAAAAAAAATTTTTTTTTGCCTCTGCCAAGCAGTTGGGATGAACAGACCCGATGTCATTTCACTTTGTAACTCTCAGCATGTATCGTCTCGGCCCTACAATGTCTATCCCAAACCCCGAAGGGCTGACAACTCAGTGGCATGAATATTTAGAAGAAATTTTAAAGTCCTCCACCCTAAGCCAAGACCAAGAAAAACAATATTTGTTGTTGACCGCCCTCGGGATTATTTTTTCTGTTTGCCCATTCACCGAGGGTGTGGCCCTTCCCACACCCCGGCTTCACACAGGAACAATTCCCGTCTCGCTCCTCGCTCAATGCAGGGTCCCGTGGGTCTGGCCTGGTCTGCACACATGCTAGTGGGCCCCTGCCGGCTTCCCTTGCTGCCCCACGCTCCCATGTCCCCCGGGAGCAGGCACCTTCCTCTACAGGTAAGCCTTGCGTGGTGAGCACCTTCCTATACAAGCCCAAGTTTCTCCGAAGAAGCAGCAAAACACGGGTTAGAAGTTTGAATGCTGTCACCAAGCAGATGTGAGTTTAAAACTTGGTTCTACTGCTTTATCAGTGGGTCTAACCTTGAAAAAGTTGCACAAGTTCTTTACCCATCTCCTCGTATATAAAGTGAAGATAACAATGATACCCACAAAATGAATCAGGAGGGTTTGCTATGAGATGAAATTATTCATATAGACCACTTAACCCTGTGCCTGGTAAAGATGAACCATGGGATTTACTTAGCTACCACCTAAATTTATTTCTCGCTGTAATACATGAAACCTTACCATTAGCAATTCCTTTCATGAAGTTAGCTATTGTCCTGTCTGGGAAATTTTTATTTATTACTACAATTGCTTCAATTACAATATAAATGCGTGTTATTATAATATGTACATATTATTAAAATGGTCATTTTAATCATTTAAAAAAGTTAGATCATACAATACATGCTGCTTTATAATTTACTCTCTTAACCCAACAATATTTCATAAATGCCATTTTATGTCAAAAAACATACTTTATATTTACTTCCACAATACTATTTTAATGTATTAATGACCATCCTTTATATATCAGCTTTTACAGTCAATAAACGGTGGCAAGGTAAAACTCCACATGCTGGATGGCAGGGTTATTTAATTTGA
This sequence comes from Phyllostomus discolor, assembly GCF_004126475.2. Taxonomy (NCBI): domain Eukaryota; kingdom Metazoa; phylum Chordata; class Mammalia; order Chiroptera; family Phyllostomidae; genus Phyllostomus; species Phyllostomus discolor. The sequence continues at coordinate 85,856,489 of NC_040912.2, forward strand.
AAGGCAACGGTTGTGTGTGTTGGGTCATTTCTGTTGCAGACTCAGCAGGCAATCACCAAAACCCCTTCCTCTACCTTCACAAGGCTGCCTCCTTCTTATTCAGATTCCAACTCAGATATCATCTCCCCAAAGCGATCTTTCCTGACCACCTTAGTAACTATCGCCCAGCCACCACTCACATCGATGATCACTTTATCCTGCTTCAATTACACCTGATCACCATTGTCTGATAGGAATATATAGGCCATAGATGCATAATGTATATTCTTAGTTATTGTCCATCTCCCACGGCTGGCACGCAAATCCACGTAAATGCCACGAAAGCAAGGGCCTTTTCTATCTTCTGCATCGCTGTTTCCTTACCGCTTAGAAAAACCACACACCACCACACGAACCCAATAAATAGTTACTGAATGTTATGGACTGAGTTGTGTTCTTTCAAAACCCCTGTGTTGCAGTCCTGGCCCCCACTGCTGTGGAGTGGGACTGTATGTGGAGACGGTGTCTTTAGAAAGCTAATTAAATCTAACTGAGGCCCTTGGGGTGGGCCCGAATGTCATCTGGCTGGTGTCCCTGTCAGAAGAGAGGACATACACGAAGAGACACCAGGGTCGTGCCCAGAGAGGAAAGGCCGTGCGAAGACACAGGGAGAAAGCGGCCCTCCGCCAGCCAAAGAGAGAGGCCTTGGGAAAAACCACGCCTGCCGACACCTTGATCTTGGACTTCCAGCTCCCAGACCTGTGAGAAAATACACTCCTGTTGTTTAAGACACCCAGTCTGCTGTATTCTGCTATGGCAGCCCTAGCAGGCTAATGCACCGAATAGAGAAATATGACTCCGAAATAGAGGAAAACTGGCCACGCAGTACAGCCTTCCTTGGAGGAAAAAGCAACTGAATTTAGACAACGTCAGCCCTTAAGGAAACGAACTCGATGGTTCTACCAGGAGGGAACAGCTGCTTCGACCTTTATATCTGGATAGAGCAGTGGCCCAGCAACACGTGGCAAGCCCGCTGCCGCCTCCCCCCAGGTCTGGGAAGGAAACAGGTGTAATCGGTTCTAGATACGTCAGCCCAGAACCTGCTCAAACACCGCAGCCTTGAAGTGGCTGGTCCTCCAGCCAGAACTGTGCCGGCTGGCATCTGTGTGGACGGAGCACTCGCCTCTGAACCTGGGGAGCCTTTTGCAGATGCGGCTAGAGGACAGGTCGGCCTATAGGAAGTAGGGGGACCACTTGGCTACCTTCCAAACAGACAAACCAGTCTCGAGTCTGATGAGCCACGGGAGTGGAGGGAGCCCAGTTGGCTTATCGCCACACTGGGCTTGGGGAGTTCAATCTGAGTCTAATGTGATTTAGGGAAATAAGTACACATGTCACCCATTAAACCCTGGGTGTCGTGGAGAAGTCGCGGCTGCTGCAGTAACTGCACCCCACCTGGGTCGCCCTCCTGGACTCTCTGCTGGCTCTCCTCTGCTTGCTCTCCAGTGGACTCGGGGGTCTCTTACGCAGTTTTAGTAGGTCCAGGGAAGGGACAAAGAGTGACTGAAATGCGGGCAGTGAGACGTTATATGATAGGATCCAACCTATCTTTAGGTTTAAAAAAAATAGCCTCAATTGCTAAAGACTTCCCCATTCACCCCTCCATAGAAGGCTGGAGAATACATAACACACTCACATCTTCCCTCTGGACAGAAAACATGCCTGCGTGTTCTGGCCTCAGGGTGGGGAATCGCATGGGGCTGGGGGAGGAGCAGAGCTTACTCCGGGTAGCCCATCAGCCACGACCCGTCCATGCCTCCACCTCCCTCTCTCTTCGATTTTTCCGGATCACACCGAGTGTCTCTGTACCACCCAGACTCAGTGATCCCCAGCCTAAGATATTCAAGAAAATAATTCTTATCAGAAAAAGAGAAATTGTGCCATGGGGAAAAATCCATTATCTAGAAAAATAAGGGACAAGGAAAGGAGCTAGGATTTTGGAGAAAAGACAGCCCAGAAGGTGACAATCTGGTTGGAGAGTGATAAGGGACACCGGGGACTAAGAACTGAGGAGAAATACCTGAGCTGGGGGCACTTGGGGAGAAAAATATTTTTTTTAAAAGAAATTACCAACTTGCAGTCTGACCAAAATCTACGTTTCAGACCACCGGGAGGTCTGCAAGAGCCTAACGTGGAGCAGCACGATGGGAAATGGACTGGGCTTGAAGGGGGAAAGGTTCTGGCGTCACCTGTTCATCCTCGGCCAGGGGACCCTGGAGAAGTCCCTTTGCCTCTGGGCTTTAGACTCCCCACTGGTAGAAAGAAGAGAACGGCACCTCCTGCCCACCTTGTGAGGCCGCACTGAGCGCTGGGTACAGGGAAGGGCAGCCGGAGGTTCTGTTGCGGAGCACACAGACCCTAGAGTCAGACTCCCAGGTCACATTCCCTCTCCACCGCTGACTGGCCGCGCGACCGTGGGCGGGCTCCTTCACCCTGTATAGCTCATTTTAGCATCTATCAAATGGGCCACCCCCTAGGGTGACCGTGATAATAAAAAATGTTTTCAAGGTCCCTGAAAGACTTATACAATGTTTGGTATAGTAAGCACAGAGGAACTACTCAATATTATCATAATTAAAAGACAGTGGTTTGAGCCCTGGCCAGTGTGGTTCAGCTGGTTGGGTGTCAATCTGCAAAAAGATCTCCGGTTCAATTCCCGGTTAGGGTGTTACCAAACAGCAAGTGGGGTCCTGCTGCCCACCACCACCCTCTAGGCAAAATTCCAGAGGCAACGTTTTGGTGATAAAGAAAAGGAGTTTTTATTCAATGACTGCACAGTTTTGGAATAACCGCTTTCTACTTGCATTAGTCACTTAAGGCAAAAGCTCTTTAACTCTTTTAGCTACAGCTTTCATCACTTAAGCCTATCGATTCAGGCTAAACTCTTTAACTCCCGAGTTCTCCTCAAGTCCTATAGCACCATTCCCCCTGTTAGCTATTAATTATCTTATCTCTGTAGGGTTAGTTTACAAACTGAAACAACTTAAGGTACAAAAAGCTACACCATTTTGGAAGAACGGCAGGCTTCTGCCTCAGAGCTCGTCCCTCCAGAACACCCCAGGAAGAATACTCCTGCCATCCTCTGCCAGGCCAGCCCAATCCTAGGCCGCACCCGGAGTTCCTTCCCATCCAAAATCCGCACAAAGTCCATCCAAATTACGGTCTCTTGGGAAATGCAGGCCGCCGCAGCACGACCCCCAGGCATCCTCGGGGAAGAAGAGCCTGGGAGCCCTTCTTCTATTTCAGACCTTCCTGCCCGTAGCTTCATGCACTCTGGGGGCATTCAGCATCTCAGCCAAGCCCACCCTAAGCTGTTTACCATTGCCTTAGGCAACCTCCTCATGCGGCCCCTTGCTACTCTTCCCCAGCGATCTGATCAGATCTCTCTGTATCAAGGGCACCTGCCTGGGTTGCAAGTACGGTCCCCAGTCAGTGCGTGCAAGACGAAGCCAGTCGATGCTTCTCTCTCACATCAGTGTTTCTCTCCCTTTCTCTCTCTCTCGAATCATTAAAAGAAAAAAAAGACAGTAGTTTGATGTTAAGCACTAAACATGAACTAGGAGAATGTCTTAAAGATATAGATAGACAAAGGAATCCATAGGTCAGGTCGAAGAGTACCAAGAGCTGCATGACTTATCCAAACTGAACTGGGGCGAAGGTGGGCCTGAGTCCATCCTGCACACCTGGATCCATGCTGCGCATCCAAGCCTAGACTGTGACGTCAGGGTGCCCACCTATCGCGATCTTCTCTGCCTGTGAGGTGGTTCCTTTAAAGAAAACTGACCTCATAGTCTGTGTGGCGTGATAGTTTATTCTAAGAAGGAGCACGAAATATCAGGAGAAGGATGGTCTGAAGGCTTTTGACACAGAAAAGCCCCAAGCTCTCGGGCGTTCCCTTTTAGAGGGGTTTCCCATGAAGGCCTCACAACAAGGGGATAAAACAAAGTAGCGTATTGGGTGACATTATGGACCAAGCCCCTACTAGTGAGGCTCCATAACCTGGGTCAGCTACCTGTGAGCACAGAGAGGTGGGTCACCTATGCCCAGATGTGCCCTAGAGGGGTCCCGGGGCATGGTAAGGCAAGGTTCTGAGACCAGGTGCCAGGTGGAAGGTTATTCAACCTTCTATTTCTGCCAGGGAGACAAGCATCGGGAGGGACCAGGAGGTAGTTTGTCCTCCGACTTGATGCCAAATAAACCTTCTTTCCATGGCACCTGCCACGATTCCCAGGCTCCGCCACTCCGTCCAGGCCTCCTGTGGCCTTGGGGCTATTCTTAGATCCGGGTTCTCGGGCAAGGCAGAACCTGTGCAAGTCTCGGCTTCATCTTCCATCAAGCGAAACGACTTTCTTCTCCACGCCTCACAATGAAAACATTTGTGAGACGTTAAACTGGAAACTCAACACCAACCAAGATCAGCACGGTGTGTGCGAAAGCTTGTAAAAATCTGTCAGCCACTGGGCAGCATAGCAGGATCCCCATGAGCTATGGGCCCGTGCGTGGTTAGAGGTTGCGCAGTGAGGATGGGGCCCAGCTCCGAGCGGTGGGTCTCCTGGTGGCGAGAAGCTGTGCCAGCCACTGGACCAGGAGACACCCCCTGGGTCCCTCTCAGCCCCATGAGCCCCCCCGTTTGCAGCCTCCCCCCGCCAGTTCACTCTGGTCTACATCTACTCCATCCCTCCAGCCTACTTCCTGTCTCACCACCAGACTTCTGAGCTTTTCTCACTTGTTCCTGCAGCTCCAGAACATTTACCCATTTCTGCCTTTCAGAGAATTCAATGAACTCCGCCTGCTCCTGCCCCTCGCTAACCCCGAGCTCGGAGGAGCCGGAAGTCTCTTCATCAGAGGGCTCCTCCTCCTGCCTGTCTCCCACAGACTCTAAGGTGGCCGAGTTCCATCTCTAAACTGCTGGCCAGGCTGTGCCTCAAAAAGTCACAGGGCTGCATTTTGGCGGCCATGGCAGGTCCCAGACTGAAACCAGCTTTGGGGAAGATTCACTCCATATGGAGCCCAGCACAGTGGCCCCATTGTGTCTAAAATAGAAAATTTCAGAATCCCGCCCCCACCCCTCCGCATGCACTGCGTCTCTGTTCTTGACCACCCAATACTTGATTCCTTCACCGTGCGCTAATCCCTCTACCCACTGCTGCGCCTCCGGCCACGGCCCAGAGTGATTATCTTCCAAACCCTCCCTAATATCTGGCTTTGTAGCACATCATTCTAGCTCAGGCTGTCAGCTCTTAGCAGGTAGGGCCATTTTCATCACCGTTTGTGCAGATTCCCATGGCAACCAGGAGGCTGTTTAAAAGAGACCCCATAGTAGCACGAGTGTTGAGAAAGACCAAGTCTCTGATGGTGGGGAAGAGGGGGAATGGGGTATTGGTCTTCCATCCCCCACATGTATCAGGCAGATGCTTATTTAACCCTCACCCTGCCTGCTTTCCGAGTACCCGCTCCATACCGTCAGCAGGCAGGAGAGCAGCCGCACACCCAGACTCCCAAGAGACTCTGCCTCTTCCTCCTCATCACCTCTTCCCGTCAGGATCCCGGTTCCCCAAAGCCCTGGGTTTGACCTTCCTGCCCACTGGCGTAGCATTGAGAGAAGGGTCACCGATAGAGACTCCTTTCCTCTCAGGGGTCTCCAGGACACTGAGCCGCCCCATTGGCCCCCAATGTGAGCCCTTCCTTAGTGTAAGTTACATCAGTCTCCATGAGGTCAGAGGATTCCCCAGGGTCCTGGACATTCTTCTCTTCCCTACCCTCATCTCCCCAGCTTGAGGAGGCCCCGCCGTACACGTGGGGGCTCAGCTGCCCCTGTTGTCGCCATCCCGGAACACCTCTGGGAGTCAGCTGCTCTTCCTCTCTGCGCTCCGCAGGGAGGTTTGCTAATCTCCTGCAGGTCACAGCCCACAGAGTGGCCAAACACAGCAGAAGTGACGCAAGGCCCTGGGAAGGGGAAAGCTGCAGGTGTGTTCCTGCAGGAAGCAGCAGCAGCCTTCCACCCCCACGTCCACCCCCGCCTCCCCCCGCCCGGGGAGGTATAAAGGCTGTCCACCTTCCACCGCTCAACCAACTTCAGGCTGGCCGCCATGAATCCACTTCTGATCCTCGCCCTCGTGGGGGCTGCTGGTGAGTCCCACGCGTCCCCTCGGAGCCCTCTAGCCCTGTCTCCGGGTGGAAATACCTGCCCTGCCGTTGCTGATGTTGTGTCTCCCCTGTCTAGCACCCCGCTGTCCCATTTCTGGGCTGTCTTCAAGCCTCACCTGTCCATCTTCTGCCTGACTCCTCTCCCAGCCCGTCACCATGGATCCATCCCGGGGCTTTCATCGGAGAGGCTGGAGAGGGAGGCCAGGGGAAGGTGGTCCATGGAATATGCCAGTGGTCTTGTGGCTCAGCTCTGACGGCGCTGGGCTAGCTCCGCTGCGGCTGTCCTTGGCCCCAGAGACACCTAGGGAGGCTGGAGGGACACTCAGGCCAGAGCCCGAGCCCTAGAAACTCTAGGATCTGGGGTGCGGCCTGCGCCTTGAATTTTCAAGTTGTCCATGTCATTTCAAGATCCCCAGGCGTGCAGCCAAGGTTGAGAATCACTGTTCCATTGGCCAACAACAGTGCCTACCTTTGTCCCATTGAACGGGCCTGGGGGCTGCTCTCCCTGGCCCTTGCCGTGCCGATTTGAGCTTTGGGAGCAGCTGGGTACCGTCCGAGCTACCAAGCCCGGAGATTTTCCTAGCTGGGCCAACCCATCCCGACAATCGGGGGCTCAAACAGCTGGGGGGAGTGAACAAGTGAGGAAGAAGAGAGAGAAAAGTATTCAGTAGGCGTGAAAACCGCATGCAGAGCCATATCACACTGAGGGCACTATGAGGACCCCTCTTGGTCCTTGGCCTCCTGATGCCCCGCGTCTGGGCCGGAGCCCTGCGGGGTACCGAGCGGTATGTCCTGCAGACACGCAGAGAGATTCGGGGGGACCCCCTCCGCTGAACAGACCGGGGATGGCAGTGCACCCTGGCTGCTAGTCAGTCACCCTGCGCTTTCAGGGAGTCCTAGTTAGTACAATCCAGCCACAGTGCACGGCTCCGCCTCTAACATCCCGCTCAATCTGTTTCTCCCCTCTCTCTCCACCCAAGTCGCTTTCCCCAAGGATGACGACGACGACAAGATCGTCGGGGGCTACACCTGCGAGAGGAACTCCGTCCCCTACCAGGTGTCCCTGAACTCTGGCTACCACTTCTGTGGCGGCTCCCTCATCAACGACCAGTGGGTGGTGTCCGCAGCTCACTGCTACAAGTCGTAAGTGCCGAGAGCGGGGTCCTCTCCCGGAGCTCGGGTCAGTCTTGGGGAGGGCGGGGAACGTGTAAGATGGGCGGGAATGCGGAGAGGAGGAGCTGTCCATGATGGCTGATGCCCAGGAGTGGGGGTGATGGCGGGGGCCGGGGGGGGGGGCACATGTAGGAGGACTCTCACACCCAAAACAGATAAAACAGTGAGAGCTACAGTCCTGAGAACATTCCAGAGGAGGCTACTGGAGGTGTAAGGCCCAACGGAGAAATAGGCAAGGACTTCACACAAATAACCTTTGCCAGCTGGCTGCACATTAAAAACGCCTGAGAAATGTTAAAAAAAAATACTGATGCCTGGGTCCTATCCCAAGGTAATTAATTCAGAGTTTTCAGGAGGAGCGTCTGAACGCTGGTGAGTTTTGAATGCTCTCTCTCTCTCTCTCTGCGGTGGTTCTGTTCTACAGAGAGCTGGGAACCACTGCCTAGTAGACCAGGGGGTCTCAGAGCTGAGTGCGCATGGGCATCATCCGGAGGGCTGGCTGGACCTCAGGTAGCTAGGCCAGCCCCCACCCCCAGGGACTCTGATTCAGCAAGCCTGGGGTGGGAACAGACACTTCGTACGTCTACCAAGGTCCTGGGGCCACACTTTATGAGACCTGCCGGATTAGATCATCCAGAATGACAGTGCCCACCAGACCAGGACAGGAGGGAGTGAACGTCACTGCCATACTCAGCCAGGTTACAGAGGGTCAGGAATGTCTGGGGGACTTCACGCCACACATCCTTGCCCTTGACATTGGAGATACGGAGCAGGGAGTGCAGGAGAAGGCAGCTTGAAAAGCAGGACGAAGAGCCATTGCAACTGGACCCCTTCACCCCACCCCCCCCTCCACTAACACCTGCCTCTGAAGCAGAACAGTCCTTGGTGTCACACCCTCACTGCCCACCCGCTCTCTACTGCCCCACGACATCGCCACGGCCCGCCTCGAGCAGCTCCCAGGGAAGAGTGGGGATGTGAGGACAGGTCCTCAGGTGTTACCCTTTTGACAGCCGCATCCAAGTGAGGCTGGGAGAATACAACATCGATGTCGAGGAGGGGGATGAGCAGTTCATCAACTCCGCCAAGGTCATCCGCCACCCCGACTATGACAGCTGGGTCCTGGACAATGACATCATGCTGATCAAGCTCTCCTCGCCTGCAGTCATCAGTAGCCGGGTGTCCGCTATCGCCCTGCCCACTGCCTGTGCGCCCGCTGGCACCCAGTGCCTCATCTCTGGCTGGGGCAACACCCTGAGCTCTGGTGGTGAGTGGGGTCCTTGTTTCTTCACCCTCTGACTTCCCAACATTTCAACATTTCCCAGGCCCTCTCTCAGTGTCGTCTGCACACAGAAGATTTTATTTATTTAGGGAGGGGTAGGAAGGGAGAAAGAGAGGGAGATAAACATCAATGCGTGGTTGCCTCTTGAGTGCCCCCTACTGGGGACCTGGCCCACAACCCAAGTATGTGCCCTGACTGGGAATCAAACCAGTGACCCTTTGGTTCGCAGGACAGCACTCAATCCACTGAGCTACACCAGCCAGGGAGAAAGAGCGTTGTTTCCTGCTGCGGCTTATGTTCCTGGGGTCCTCTCCCAGCTGCCCTCCGTGTTCAGCCCCAGATTCTTGTCCCCCATCCTGGCCTTACTCACATTTCCTTTATCTATTTCTGCTCCTCACAGTCAACTACCCTGAGCTGCTGCAGTGCCTGGACGCCCCGCTGCTGTCCCAGGAACAGTGTGAAGCCTCGTACCCCGGACAGATCACCGACAACATGGTCTGCGCCGGCTTCCTCGAGGGCGGCAAGGATTCCTGCCAGGTGATTGGCCCCCTCCCATGCGGAGACCTGACCTGCTCCTTCCCCGGACCTGCCTGGGAGTCGGACTGGAACCGCCAAGGCTGTGGGGCAGTACTCCCTTTTTTCTCACTCTTTACAAAGTGTGTCCCGTCCTCTTCATCCCCAGGGTGACTCCGGTGGCCCCGTGGTCTGCAATGGAGAGCTCCAGGGAATTGTCTCCTGGGGCTATGGCTGTGCCCAGAAGAACAGGCCCGGCGTATACACCAGGGTCTGCAACTTCGTGGACTGGATTCAGGAGACCATAGCCAAGAACAGCTGAAGCTCCTGCCCGTCCCTCTGCCACCCCTGTGCTAATAATAAAGCGACTCTGATTCAGCCACCTGTGTCTGTGCCTGCTCCCCCCCCCCCCCCCGCCGCCGCTGCCAGCCGGCTCTGGGAAACATCCCTAACCCCCGGGGTCAGACGGGGCCCTGGCCCCTACACATGAGCAGAGCGCCCCCTTACCACCTGTGCTCCCTAGAATCCTAGTTGGGCAGCAGATGGAATCCAAAACAAATCATACGCAGGGGGCGAGGACTGGCTGTTTTCTGACGGGAAGGACGTTTCAGAAAGGCTGTGTGTCAGAGGCTGCCTGACTGTGGTTGCACTTGAGCACAGTGCTGGAGAGTGCCCGACACAGCTCCCAGCACTGACACATCTCGGGCAGCACCATGCAAACACCTTGGCCGCCTCCGAGTCCCTTTGTCTTGTGCTTTCACCCGGCTGCACTCCCTCCTGGCAGCCCAGAGCCCCACTGGGCCTATTTCTTGACAACCTGCCCATGTGTCTTCCCGGAGCCTCGAGTCCTCAAGCTCCAGAGAAATCTGCCTTTTGTTCATCTCACCTGACGATACCAATGGGTATGCACCATACTGAGCACTTTCCAGACATTTCCAGGGGTGATTCGCCCTCCCCTCTGGAGTGGATATTATCCCACTGGTCCAGACAAGAAAGCAAAGGTTGGTTTACTCATGTCCCTTGTCCAGCCAATGGTAGATCTGAGGGCAGTCTCCTTATTTGCCTGGCCCCAAAGCCTGTGTTCTCTCCAGGCCACCTCACGGTCTCTCCTCTGGCCTCCAGGGTCCATCAGCTCCGCTCCCCAATGTCTCTCCAACGCATTCCCTGCCTCACTGCACTTCCAGAGGGAGTGTGTGGTCTCCCGTCCACTCTCCAACACTGCGTGCAAAGGGGTCTTGCACATTACAGCACATCCCGATTCATACCTTTCCAGACCTCCCACAGCTTCTGAAACAGGACCGGAGCTCCTTACCCTGGGGATGCAGGGGGGGCTGTTGCGGCTCTGCCTCGACCTGGATTCCCAGCCACTCTCCCTGCTCCTTCTCTCCCCTGCGATGCTCGCGTGCTCAGAAGTCCTGGCGGTTCCTCCAAGGAGCCGCACACCTCTGACCTCCAGCTTCAGCACTACAATGCATCTTGCTCAACGGCCTTCCCACCAGACCCTTCACCCCCTTCAGAAAAGTCTTTTCTGACTCTTCCCATCCCCGGTTCTCTTCCCCTCCCCCCTGCGCTGGTGCCACTGGCCCCGGGGCCTGAGTGAAATGTTTTCCTTTCTGGTCCTTGCTGACAGCTTTGCTCTCCCTGCTTAGTAAACACGCTGCGTCTACCTTGGCATTAGACGGGAGCTCCTGGGAGAAGGAATCTTGTCTTGCTCATCCTGATATATCTAGTGACTACACAATGCCCAGAACACAAGAGGCCCCCGTGCCTGAGTGAATAAAGTATGACCTAGGAGTGGAGGGAAATGTACCAAAGGAAGACAGAAAATATATATATGTATGTGTGTGTGTGTATATATATATATATATATATATATATATATATATATATTCCCAAGGTGAAATCCCTGGCCCAGCAACCCCAGAATCACTTGGGAATCTAGGAGAAATGCAAATTCTTGGGTCCCACCCCAGAGCTACTGAGTCAGAAATTCTGGGGCGAGACCCAGCGACTTGCATGTTGCCAAGCCCTCCCAGGCATTCTGATACCAGCTAAAGCTGTGAAACCCGTGCAGCAAGAGAGATTGCTAGGCTGTCCTCTCAGTGCAAACCCTAGTGACTAGCATGTTTACTATTTCAGGCCCCACGAGGAATCGGTCATAATTATTATTCTTATTCTTAGATGCAGAGACGGGACTTGAAGAGCTTTGGCAGCTTGCCCAGGGTCCCATACACAGAAGTGGAGGGCCTGGGTAGGGGCCAGAAGGTGGGCTTCCCTGAGGGGCAGGGCCCTCAGCGGCCTCAGGTGCAAGGGCACCTAGCAGAGCCTTGACCTTAAGAAAGGAGGCCTGGGGGCTGATTCCAGCTCCACTTCTGCATCTGCCTGACTGGCAACACATGTGGCCTCCAGGTCTCAGTTCCTCTGAGGAAATCAGGAGACAAATTTTAGGTGAACATGAGAGCCATCGCGTGCCACAGAGGTTTCAAGAATTGCACACATGTAAAGGATGTCGTTTGTGTATCTCCTCCCCACAGGGCAATACACACCATGAGAAAGGCACACAGGTAGCCCGGCTTTCCGCTCCCAGTCCCCAGGAACACCATCCGCATTCTTCTCACCCCCTCAAGTGGCCACGTGGAGATGTGCAGTTACTTCGGTTTTTAAAAAATGAGCAAAGGGTGCCCCCTGCTGTCCAAGATGATGAATGATCCCACTCAGCAACAAGCTCCTTTAAAAAAAAAAAAAAAAAAAACTGCTTGCGCGCTGGTCACGTGACAGTGGGACGGAATCGCGCAGCTGGGACCAATCCCATCAGAACTAAAAATAGCTGCGATACCAAGACAGAGAGGCATTATTCTTTTTTAAGGCCAGTTGGGAGGAGGGTCCCCAGCTAGATGGTCCAAAGGCAATTTACTCAGAGGGTCAACTATCGGTAGACCCAAGGGGCGAAATAAGTCATTACATTGATGAACTTGTTTCTCAACGTGGAAAAGGAATAAAGACACGGTCTTGCCACCTATGGCCTTTGATTCGGGCTTGCGGTCGAGTGTCCTGAGGTCTGTCGCTACCCCTGAGTGAAATACACGGACTGTCTCTCCTTCCCCTTCGTTTTTCCGCTAAATTCTAAGAGACGCGTCGCTGCACCCACTCGTGACACCACCAGGTAGCACTCTGGTGTTCTCCACACTGACACCTGTCCTCTCCTGTGTCTGGGACAAGCAGCGGGTCCCCGGCCTGGCACTGAAATAGAAATACCCTATGTAATTTAGGGCATGATTGTTTATTTCCAAGCCGATTAGTAAACCGAATCCTAGAATTTGTCATTGAAAAGATCCTGGGACTTCCCAGACATATGCATTTTTTTAATATTTTTTATTTACTCACTTTTAGAGAGGCAAGGGAGGGAGACAGACAGAGAGAGAGAGAGAGAGAAACATCAATGTGCAGTTGCTTGGGGTTATAGCCTGCAACCCAAGCATGTACCCTGGCTGGGAATCGAACCTGCGACACTTTGGTTTGCAGCCCAAGCTCAATCCACTGAGCTACGCCAGCCAGGGCCATATGCATTTTTCACAAGCTTTCTAAGTGACTGGAGACTCATTCAGCAGATTCACGGCCATGAAAGAGCTTCTTACGCAAACTGATCTTCTTGGGGAAAATAATACCTTTGGAAATTAAACAAATAGGTTGTTTTATTTTTAAGTAGCAGATTTCAAGGTATTACTTAAAGCAGTATTTGTTATTTTTTCTTTAAATTTTTGTTATTTTATTTTACATAAATAATGTAGCCCGGACTCAAGAATCAAAACAAGGTGACCCTGAAAATTGTTACTTTTATTTCCACTTTGCTGCTGTGTCCGCCCCTCATTCCTAATGGGTAATCGCTTTTCTCCATCTTTGTCCCTTCTGTCCCAGTGTTAGTTCCTGCAGCATCAAACAAACAAAAGTGTAATTCTGAGTTTGCCCCTTTGTTGCACAGAGGGTACCACACAGGAACGCTATTCTGCAGTTTCGCTTTTTTTCCAGTTGACGATGTATCTTAGAGAACTTTCCACAGCAAGGGCAACATCTCCTTTTTCAGCACTGAATAGCATTCCAGTTTATGAATGTATCCCAGTTTCCTTATCCGGTAACCACTGGACAACCAAGGGGCCACCAAGGGGCCCTTGTTTTTCTCAATCATTTTGCTATTACAAATAATGCAAATCGTTTACACACATTTTTTATTCATATTTAGGAATGTTTATGGAATAAATACCTGTCAGTAGAGTTCTGGTTGAAAAAGTAAATATGTTTTGTAATTTTTATAGCTATTTCCAAGTTGTTCCCCCCAGTAATTGTATCCTTTTGCAGTCCTCTCAGCAATCGATACGGTGGTCCCCACTCTCCCCCTTGGGGGATACGGTCCAAGACCTCCGGGGGGGCCTCCAGTGGGAACCACAGATGGCATCGAATCCTACACACACTGCTTTTTCCCCCCTATACATATACGCCTCTGATAAAGTTTAACTTATAAATTAGGCACAGTAAGATATTGGCAACAATAACTAATAATAAAATAGAACCATTTTTAAAATATACTGTAATAAAAGTTATGTGAGTGTTTCCTGTCTCTCTAAATATCTCACTGTATTGTACTCACCTCTTCACTTAAAGGAAGCATTTTTTTACGGCTTCCCTGTGGCATGTCTGAATGGCCGGCATCACTACTGCTGTGCCTTGGGGCCACTGCTGAGTAAAAGGAGGGTGGCTGGAACACAAGTGGTACCGTTGCGGTTGGTCTGGTAGCTGAGATCCCTGCTGAGTGACTGATGGTCGGCGGAGCGCCAACAGCGTGGAGACGCCAACAAGGGGGGCGGGTGCACCAAGGCCGGGCGGAGCAGGGCGGAGCCGGACCGCATGAGATCTCATCAACCGACTCACAACCACACGCAGGTTAAAATGTATAAATTGTACATTTCTGCGATGTTCCAGTTACTGCCTGCAGACCTCGGTTGACTGTGGGGTGCAGAGCCGTGGCTGAGGAGGGGACTCGGTGTCAAAGTGCATCCCTCACCACACATCGGCCAAGGGGGCCTTCTCCCGCGATCCAGCACGGTCCAATTGACGAAAAGCAACAGGTGCGTGTAAGTGCAGTTCGCATTTGTCACGGCAAGGGTGTTTTCCCGTGGCTAAGCACCGTTTGGATCTTAGGTCTGAACCGCCTGTTCTTTGCCCAGTTCATTGGGCTGCTGGATTATTTTCTTATTTCTAGGAGTTCATCATATATTGGAAATACTGGCCCTTACGATGAGAGCTGCAAGTGTCCCATATTGTCATTTATCTCTGGACTCTGTGTGTATTTTTCCGTGTAACTCTGTCATCGTTAGGTGGTCAAGTTTCTCTCTCTCTCTTTTTTTTCCCCTAGACTTTAAGTGAGAGTTTGTAAGGTGATAAAAGGAAGCGCCATTTAGTGAAAGGAGAGGTAGGCCACCCACCTGGAGGTTAATCAAGGGCACCCCAGGCAGGGAGACTAAAATACCGACCAGCAACGTAAAATGCATCCTCCCTTCAAGGGAAGCATGACCGTCTGCCCACATGAGTCCTGTGCCTGAGACTTTCTGTCCCCAGCTCCCCATACCCACTTCCCCAGCGTCCTGGACCTCCCACCGACACCTGAGGCCCACAGCGACAGACACGGGTCCTCCACCCACGCCCCCTGGAATGTGCTGGGCTCTCAGTTCTCCCTCGGTCGTCACGCAGGGGAGCCCTGCCCCTGGGCCCCTGGCGGTCCGTTCTCCTCCAGACCTCTCCCTGGAGGGTCCGAGTTGGCCTGAGGGGGCAGAGCCTGAGTGTTTCGGGGTCTCTTTCTTGGTGAAGGCTGTGACGTCTGAATGTCACAGCCCCAGGGGCAGGCCTGGGGTAGAAGGGGGCTTCCGCTTCTAGGGAGGGCGGCTCCCCACTGCAATGACGGCAGCCCGCAGAGGGGCGGATACGGGGTGGGGAGAAAACCAGCCCCCTGGGGCAGGCAGTCTCAGAAAGACACTGGTCTCTAAGGAGCTAAGAACGTCCTGAAGACAGGGTGTGGCATCAGGAGGGAGACCCTCCCGCCTGTGGGACCCTGCCACTGCCACCTCACCCCACGGGGCGGGGTCTGATGTCACAGCCCCCCAACTCTGACACCCTCAAAGGGCAGCTGCTCTGGCAGTCGCTTCCAGGCTCTGAGGGGTGGGCCCGTGGGAGGGGTGGCAGTGGGAGGGGCGGCTGTGGGAGGGGCGTTTTTGTACAAAGATGAAACATTGTGGGGACAGGGGGCCACGGTGATTCATCTCTATGGGAAACCTTTACAAAAACCCCTCTGCCTGTCGCATCCCCGCAGGCCTCCAGGGTCACAGGCCTGAGGGTGACTCGGTTCAGGATGCCTCCAGTGCACCCCTGTCTACTGCCCATTCAAGGCCAAGGGTAAGGACAGGCCTGGATGGGAACTGAAACTTCCAGGCAGAGAGAGAGCCCAGATGTAAGAAGGACACCTCAGTGGGGTCATAGGGGAAGGACTCATGGAGACCCTTGCATCTCAGGACAAGGTCACTGGCAAGGGACATGGGAGAGAACCCATCCTATAGAGGAAGAAGACAGAGGAAACCTGGGTTCTGGGGCCCTGCCCCCCTCTCCAGGCCACATCCCCTTCAGAAACCCCCAGAGACCACCGAGAAAGGGGCCCTGGGCCCTCTGGATGGACCCTAGCCTCGCTCCGTGGCCCCAGGAGCCAAAGCCGAATCGGCCCTGTGCAACATCTAGAAAGCATGGGTGGGGGGAGCTCCCATCAGCGCTCATCCCAGAGCCCCCCAGACCAGCCAGGGCCCCCCTCTCCACACCTCCCTCTGTTTTCCTCCTGGCCCCACGTCACTGTGCGAACACCCAACTTTTCTTCGGAGACGGCACCAGGCTCACGGTTGTAGGTAAGATACGCTCCAGGTCTTCCGGGCCCCTGGCAGGGACGGCGGGGCCGAGGGGTGCATTTCAGAGTGGTCCTGTTCTGATGTGTTAACTATGACTATACCTTCGGGACAGGGACCAGGCTGACGGTCGTAGGTAAGGCCGGGGTCTCTGGCGGTGGGGCGGGGTGGGGGTCAGAGGGAGGTCCAGGAGGGAGGACTCGACCCCAGGAAATGTGGGCAGGAAGGGGTGACCCGGCTCTGGGGTCCCGGCTGAGCAGACACCACCTCTGCGTCTGCGAAGGACTCAGACGAGGATCCCTGGAGGGCACACCTGCCCGGCCACCTGGGCTGCCCTGGGAACTGAGAGCCGAGCCTGGAAGGCAGTGGGCAGAGAAGGTGAGGGGACGGCGCTGCGCCTCCGAGTGCTGGCCTGGGGTAGGGGAGCAGGGCGAGGCCCAGGAGGCCGTGCACGGTCTCTGACGTCGCCCGTCTCTCCTCGCGGGCAGAGGCTCCTGTCCTTCCTCGGTCTGGATTTCCCCGGAGGCCACACTGTGTCTCCCTCCCTGGGTCTCGGGGCCGGTTCCGGTAGGGCATGCAGGGCGTCGGAACCGGGCCAGGGCCCCGGCGCAGGGATCCCAGCTGCGTCCAGCACGCCAGGGGGGGTTTTGAAATGGACCCAGGAGGCTGTGTTCTGGAAACACCGTCTACTTTGGGCAGGGCAGCCGGCTCACAGTTGTAGGTAAGCGAGCTGGGGCTGGAGGGCTGGGAGCTGGGTCCCTGGGCCAGGGACCCAAACAAAGCCACCGTCTTGGGGGCTCAGGTGAAAGCACGTTTTTGTCGGAAAGATCTGAATTCTTGTTGGGATGCAGCCGGGAAGGGACAGGCTCCGTCTCCAGTCACGCCAGGGGCTGGCTGGGCCACGTCTGGGCTCCCCTCCCGTACGGAGGCGAGGGGTGTGTGCTAGGAAGGGGCCTCCTTGTCCTCCTCCGTCTCCTCGGAGGGGGCCCCACCACCATGGCCGTGACAGATGGAGAGCCTCTGGACGTAGAGACGCCACGGTCCTGCTGCTTTTGTCCCTCACACAGAAGGGGACAGACACAGGAGAAAGCCGGGGGCGCCGGGTGCATGGGGCTGAATAGGTCCTCTTACCATAGTACTTCAGGGGACAGCGTTGTCCTGCTGCCTCCACCTACCACCTGGAGCTAAAGTTAGCTGAGAAAAAGGAAAGAGCTGGCAGGTGGCCTCGGGGAGGAGGAGAGGAGGGCGGCAGGGGCAGTTTCTCTATGAGGCTTCCGTGCTGTGCGGGTAATGAAAAGCTGTTTTTCGGCAGTGGGACCAAGCTGTCTGTCTTGGGTAAGTAAAAGGCTTCCCCGGGGAGAGTGTGTTATGAGGCTGGAGGCTTGGGAGGACCCCTAAGAAGGGACAGAGACTGAGAACACCACAGGAAAAAGGCTCAGCGCGTGTGGGTGAGCGGGGCAGAGCCCCAGGAGCCCTGGGGGACGCTAGCTTCTGGAAGGGGTGGCCCCGCCGGTTCTGGGGTTTTGTACACGTCCATTGTGCTGTGCAACAACCAGGCGCAGCACTTTGGAGCTGGGACTCGCCTCTCTGTCGTAGGTAAGGCACAGGACGGAGGCGGCAGAGCACCGTCCCTTGGACCCGGACACTGGCCGTCCTCCCAGGCCTGGTGGAAGGGGGTTGAGTACACTCTGGGATCCTCCCAGGGGTCCCCCCAGGGGCTTCCAAGGAGCTGTATCTGCTCCCCTTTGGTGCAGCTTGGTGGACTCAGTCTGCAGTGCGTCCCCAGCCTCCTCACCCCTTTCTTGGTTCATCCTCCTCCTCCTTACACAGGCTGCATGCCCCTCCTGAGCCACTTCTTTCCTCTCGCTCCCTGTTCGATGCTTTGGTCTTCCTCCTAACGGAATCCCTTGGCCCCGGGGCCATGCCTCCAGGCGGGGAAAGGAGGCCGTCAGGTAGCTAAGGTCTGCCTCCTGGAGGGAGACGGCGGCTGGGTTTTACCACAGGCCTCCACCGCTGTGTTCCTATAATTCACCCCTCAACTTTGGGGCCGGCACCAGGCTCACCGTGACAGGTACGGGGTCGAACTCCAGACTGGGCGGGGTGCCTGTGTTGGACCACGGGGATGGGTCTCTGGGAGGGCAGTGGGGTGTCAGGACGGGATCAGAGCCCCCCTTTCCTGCCAGAGCTCAGGGGCCCTCCCCACCGTGCCCGGAGCCTCCCCACCTGGCTCTGCTGTGTGTGTGCCGCGGCTCGGGGCTGGGCTCCCTGCTGGGTCTCCAGGCTCTGTGCTTCTCTCTCCGTTTTCTGCTGTTCCCCAGATTCCTTCTCTCTTCTCCACCTTTTTTAATGGCTGTGTCGATTTACTTTCCCTTTCTTATCTGATCTCCGTTTTTCCCCCTCCTGTTTTAACTCGGTCCCTGTGGCGAATAGCTCTGTCTTCTACGTGAACAGCCTGCCCGGCACCTGCCTGCAGCTCAGAGCTCTGCCATGGCCTCCATCGCCCTCCCCCTGTGTCTCCGCTGGTCTCCAGAGACCCCTGTGTGTCTTTCTGTGGCGGTTGGAGGGCTCAGGAGCAGTGGGGGTCCAGACCGGTGAGGCCGGGGTGGTATGAAGGGTGACCCTGAGCCCCCAGGGCAGAAGTCCCTGCCTAGAACTGTGGGGGAGGGGGTCTCTGGAGCCCCTGAGCTTGGTCGGGGCTGGAGGAGATAAGTCCGTATAAACCACTACAGCTGGAAACCCACGCCATCTTAGCAACCCACAAGGTATGAAGAGGAGAAATAGGTAGGAGGCCCCATTTTCTCAGACCTCTGGCTGGGATTACAGGGCTAGGGGTCCATAGTGAAACACTAACACCCTGTTACCACGCTCAGGGGGAAGCCAGCAGTCGGAGGAGCAGGGCAGGGGCAGAGGGGTCTGGGCTGGAGAGGCAGACCAGGCTGGAGGAAGGGGACACGTAGGCCCCAGACTGGCTGGCTGGCCGGCCGGACCAGGCTTTGTCCACAGACAGGGGCCCGTGCCAGGACTGTGATGGAAGCTGAAAAGTTCAGATCACTGGGTTCAGAATGCCTGGGTTCTGGGGGAAGGGACTCTCGCAATCAGAAAGTAACGTGTATAAAATGGCAATAACGATGCCAGGTGCTCGGGGTCCTCACGCGGGAAGGGGCTGGCTTTGGTGCACAAATCCTTGCTGCAGGACTCGCCTTCGGTGGCCGTTCTTTTCATTCCCGTTGTCCACCGTTGCCTGGGCCCCAGAGTCAGCCTTCTGCCAGACCTGTGTCTCAACCTCCCTGTCAGAAACTTGTCCTAAATTTGGATCAAGGAGAGCTATCTGGGTTGGCCACACCGCCCCTGCCAAACCTCATGCCCGTGGTCAAAACAGAGCCAAATCCAGGGCTCAGTAAACGCTGACCAGAAGGAACGTGCTGGAAAGGTGGACGTGGTTTCTCCCACCTCTCTGCGTCTTCAAGTGGGGACGTGTCTCCAAACAACTCGAGAGCCCCTTCCTCTCCCATCTGCCAGGCTAGAAACAGCCCAGGGGCATGTAATATGGACCCGCTGATGAAAGGACATTGGGACTTTGGGATTTCCTCCTGTCCAGTGACCAAGCTCTTATTGCTTTTAAGACAGCAAAGCTTGGGTATGACCTAGGTCCCCAAACCTGGCAGGGAGGCTTGCTGAGCGGTGGAAGGAAGAAACAGCTCAACCCATGGGAGTCATCCCGGGCAAGCTACCGCACACCCCATGTGTCCAGTGTAGGAGGAAGTGTGGACATCTGAGAAGATACTAGCCAGAGGCACCTTGGCTCCTCAAAGCAGGTTACACCGAAAAGAAAAAAAGAAAAGAAAGAAAAGGAAGGGAAGGGAAGGGAAGAAAAGAAAAGAAAAGAAAAGAAAAGAAAAGGAAGGGAAGGGAAGGGAAGAAAAGAAAGAAAAGAAAAGAAAGAAAAGAAAAGAAAAGAAAGAAGAAAGAAAGAAAAGAAACGAAAAAAAAGAAAAAGAAAGAAAGAAAAGAAAGAAAAACAAAGGAAGGGAGGGAGGGCAGAAGCAGAGGGGAAGGAGGGAGGGAGAGAGGAAAGGGGGGTTGGGTACAGTTTAGAGAAACAATATAGTCAGATGTGACGGGGAAAGTGTCTCTTCTAGGCAAGGAAGGCCAATGCTTATATGTGCAAACATCCGAGCTGAAAAATGCATACAGTTTAGGAAACAGGGCAATGATAACAAGAAAGGGGCCATGTAGTTCCTAGGGTTACATTGCTAGTGAGAATCTTCTGCCTCAAAATCCAGGCTCATTCAACTCTGCCGGAGCCACTTCTAAGTCTCAAAGATGACATCGTGCCCCAAAGAGGGCTTTGAACAAGGACGAAAAATACACAGACGTACTCTTCTGATAGATATGCGAACAAGGCCCTGAGGGTGAGCCTTTGCAAAGAAACCCAAGAAAATCAGGACATAAAGTCCCCCCTAGGGGGACTGAGAGGACATGGGGTGACTGAAAAGGAGGTGGCAAAGTTGAAAGAGAATGATGAAAAAGAATGGGACCGAAATACCAAAACACACAGGACCTACTGCAGAGTTTTGCTTGCAATGACCTCCTTCTCTGTGTGCATGCGCACACACACACACACACACACACACACAGCCTCTACCAAACCCAGTCAGCTCCCACACTGACCCTGGTGCCCGCCCCTCCCCCCTCCCAGATGACCTGAAGAAGGTGCAGCCACCCAGGGTCACCGTGTTCGAACCATCGGAAGCAGAGATTGCCCGCACCCAGAAGGCCACGCTCGTGTGCCTGGCCACAGGCTTCTACCCCGACCACGTGGAGCTGAGCTGGTGGGTGAATGGCAAGGAGGTACTGAGTGGGGTCAGCACCGACCCCCAGCCCTACAAGGAGCACCCCAACCGCAATGACTCCAACTACTGCCTGAGCAGCCGGCTGAGGGTCTCCGCCGACTTCTGGAGCAACCCCCGCAACTACTTCAGCTGCCAAGTCCAGTTCTACGGGCTGGGAAAGAACGACACTTGGAAGGAGGAGGACGGTCCCAAGCCCACCACCCAGAACGTCAGCGCCGGGGCCTGGGGCAGAGCAGGTGAGCGGGGCCTGGGAGGGCCAGGCAAGCAGCGAGGCAGACCAGAGAGACGGGGGAGGGGGCGTGTGGAAACCTCCGAGGCCAGGTCCAGAGGAGAGGGGGGGTGGGGACATGGAAGCCCACCATGCAGGAGAGAACAGGGCCCCTCAGACGAGCTCTTCCCCAGATCCCCACACAGCGCTGCTTTGCTGCCAGGCCTCTCACTGCCCGACTGGGTGGCTTAGCATGTGTGTGGTATGTGTCAGAGCTGCCACATGAGCCCCGTGCGTGTCAAGGACAGCATGGCCTCATGGGCACAAAGGAAGGCAGACAGTGCTGGGCTCCTCTGGTCTGGGCCTCCAGTCACACTGACTGCAAGGCTGACATAGTGTGTCCCCTGCTCACCCATTTCCCTCCCCTTTCTTCTTTCAGAGTGTGGTGTCACCTCAGGTACGTGACCCTCTGCTTCTCGCTCTCCATCTCCCGCGGTTTTGCTCTGGAACCAGAGAATGGTGGGGGTGGTGGGGCTGAGATGCCCATTCCCAGGTACTTACGTGCTCTCCTTCCTGCCAACAGCGTCCTATAAGCAAGGGGTCCTGTCTGCCACCCTCATGTATGAGATCCTGCTGGGGAAGGCCACCGTGTACGCAGTGCTGGTCAGCGCTCTGGTGCTGATGGCCATGGTAAGAGAGGCAGGGTGCGGTGGACAGGTTGCAGGTGACATTGAAGCACAGCAATATACTCTGAGCCAGGAGTACAGGGACTCTGCCAGGATCTAAGGCGGGCAGAGGGAACAGGGGGTTTACCTGCACGCCTTAGCAGACGCCCGGTATCTCTGGGATGTCAGTGGAAGAGCCACGAGGGAAAGGGAAGTTGGGGCCACCCACTGGAGAGTCAGTGGGCCATCCTGCTTCCTCTCAGTCCCCACCGCTCTGGGTAACTCGGAAACCTTTTCCCCTTCAGGTCAAGAGAAAGGATTCCTGATGCCAGCTCAGAGGCGGAGCCACGAACTCCCAGCCTGCTACCACCCCAGTGTGGATTCGCCTTTTCCCATTCCCAGCCAGTGCTTCTGAAGAGCCGTTCTCATCTCTCAGCTCATCCCCATGTACCTGCACAGCAGAGCGCTCATGACCACAATCTCCCTGACCCCAGGGGCACCCCGGGGGGCCTGAATGGACTGAACCAATAAAAATGGCCTGTTTTCGCTTGATCCTGCCTGCAGTGTCTACTTAGCTCTTTCGCCCACCTCTAAACTCTCGTGGGTGCCAGTTAGGATAGAAACAAGAGGCATTCAGGGAAGGTGCAGTCGCCTCGGGTACCCAGCAGCCCCACCTGTGGCTGGCATTGCTCCTCCCCCTTGGGCACTGCAGAGAAGTGGAAGGTGGGGATAGGACGTGAGGAGGCTGCTTACTCCCAAACAGCCTGGGTACATGGTGATGTTGGCCATAGCAACCTCGGACCTACCTGGACAAAGGTGCTCTGCGGAAGAGCTGACCCACACAGGTGTGTCCGCCCATCAGAGGGTCATTTCCCCTGGCCAACGAAGCGTGGTGTCCCATACGTCGCCCCTGTTCCTGTCAGCCGTCTGGCTGCGTGCCCTGCCCATCTCCCCTTGTCACCAGCCAGGCTTCCCAGCTGAGAAGAGAGTGCGCTGGTTTGGACATGGTGCCTTCCAGTTGGAGGGACAGACTTGCTTATACATTTCTCCCCAGCGATTTAACGGGTGCACGGATGCACTTCGATCGTGCCGGGAAGGATAGAACATAGTTTCCCTCAAGCCAAGGATCAGCCTTATCACTATTTCTAGAAATCCTTCCAGAGCTCCTTGCTGTCTCCCTCCCCGTGGCAATGTAGTCCGAAGTTCTTAGGACAGCATGTGGGAGGCCCCCAGCCCCAATGGGCTCCACCTCCTCCTGCCACACTTGCCCCCTTCCTCTCACCCCCCAACCCCCTGAGCCACCTGCTTCCAGGCCATCCTACACCCCTCTACCTGGCAAGGCCAAGTCCTCTGAGGGCTCCTCAGCCTTAAAGACGTAGCTCCAGCATCTTCCCTGTGGGAGGCCTTCTCTGGAGCTTCCTGGCCCTCACTCCCTTGGGGCTGGGTGAAATGCACCCTGTGTTTTGCCGCCACAGTGCCCTCTGCACACATCCTGCAGGACACCACACTCAGTGGAAGCCACCTCTTCCCTCGTCCGACACCCCCATTTGACGGTCAGCTCCTTGACCACAAGGCTGTGCTTCCTTACGGTAACCCTGGGGTGCAGCATAGGACCCTGGTTCGGTGTGGGAACCCCATAAATCATCTCTGTATACATGAGTGAATAAATGGGTGAACCCGAAGTGACTCAGCTGGGGAGCGGACATCACCGGAAAGCCCACCTGAAACAGCTCCTCACCCTGCCGTCTGCAGGGCCCAGAACACAGCCCACAGCCTTTCTTCTCTAGAGCAACACACGTGTGCATTCAACTGGAGGGTTGTGCGCACACACACATATATGTGCATGCATACACACATTTCTATGCACACATGTATGAACGCATACATTGAATGCATAAATCGCAATGCTTTGCTGTGAACGTTGGGGGAAAATACAGATACCCAAGTCGCAGTCCCCAAGCTCCCCTGCTCCCAAAAGGGATCATTCGTGAACAGAAGTAGCTGAGATACAAAGCGGTGCTTGGAAACAGCAATGCGAGCTGTCTGCTAAAACGCAGCCAGGGGCCGGCGCTCCGATTTCTGACCGGGATCCTCAGGGAAGAGCCTGAGAGGCTGGAGAAGTTCTTCAGAGGAAGAACTGATCTCAGTGCGCAGTGTGGGAGAGGGGTCGTGACGCCCAGGGGCACGCACAAAAGCCGAAACAAGGCGGCCAGAGGGCCTGGCGCTTCTGGGCACAAGGTTCAGAGACAGGGGTCATAAACGTGAGGCTGAAAAGCCGGGTTGGCGCACCTCACTCTCAGGACGGACCAGTGTGCGGCCCGGCACATAGTAGATGCTCATGAAATACCTGTGGACTGAATGAAGGCTAAGGACCTTGGACTCTGTTCAGGAAGCGGGGGGGGGGGATTATAGAGGTTTCGGGGCAGCCTGTGTGGCTGCCCTATGTTGCTGTCACCTGCTCTATGGACCCCACCCCTGGCTCCTCCCACCACGCCCGACTATAAATGTGCAGGTGGGCACGGTGAGTCCCAGAGGGGAGACCCGGTGACACAGAAGAGCTCAGAGAGTGCTGTTGGCTCCAGAGCGGGGCCTCTCCACCCCACCCCCACAAGCACTGCACTTCCCCAGGCCCCTCCCCACTGTAGACCCTGCTCTGAGTTGGTCTTTCCCCAGCTCCCCCACCCCACCCGCAGTCGGACCACCCTCTGCCACCTGCGCTTCCTGCCTCTGTGCAGTGGCTGGGGGAAGGGGCCCAGAGGGGAGGAAAACTTTTTGTATCATGGTGTAGCATTGTGGCAACAGTGGGGGGGGCCACGATGATTCAAGTGGAGGAGATGCTTTTACAAAAAGCTCTGCCTCGAAAAATACCCACAACCCGTGCCGGGAGGGCAGCTCCCGCACGGGGACAGGTCTCTGGGGCCGGTCCCTGAGGAGGGCCTGCGGGGACCCGGACTCTGCAAACAGCTCTGCGTGTCTCTGCCCCAGAATCACCTTCCCAGAATGCCGAGGGCCAAGGCGGCAACGTGGGATCCTCACTCAGCACCTCGCCTAAAACCTGCCCTTTGTTGACAAAGTGCTTGCACGTGCGTTAAGCATCAACACTCACAGCCACTTGGGTTGCCCACTCATTCCTGTGGGAAAGACATTATGCCATTTTTCAAATGAAGAAACTTGAGGCCACAGAGGTGTTACGAATCATGAGGCAGGGTCTACCCTGGAACACCCCCCAGCTCCAGCCGCAACCACCCCACCGACACCCGTTCAGATTTCACCGCCACCGCTACGCCGCCCATCTTGTCCCCAAGCCAAGTTAATTCCCTTTGCACACTGGCGGTGACCTCCTGCGGTGTCCACATTACCAGTCCCGCTAGTTCTGGAGGTGGGAAGAGGGAAGCGGGGAAGGACCAGGAGGGTGGCCCTCAGGCTGCGCCAAGGGAGGTGGAGAAGGGGGAGGAATTCTGGGCAGCCCCTTCCCACTGTGCTCCTACGCTGAGCAGCACTTTGGTCCAGGCACCCGGCTCACCGTGCTAGGTAAGAGCCACTCCAGGTGAGAGGGAGGGCGGCGGCTCGGCCCGGAGGAGCCCCTGAACCCTGGCCCTCAGACACTGGGCGCTGGACCCTCCGAGGGGCCAAGTCCGCGAAGGTGGGGTTTGCGCCTGGGTCCCCGGGGCTGTGCAAACACCGGACAGCTGTACTTCGGCAAAGGCTCCAAGCTGACCGTGCTTGGTAAGGAAAGCAGCTGGGGGTCCAGAGCGCTCGGCGGGACGGGATGGAGAGAGGGGGGGCAGCTACCCAGCCCCATTCAGAGGCAGGGCCGCTCCTGGGCGCGGGACGCCGGAATCGGGGGGCTGGGTGAGCTGTGCAGCGCCCAGCGTGTCTGGGGACCTGGCCGAGTGCAGGGCAGCCGCAGAGGACAGCGCCAGGGTTTTTGTCCTGGGTCTCGGCGCTGTGAACACAGATACTCAGTATTTCGGCCCAGGCACTCGGCTGACCGTGCTAGGTAAGCAGGGGCGCCAGGGGGACCAGGAGGGGCAGTGGGGACGCCGCGGGGCGCCAGGGGTGGCGGCGCCTGTTTTTGTGCTGTGCGCGGGTGCTGTGAGCCAAAACACTCAATACTTCGGCCCGGGCACGCGGCTGACCGTGCTAGGTAAGCGGAGGCGCCCGCCAGGGACGCGCGGGAGGCACGCGGGTTTTTGTGTGGGGCTCCGGGGCCGTGACGGAGAGACCCAGTACTTCGGGCCCGGCACGCGGCTCCTGGTGCTAGGTGAGCGGCGCGGGCCAGGTTTTGGTGGGGAGCCCCGGGGCCGTGCACTACAGGCGCAGCCCTGACTTTCGGGGCCGGCAGCCGGCTGACGGTGCTCGGTGAGTGGCCGCGGGACTCGGCGGCGGGTCGGGATGGACAGGGGCGGCGGCGCAGGGTCTTTCTCCATCTGGGCACCTGGTCCCCTGCGCTGCGCCTGAGGCGGGCTGGGGCCGGGGAGAGGGAAGCGGCTGTGGCGCGGAGGGGTTTGCGTGCGGGGCTGCCTCTCTGTGCTCGTATGAACAGTACTTCGGCCCCGGCACCAGGCTCACGGTCGTAGGTAAGAATCGATGCCGCCCGGTCCTCCATCCCGAGCCCCGGGGCCTCCGGAGAAGGGCGGGTGGCCAGGGCTGGGGCGCGGCGAGTTTCCCTCCCTAGGGCCGGCTCTGCGAAGGCGGAATGGGGGGTGGGGCGCTGAAGGTCTGAGAACGTGGACCTTCTCGGGAGGATAAGGGGGGCTTTGGGTCTTTTTTTCTTTCTGGGGCATTTAGGGACACGGTGAGCGGTGGAGAAGGGGGTTTAGTAGCACTCTGAGAGCTGCTCGATTGGAGAGAGAGATTCAGTCGGGACTACCCGGGCCAGGGAAATAGTAGGAGGGGGGTTAACCGCCGCACCGGGGGGGGGACGCGGTGGCGGGGTCGGAGAGAGCAGGGATGAGCTGGGCCGGTGGTCACCCTGCAGACCTGGGTCCCGGGAGCTGTAGGTGGAGCGAACCCTGAACTGAGGAGGGGAAAGGACGGCAAACACGGT
This sequence comes from Phyllostomus discolor, assembly GCF_004126475.2. NCBI lineage: Eukaryota > Metazoa > Chordata > Mammalia > Chiroptera > Phyllostomidae > Phyllostomus > Phyllostomus discolor. The sequence continues at coordinate 85,883,351 of NC_040912.2, forward strand.
GGAAGAGGGAGGCCAGGACGACAGAGAAATAGGAGTCACTGAGGAAACGCTAGGATTTTTCTTTTATTACATGTAAAATAAGCATGTGTTTGAAATTAGAAAGCATGGATTTGAAATTCTATTTAAAACCCTGTGCCTCCTAAGCCTCAGGGCCCTGGGGGCCAGGGCAGCTTGTGCAGCACCCAGTCCGGCCGGTGGCTGGTCCTGGGTGTGGTGGGGGACCGTAATCTCGGCCACTGGGGCGCACTCACCCCCAGATGCACCCCCCTCCCCCAGCCTGAAATCATTGTCTTCACACTAAGTATTCCACCTCCAACAGTCTGGATGCTGCGGGAAGGTCACTGGTCACCAACACGTTACAATGCAGATCTTTTGCTGTGAGGTGAGGCAAATTGTCAGGAGGGTCTGCGGCTCTTAGAGCTGGGGAGGGGCCTTCCGAGCCACCTGGTGATGAGCGGGCCGAGGCCAGAGAGGGGAAAACCGCGTGCCCTGGATTCCCTGGTAGCCAGACACAAGCACTGACTGTGTTAGATTCATTCAGCTGGAGCCAGTGGGGCTCAGCTGGAGTTGTCCAGGGGACATGCTGGCTTCCCGTGGTCAGCCAGGGTGGAGGACAGGCCTGGAGGTTAGGCCCAGGTAAACTCAGGCCTCAGTCAGCCCCTGACTCTCTCCAATGATCCCTGTGACCTTGGGCAAGCGTGTCGGTGTGGCCCTCAGTTCCCTCTGCTGAGCAGCAGCATCAGCAAAGCCTCCCACGGGACGTTGTGAGGCTCACAGGGGCAGGCCCTGGTAGAGCATCCAGCAAGGGGTGGCTGGCTGTAGTTCGGTGCTCCCCTTCCCCAGCCCTGGTCGCTGTGCAGTGGGGGATGGGGGGGGGGGGGTTGAGGCCAGTGCCAAAGCAGGGGCAGGATTTGGCCTGTGGGTAATGGGGTGCAGCCCTGGGGGGGGGGGGGGAGGTGTGAGAGGGGAGTCAGGAACCGGGAAGATAAACTGCACACTTCACAAGCAGAGCACACACACACCCCAGGACACACCCCACAGGCACTCACAAAGATGGAGGGGTAACCGGCCTGCTCTCACGGCAGGGCTGTGCAGACAGCACCTCAAAGTGTCACAAAGCCCCTGCTTCTGCTTGTCCTGCCCGTCGCATCGGTAAATGCTGAGGGGAGTGCCACACGTGGCTCAGAGGACACATGTAATGTCTACACTGGTGACCGAGTGTGAGGGGTCCCATACTCAGTATGAGGGGTCCCCTGGGGTGAGGGGTCAGAGGGATGTATGTGTGGTGCCCCTGGAAGGCTGGGGCGGGGCATCCCAGAGGCAGGGCCTTGGAGACGAGAGCAAGTTAACCAGGCTGCGAGCGGAAGGGTGGATGGAGCCGGAGCTGCGGGCAGCAGTGGGGATGTGACCGTTCGCTCTGGGCCGGCCAGTGAAGACTTCGGAGACACAGGAGCAGTGAGCGGGGCGGACATGCAGGGCCGGGAGCTGACAGGCAGGGATGCAGGACCAGCTCAGGGTGCAAATGTGGGGGGCTCTTGTTAGAAAACTATTTAGAATTTCAAAACGGTTGCCCGAGGCCCTGAATCCAAGTGTGCGGCCCCGGGAAGTCCGGGACCCTGTGTGACCTTGCCGATGTGACCCCACTGCCACAGACATAAGACGCATCAGTCAGAAGAGCGTTCTCTCCATCTTCCAGGCTGAAGTAGGTTCTCGTAAGAATGAGGTGTCTTAATGTTTAACGGAATGGCTAGAAACAAACAAACAACGTGCACGGAAAGCAAAGGTCAGGATACAATGAATGGAGAGCAGCCCAGAGGAAGCGAGCCGGCCAGTCAGAAGGCTGCACAGGTCCACGGGAATGCCCCTCACCTGTGGCCCCGGAGACCCTGTAGACAGGCTCGGGACACACACATGGTATCGTGACAGCTGGGAGCAGCAATATGTTGCTGTAATGTCCTCAGATGCTGACGCAGGAAGCTTGCTGGTGGGAAAGACACAGGCTTGGGAAACAAAGGGGCGGAGAAGGTTGGCGATGCCTGAGTGTGACACCAGGGGAGACTGTGCTCTGTCTGAGCTGAGGAACACTGTGAGGGGGCGTGGCAGGGAAGGCATGGCTGGGGTGGCTCCATGAACCTCACCAAGGTCATGAGCACGCCACACAAAAGGGTGCCCTCACCTGAGTGCACAAAACTGTGCCATTTGCACACTGTCATCTGAAGACAACCCCAGCCCCCAAATATACCCCTTGTCCCCAGCTCCCCTTTCCTCCTCAGCTTAGATTCAGATACAGATAACCCACTGTGGGCGGGGGGTTTCGGAATCCTTACACCATTGGGTCTCCACTCCCACTCTGCCCCATCAATGTTCCGAGCTTCCCTACAGAGCAGGAAAACTGCTGCAGAGAAATCAAGGTCCTGAAGTCACACAGGTGGGCAGGGCCAGCTCTGCGATTTGGATCCCGTTCTTCGGAGTCCAGTCCAGTGCTCCATTTCAGTAACTACTGCAATAGTGAGAAGTCAACAGGTAGCTTCTACTGATGGTGAAGAAATGAAATAGCATCCCCGGAAGGGTAGGCAGCGGCATTCATAATGCCGCCTTAGGGAGAAGGACAGACAGCGGAGAGTGATGCCCAAACACACAGGACCTACCGCAGAGTTTGTTTTACAATGACCTCCTTCTCAGTGCGTGCGCGCACACACACACACACACACACACACACAGCCTCTACCAAACCCAGTCAGCTCCCACACTGACCCTGGTGCCCGCCCCTCCCCCCTCCCAGATGACCTGAAGAAGGTGCAGCCACCCAGGGTCACCGTGTTCGAACCATCGGAAGCAGAGATTGCCCGCACCCAGAAGGCCACACTCGTGTGCCTGGCCACAGGCTTCTACCCCGACCACGTGGAGCTGAGCTGGTGGGTGAATGGCAAGAAGGTCCTGAGTGGGGTCAGCACTGACCCCCAGCCCTACAAGGAGCACCCCAACCGCAATGACTCCAACTACTGCCTGAGCAGCCGGCTGAGGGTCTCCGCCGACTTCTGGAGCAACCCCCGCAACTACTTCAGCTGCCAAGTCCAGTTCTACGGGCTGGGAAAGAACGACACTTGGAAGGAGGAGGACGGTCCCAAGCCCACCACCCAGAACGTCAGCGCCGGGGCCTGGGGCAGAGCAGGTGAGCGGGGCCTGGGAGGGCCAGGCAAGCAGCGAGGCAGACCAGAGAGACGGGGGAGGGGGCGTGTGGAAACCGCCGAGGCCAGGTCCAGAGGAGGGGCGGGGGGTGGGGACATGGAAGCCCACCATGCAGGAGAACAGGCCCGTCAGACGAGCTCTTCCCCAGATCCCCACACAGCGCTGCTTTGCTGCCAGGCCTCTCACTGCCCGACTGGGTGGCTTAGCATGTGTGTGGCATGTGTCAGAGCTGCCACATGCGCCCCGTGCGTGTCAAGGACAGCATGGCCTCATGGGCACAAAGGAAGGCAGACAGTGCTGGGCTCCTCTGGTCTGGTCCTCAAATCACACTGACTGCAAGGCTGACCTGGTGTGTCCCCTGCTCACCCATTTCCCTCCCCTTTCTTCTTTCAGAGTGTGGTGTCACCTCAGGTAAGTGACCCTCTGCTTCTCGCTCTCCATCTCCCGTGGTTTTGCTCTGGAACCAGAGAATGGTGGGGGTGGCGGGGCTGAGATGCCCGTTCCCAGGTACTTATGTGCTCTCCCTCCTGCCAACAGCGTCCTATAAGCAAGGGGTCCTGTCTGCCACCCTCGTGTATGAGATCCTGCTGGGGAAGGCCACCGTGTACGCAGTGCTGGTCAGCGTCCTGGTGCTGATGGCCATGGTATGAGGGGCAGGGTGGGCCGGCAGCGTGGAGGGAGAGGGTGAAACATCATACATAGGACGGGACAGGATCTCAGAGACTGAACTTGGCCCTGATACAGCCTTCCAGCTCCAGGGAATTGTAATGGGACTGCCAGAGCGTGTGGGGATCATTCCGGACTGCTGCACTGGAGGATGGGGAGAGTCCCACAGCCCTACCCCAAATCAGGGCCAGAGTCAGCCCCCTCTCACCCACTCCTACTCTTCGTGGCCTGTAGGACCCCGAGAGTGTCCTTGTTTTTTGCAGGTCAAGAAAAAGGATTCCTGAGACCAGTTCCAAAAGCACATCCAGAGTCGTTCTTAGTCCTCGCCCCAGATTCACCTGCGCATGCTCCCAGCCTGCGTCCCTAAGGAGGTGTTCTCTCTCCGCCTTTTATCTCCTTCCTGCATAGACGCCTGTCCCTTCTCTCTGGGGCCCTGCAGACTGAGCGCCTCAACCCTGGATCTAAACAGATTAAGCCAATAAAGGTGTTGTGCTGGACCTGGTTGTGTGTCAAGAGTGTCTGTGGGGCTCTGCCCTTCGAAGGCGCACCTTGTCGTTAGGGGAAAGCACCGCCTCTCAGGCACAAGGAGTGACTGACTATCCTCTCTGACCGGTACTGCTCCCTCCTGTGCATCCTGGTGGAGGGTGGACCGTGTGGTCCGTTGCCAGGCATTCTGGGGCCCCAGTCCATACAGTTAGTGCCGCGGTCCAGCCGAAGCTGGGTCCAGGGGTTCCTGAAAGATGGGTAAGGCGTCGGCGATGGGAGACAGACGACAACACGCCTCGGAGGACAGTGATGCTCTGTTCCATTTATTGCAAGTACAAGCAGGTTTTTATACTTTCATTTTTAGCAGTGATTGACATTTGTGATTAGGTGAAACAGAAAAAAATTAATACAAAGGTAACCAGGAAAAGTACAAAAATTCCCATAGATTCAATGATATTAAACGAAGATTATTTTGACCAGGAGAGCCATAAATCAGATAATTAGAAATAGCTGTACATAGGTTCTGGGCTCTTGAAAAAGGATGAGCCCAGGGGACTATAACCCCCACCTCAGCACGAGATAGAAGACAGGGTACACCTGTGGGTTGGAATGCCCAGTGGTTTCTCAATTCCAGATTCATGTCCCATTTATTACGCATTTAGGTTTTATCTGTGTCTCGTAACACCTACATCTTATCTTATTTCGGGATTTTGGCACAAGCTTTAGTCCTGTTCTGCGTGTCTAGGTTAGAATCCCAAAGAAGGCACAGAGTTAAAAATACTGAGATGTGAAGCCTGAAGACTTCCCAGAGGCAGGACACATGGGGTCAGGCCCTGGGGGAGGAATGGGGACAGAAGGCAGGGTTCAGTGGGGTCAAGGTCCTACACCTTCCAGTGGGCACCTTCACGTAAAGGGACGGAGACCGGGCCACCCCAGAGGCAGCACACTGAGTGCCCCCACTTGGGCAGACGGTTGCCTCCCTCGGTAAACTCGACGTGCAGGTTGCATTCGCTGCACTGAGGAGGCGGGGCATGCGAGTAGAGGAAAGAAGGCACAGGTGGAGGGTGAGAAAGGCCATGTGTAGGAAGGTACCTGAGGCTGAATATTAGGGGCGAGGAGGAAGTCTGAAAGCCGAGAAAGGGCAGAAAAGAGGGAGTTTACTGAGGACGGCCTGCGCTGCTCCAGACCTGGGGCTGGGCACAGTCCCGGTGAATGCCCACATCAACCCTAGAGGGTGCAGGGATCGGTCTCCCCACTTCATACTTGAAGAAGGCCCCGTTTGTAGATCATGTGACGGGTAAGCTGTGACACTGGCACATTCCTCTGACGATGGCAGTTCAGGAAGTGTCTCCAAGTCCTGACCAGGATGGCGGGATTGTCACGGGCTGGCCCTGCAGCAGCTGCTCCCAAACTCCGGGGCGGGGCCCACCGTAAGAGCATGACGAGCCCTTGAGTCCTGAGTGTATCTGTTCCCCGGCGCTGCTGTAACGAAGAACCCCAGCCTTAATGGTTTAAAACGAAATGAGCCGGAAGTCCAAAGTCAAGGTGTTAGCCAGGTTGCACTCCCTTCAAGAGGTCTAGGGGAGAAATGTCTCTTGCTTCTTCCCATTTCTCTCGGCTCCTGTCATTCCCGGGTGTGTGGCAGCTGCACGCCAACCTCACATCTGTCTTCATGTCACTTTCTCCCTGTGTCTGTGTGTCTAGGTGTCCCTCCTCCTTTTTCTTACCAAGGCAGGACTCATTGGACTGAGGACGCACCCTAAATTCAGAGGGACTTCATCCCGAGATCCTTAACGTTTATATCTGCAGAAACCTGATTTCCACATTAGGTCACGTTGGTGGGTATGAATTTCGGGGGGACATCCTTCATCCCACTACACTGAGCATCCAGGAACCAGAAGTGAGAGGGGGGGCTGTCTCAATCAGCTCACAGGGGCCAGGAGAGGAGGTGGCCCAGGGCAGGGGTGGCCGAGAGAAACCACCCCATCACTATGACTTCCCATCAGTCATAATTACCTCTGGATTGCTCTAACTGCAATACAGTTGTTTTTATTTGGTGTTGCTGTTGTGGTCTATTTGTTTTTGTAATGGCTACATAAGTTCCCAAACAAAGGAGACAGAGTTTAGGCCCTAGACCAGCACCCACAAAACAGGGCCTGCCATTCTTTAGATATGTGTGGTGGTCCCTCACAAGGGTGGGGGAGAGAGAGGGGTGGCTGAAGGGACAGTCAGCACCTCAGAGGGAACAAGGCATCGCATGGGCCAGAGGGAGTGGACGGGGAGAGGGGTGTTGGGGGACGGGGTGTGAGGGATGGGCTACTGGGGGACAGGGGTTTGTCCCAGCAGTGCTGTGAGGAAGGGGCTGAGCAGAAGTAGGGCAAGCGTCAAGGTGCAGGTGGGAGAGGAGGGTTACCCTCACCGCAGAGAAACGGGGTCTGCGGGCTCGGTGGCTGTCATCTTGGGGGTGCCAAGAGCAGAAGCCTGAGCAGGTGGGAGGATGTGGGAGAAGCAGCTGGTTGGCCCCTGGGGCTCGCCCAGGTGAGGGGAAAAGGCATGCCCCTGGCAGGATGGATGCCTTGATGCAGGAGGCATAACAGAGACAGAGACAGTTACCGGCTCCATGGGGTCCCCACGCAGCACCCCACTCGGCCCAGGGAAGGCTCCTCCTCTCCAGTCTTCGCAGCCACGGAGAACGGGCACTCGAGACCTCTGTTGAGGCTCCATGTGTGCAACCAGGAGGCCTCTCAGGCAGACAGCACTGCCCACAGCGTCCCACACGTGGGCCCTGGGAAGTTAGGCCCTTCTGCCTCTGCCTCCTCAAGAGGAATAAATCAGGGTTGTCCTCCCAAGTGACCAGGACACGGGGACACCCCAGTTAAAGGGGCCCTGAGGGGATTCTGGGTCCAGAGGTATTCCTGGAATGGAAGGCATTAGAGCAGTTCCTCCACTCCTTGGGCCTGTTGAGCTGTTCCCGTCTCAGGCTGGTCTGAGGTCCATCCCATTATGGAAATCTGTGGGCAGAATGTAGTCCGGGACAAGTGACACCCAGTGCAAGGGCAGAGCCTCCTTACTGATGGAAGAGACTTAGGAGTCAAGCATCTCTGGAAGAATGCCCGGGGTACCCCAAGTTCCCACCATCCCCTGGGGTCACAGCGGGACTCATAATGGTGGAAGCCCAGGAAAGGAACCTCAACCCAAATGGCCTTTAGAGATTGATCCAGGAATTCAGAGGAGGAAGGAGGCATCCAACAGGTCATGTAATAAGGGAAACACCCTGGTTGGGGGGAAAGGGGCTCCTGTGGGGCGGGGCTAGTCCAGTCACTGTCGCTCACTCAGAAGAATTCTCCTATCAGCATCAGTATCCGCTGGAGACCCGCAACCCTTCCTACTGCGCAGCTCCCGGCCAGGCTGCGCAAGCTTGGGCGGTGGCAGTGGGGGATAGACGAGGCTGGGACCAACAGAGACAAAGAGCTTTTCTCGCCTGACTAAGTGCTTGGGGAAGAGTAAGTGGAAGAAAGAAAAAAAGGATTCTGACGATTGTCTAAAGAAGAAGTGGTCCATGTACTACGGACCACTGGTGCGATGGACTACGACTCAGTCATAAGAAAGAATGAACTCTCACCATTTGCAACAAAATACCCTCCTGGATGGACCTAGAGGCTATTATGCTCCGTGAAATAAGTCAGATAGAGAAAGGCATGCTGCATGATTTCACTTGTATGCAGCATCTAAACAAAATAAATGAACGAACAAAGCAGAAACGAACTCATAGACACAGAGAGCAAATTGATGATCGCCAGATGGGAGGGGGATTGGAAATTTGGATAAAAATGTTGACATGGATTAAAAAGACAAGCTGCCAGTTATAAAAATAGTCACAGGGATATACAGTACGGCACAAGGAATATAGTCAATAATCTTGTCACAAAGGGGCATGGTCTCAGATGGGCGCTAGACTTCTCAGGGGGATCACTTTTTCGGTTACGTAAATGTCCCATCGCTGTGAAACTAATATAACAAGGCATGCCCATTGTCATTGAGAAACACATTTAAAAAGAAAAGGACAAAGGGATTTTGAAACAAGAGAGGCTGGGATAAGAGCAAGGGGTCCTGACAGACACTACTGTCTCCATTCCCTGCCTCAGCCCTTTCCCCATCTCTCTCCTTCCACGGGCCCCGAGAGTGGCAGTTTGAGTGACCACAGCCCCGAGCGATATGCATGAACACCGCTCCAGATGTCCCCACAAAGGAGACACTTCGTGAGGTCTGTCTTCTTAAGGGTGGACAGGGACATGCAGAATTGGTACTGGAGAACTGGTAGTCTTAAAGCTACATGCATACAACCAAAACGCGCTCTTACCTAGATGTACTACATTTAGGGGTGCTGAGATGTTGGTGGAGACCTGGGGAATCTGTCCTCTGCAGCCCCACTGACCGCTCCTTCCACTCTCACCACCACGTGCCCTTTGACCACGGTCAGGGGGGAATTACCCTGCGCCACACAGGACTCACAGTAGAGAAGGCCACCAAGCCTGAGCAATAGGCTTTAATTACAGTCCATTCTCATTACTTGCGGCAGACTCCCACTGCTTTCAGGAAGGTCACTGCTGGGTCTTGACACCCCATCACGGGAGGCATTACCCATCCCGTCTGGGCCCGGGACACAAAGCATTCCCTGCCTCAGTCTAAGGTTGAGTGTTCTCCCCTTCCATCTCGGGACTGTCTTCTCCTGCACTGTGCTCGTGGACCTGAAGTCCTTGGGTTCTGAGCGCCCCTCTGCCTCTCCTTAAGATGTATTGTGACAATATTTGGTTGTGCCCTGAATCACGTCCCTCCAACAGACCACATATTCTTTACTTGCCACAGCCCCCGCCCCACATAGTTCTAGGCACCTGACTTTCTCCTCCATCTGCACCCATGGTCTTCGCCTCTGTTGCACTTGGACTCCTTGAGGGCTTCTTGGGGAAGATGGGGTCCCAGAGGTGAACAATAGATTTATAGGTGAGCAAGAAGGGCCTGAAAATGAGCCCCCCACTGTGACAGTTCCCACGGAAGTTTCATCAGCCTGCTCTAACCTACCTCCTCTGGCCTCTGTAAGTACGAGGAGGGGTCTTGACTGGAACCCTGCATGCTGGCCAGACTCACTGACTTGAGTGAGCTTTCAAATAGTGCCTTCGTAGGGATCCTGGCCATGACCCCTTCTGACCAGGGCTTGGCTATCCCAGCAATTACACCGAAGCCCTCCGCACCCTCCCTCCCTTGGTGGGACTGGATCCTTACTAGATCTCAGACCCATCGACACTCTGGTTGGTAAAGAAGCATAAATTGCAGAGTCTCGAGTCCCTCCCCAGGAAACCCTTGGCTTGTCCAGTTAGGCCCCTTCCTCCCCGGGCAGCTCTGTGAAGCATCTGGCCTGACTGGGTGGGTGTCCGTGAAACTGTGCAGCGCCCTTCACTGGTCATAATTATACTCCTACGAGAGCCCCTCCTGAGACGCCTCGAGCCAAGAGTCCACAAATCTATGAGAGACAGGATAAGCAGAAGCTTTAAAAGCTTGAGTTTGCAGAATGGAGAAAGCATGTGGGAGACAGGTGAGAAGATCACATAAAGAATGTGGAGTTCACTGAAATTGAGAACAGGCTGGCAGTGACCAGAGGGGAGAGGGGAGAGGGGAGAGGGGAGAGGGGAGAGGGGAGGGCATTTCAGGGAAAAGGGGGAGGGTTCGCAGGAACCGGTATAAAGGACACGTGGACAATAACAAAGGGGGGTGGAAACGAGAGGGAGGTGGGGAGGGTTGGGAGAGTGGGCTGGGATGGGGGTAAAAGGCAGAAAACTGTACTTGAACAACAATTAAAATTTAAAAAAGAAGAATGTGGACTTCATTAAAGCTCACTTCTGAGGATGGGAAAAGCCACTTGTAAATAAAAGTAGAGCAGGCCACTAGATTTCCAAATAACACCCTGCAGCTATGCCAGATATCATTTAAGATAAATGTATGGTAATGGTATGCGTAATAATATCGTATAAAGCAAAACTGTGCATCTTACAGAAGCCTAACAAAACGCATGCTGTCATCACTGTCAATCAAAGTCAAGTCACACATTCCCCTGTAATCCTACAGCAGGAGAGAAAAGGAGCATAATTAGTGCCACAGAGGCAGCATCGCGGTCTGTTCGGATGCTGTGCTGGTCTTTTAACTGCGATAGCGTCTTCAGGTTTGAAACTGTGTGAGAGACACCAAGTTGACTCTACTGCGTTGTTTTCCAAGTGAGCCAGAAACTAATTAAATTTAAAGTTCAACAGTATCTACAATAAATAAATGGAATAGCAGCTTTCACAAATGAATATTTATACATATATATGTATATATTTGAACCATATATGTGTGTGTGTGTGTGTGTGCGTGTGTGTATATATATATGCTTCAAAGCCAAAGGGACCCAGGTTCAAGCCTCAGATCTGCCACTTGTCAGCCACGTGGCCTGGGGCAAGGGCCCAGCTCTAGGACAGCCTTCCTTCCTACATAATGGGCTCAGCGACAACCCCAGCCTCACATGAGCTGACTTCATTTTGTTTAATCCACACACCAAGTAAAGCTCTCATCACAGCATCAATAAGCCCCGACTGCTATTATAACAATTAGTATCAGCCTACAGATTTTTTTCGGGTTAAACGTGTCCAGTTATCTCATTTTGTGTCCCGTGCGGCACAGTTTTGAGCAGCCCCTGCTCTCCATGGCCCAGCCACTCTGCTCTGAAAACCTGCTCTAAAGGGTGGTGTCCAGGACAGGAGGCTCTGTGCCCCCTTATTCTCAATGTCCTCTCCACTGGCCCTTAGGGCAGCTCTTCACCCCGTTGACACACAGAGCTCACTTTTCACTCCAGCCCCCGTCTTTTTCACACGCACTGCATATGTGTGCAATACACGAGCTGTGTGTTACCCTTCCAGTGTTCAGACAGTTGGCACTCTCTCTGTTCTGGAGGTTGGCTGGGGGTGGGGAATGCTTGTTTCATTTTATCGTATGTCTTCGGCCCGTGTCTCCACCCTATCTCTTTTCTGCAGGATTCTCATTGTGGTTCGTTGTACTAACCCCTCCAGCCTCCTGCCTCCTCAGATACCGTGGCCATGCCTCATTCGTTCTTACTCATGCAGTTCATGAAATGCGTAGGAAGAGCTCAGCTCAACGTAAAGCCCGAGTTCCCTGAGCGTTGTCTGAGATGCAGGAGCTGCTGAGATGCAGAGAATAGCTCCTGGCCCTCCTCTGCCCACAGCTGCATGGCCCTGGACACTTCGTTTTCCTTCTCAGGGCTTCTATAGCCTCCTCTGAGAGGTACAGAGTTGGGGAAAAGTGATCTCTAAGCACCCTTCCAGCTCTGCTCTTCAGATTCAGTGATTCGATGTCTGCAGGCCTCGAACCCCATAAGGAAGGCAGCTCAGCTGGGGAATCTAAGCTCGTCCCAGACGCAAATCACTCACACCCGTGACACAGCCTCAGAGGGTGGCGATGGTGTAAGGGGAGACGAGGCTGACCCTGGGTCCCACAGTTCCCCAAGACACCAACCTGGCGCCCTGACACCTGTGCCCTCACCCTCCCCTAGGAAAGAGCTCCAGGGCCATGAATGAGGAGACCATGGCCTTGCATCAAAGGCCAGGAAGTAAGGAGCTGCAGTGGGGTCTTTCTGGAGACACCTGGGGAAGAAGGGACAGGGAGTCTGAACCCAGCGCTCGCTGATAGCCTGGCTGTTTATCACTGAGTAACATCAGCCCAGGGAGTAACAGCCACCCACCTGCCTCTCGTTGCCATCTCGGGGACTCACAACAGGATGTGGTCTGACATTTACCAGATCCTGCCTCTGGGATGCCTGTGAAAGTCCCTCCCCCCACCCACCTTCTGAGCACCAGGACAGCCGCAGCACCACATCCTGGCCTCCACCTCTTCCTGTGCTGCTCTCTCTACCTGCACCCCAGCTGTGCGAAGAGAGAAGGGGGTCTCTGGAGAGGCATCGGGGCACCTCAGTTCCACGTGCAGACCGCCCCACCCCCAGCTCAACTTCTACACCTGCTGGAGGTCACGCCCCAGGCCCAGGCTGCAGCGGCACCTTGGAGACAGCGAGGAATGAAAAACAGCTGCAGTAACTGCTCTGACCCAGTTGGGCTCCCTTCTGCGGCCACTCCCTTCTCCCGTTGGCCCCCTGAATGCCTCCCCCTACCCCACACGCACCCTCCCACTTCCTTCCACTCATCTAATGAGAGCTCTAATGAGTCACCGAAAGGGGACGGGGAGATAATGAGCAGGCTGGAACGAACTTGGTGTTCTGGGCCGTCTTGGTGTTCTGTCCTGGCTGGGTTCCGTTACTTGTCACCCCCACTGCTCAGGCTGCAAGGTCTGGGTGAGGGGTGTCCTGTGCCATCTGGGTAAGAGGAGGAGAACAACATAACGCAGGAGACAATGGAAAACCACAGGGTGGGAACACCCCGAAGGAGGGAGTGGAGAATAAGGGGGTACCTAACAGGCCAAGCCTGCTTTGCTACAGCTCCAAGTCTGTCTCGTACTCAACCCAAAGCTTACGATCCCAGCCAAAACTGTGAAGTAGCCCAATTGTAGCATCACCACCTTCCCAGGCTGGGTATTTGCATCTTCCTCAAGCCTCCCAGAGGCCCCAGGCTTTCTTCCCGTACATCCCACAAGCAGCCGAGATCCAGGGGAGGGATTTGAAAGGAGTCCCAACCAGCGAGCGTGGGAGTGGGACTCATGGTCAGGGCTCGCTTGCAAAGTCAGAGCCAGGAACCGGGCCCCATAGCTGTCCTAGAAAAGGGACGGTCTCGTCGGCCCAAAGGGGCAAAGGAGACAGACGAATCCAGGCCGGAGGGAGCTCTCCCTGTGCCATCTGGCAGCGCTTTCTCCTTTGTCTCCTGAAACGACGAGGGTTGTAGATGTTTCTGGGTCATGGACACCATGGAAACCCGCAAGGCATGATTGTCCATCCATGTGCCGCAATGTTGAAAACCCCTGCTCAGTCAGGAGCACGGGACTCTTTTCCCTTAGACTGTCAAGTTAAAAAATGACAACACGACCAAAATTATACCTCCTTTTTGTCAGACTGGCAAAACATATATTTTTTGGCGTGTCACAGGATTTTCGGAATCGGTGTATGTGTGCCTGGAGACAAGAAAGGTTGAGAATCGCTGCTGTAAGGGAACGGGCCGGGGACCAGGGCTGACAACACTGAGAATATTAACTCGTTCTGATGAGTTTAGGTGGCTCGCAGCCTCTCCTCGCCCAGCCCCTCCTTACCTGGCATTACCTGCCCGCCTCTCTGCTCCCTGTTCCCAGGCCAGGACTATTTCCTGACCGCTCTTCTAGGCCTCACCATGTTCACCGAGACCCCCACGTTTCCACTCACACTGGCTCTCCCCGAGAGGGTCCTTTGCTTCATCTAAAACTAGCTTCCAAAGCACTAAATCTCGCTAAAATTCTCTCTCCTTCGTGAAGTTCTCCAGAACTCGTCTGAATTTCCCACAGGGATGAAAACTCTTGTTTCACTTCTCCTGTCGACCGCACTCGAAGGGCGGGGACCACCTGGGTCAGCTCACTGCACGAAGCCCACCTGTGACCAACATCTGAATGCAGGGGGTCCAAGTTTCACGGGTTTGCCACCCAACGATCTGTAGCACTTTGAAATATTTACTCCACAGTTCACCATCTCATTTTTAAAAGTATAAGTATTTCTTGCAGGCAAGTTGGAATTAAAATATCTTGTAAAGTTAAAGAGAGGAAAGGAATATTTAGCTTTTGAAAATTAGGCCCTGTAATAGGGCTTCATAAGGTAAAGGCCATTTCATGTAATATACTTAACAATCCCAGAAGGGAAATTTAGATAATCAGCCCAAGGTCATGACAACGAGTATATTTAGACTTGAAAACCCAGTGCCTGAGAACTACAGAGACATTGAAAAGGTCAGCAGTCCCCAGGGCTTCCGGGGAAGAGAGGTCCCCGGGGGGGTCCCCTCCGTCCCTTAGACAGAGCCTAAGGGATGTGGGGTGGTGGGCCTATTCTCCCTGACACTGGTGGTCAGTGCAAGGCATGCTCTATGTGTCCAGAACCATGAAAACGGACGGCACAGAGGAAACCTTAAAATCAACCACGGACGTCAGTTGATAATCACGTGTCAGCGTTGGTTCATTAACAGCAACAAACTCGGCATGACCGTGTAAGGTGTTAATAACGGGAGAGGCCAGGGAAGGAAAGGGACCTATAAAAACTTTCTCTCCTGTCTGCTCAGTTCGTATGTTCATCCAAAACAGTTCTAGATGCTGAGGTCTATTAACTAAAAATAATCAGACGGCACTGTCTCCAGGCGGGATCTATTTCTGCTCGTGTTCGAAAACCAGCTCATGTCCAAACATTAGCTGGAGGCGCTGCTTACTATTCAGTGAGTTGTAAATGCGCCTTTACTTCTATGGTCCCAGCACTACTGCCGGACTCAGTAAATAACAATTCATACACGGGGAAATAAACAGCAAAGCAAAGCAAACCGAGTGCCTTGATTAAGCCATGCCCAGCACCAAGCTGAACGTAATTCATTTTGATATTTAATCCCTGGGAGGGTTCAGAGGGCCCAGCACGCAATAGCTGCTGCTTAATACGCTGTTGTTGATCCCGAAAGTCCAAGGGGAATGCTTGGGCGTCATTAAACACTGTCTGGATACTTCGTGTCTCTGTCTCAGATGTTCCTCTGCAGATTAAAATGATACCGAAAACGAACACATCCGAATTATCCGAACAAAGTGACGCTAGAGACAGAGTATTTTTAAGGCTTTGTGTGCCCCCTTGTGGAGCAAGAGGGACGAGCAGAAAGAAAACCTTTTTTCAGAAGAAAGAGGACAGTGACGGAATAATGAGGAAGGAAGCTCGGTTGCCAAGGTAACTGTGGCATCTCTTTCCAGCCGTCCCTTTATAAGCCTTTTCTCTGCTGCACTCCCATCCAAGGAATCTCTGCTTTTTGGGGCTTTGCCCTCACCCAGACATGCCTCATCTTTACCCTCTCTTGTATCTCCTGGATCACCCGCCGCTTCTCTGCTCCCCTTTTATTTTTGCTACAGGGGAAGGATGACAAGCCCTAGAGGAGGAATTGTTAGAAAAGCTTAAAATGCAAAACGATCATCCCAATCCCTCAGTGCATGGTTCTGCTACTGACAGAACCACACTTGGAGCCTGCACGGGGGAACGGCCCACGGACACCTCGCCTTTCCCTGGCTCCAGCCTCGTCCAGGCCTCCGCAAAGTGTCAGAGCACTCAGAGGAGGCTCTCCAGGTGATGAAGAATAGCCAGTTAAGTCCCCGGAAGTGGCGTCCTCACATTTGGTCATCAATCCACCACCACACCACCTCCTGCGCCAGGTGCATGCTCCCTCTCGCTCCTGCACCTGCACAAACCCGCCCCCCAGCGCAGACTGACAGGAGCTGGGGAGAACAGCGCACTCTGAGGGCTGCAGTATGGTGTGGCCTGGGGCTGGCCATCCCCGTGCTGGGGACTTGACTGTGGGTGCAGTTCACAGGTTCTGCAGACATAAGTCTTTTTGTTCTCCCTGAGAACTCCTCAGTAAGGCTCTTTGGGGAGATCTGGCTCGATTGCGTTGCTGGCATGCTGAGTGGCAGTGAGAAACCCAGTGACGAACACCCTGCACCCGGCCCCCTGGGAGAGGGCCCCTGGAGAGGGTGGTGAGGGCTGGGGGGAGGGGGGTATGGTTTTTGCACAGAGGTCTGCCCCACCCAGCGCAGTGTGATACTCCAGGCGCAGAGGTAGAGGCCAGAGTCGTTGAGGAGGAGCTTCTCAGAATGCAGGATGAAGCGGCCGTCCTGGGGCCTGGAGGCCGTGAAGTGCTGGGGCTCCTGAGACTCTGCGTGGCCAGCACTGATGGAGAAGAAGAGCAGCTGGAGGGCCCCACCTCCGGCCTGCCGGTACCAGTACAGGTTGGGGCTTGATGTCCCCTTCACCGTGCAGTCCAGGGAGAGTGGGCTGCCCGCACGCTGGATCTTGGTAGGTGGCCACTGATGGATGGTCTGAGCTCTGGCACCTGTGGGGAACGTAAAGGCCACTCAGAGTGAAGAATCCAGCCCAGCTTGCCTTCCATTCGGACAGAGGGGATGCTCACGTGCTTCCGTGGCTCACGCCAATGGGGTCAATTACAGGAAGTGCATTGGGGGGACCAAGGCTGCAGAGGGTCACTGGGCAAGCGGACACCCCAGAGAGCAAACTCCTTCCCAGGGGACAGGGAAACCAAGACCCAGCGCCCCAGCCATAAAGTCCCATATTCACTCCCGCCAATTAAAGGAATGTACTCAAGATTATCCAACCAGTAGCTAAGGCTCTGGGTTCATAGGGTCAGGGAGGGTAAGGACTTGGGGGAGGCTTACCAGGGAGAAGAGCACCTGCTAAGAAAGTGCCTAGGAGAAGGGCAGGGAGGGAGCAGAGCATGGTTCTAGCCAGCCGTCAGCTGAACCCGCCTGGCAGGCAGGGCCAGAGAGGTGGCCGGCCCCTCCCTCTTAGAGATCTGGAGGGCTGTGGGGTTGAGGAAACATTTCCCCTCAGCTGGGGAGGAAATGAGGCCAGCCACCCCTGTAAGTGTGTGGTGAGTCGCCCCCACCCTGCCTGGGAAGCAGCTTTACCCTGCACTGGTTTTCCGTGTGAAAATCCTGCTGGGGTCCTAGAGCGTAAAATAGGTTTAATGACTCTGTTAGGTACCTGTAAACAAGAGATGGCTCTCTGGCTCCCCCAGGAGCCCATCAGGACTGCCACTGTCCCAGAAATCGTGATTCTGGCAGCCTGCTGGAGGGGGATTTTGATCTATCTGAAGTTGGAAACCAGCTACAGGACACGGCTCCTGGGTAGCTGGGGAGAAAAGCAGATCAAGGCTCAAGAGATCTAGGTCTTCAGGGTTTTCAAAGCCAAAGAGCTCAGCCCTGAGGGAAGGTGGGGAGCTGCCCTGCCAGCCAGCCAAGGGATATCTGTGTGCTTCTCATCCTGGCGGACAGGATCTGAGATGCGCACAGCCGGATCAGCGCCTGCACTGATCAAAGGGGGCCTCTGTTCCTTGTGTCACTAACAACCTCGCTGGGTCTAATTTATCCCCTTAATACAGCATGAGGTGGAGGACGCATCACGGGGCTTGGAATCACATAGATCTGGGTTCTAATCACCGCTCTGCTTCTTGCTGGTTAGAAACCCCTGGCAAACTCTGATCTCCCATTTTCTCATCTGCGAAATTAAAATAAGGATTGTAATGCCTACAGATGGTTGAAGGGTGCCTTTTGCTTGGTGCACTGCATGCACTCCTAAGCGCTGGTTGTTTTTTCAGACTGCAAGGAAAGCCTGCCGCAAAGAGTGGAATGTTTACAATGAGATGCGGTACAGGGTGGAGCCGAGGGCGTGGCAGAGACATCAGAAGCATTGTCGGGCCACTGATTCGTAACAGCTAAGGGTGAGAATCTGCTAGGCAGCTGGTATGACCTCATTCTGTTGAAATGAGACATAGGAACCCTACGTGTTCCTGGGAACTGCCCCTTCTCTTTGAGATTCCTCTTCAAAACAATGACTCAGTTGGGGTTGGATGTGCCCAAGAGGAGAAAGCTGGGTACCTGGGAAAGAGAGCGGTAGAAGCAACCAGTGAGCCTGAAGCAAAGCACACATTCGTGATGGGTTCCCATGTCATCACGGTCTACTGATGTATCTGTTATTGTTGCTGAGGCTGCAGGAACACAACTGAAAGTTAATGTTGGGGTTCTTGCTTCTAACAACCTTTCAGCCGTAGCACATTTTCTGTTTGCATTTGAATACATTGTATTTGTGGGAGTGTTTTTAACTTCTATCCTTTCTAAATGTAATGAATCCTCTTATAACATTTACTTAGAAGATGACAAAAGGCATGGTTAGCATAGCATGCACCCTGTGAGCATTTAGAACATACGGTGAAAAGTAGCTGTAGGCAACGGAAGAAGCCAGTGGTGTTCTACCGTTGTTCAATCCCAACCTTTATACGCCTGCTAATAGAACTCAATATAGTGTCTGTGCACGTCAGGATCGGGGGGAGTCAGCCCGAGATAGATGATGCCCATATGGACACACACAAACTCCTTCCTCCTCTTCCTTCCCTTTCTGTTCTCCTTTGTCTTTGCTCCCGGAATTTTCGTTGAGTTAGTCCTGAGCGGGGGTGTGAATGGAGGGAGGGTGGACAGGAGAAGGCGGCAGATACAAGAAGGAGGGAACGGCTCTTTCTCTGGGTGGGACCATGCCCTCCTTCCATTGGGCTGGCAGGCTGCCACACCCACGAAGGCCATGTGGGTCTGGCATAGCTGAGGAGCGCTGATGTCACTCAGCAGCTGCGTTGGCTCAGTGTCATCACCAGGGAGATAGCATCTCCAATGCTATCTTCATCCCTGGAGATGGCGCAGCAGATTGGAGGGTGAGGTCGGATCAGAGTGGATGGCTGGCTCCTGACTCTCTGGTCACTGCTGAAACTTGGTAGCTTGGAGCTCCTTCCATATGGCAGACGCCTTAGAAACACATCTCCTCGTTCTCCATCCCGACCTGCCACACTGCTGCCTTTTTCCTCTGCTTTCTTTCCGCGGCCACTCCCATCCTCATTACCATCCCAGACAGTTTAGCTCTTGAAAAGTATATCCAACAAAACAAATGTGTCACCGCAGATCAGCCTCACTTGGAAAGCAGTTCCATGACCACCTCTTCGTATATGAGTTCAGTCCTTTCGGATGGTACCCCCTTCACCAAAATAACTCATCCAAGTATCTAGTAGACAAAATGAATCTCTGTCTAAGGAGAGCTGTGCCACTTAGAAAATAAGGTTTTTCTCCCTTTTGTTACCCACAACAATTAGTAAAATTATAAGGACTGCTTTGGGACACAGGGGCATAATAAGTTACAGCGGACCAATTCAGTGGGAAAAGTGCCACCGAAAGATGGACTTTTAATGAGATGTCAGGACTAGCGATGCTGATTTGGGAGTCATTTCCACAAAGATAGTAGTTGAAACATTTGGCATGGATGTGATTTCCAGAGTTACTAGGAAGGTAAAGAACAAAGGCCCAAACACAGGAATCACTGAAAATCCACATTTTTTTGGCAAAGGAAGGAAACTTAAAAAAAAACTTGAGGGAGAAAGAAGTTAGTTCTAGAGGTAAGAAGAGATTTGGGATGGCATCTGGGAGTTAGGAGAAGTTGGTGACTGAAAAGAAAAGGCACTAGGACTTAAAGGCACTTGGCGAGGTTAGGACTGAGGAAAACCCCTGGGATTAGTGATCAGGGACGGTCAGAGGAGCAGATGGGAGCCCTCATTTGACGACTATAGGGGTGGAGAGAACAAGGGGGAGTTGGAGGGAAAGGGGGAGTTGAGTCAAGTCTTTTATAGCAAGATAACTGCAACCTGGTTATGTTTGGAAGAAATCTATGAAAACAAGGAAATTGAAGACCCTAGAGACTAAGAAACAAGGAAGCATGAGGAATTCATTCTTGGGCACCAAGAGAGGAATTCCTTTCTCTGAAAATAGAGAAAAAGAATAAGAGAATGTATACAGGACACATAGTGTAGAAGGTGAATAAATATATTGAAAGGTGCTTAAGCTAACTAATAATCAGTGAAATGTGAATATTTCAAAAAACAAACACCATTTCACCCATGAATTTTCAGAGTGGCAAAATTAAAAGAATCAATAATATTAGACACTGGTACGTGTGTGGGGAAATACATCCTCTCATCCACAGCTACAATGTGAATTGCAACAGCCCTTGAAGAGAGTGATTTGGTCATGGTTATTAAAAATACACAGAACATCTTGCTCCACAATGCCCTTCAAAGAAACAGTTCCAGAAAAATACATGTACAGGTAGGCAGAAAATTTTGCCAGAATTTGTTATAGCATTACTTGTAAGTGGCAAATAAAGCAAATATATAAATATCCATCAGTAAAAGAATAAACAAATAAATATCTATAACATACAATACTATGCAGGAGTACTATTGGCTGAAACAGAGCAATTTATGGTGGCATAAAAATATTTGCAAGATATGCTGTTAAGCAAAACAAGAAAGCTGCCAAGTAATATGCACAAAGCATATGATTTACATCAAAATGCATATGCAAATATATACACGCACATATGTGCATTCATTTATTCAGCCACTAGTAATTGGGTACCTGCTATTCATTCCCATGTAGCTTATTTTAGTAAGAGATGCAAATATATGTAGAGAAAAAGGACTGGAAAAATGGACACCGGATTGATAATAATGGTTATCTCTGAGAAATAAAGCAGGAGAGGTAAGTAATAAGAAAGCTTTCACTGGATTTGCAGCATTTGTAATTTTTTTTAGGTAGCCATAGTTATATAATGTATGTTGGGTACCATCAGCTGAGCCTCGGTCTCACTCCCCTTCACCTATCTGAGCAGGAATCTAAGTGAATCACGGTCATCAGGCTCAAACTCCATCTTGCTTCCTTCCATCCATAACCAATGCCTATTGGGAACAGCGTCAAAAAAAGGTGCAGAGTAGTTCAGACCGACAAGAGTCAGGATGCCCAGCGAAGGGTGAATGAGTAAAAGAAACAGAAGAAATGATCCAGGAGAGAAAGAGGGACTATGTGGATTGGGCATGCTGACAGAAAAGATGTTGAGAAAGAACTGTCTTGTAAGATAAAGGCTTTCAGTGCTTGGCCCAAGTGGTGTAAGATCTGGACCCTTGAGGGGTTCCTCAACATTATGAGCCTGTGCTCATAAATAAATGCCAGGAAGCGGGGACTAGAGAAAAGACCACGAACAGGTTCAGGTTACTGAATCACCTAAGGATGTGAAAATGGGTCAGCAGAGGATGCTGAGCTATAGATTTCAAGAAGGCCATGGACATAAAAGGCAAAGACTTCAAATAATGATGAACAGAGGAAGGGTGGTAGAAATGGCCCAAAGGACAGCCTGTCCCACCCCCACCCACCACGGCCCCTGCTCGAGTGTTGGTTTTGGAGAAATCTCAGTGGAAGCCAAGAGTGAGAGAAGGAGTTTCTACAGAGGACTAGATAGGGCAAGCGTGTGAAGCTAAAATAAAAAAGGTGGGAAAAGGAGAAAACAGGATGTACACTAACTGCGTAATGTCACCAACATTATGGGGATGACGCTGGGTGCTGCCAGCAAGATGGTTGGGGTGAAAGGGAGCTCTGGGTGTGGTTAATTGGGATAATGGAAACATTTGGGCAGGCAGCAAAAAGGGGAGCCATTCAGGGGGAGTCAGAATGAGAACCGGGGTGTCCGGTTGCTGTCGCACCAAGATCAAGGTGCCTCAAAGTGGGAAAAAGATGTTCTATAGGGGGCAGGCCAAGGAACATGTGTGCACACACGCATGCATACACACACACACTTTCTCACAGACGCACACCCTGAGTTCCTGAATGTGAGGCTGGCAGTGAGTCATATCAACAGCAACAATTATTTGACCTGTCAGGTATGTTTATTCTCGACCGTGCTACTAAGAGCAGCGAGGATGTGAGAGAGCTTCACTTACAGCTTCATTTACAATCTTGCTGGGCTCTGTTAAAAGTCATGTGCTTGGGTAAACTTGAGTTCTCGCTTACTAAAGGAAGTTGAGGCAGAAGCAGTTTGAAAAGGTTTCAGGAAGGTCAACAGTTGCTGAAGAAAGCACCTCATGAGCTCTGAGTGGTGTGGCTCAGTGGACTGCGTGTCAGCTCGTGAACCAAAAGGTTGCCGGTTCGATTCCTGGTCAGGGCACATGCCTGGGTTGTGGGCAGGTATCCAGTTGAGGGGCATGTGAGAGGCAACAGACCCATGTATCTCTTATGCATCGACATTTCTCTCCCTTTCTTTCTCCCTCTCTTCCTCTCTCTCTAAAAATATAAATAAAATCTTTAAAAAAAAACAAAATGTCTCATAAAAATAAAACAATAAACTTCATATGCAAATTGAAGAAACCCCTCAAAGAAGCTTAAAAACTAACGGACTAAAGAGATGCAAGGAATGTGTCCAGATGCAATGTAGTTGTTTTCATATATTATTGCCCTGAACATAAAACTGCATAATCCTGAGAGGTGGTTGGTATTCGTCCCATTTAACAAATGAGGGCACTGAGGCTTGGAGAAGCTAAATCACTTGCCCAAGGTCACGTACAACACAGGCGACATCTGGGATGCATCGAATGTGGACTGGCTCCAAAGCTCATGTGTTTAATGTGCTCCACTCCATTACTCCTTGCCACGGAGGGAGAGCAGCGGGATTCACTCACAGGGCTGCTGGGCAGCGTGTGGCGTGTCCTGCTAGCACCTACCAGTGTGACTCTCTCTCAGACGCTCGAGCGCTGAAATGTTTAACAAGCCCATCCTGACGAAGACCCTGTGCTGCAGATGCTTTTATTACTGCTTCCGTTCCACAGATAAGAAAGCACAGATGGGTGAGATAACGCGGCCCGTGGTCACAGGATTAGTAAGTAGTTAGATGAGCTGAGAGACCAACCCAGGCAGGCTGGCTCCAAGGCTCTTAATGATGGTGCTGGGTCATATCAGGGAAAATGGTTGGACAGAGAAACAGTAAAAAGCTAGGAAAGGAGGCAAGAGATGAAATTTTTTAAAAAATTTCCCTCTTCACAGAAATGTTGAGCATACAAAAAAACAACCTAGGGTTTCTGTTAGAATGTACATTTGCCGTCTTAAGAAATTCAAGCACTTGCACCTGGCTGGCGTAGCTCAGTAGACTGAGCACGGGCTGAGAACCAAAGTGTCCCAGGTTCGATTCCCAGTCAGGGCACGTGCCTGGGTTGCAGGCCACGGCCCCCATCAACTGCACATTGATGTTTCTCTCTCTCTATCTCTCTTTCTCCCTCCCTTCCTTCTCTAAAAAATAAACAAATAAAATATTTTTAAAAAAAGAAATTCAAGCACTTGAAAGACAATGGGAATTTCAGAGAAACTGAGAATTTCAGGATTCCCAAAGGACTCTCAAAACTAAGGGCCTGTAAGCAAGGCTAAATTTGGTCAAAGGAAGAGGTGTGAAGGAATCAGAGGAAAAGTGAAAGAGAGAAAAAAATCCAAGGTAAGTTGAATCAAAGTATAATGATAATAACAATAGTAAACATCTATTGAGTATTCATCACTACCAGCCCCTGACACAGCCAGCCTGCCCCCCGGGCTGCAGTGAGTGGCAGTGCACGCAGAGCCCCATGCAGAGCCTCCTCCAGCACGTGAACAGAAGATGGGATTCAACCAGCAATCATATCTCTTTGCATGGAGTTCATTAAAAAACCCAATTAAATAAATAAAGGCTTATTCTCTGAATGAGTCTAGATTCAATGCTTCTAGAAACAAAACCAGATTCCAAGAATATAGCCAGAGAGACAAACTGCCTGGAGAGCTGTTGTAACAAAATAATAAAACAGGAAACACACATACACACACACACACACACACACACACACAGAGGAGGTAGGTTCTGCGTGTTTCATAAAAGCCACTACCTCTAGGCTGAATGAAGCTATAATTATGAAAGAAAGAAAAAAAACTAAGAAGAAGCCTCTATTATGGTATTTTCACTAATAGCAGAGGCTTGTCTAGGTCAGATGAATTCCAGTATTTCCTCCTAACAATGTCCCAGGAAAGTAAAGATTAAGAAGAGAAAGATTAAAGCAAGAAGCTGGCACAGGCCAGCTGGCTTCAACTTCAAACATTCCCATCTAGTGAAAAACCAAGAGAGAAGTAATGAAAAGATATTGTCATGTGCACATGCCATATTATTTATATGTGGTGCATATCTAGGATTTATATATGTTACATATCTAACATTATGAGAAAGTTAGAATCTGCTGTAGAGAAAAAGAAAGAAAAGTAGAGGGTGAAGAAACTCAGCGTAGAGGCCAGTAGCTTGTGAGACGAGACATTGGCAGCATTCATAAGATGTGCAAAATACAGATAAGTAAGTTAGCAATCTCTGAGACACATGCAACTAGATAAAACACAGCCTGAAGGTGCCAAACATAGATAGAAATGGATGGGGGAAAGGGAAAGGAAGGAACAGAGGAAGGGAGGGAGAATGGGAGGAAGGAAGGGAAAATGGGAGGAAGGAAGGAAAGAAGGAAGGGAGGGAGGGAGTGAGTTGCTCTAAGTCCCGGTCATTATGCAGATTCTGCAACTGCCCTGAACTACCTACACTCAGGCTGCTATAGGAAAGAGAAATAAGCGATCTTGTCGAAAACCACAATGTAGCCTTTTTATCAGCTCTAGACTGCCTCACTCTGGGCTTCTTTTATGTAAATAAAAAAACAATACCTCTTTTTGTGTTTGCTTTAAGCACTGATTATTGAACATCTCTTACCAGCAGCAGAATGCATAACCTATTATAGACAGAAGCTCAAAAAGGACATCCTTCCTGTGGCCACGTGGCCTGGCTCATCCGCTTCCTAAGGCGGCACCTGGAGATGCCAGAGTTGATTCCAGGGCACAGATGGAGGGAACAAAGCAGGACGCAGGGACTGCGTGCGTGGGCCTGGTAACACTTATTCCTAATCAAATGCATTTTAGACCTGAATGTGATGTAAAACAATGGCTTCATTTCACTGACTAAGGTGTACTCCGGGACAGGAAGAGCAGAGAGGAACGGAAGGAAAGAGAAGGAAGAAAATAAGGCTCTTGAGGTAAAAGGCTTCGTGCAGCCAATATTTCATACCAAAGATCCTAAATGTACAGAAAAGGTCAAGGCAGAGGCACAGCTGGGACAATTATTCTATCCGTTCAACCCAAGTTCTCTTGATCCTACAATTTCTGGACCGAACTCTCCCCATTATGTGTATATTTACCTTTCTGTATCCAAGATCATTCCTTTAAATATTCACAATGCATATTATGCTGGTTCTTTTCTCTTTACCCTTTTTAAAACTCCGTCTTGCCAACTGATTATCAAAATCCCCAAGTTCTCTGGAGTGAACCAGAAATGTGTCCTCTCTGTACCTGAGTCACATTCATATAAACACGCTCGGTGGGAGTGGGGTATGAGCAGAAAATCTCTTTGCCACGGGGATGGGGTGCCGGGCGGAGATGACAGCAGTCCTGCAGAGAAATTGCTCACACCCAGATGCTCAGATAAATCCGTAATCAAAAGAAAATCTGGATGCTCGGCCAAGGGGAAGTGAATGCCCCAAGGCCAACCCTTTGTTGGTCCCTTTGATCTTCGTCAGTAATGGGTCCTTCCCTCCAGCTGCCCCCAAGCTACCCACATGATTACTTGCTCTCCCTATGACCTGGCTAGGGCTCGGCTTTCGAATACCCTTGCATTCAAGAGCCCCGGATTAGAAAGAGAGACAACAATAATACGTAACACTATAATACTATATACATACCACTTCTGTTCATTTAAATATGTATTAATATGCATAATGACCTTGAGAGACAGCCAGCTTGTTTTTCTATCTTTGAAATAATGTATCATTTTTTAAACAAAATTTACTCCTATTTTAGTTTGTCATAGACACATCTGAGGTACATGTTTAATCTTTACCAGACTTCAACAGCAAGGCCCCATTTTACAGTTGAGGAAACCAAGGTAGCCAGTTAGTAAGTGAGACTGGCATAAATACACTGATGAAGATTTTTAAAATGATAATGTCTACAGCTGATGGACTTATACAATAGTATGCTATTTCTAGAGGGCAATTGGCTAGGCGTATATAAAGTCCTAAAAAAGCAAATACCCTTTGAGTCTGCAGTTGCATTTCATGGAATTTGATCTAAGAAAATGATCAAACATTTAACATCCCAGGTACAAGAATGTGCATTGCAAACTTGTTTATAATTGTCAAAAACAATAGTGATCTCAGACAAGAAAAAGCTAAGGGAGTTCATTGCCACAAAGCCAGTATTACAAGAAATGTGAAAGGGAATTCTTTTTATTTATTTATTTTATTGTGTTTTTTTTCCATTACCATTTAGTCCCCTTATACCCCCTCTCCCCGCAATCACCACACTGTTGTCCGTGTCCATGAGTCTAAAGGGAGTTCTTTAAGAAGAAAGACAAAGATAAAAATATGAATAATAAAATGGCAATAATTACACATCTATCAACAGTTAGTTTAAACACAAATGGATTAAATGCTCCAATCAGAAGGAATAGGGTAGCTGAATGGATAAGAAAACATGACTCATACATATGCTGTCTACAAGAGGCTCACTTTAGATCGAACTACACACACAGGCTGAAAATAAAGAGATGGAAAAAGATATTTCATGAAAATGGAAATTAAAAAAAAAAAGCTGAGGTAGCAATACTTATCCCAGACAAAACAGACTTTAAAATGATGTCTGTAACAAGAGGCAAAGAAGGACCTAGCAATTCTACTTCCGGGTATTTATCCAAAGAAAACACTAATTTGAGAAGACAGATGCATCCATATGTTCACTGTAGCATTATTCACAATAGCCAAGATACGGAAGCAAGCTCAGTGCCCATCAATAGCTGAGTGGATACAGAAGCGGTGCATGTACCACTGAGTAATAGGAATATTACTCAGCCACAACAGAAGGAAATCTTGTCGTCTGCCACAACATGGGTGCACCTCCAGGGTATTGTGCGGAGTGAAAGAAGTCAGACAGAGACAGAAAAACACTATATGATTGCACTTAGATGTGAAATCTAAGAAAGCAAATAAATGAACCAACAAAACAGAAACAAACTCATCAACACAGAGCACAGGTTGATGGTTGCCGGAAGGGGATGGCATTGGGAGTGTGGGCGGAAAGGGGCAGGGATTGGGAAGCACGGATCAGTTGTCACAAAACAGCCGTGAGGATGCGAAGTGCAGCATAGGGAATATAATTAATGACATTCTAATAAGTATGCGCCATGTCAGATGGGTACCAGATTTCTCAGGGTGAGCACTTTGGAAGTTACATAAAGGTCCAATCACAATGTTTGCACATCTGAAACTAATATAGTGTATGTTAATGGCACCTGAAAAATAAAAAATATTTTAAAGAAACACTGAAACAGGCTACATATTCAATCAGAGGTTTAGCTGATAAATTGTGGTACACTACAAAATGGAATATTTTGCACATTTTAAAACTGGTTTCAGATTATTTTAAAATACAGAAAATAGCTATATCGGCAAGGAAAATCATTTATTACTAAGTAAAAAAGGTGTCATATTTAGTTCAAGATGATGGATTGAAGAAATCCATTTACCTCACCTCACTCCCAAAAGCAGCAGCACACTGTGGGAATGTAAATATTGGCAAAGAAGCATAAAAGAGAGGAAATTAATATGATTGCTAAATACTGGGAGGAAAATATTAGTGACGCAAGAGTGTACGCATTTCTGGCAGACCAAAGATGCCTGTGGCCTAAATGCAATATAAATCAGAGTGGAGCGTGACACCGCTCAGCACAGGGCAGGGGCAGAGCAGCAGGGGAGGCGGCTCCATTTTGCAGGGCACCTCAGCTCCAAAGCGCTATGGTAGGAATCCGAGGAAGAACTTAACACAGGACAGTTGGTTGAAGAACTTGTATGTTCAATGGCTGCCAAGGCAGAGCCTCCTTTCTGACCCCCACACGCACGAATACTTTTGAGGAAAAAGCCTGCAACCTGAAGCTGGAGAAACACCTCTCGGAGGAATGAGACGGTTCACAGAACAGGGGCAAGGGCTTTCGGAGGAGAAGTTGCCAGGCTGCTCATCTCAGAGTGGCGCTGCTGGGTCCCCTCACCACACCCACGGACAGAGCTTTCGTGGGTTCTCTCGCAGGGAAGGGGCCCCTTCTGTCAGAGGCGATGGTAGTCGGCTACAGGTAACAACCCACATTTTCATTTTCATAAACATGGTCGGATGACTGAGTTATCAGCAGACATTTGTTGTTGTTGTGTTTTAAGAAAGCAGCTGTGGCGTGGGAGTGGTGGGGAAAAATAAACAAAACTCGGTAATGGATGTGTAACTAGACTTACTGTGCTGATCATTTTATAATATATACAAATATCAAATCATTATGTGGTATACCTGAAACTAACATAATATGTTCATCATACCTCAATAAAAAAAACATTTTAAAAAAGAAGCCACACTTACTTTAAATCATTTGTGGGGACTTCTTTTTTTAAAGATTTCATTTATTTATTTTTAGAGAGGGAAGGGAGGGAGGGGGGGGGGAGAGAGAGGGAGAGAGAGAGAGAGAGAGAGAGAGAAACATCAATGTGCGGTTGCTGGAGGTCACGGCCTGCAACCCAGGCATGTGCCCTTCCTGGGAATCGGGGACTTCATAATATGACATATGTGCTGGTTGATAATACTAATCAACGTCCAATAAAGATTTGTTGTTTAAAAAACAAGCAAGAAAACAGCTGTGGCAAAGACAGTGCCGCGGATTTATCGAACCGTGTCATTATCCTCGGGGGAGCACAAGGAAATGACCTTCCCGGGTGCCCTTCCCCGGGGGTGGGGCCAGACGCCTGCTCCTCCTGAAGGGCGGAGTGCGAGCGGCAGCAGATGCCACGTCCAGGCTGGGCCCAAGCCCCAAGTCTCCAACGCGTGATTCTCCTCTTCCTCACTTTTGTCACACCGACGGGAAGCCTGCATCTCTCCTAGGAGGGAGCTGCCCAGGTGAGCCTCCTGGCCAGGAAGCTGTGCACTGGCCTCAACGTGAACAGAAAACAAAAGAAAACTTCTGTTGCCACTAAGAACTGGAGGGCCGTTCATCATGACAGGTGTCATTAATTACTCTTACTAAGTCCGTTTTTTTTTTCTTTTCAGATTAAGTTTGAGGATATAGTGTATTCACTGATCTACAGAAGGATAAAGTGAAAGCAAATTTTAAAAAACAAGTAAGAGAAAGTTCATGGAAGTTAAAAATGTTTGCTTAAATGAAAATTTCGAAAGAGCCCAAATACAGATCCCAAACACACACACACGCACACACACACACACACAGTGGAAAACATGAGGGGAAAGGTTAGTACTAATGGGTAGATATTTTTTGACATATTTTTATAAAGTGGTCACTATTCCAGCGTAAGTGAAATTGGCGTAATGCAGAGGAGCAGGCTGTGCCTGGAACCTAGAGTATTCCCTGGGGTACCCCTGAGTGCTCCTCTGCCCACAGTTCCCACATGATGAAAACAGCAGCCACCCAGGGAAGCCAGGAACCCCCAGACTCAGATGCTCCGGGGATGAAGGTGTCGTGGTCACCCCACCCCAGAACAACTCCATCCTGCTCAGGTGCGGGCAGAAGACGGAGGGAAAGTGGAACGGCACGAGGAAGAAGTGTAACTGCAGAAGCAGCTCCAAACGGCCCTTTGTAAAGAGATACTGAGTGGCTTTGCAGAGTCTACAGACAAAAACTGCAGGTCATGCAGCCCAACAGGGGCAGGGGAGAGAACTCGGACCTCCAGCTGCTGTGGAACAAAAGGACCGGGACAGAACCTGAACTCGAACTCAGGAACCCTTTCAGAAGCCAAGGGTCCAGTTGTCTTAGAAGATGCAGTATTGATGCACCTTTACTATAAATGGCCAAGTTCCAAGGCTCTTCAGTTAAAACTTGCCCCACCGGCACTTCTGAATACCTGTTTCCCAGCCCGTTAAAAACCCTTAACCTAGTCCAGAGAGCAAGAAGGATCTGAGGTACCACTAAGTCCCCCATCTTCTCAGCTGGCACGTTCTTGATCAATAAACCCTTCCTTATTCCAAACTGATGCTTTGAGTTTTGGCCTTTCAAAGCATCAGGTACACAAACTTGGGTTTTGCTAACTGAAGATCATAGTGACTACTAATTTAGACCTCATGACCAACCACTGAGGCAAGGACTGAGGCAGTCATGTTTTGTATTATTTAATGCTTCTTTCCCTCCCTCCCCTGCAGCTTCCCCATAATGGGAGGAGCCCTGGAATAGGGGCTTAAGTTTTAGGTTTCAGGTAGGTCCCACTCAAACCACTGCTCAGTAACCACTTTCTCTGGTCCTTTGATTCCTGTACCCACGTGAACAACCTCTGTGTTCCCCATACACCAGCAGAGTGTATCAGCAACATTCGCAGCTGTAACAAGCAAACTCTAGACTTCATAATGGCACATGGTAGAAGTTCATTTCTGCTTCATTCAGAGTCCTAACTGGGTGCTCCTGGTTGGTGGGAATGAATCCCCTCTCCAGGCAATAATTTAGAGACTGAGGTGTTATTGTTGTTTTTCTCATCTGCCTTCTTAAAAATGAAGGCTTCCAAGATCCTTCTACTGATCTCTACCAAATCGGTAAAGAGAAAAGAGAATGTAGATAAAGCTTCTTGGCCAGGGGGTGACACGGTTATCTCGAACTGCACACCCTGGGAGGAACCAGTCACAGGAAGCCCTCTGGCTACTCCCCCTCCAGTTTCACTGTGTCTTTTCTGTTTCGTCAGATGTCCCTCCTCTATCTCAGATTCCAGGCACAGCCCCCCAGGCAAAGTTATGAGGTGATTTTTACATCTCAGGGAAAAAGAAGAGAGGTAGCCCTGGTCGATGTGGCTCAGTTGGTTGGAGCATCATCCTGTAGACCAAAGGGTCGCAGGTTCAATTCCCAGTCAAGGCACACACAGAGGTTGCAGTTTTGATCCTCAGTCAGGGCATGCATTCAAGAAGGCAACAACATTGATGTCTCGATCTCTCTCCCTCTCTCTCTCTCTCTCTCTCTCTCTCCACCCCCACCTTCCTCTCTCTCTAAAAGCAATGAAAAAATGTCCTCAGGTGAGGGGGGTAACAATAGAGGTACTAAGAGATTATGACCATTACCTAAAGAAAGGTAACTCAGTTATTTCATCTTTTCCTTAAAGACACATGTCTGCCTGTACTGGGGTCATATCTACTGATACATTCTTTAGGAATCTTGTTAGCTTGCACTCTTGTTTCATTAGTAGATTAGAAAGAAAAGTTATCCATTAATATCTAAAATAAGACAAAATAGTTGTTACTGGATCTTTTCAGAAGACTCTTGGGAAGCAAACATAAGGGCCCTACCCCCAGGGAAAGTAACATTTATGACCAAGTTACACCCTCTCTTTTCAGAAGCCTGGGAGATTGAGCCCTGGGGCCACCACCATCGCCACCAAAGTCCCTGATGACAATGACACAGGAGATGTGAAGTAGTGTAGCTGACAGCTGCCTCTCCTATGGCCAGGATGATTTATTGGGAAGAAGCAAAGTGTGATCCCAGCTTGGTGATCAGCCACCATTATGAATGACACTGTAGCTATGCAGACCGGGAAGTTCATGACCAACAGACTACCTCAGTGGTAGCCAGTGGTCAATGACACCCTTCACCGTGGGAAGGAAACAGCACCAAAGACAGGAATGCAAGGAAAATCTAGCCAAAACGTGGAAGATCACACCAATGTCATCTTTGCGTTTACATTTAGAACCTGTGTTGGTGATGGCCGTACAGCTGGCTCTGACATGGCTTCCGATCCCTGGGATGACGCAAAGAAAAATGACCCCAAACATAGACCTGCAAGACGTGGTCTGCATGAGAAGAAGAAGACCTCAAGGAAACAGAAAAAGAAACGCAAGAACAGGATGAAGAAAGTCAGGCGACTGCCAAGGACAAAGCTGGTGCGGCCAAAAGTCAGCTGGAGATAGGACAGCAGAAGGAGTAGATTCCTCAGTGACTTTCGCTGTGGTGATTGTGCGGATTTTTCACGATGGTTAATAGACGAAGAACTTTCAAAAACAAAAACAAAAAAAAAAGCGTGGTCCCCTTTGACTGCTTCCGCACCCCTGAAATTTCCATCTAATTGTTATTTAAAAAATAGATAAACACAAAGCCCTATACTACTCAGTCCTTTCTTATGTAAAGCAATTCAACTCTGCTCTAGCCCCCCGCGCCCCCCCACTCAAAATAACAAATACAGACAATACTCAGGAAAAAAAGGAGGGAGGGATGAGGGGAGAGTCAGCCTGCCTAAACACTGGATTTGGGAGGCAGCTTGGGAGCACTTTCAAGTTTAGCTCAGGGACACATTTCCTCCGAGCACGACAAAACAACGTTCCCCAAGGAGAATTTTCAAGCCAGATGCTAAGAGGAAAAAACCAAAAACATTTCCTATCATATTATACTATTTCTATATTCTACTGCTTGAATGCTGTCTCTCTGCCAACCAGTGTCTTAGCAGCTTTATTTTTTTAAATTATTCAGTAGCATTTAGCAGATGGAAAAACCCCGGGTCACAGGGAAAAGCACCCATCACAATTACACACAGATGTATCAGGGTCCCAACAAAAAGAGACGCAAAGGCCTTCATTACTTATTAACAAAGACATAAACTTGTTTCCATTTGGAAAAAATAGACTAAGTAACATAACTGGTGAATAAACTTCTTCAAAGCAGGTTAAATAGGAATTGACACCTTTTATTAGGTTATTTTATTATAACTTCAATATAATCAATGTAACTACAGAAATCCCCTATTTTCAACAGCATTAAATCTACCATCCTCACTACTACTAAAAAGAGGGTGTTTGGAAGAATTGCTTTAGAAAAATGCATACAGAATAAAATTTTGTCATTATCCTTTGGGTATTCAGAATCTAAAGCATTCACCAAAGAAGCTATCCTGAAATCTTAAATTTCCTACTCAAATGAGAAAACAAATATGAAAATATGTTTAAATCTCTCTCTCTCTTTCCCCACCATTTGAACTATTAGCAATTGCATGGGAAGTAATTGCAAATTGTTATATACAAAAGTCCATAATACTAACCCACTCTGCTAGCTGGTTGAAGCCCATTGCAAGGTAGGTCGATTCTCATAGGTAACTTTGTTCACTTACCGTGATTACTAGTCTTCGGAATGAACTACCTGGAACAAAAATGTGTCCCCGTGCCCCTTCCTAATTCCTACCAAATTCAAATGAAAGAAAATGAGAGCCCTCGGAGACCACTGGAAATAATCATCCCTTCTGCAATCTATAATTTGATCGTGGATAATTACGTGATGTGACAATAGGATAATTAGACTTGTTTCTCTCTGTGTTTGTGTGTGGCCCAGTCATGCCACATTTGCTAAATTATATTTTTAAATGACCTATTAAAATTAGTTAACTCGGTAAATACCATGGCTAGGAATGATTTAGATAATTGCAGTGTTTGTGGAACTCAAAATTGTGTTTTAGTTTCCTTCTTAATACAGAAAAAGATAGTTCAATAACAACTTCTATGCCAAAGTCTATCAATGGACTAGACACTGTTGGAAGGCACGTAAGTGAATCTGACATGGAAGGCGTTACGGGGTACACAGTCCCGGGGAAGAGGGGGACGTTCCTCAGAAACCACACAAATAATTACATACTGACAAAGCAGCATGAATACGATGAAAGAAAAAGCGCCATGAGTGAGTGTAACGTGATTTCAGAAGGGTTCCCTGAAACAGCAATATGTGAGCTGAGATTTTTTTTTCCATTTCGGTGAACTATACATAAAAATATTTATCATTTTAACCAATTAAGGTAGCATTAGGTATGTTCTAAATGCTGTGAATCACTACCTATACCAAAAATATTTTCATCTTTCCCAACAAAAACTCTGTTTCTAGTAAAGAATAACTCTCCTTCCCCTTCAGCCCCTGGGAGCCGCTATTCTCTTCTCTGGCTTTATGAATTTGTCTATTTGAGGTATGTCATAAAACTGAAATTACACATTATTTGTCCTACATCTGGCTTCATTTCACTAAGCATAATGTTTTCAAGGTCCAGCTATGTTGTAGCATGTGTCAAAATGTGACTCCCCTTTCTGGTTGAATAATACTCCGTTGTATGTATACACCACATTTTGTTTATTCATCTGCTAATGGACACCGGGGCTGTTCCCACCTTTTGGCTGTTGTGAATAATGCTGCTGTGAACACTGGTGTGCAATTATCTGTTCTGTTCCATGCTTCCAATTCTTCTGGATACACACACCTAGGAGTGAGATTATCAGGTCGTGTGGTAATTCAACAGTTAACTATTTAGAAAATTATCAAACTACTTTCCACAGCTGCTACCATTTCCCATTCCCACCAGCCACACAGGAGAGTTCCAATTTCTCCGCATCCTCACCAACACTTGTTAGTTTCCGTGTTGAAATTATAACCCACCCTAGTAAGTGTGAAGTGGTATCTCCTTATGGTTTGGATTTGCATGTCCCTAATGACAAATGACTTTGAGCATATTTTCATGTGCTTATTGGCCATTTGTACATCCTCTTTGGAGAAATGTCTATTCAAATCTTTTGCCCATGTTGGAATTGGGTGGTTTGATTTCCATTGTCAAGTTTTAGGAGGTTTTTTAACCTCCTAAATACATATTCTGCATATTAATCACTTATCAGATATATTATTTGCAAATAATTTCTCCCATTCTGTGAGTTGGCTTTTTGGTTTCTTGATAATCTCATTTGATGTATAAAAGCTGGCTGGAGCACCGTCCCTTAAACTGAAAAGTCACTGGTTCAATAACCGGTCAGGGCCCGTGCCCAGGTCGTGGGTTCAGTCCCGGATCGATCCCAGGTTAGGGTGGTCGGGGCTTGTAGGAGAAGCAGCTGACTGATGTTTCTCTTTCACATCAGTGTTTCTCTCCCTCCCTTTCCCTCTCTTTAAAATCAATAAGCATGCCTTCAGGTGAGGATAAAAAAAAATCAACTGACTATATGAAT
The DNA here is from genome assembly GCF_004126475.2 of Phyllostomus discolor. Classification (NCBI taxonomy): domain Eukaryota; kingdom Metazoa; phylum Chordata; class Mammalia; order Chiroptera; family Phyllostomidae; genus Phyllostomus; species Phyllostomus discolor. The sequence continues at coordinate 85,918,388 of NC_040912.2, forward strand.
AAGGGTTTATTTCTGGGCTGTGAGCTGAGATTTAAAGAATGAACAGGAGTCAAATAGATGACAAAAGAGAGAAAAGTCCCTCTAAGTAGAAAGATGAGTTTGAGCCACAGTAAGTGTTGACTTTCTTCTCAAGGAATGTAACATTAATATCTCATTCTTCTATTTCTCTTACACACACTGCATTAAATCAATCTGGCATTTCAAATCTCTTTTGGGGGAGACCCTGGCTGGGTAGCTTATTTGGTTAGAGCATCCTCCTGATATACCAGGGTTGTGGGTTTGATTCCCAGTCAGGGCACATATAAGAATCAACCACTGAATGCACAAATGGATGAAGCATCAAACTGATGTTTCTGAACAACTGATATTGTTCAAAATGAATCAATAAAAAATGTTTTCATCTCTTTTGGGTGAGATTCTGAGTTACTACTTTACTCTGGAGGCTCCAGCAGAATAACACAGGATGGCACTAAATCCATTCTCCTTATTGTCTTCCAACTGATGTCATAAATACAACACTTCTTTTCTCCTGGTATCCAACAGGTAACGGTGGTTCAGAAAAGCACAATGAACAAGGCTGAACACTAATTCTCATGAGTGGTACAGAACAACATTACAAGGAGGAAGAAGTTAATTACCTAACAATTAGCGAAGCCCACCTCGCCCCCAGTAAAATTAGTAATTATAACATTCTAAAGAGCAGTGTTAGGGAAGCTCCTTCTAGGCAATTGAAGGGTTTGTGGGAGGGGAGAAAGGGGGAGCTCGTGTTTTCAGAAGTGATTTTAGGAGAACAAACATGGGAAATTTCTGTAACTTATACTAGTTTAATGTAACACCTTACATGTCAAATGTCTCTGCTTCATTAATCTACTTTGAAGGGAATGAATGAATGTGACCCCATTAAATTCTGTTTTCCAATATGAAAATAAACGCTTTCATGTTTGCATTTAAAGTGATTAAAGTCTTTAAGCCTATATTGTTGTTGAACTTAAAAGCTACGATACCATTATTTTTTAAAGTCATCTCCCACTTTCGCACCGCATCCCCTTGGGTTTATAATAAATAAAAAGTGAGTGCATTTCTTAGTTTTATCTGTATTCGTGATTGCTGCTTTAGCTACACAAAGGCTCAGATGATGCTTTTAAATTGTTGATTGTAAGAGCCTAATCAATTTTGTAGACACATGTCAACATCTTCCCATTTCTCCTTGCATCGTGATGGTGCGGGGAGAGAGGGGTGGAAGAGGAGAGCTGGGATGCAGGGGGAGGATGGGCGATTTCTCCTTCCAGTCACATGTGTGGGTATTCGTATGTGTGTGTTTAAACTCCATGTGTGAATCTTTCAAAATGACTTATTTAATTTTAGCAGTATTACTTTGTACTGTCACGAATGGTCCCATTTTTATTCAAGAAATGAAAGGATCAAATGTCCCCCTCAATACTGTCTCATTGATATAAACAATTCTAGAAATGCAAAAGACAACAGTTTATTTGAGTATATTATAAAATTTGAGCCTTTTTGTTACTTTCTACATGAAGAAATTTCACGTTTATTCCCCTGGCTTACCTTAGAAATTGGTCTGGAATATCATGCTTATTAAGACATTGTACTTGGTTTGGGAGCTTCCAGTCAAGATGGGGGCATAGGCAGGCATGGCTCGCCTCTTCACACAACCACATCAAAATTACAGATAAAATATAGAACAACTATCACTCAGGAACATCAGAAATTAAGTTGAATGGAAGTCTGACAACTACAGAATTGAAGAGACCGCATCCATCCAGAGGGGTAGGAGGGGCGCAGACGCGGAATGGGCTGGCCCCACACCCACGTGGATAGAAACTTGGGAGGGATATCTCTGGAGCAAGGAATCCCAGCCCCACACCAGGTGCCCCAGCCCCGGATTCCAATGCCAGGAAGACAAGTCCCCACAACTTCTGGCTTCAAAAACCAGTGGGGATTGAGTCAATGGAGGAGGCTGCTGGAGCCCCAAGCAGTTCCTCTGAAAGACCCCACACATGGACTCACCTGCTCAGACTCACTCCCTCTGAGTTCCAGCACTGAGGTGGCAGCTTGAAGGGCACCTCAGGGTGGCACACAGGGAGAGACTGAGTGTCTGGCGTTTGGGTGAGTAAAGGCCATCGTCCCTTTGCTGAGCCCTGCCCCCGCACAGAGCCGGTAGGCTGGTACCATATCTGAGACTCCGTCAACCTGGCTAACACTGTGTGACCCACCATGGAGATCCACAGAGGCTCTGCCCTACCCAAGTTACCAGCACACCCCAGCTGCCTTTCCATAAGAATGGCTCATCTTGGCTCCTAAATCCTATCAAACAAGCAATAGCTGGCCTCAGTGAGCCCTAGCAGCAGCCAGATTAGATTCACAGTTTGGCTTCATCTGGGAATCTCTAAGCCCAGCACAAGTAGCAGCCATCTCAGGTCACTTAAGGGTGTCCCTAGCAAAACACAGGTGGGTGCTGATCTTGGCCTGCACCACCTGGGAAACCCCAGGGCCAGAGCACCCAGTGGACAGCTACAGACCATGTCAGAGCACCACCACCCTGCTCCTGCACAGCTGATCCTCCATGGCAGGTGGAGGTTGGTGCTCAGTGGTCACAGCCAGTCCTTGCAGCTGACTGGCCTGGGTAAATCCCTCCCATTGATCTGCCAACAGCAACCAAGGCTCAACAACAAGAGGATGGAGTACTTAGCCCACATGAAGGGCACACCTCAAGTACCCAGTTTGGGTGATAGGGGAGGCTGTGTCACTGGACTTTACAGGACACCTACTACGGTAGGCCACACCACCAAGACGCACAGTCAAAGCAGCTCTACCTAAACACAGAAACAAACAGAGGGAGGCTGCCAAAACAAAGAGACAAAGAAACATGGCCCAAATTAAAGAACAGATCAAAACTCCAGAAAAAGAGCTAAATGAAATGGAGACAAGCAATCTATCAGGTGTAGAGTTCAAAAACTGTTTATAAGGATGCGCAAGGAACATAGTGAGGACCTCAGCAGCATAAAAAAGACCCAGTCAGGAGTAAAGGATACACTAATTTAAATAAAGAACAGGTAAACAACAGCAGAGTGGATGAAGCCGAGAATCAAATCAGTAATTTGGAACAGAAGGAAGCAAAACACAACCAATCAGAACAACAAGAAGAAAAAAGAATAAAAAAAAAAATGAGGAGAGTATGAACAGCCTCTGGGACAACTTTAGGAGGTCCAACATTCTCCGCATAAGGGTGCCAGAAGGAGAAGAGGAAGAGCAAGAAACTGGAAATCTATCTGAAAACACAGTGAAAGAAAACTTCCTAATGTGGTGAGGAAAACAGACATGCAAGTCCAGGAAGCACAGAGAGTCCTAATTATGATGAATACAAAGAGGCCCATTCCAAGACACATCATTATTAAAAGGCCAGAGGTTAAAGATAAAGAGAGACTCTTAAAAACAAGAAAAAAGAAGTTAGTTACCCAAAGGTTGCCAGATGGGAGGAGGGAAGGGGTAGAATGGGTAAGAGGTGAGGGGATGAAGAAGTACAAATAGGTAGTTACAGAATAGCCATGGGGATGTGAAGCACAGTGTAGGAAATGGAGTAGTCAAAGGGCTTATACTCATGACCCATGGACGTGAACAATGGTGGGGGGAATTGCCTCAGGGAGTGGGGGATGCTGGGTGGGGAGGGGGCAAAGACAGGGATCAGGACAACTGTAATACCATAATCAATAAAATATAATTAAAAATCAAAATTAAAATTTTTCATAAAAATAAATAAATGTGAAAAAAGACATTGTACTTTGTTTGAAATCTGTCACTTTAATTACGCTTCCACATTTTAATGCTTCCTTATTATCTTTTATTATGTTGCCTTTGGATGCATGAACTATATCCATTTGCTTTTATATTTTATCTATGATTTGTAAGGTTAACACCCTACTTGAAAGATAATCTTACATGATTATCTTAACACATTAAAATTCTTTTACCCAATTATTCCAACGATAACTACTGACTTCCTTTGATAAAAGTCAAAGAAGCTAGCCCTGCTGACATCCCCATTTTTGCCACTTCCCTTTTACATTTTGTACTAAACTAATCTGAAGTTTAATTAATATCTCCCTTAAAAATAAGACTTTCTTTTCTATATTTACATGGAGCATTTCACTTTTGTTCCCATAATTACCCTCAATTACTTAATTTTTCTCTTTTTATTGCTTAGTAATTTGCAGGTTTCTATTTTTTATTTTATTTATCCTACAATTTTAGATAGTTTCGGTGATTATAACCACTTTTCCTCAATCACAACTCCCCTAATGAAGGATGCAATTGCTTATTCATCTCTTAATTGTTCAGAGTACATTTGCAATGTGTCTTACTGGAAAACAGACTGGAGTGGTAAATGTTCTCAGAATTCACAGATCTGAGAATGACCTTATCTTGCCTTTGGAAAAAAATTAAGCCCTTGGCTGGGGATATAATATTTTAATGTATATCCAAAGGGGAAATATGAAGCTACATTTTTTTAAAAATCACAACTATAGGCATTATTTTTCTCATGTAGAAAGATGTGTAGGTGGTTGCCAGCTTTGGCTCAGCAGCCAATATGGCCATTACTCTGTGGTAGGCAGAATAATGGTCCCCGAAGTTACCATATCCTAATCCTTGGAATCTGCTGCGTTAGTTGACATGGTAAAGGGGAATTAAGCTCCCCGAAGAATGAAGGTTGCTAGTGAGCTGACCTTGAGAGGGGGAGATCATCCTGGATTATCAAGATGGGCCCAATATAATCACAAGAGCCCTTACAAGTGGAAGGGGGAGGTGGAAGAGTCAGCCTGGGGCCTCCGCCCAACACTTGAAGACAGAGAAGGCTGTGAGTTAAGGGAAGCAGTGACCTCTAGAGGTCACCCTGGAAAAGAAAGGGAAACAGTCCTGGTAGCCTCCAGAAGGAAGGCAGTCCTGCTTACACCTCGATTTTTTTTATTATCCAGCCCAGTTAGACTCATCACAGACCGCTGACCTCCGGAACTGTGAGATCGTACATTTGTGTTGTTTTCAGCCACTCCGTTTTCTGTGGCATTGGTAAGAAACCAGTACAATATTGCAAGATGACTGACTACAAAGCCAGACAGAAGAGAGAGGACCACATCAGCCAAATCAGTCCTTTTTTATCAGAAACCCGGAGGGGCTCTCAGCAGAATTCTGTTTCCTTCAGATGAGGCAGAATTAGGTCCGTCTCCACTCCTAACTGGGAGAGAGGCTAGCAAGGGCAATTATTTCGCTTCTCAGTGTCAATATTTTGGGTAGCCAAGGACAAGTGTTGAGAAGTGCTTTCTAGAAGCTGACCAGTAGGGTTTTATCCTTTTCTCTTGAAAACCCCAAATTATTCATTAATCAGGGCCCCAGAGAAGAGATGTGGATGCATTTTAATTTTTAACCCTTGTGTGTACATGTAAACTTATGAGAAAGATACAGATGGAAAACATTTACCAGAATATAGCTTGGCACTGATTTCTGCTTATCAATTTTGCTTAGAAGATGGCAAAATCTCCAAGTTTTCAGTCTCATGAGTCTTTTTAAAGTTAAACTATTTAATAAATATTTGTTGAGTACTTAATGTGTGCCAGATGCTAAAATACATTTTTTTAATTTTATATATATTGTATTTTTGCCTTTTGTGTATTTGGTGTCTTCTCATTCCAGAGTTATCATTTTAAGGTTAAAATTGCCTATTGTATTTGCAGGCCTTTTACTTTCTCTGCTATTTAAAAATAATCTATTCATGTCTCACATCTTGAATGTCTTCCCAGGTTCCTGTTAGACTTCACTGGTTTATTTTTCCCGGAGTTTTGTCATTTTTTTTTTCTTTCTGCATGGAGGAGGTTTTATTATGGCTATTGTGCTTTTCTTCCTTTTATTTTTCCCCACTGCCTTTTATTCCAGCCTTTAAAAATAGTTTCCATATCTGTTTGTAACGCTCTAAGAATACAAGTGGAACTTTTTCTTACCCCCCTTACATCTTGATTCCATTTCTATATTGCCTCTGATTTTCAAAAGATCCCAAGTTGTATAGTTGCTGTGGCTTATGTATTCTTGATGGTGATTTGTACCCTGTGATACTGGTGCTTAAAAGCCTTATGGGTTAGATTCTAGAATCGTATGTGAATGGAGAGAGAGAGAGAGAGAGAGAGAATGGCTGTAAGACAAGGGAGCATCCAGCAGCTGGAGAACAAGGAGGTGATCCAGCCACATCTAGATGGAGAGGCGGGTCTTGGCGCAGGCAGGCAGGTCACCCTCCTGTTTAGGGGAATGTGGATGTTTCCAAAGAACACCATCTGGGACCAGAGCTGGAGGACACAATGGCATTGACAGAGGAGCAGACAGGGGACCACCTGCTCCACGGTGGGCATGATCGCATCTCCTGTCTGGGTGTAAAGGGGGCAGACGGCACTGACAAGGGAAGAAGCAGAGTGGAGTGGAGCCCTTACCAGCCCTGTCCTGCCAATGTCTCATTAAGATCCAGGATGTTTTCAGCTCTTATTGTTTATATGAGTAACTCCATAGGGTTTGTTATTGTTCTTCTGAGTTGGTGTCAAGAGTTATTTTAGTGAGAGAAGGCTTCTAGTGTGTCCATTCATTCTACTAACCACCTGGAAATCATCTTTGAACATTAAAAAAATGTATTAAAGATGATGGTCTGGGGGGAGGGGCAGATACCAGCAACGATGCCCTATGAAAAGCAGTCATCTTTGTACACTGTAGGAAAAGATGTAGAAATTGTGATGAACCACTGGCTGGTGGTTGCCTATCTAACGTTCTTTCTCTCCTCTCCCTAACCAAACTTTCATTGTATTTGGTGCCAAATGCCATGCCCAGAATGCAATGCCCAGTCCCTTTCAGACAGGGTCATCATAGGGCACAGTCTTGGACAGTAATATACAAGGAGATGCCACAGGGTAGAGCTTCCAGAAAGGTTCTTTAAAGGGTGCTAACTCAGCTGAAGCTATGCCCTTTCTTCTGTGCCTATCTCCTTTTTCTTGACTGAAACCAATAGACACGACAGCTGGAGCTCCGGCTGGCATGCTGAGAACAGGAGAGCAAGGCCACCCCTAAAGACGGAGGGCCAGAAACCTAAACCTAAGTCCTATTGACCTGGGGCTTCATAGCAGTCCTGATTCACTCCATGGAAATCACTGCTGTGGAAATACAGCTTTTCTGTTACAGGCAGCTGACTGTCCATCCCTAACTGATCAAATACTGTGTAATGAGAGAAGAGCCCGTCTCTCTCTCTCTTTCTCTGTCTCTGTCTCTGTCTCTCTCTCTCTCTCCGCGCTAACACCTCCAAGTGTGTCTTTCCCTTATTGCTCAAAGCCATGTCAAAGTGTGGACTCTCATGGGTAAATTTTGAAGATCGTTCACATTCAGCATGCATTAGGATACCAATCACCATGAGTCTACAAATCAGTGGCAGACCAGGTGTGTCCGCAAAGCAAACCAGTACTGTGGGAGAAGTCTAGAACACTCTGGAAACTTCTAAACAGGAAAAGAATAAAAAACAGTTCAGTAGTATAAATGGGCATTTGACACTTTTATTAGAGACTAGACTCTCCAGCTTTTGGGAAGTCAGGTCACACCGAGAGGTGATAGGGCTTCCAGCCAGTTCAGGAAAGGGCCGGGACCCCTGCAAGGCGGGACCTCTGGAGCTATAATGAATGTTCTGGAGTAAGAGATCTGGGGACTCAGCAAATTCTTTTATTGCTTTTTACTAGAATTCTCATCACTGAAATTACTTATAAAATTCCTTGTTTATAACATCCGCGTGCATGAGCCATTCCAAAGGGAAATAAGGAAAGAGACACTCGCACACCCTGGGGGAGTGAGCTGCTGGACACAGAGAAGCCCACGGAGGACAGAGCAGGAAAAAAGCATCAGAACCAATCAGAGCCAGCCCGAACCACCTGGCGTTTTCCACTCAGGAGCTTCTTCTTGGCTCCAGATTTGCATTGTAGGTGGTTGTGTCCCCAGACGATGAATTCTGTGAGCCACAAACTTTATTGTCCTGCCCTTCTGCACAGAACAAGTTTAAATACTATCTTTTATTTTATTGACTTATTCTAAAACACTTCTGAGTACCTAATATGTGCCAGGCATTGAAAAAAAAAGTGTAGCAAAGATTTATGTTCAACTTGAAAAAAGGAATTCGTTACTTTGGTTTTTAATAGCTGCAGAGAGCTGCATAACTTAACAATGCATCCTGTGCTATCCCCCTACCTTTAAAATTCACTTTGATAACAAATAGGAAATTAGGGTACAGGGGCAACCACAGTCACAGAGTTAAACCTCTTTGCCTCCAGAGTTTGATGAGCTTTCTCTGAAGATTGGATGCCTCTCAAATTGTATCAACAACAAAAAAATAATAACTAATTACATAAACCTTGAACAACCAAAACTTAATTTTATTTTCTAGGCATGGAACGGGGCAGTGTGAACAGTGAGATGTGTCAGACAATAGATTGGAATAGATATATTTTTACTATAAGGTCGGTATCTGATGTGTTGCAAATTACTCCTGGAATGTCTGGATTTTATGAAGTGACGTCTATGTTTTGGTTTGGTCGATACTTTCATTTTTAAACATCATTTAATTCTGCGCTTTCCAAAAAAGGGGGTCCAGTATATACAGAGCTGTCTGGCAATCAGTCGTATTGTTAGTACATCAAGGATCCCAAGTTACATAATTCTGCATAAAATGTAAATTCAGGTTTCGCAGAAGTCTGCCAAAGCCTTGGAGACAACTGGTCTGGAAATGAAGGCGATTCTCTACCACTGACTCTCAGAGCAAAGGAAAGAAACGAGATATACTGTTGGACTCATTAGTGCAAGTGGACTTGTTAGTGATGTCCAAACGCAGAATCATCCAACGCCATTAGGCTTATTAATTAACTCCAGATATTGGGAGTGAACAGCCCCCTGGCCAAGCGGGGATTCGTTCGGCCGCCATTATCTCTCCTCCCATCACTCATTCAGCCAATTCATTACAGCCCGTTTGTCTCTCCCAGGTGCCTCCTAATGAGTTTCATTGTTTGGTTTATTGTGCTTGTTGGCTCTCAGATCTCTTTCGCAATGCTCCTCGGTTTCTGGTGGCTCCTTAAGTGCCGGTCTGCATCAGCCCATTTGCGGCGAGTGCTTTAATAAACGCAAGCATGTCTTAACGAAATGACAGACTTTGGAGAATAAGGTGGGACAGGATAGGAGGAGTGGGGAAGAAGGAAGAGGCCAGGGCGAATTCCACCAGGTGCCTGTGTTCCTTGAAGGAGCCAGCAGGTGGTAGCAACACCTCGCGGGAGGCCCCGGCCCCGCGAGGTCGTACCCGAACAATGGACCCCCAATCCTGCCTAGGGTTTGAGCGGAGGCTGGGGGGGGGGGGGATGAGAGGAAACAGCACTCCTTGCAGCCCCCCCTCCGTTCCCCACCCCTTCCTTCCAGGAACCTGCTGAGTCCCTTCCACCACCTCTAATCCCCCAGGGGAGGTCCTCTCTGAGGAGCGGGCAAAGGAGGCGGCACCCAGAGGTGCAGCGACTTGCCCGGGCCGTGCAAAGCCGGGCGCCGGCTTCAGGACATCCCCTAAGACCCAGACTTCCTTGCCCTTTGGGGAGGGTAGAGTCAGAAGCCCCGACGATGACAAATATCCAGGGCCACGACCAGGGAGAAGAGTTCAAAGGCTAGATCAGAGGTTCAGACCTAAACGCCCCCTCCCTCGCAGCCTACGCACGCCCACCACCCCGTACCCTTAGAGACGTCTCAGTTTGTCTTTCCCTCCACCCCCTGCTTTTCCTTTTCTCTTTCTTTTTTTTTTTTTTTTCTCAGTTCACACCCACCTGAATCCAAACCCGAGTAGGAACTAAATCTGCAGGTTTAGTTCCTAGAGTTGAAGCAGAAAAGCAGGGGAGGGGGAGAGGGCGCAGGTGTCTGGCCCGGCTGCAACCCGGCTCGCCCCGCCCGGGCACCACTTGCCCCTGTCTCCCGGGGTCCGCGTCGGTCCCAGGGGTTTCAAACGCGTCTCCCAGGTGCTCGGATCCGCGCCTCCGCCAGGCCCCTGGCGCGTGCCCACGTCCCTCCGCCCCGTGCAGCCACCTCGCTCTCCCGGCGCGGCGCGCTCGCCGCCCGGGCCGGGAGGGCGGGCTCGGCTCCCCGGAAGAGGGGAGAGCGGGGCGGCCGCAGGGGCCGGAGAGGGGCGGGCCGGGCTGGGAGGGACGCGGAGGGGCGGGCCGGGCTGTTCGGGCTGCAGCCACCTCTCGGGAGCAGAGCCGCGGGCGGCGGGACCCGCGACCCAGCGCTGGCGACTGCGAGCGCGACGCCGGCCCCGCACGATCCCCGGCGCCCCGCCTCCAGAGCAGCCCCGGCCGCCAGCCACCGCCCCCCCCTCCCCGCCGCCTCTGAGCCCCGGAGACGCGCTGCGCGAGCGGACCCGGGCCGCGGAGAGCGGGGGCCCGGCACCGGAGCTGAGACGCGGGCGCCGCCGGGTGAGCGCGGGGCCTCGGGGGACGCAGACCTGCGCAGCCTGCGGCGGGCGGGAAGGTGAGACCTGGGGTCGCGGGCGGTTGTGGAGGGTGGGGGTCGGTGCGCCTGGGGACAGAGGGACTAAGGTTTGCAAAAGTAGACGGTCCCTCCACCCAGGGCCTCTGCAGATCCTCGGGGACCTCCTGGGGAGAGAAGGGGGTTGCCGAGTACCCCTCCCAAGGCTAGAGGGGGTTCGAGAGGGAGCGCGGAACTGGCCCATCCCGCTCCCCCGTCCCCTCTAAGCAGCCTCACTGACACCCCCATTACCCTTGCTGCCGCGACGCCCACTGTGTTTGCAGACACTCCTCGGGCTCTGATATGGGGGTCCTGCTATAGGGGTCCTCGCAGAGGCCGGGCTCCGAGCCTTCTGCAGAGATTTGCCCACCCCTCCAGTGGCATCCCTCCAATCCCGGTGGAGCTGGGAGGAGCAAGGAGGTTGCTTCCACACCTGCCCCCAGCTCCCCACAGCTCTCCTGCTCCCCACCTCCATCACCACAGGTAAGCCTTGGGGTGGTGGGAAGACTTGGCTCTTGCTCCCCAGCCACAACCCCAAGTCGCACCAAAGTCGACTGCTTGCTGCCGCCCCAACCCCGCCCCTCTCTGTCTGGGAGCTTGGCCCCGCCGGCCCCCACCCACCAATCTTGGCTGTCTGGTCCCCTCTCTCCTCCCATCCCTGGGGGAGCTGGCGTGGGCCCAGCGTAGCTGATGTTGTAATGTCCCTGGCAGTGCCCGTGGAGAGAAGCGGCTGGACCTGTTCCCAATCAGTTAACCTGGGCCAGGCCCTCTGCTGCCAGGGGAACTTGACTCAGGCTCTGGACGGGGAGATGCTGGTTCAGTGGGAAGGGGCTCTGGGACTGGGCAATGCAGGGAAACTGGCCAAGTGATGGGGGACTGAGACAAGCTGGGAGCTGTTCAGAGGGGCCACTTGGCTCCTTGCAGGTGATGGACCTTTTCTGTCACAGGCGGATTAGGGTCCTGGCTTCTCGGTGCCTACCTGGTGGCTTAGGGAGGAGGACTCCTTTGGAGTCTGTCGGTTCATTCAGGGTGCAGGAAGATGGCTGGCAACGACACTCCTGTGCCACCAGGACGCTGGGGAGCCCTAGGCAGCCACGGGCTGAACGTGGGGAAGGCAGGGCCATTGCTTCTCGCGGGGCCAGCTGCTCTCCGTCCCAGCTCATCACCATCTCCTGAGCTGGCCCCGGGCCCTGTGTTCATGCTGCACCCCCTGCTAGGTGGAAGGAGAGGGGGCAGGGGGTGTGGGCTGGCAGCCTCTCCTTTCCCTTTCTCAACTTCCCCGCCTCCCTGCCTCTCCCTCCCCTTCTGCAGAAGCAACTCCTGGGCCAGAGAGCAGTTCACAGGCAGACTAGGGGTGGAGGGGGACTCACGGGCGTCTGAGGACCACTCTGGATCTCCACTGATGGACATGTTCACACACACACACACACACACACACACACCTCCCAGCACCCACCACCCACACCCGTCTCACGTCATGTTCACTCCCTTACATCCTCTCATACTAGCTCTGGTCCTGGCACTTGGGGGCTTTCTTCCACAGTCTTCCACTTACTCCTTGTGCACGCTCACCGACTGCCCCAGCACCCTCCCTTATGCCCTCTTCCAAAGCCATGCGTGTCCCCAGTCATTGCACAGCCGGAGTGGCTTGTTCTGAGTGGCCGTCTGGCTAAACCCAGACACTGCCTGTATCTTAAGAGCCTCCCCCGGCTCCACAGTGGGAGGCACGTTCGTCAGCATCTTCATGCTGTAGGGGACATTCTCAGGGCTGGAGGCCTCAAGGGACACGAGACTGTCCTCTGCTGGGTAATTCACAAATTGGCTTCCCCAGCCGGGGAAGAGGGGCGAGAGCGCAGGGGGGGGACAGCCACCTCCTCACTGTCTGCTCTGGATGCTGCCTGAGAGGCCAGTGGGATCCCTGACAAGGCAGGAGGCCAGAGCTCAAACAGGAGACTGAGACCAGGTCCAAGGAGGAGATTAAAGGGGAGAGGTTGCAGCATTAAGCTGAGCAAGGATTATCCTGGAATTTCCTGGGCGGTGAAACAGCTGCAGAACAGGACGGAGGGCAGGGCCTGGGTGCTGACCCCTCCCACGCAGACCCCGTGGCTAACAGGTGTAAGGACCAGCTCAGCAACCAGGCCAGAGATAAAACCATCAGCGGCACCTTTGCCCTTGGGACCTCCCCTGACCTCCAAAGACCCCTGCGGCCCGCTTGGCCTTACTGCAAGTTCCCGTCTGAGCTCAGTTCACAGTGGTGCCCCTCCTGTGTACTCTGAATGTCCAGTCCCCTCTAGTCCCCTCTTTCCTTTTGAAGTCACAGTTCTGACATCCTGCAAGAGACGTGAGATGTTATCAGTGGGACAATGTGAACTTCTGGGAGAGCAGCTTAAAGAAAATCCAGAGATAAAAGTTCTTTGCTTTTCTTGCTGGCCTTCTTTTGCTCATTCATTCCCAGCTCCTCCTGCCTCTCTACCTCCGCTTCCTTGTTACAGGTGAAGTGTTCTAGGTATGTTGAAATCTAGAAGAGGAAAAAGAGGGGAGAATAAAATGTAAATGCTATAGGCTCTACTTGTCTAGGTTTTTAAGATATTTCCCTCTTTAATTAGATTTTAATTATGTGATTTTTGTTTTAATTATAAAAGTAAGCTGTGCTCGCTATAATAAGAGAAACAATTCAAATATATGTAAGATACAGTGAATACCTCTCCCCTTCCAGTCCTACCTCCTATAGTAACCAATTTTAATGCCCAATATCCCTCTGCCATACCAAGCTTATTTGGCTAATTTATTTTTAAAAATGCATTTTGTGGATTGAGGTACATGAACTCTATTGTCAGCTTGGCTTCTTCATAAAATTATCGTATTTACCATGCTGATTGGAGAACAGCTAACTTTTAAAATTCTTACAAATTGATTCTTGTTTCAGTCTTGCATTTTTACGGAGAATGGAGTCATAAGCTATGATTTATTAGCTAAAATTCTATACATCTTTAATCTTTGCCAGTTTCTGAAACAAAATATAGTCCAGATGCCTAAGACACTGCCATATTTTTGTAAACCAAAGACATGTAGTAGCAGGCTGTGGATGTAGCCTCTGCTGTGTGAACAAGATTTAAAGTGATAGAGCCAGCAAGGAGCGGGGGGCGGGGGGGGGGGGGGGGGGCAGGGGGGAGGAAATCACAGAATGCAGTTTTTGTCCCAGGAAACTTGGTCTAATCAGTCTCATTTTCTGAGCGATCATTTTATAGCTATATGTCTGCTGTTTCTGGTGCTTTATTTTAAAAGCATGTAGGCATCTGAAATTTGAACGTTTTCCTGAGAGGGCTAAGTTTTGTGCTCTGTCATGGGGTAGAGGATTTCTAAACAATGCTAATTCCTGTCACTCGTTGGAGAAGAGAGAGGGGTCTCAAGCGGGCCACCAGGAAGAGGACCAGAAGGACATCCTAGTCCTCAGCCACTGAAGGCACCTTTGAAAACCAAGTTCTAAGTCCTGCTTAAGTATTCTAAGCATGTGTGTGGAGTATCCATACTCTTGTCACTTATGTTTGTGCCTTTGAAACTTGTTTCAACAGACTAGTCAGTGGCCCCGACTGGTGTGGCTCAGTGGGTTGAGCGTCATCCTGCAAACCAGAAGGTCACTGGTTCGATTCCCAGCACATGCCTGGGTTGCAGGCCAGGTCCTTGGTGCATGTGGGAGGCAACCAATCAATGCTTCTCTCGCACATCCATGTTTCTCTCCCTCTCTTTCTCCCTCCCTTACCCTCACTCTAAAAATATATAAATAAAATCTTAAAAAAAATAATCTGCCATGGTAGGAATTAGCTGAGAGCAATTTCTTTCATAATCTTAACAAAGTTTCTTCTTTTTACATTTTTATTTTAGCCGTAGAGATGCACTCTGATTCTCTTTACCAATTAAAAAAAGAAAAGACTTGAATTTATCTGGGTTCTTTGATAAGCGAGAGCCGGCCTACCTGCCTGCCTAATCTCACTCAGCCACGATTCTTTTTCTGAAGAAACCTATTTCTAACCTGCAGCCTTCTGGAGCCGAAGCTGAAAGATATCCTCACCAACCAGCCAAAGTACACTTCTGGGTACTTTATCACCCTCAACCATTTCTTTTTAATGACTATCTTTATTCTTAGTAAAATTAAAAGAACATTCCTGAAGTGGCCATCCATTTTATTCCTTCCTTTCTGATTCCTCTCGGGGACAGAAGCTGAGTGGCTTTAACGTGGTTTATAATTGCTTTTGCTCTTTTCTCGGCTTTCTGGACAGAGGCCAGCTTCATGTTGTCATGAAGATGCCTGCGAAAGCGATGCCCACACGCCCCATTACAGCCACCGTGATGCTTGCGTTGCGGGTCATCAAAGCAAATGCTTTGCCATTCCTCATCTTCTAGAATGTTCCATATTGCACAGCATCTTTTCTCCTGTGTGTTGCTGCCCTTCAAAAAAAAAAAAGTCATTGAGATGGACCTAAATAGGTTTTTTGTGTCCCTTCTCCATGATTATTTGTCTAGTTGATGGGTTTAAGAAGACACAGGGCTTATAGTGTGTTCTTTGTGCAGACTCCAGAGTCCATCCCTGCTCTGACTGAGGCTATTTTAAAGAGCGTCTGCTGGGCAAATGCTATCACAGCCTTCGCTGTTTCAAGACTGTGTGTGGGCATTTTCAGCGCTTGATAAGAGCATTTCTAAAGACTCTGTGGCTCTGGGCAAAATCTGGTGGGTATGGGTGAGTCAGGCGCGTCTCCAAATTAAGCCATTGAGAGTCTGGGGGTGCCCCTGCCCCGTGAATCAGTTCAGCATAGTTACTAACTATTTGATCTGTGTATGATTCTAGTAGCATTTGGCAAAGGACCTTTGCTTCTTAGGAATAATATGCCCCATGGAAATGCTTCTTGCTTTTCCCCAGCTTTACTGCAATACAACTGACAGATACCAGGATGCAAGTTTCAGGTACACAACGTGGTGACTTGGAAATGCTCCTTTCTCACCTCCACACGCCCCGAGTTGAACTCTGCCTTTCACAATAGGGTTCCAGAAACAGGAAAGGCAAACGTCAGCAGCCAGTGGGCAGATGCCCACCGACCACACCATCGGCTCGTTCGGGCGTAGAAACGGTGTCTTTTCACGGGAAACACACGGCGTTCATCACACCGAAGGCTTCATCTTCCTGCAGAGCCAGCATTGCCAGAAAAAATTAGGTTAGTAGAAACCCAGTCACGATTTTCGTGCTCATCGAAGTTGAATATAGTTCGATTTTAGCATGGTTTCGAATATGTCGTTTTCAACAGTGCTGTGGGTCCCGGGGCCACAGATGCCCAGGAAGACACGGGTGCCAGCTTCCGGCTGGCTTTCTCTGTTTACCCTCAGCCCTGTGCCTTTCCACCCGCGCGTCTGTCTCCTTCTCGACAGAAATAAATGCAGTCTGTTGCTCTGGTCCATGCAACTCACGGACTTTTGAGACCCAGGCAGTCACGAGGAGAGAGACTGGCCACCGCTCATCAGCATTAATCTCTAAGGCCTGTTTGTTGTCGCTGTGACCGTGGAGGCGGCCATGCCTCCCTGTCAGGTGCTTGTGGGCTGCCGCGGTGCTCCTGCAGGCCTCGGGCGTTTTACATAAAAGGGCAGCTCGTTACATCATCAGTCATTTTGACAGCATGCACACTCTCTTTCGATTCATTCTACTAAACAGCTATTACTACAGATTTAAAGGAAAGTGTAATAAATGATTCACTGGAAAGATGATATATATATATACAAGATTAAAAAGAAAACAAAAGTTAAAGGAAGACAACGAGTCTCCCTTGTACCAGCTGCCGTCTGGTCCCCCCACCTTTCTTCCCAGCCTTTGTTTACGCATCACAATGGTGCGCACACACAGGTACGCACATCATGACACGCCCAGCCGGGAGCACACTTTATACCGCTCTGCACTGGCCTTCCCCCGGGGCAATTGTTTTCATGTCAGTATGCAAACAGCAGCCCTTATTCCTTTGGAAGGTTGTGCCATATTTTTAAAAAATGTTCAATTACAGTTGACATATAATATCATGTCGGTTCCAGGTATACAACAGAGTAGTTAGACATGTATGTACCTTACAAAGGAATCGCCTTGAGTAGCCTCATACCCATCTGACGCCACATGCATTTATCACAATATTATTGGCTATATTCCCCGAGCTGTACTTCGCATCCCCATGAACCATCTTCCTGATTACGAAGAGTTACTCTGCAGTCTTCTCCCTCACGCACAGAAGGAACCGGAATTTCTTCTTCCAGAAGAAAAGGCTGAGACTGGCCCAGAGCTAACTGCCCTGTGCTCTAAGACCGAGGGCCATGGGGGCCAGAACCACCGGCACACAGCCCTCCGAGCTGGGGGTGTGGCACCAGGCAGGACAGAGTCGGGTCCCTGCTCTCACCCCACTGTCAGTGCCGGGATAGGTTGGGAGCTATGGAAAGAGCAACCTTGGCCATTGTGAAGCGATGATGTGGTTACCTCCCCCCACCCCTGGCCTCTCCTGGTCCTGTGTCTCCCTAGGAAGTGAGCTTGGCTGCAGCCCCCAGGTCTTGCCAGACAGCAGCCCTGCCAGGGCGCAGGGTGGCCGCCAGGGCAATGGTGGGAACGCCGAAGATGCCCCATGGCTGCTGAGGGTGCTGCCCGGTCAGGGAGCGGAGTGGCGGGCATGGTGTGCGGTGCCTGGGTCCTGGTCCTGGCGTCCTCTGTGCTGGCTCTGGAAGGTAAGAGGGGGTGGGGACCAGAGAAGCCCCACCCGCCTGCAGAGACCCTGAGCAGGTGGGAAATAGGAAAGGTTCAGGAAAAGCAGAAGGAGGGGGAGGGTTTCAGAGAAAGGCTCCTGGCAGTCCGCTGTGCCCCACTGGTGGGTTAAACGGGCCAGGGAAGTAACTTCTGGTTTCTTCTCATGACTATGGCCGAGGGGGCCGGGGTGGGGGGCAGGCAGTGTGGTTAGTGGTGCTGGTGGGACCTTGGCCACTGCTTGTCGCTTCTTGTCTTTGGGCAGAGGTATTGCTGGACACCACTGGAGAGACGTCTGAGATAGGCTGGCTCACCTACCCACCAGGCGGGGTGAGTGTCCTTCTGCACCCCACGGCCCTCCCTCACCCTGCTCCCTGGAGGGTGGAAGTCCGGAAGGAAACCGCGAGTAGGGACTAATGGAATGAGACTCTCCCTCCAGAGGAACAAGGGCTTCGGGGTATCCTTTACCCAGCCTTGCATATCATTCACTTGAAGTCTCAGTGGAAGAGACGTGCCCCCCCCCCCCCCCCCCCCCCCCCGCCTTCCTGCACCCTCTGAGTCCGGAGGCCCTAATGCCCATCTTCTCCCGCCCCGCCCCGCCCCTCCCCGCAGTGGGACGAAGTGAGCGTTCTGGATGACCAGCGACGCCTGACTCGGACCTTCGAGGCCTGCCACGTGGCAGGGGCCCCGCCAGGCACTGGGCAGGACAACTGGCTGCAGACGCACTTCGTGGAGCGTCGCGGCGCCCAGAGGGCGCACATCCGACTGCACTTCTCTGTGCGCGCGTGCTCCAGCCTGGGAGTGGCGGGGGGCGCCTGCCGGGAGACCTTCACGCTGTACTACCGCCAGGCGGAGGAGCCCGACGGCCCCGGCAGCGGTTCCGCCTGGCACCTCAAACGCTGGACCAAGGTGGACACGATTGCTGCAGATGAGAGCTTTCCGGCCGCCTCTGCGTGGACTGTGGGGCCCCGGGGGCCCGGGCCCAGGGCCGGGCTGCAGCTGAACGTCAAAGAGCGGAGCTTCGGCCCCCTGACCCAGCGCGGCTTCTACGTGGCCTTCCAGGACACCGGGGCCTGCCTGGCCCTCGTGGCCATCCAGCTCTTCTACCATGCCTGCCCCTCTGTGCTCCGTGCCTTCGCCTCCTTCCCCAAGACTCAGGCCAGTGGGGCCGGGGGGGCCTCCTTGGTGGCAGCTGTGGGCACCTGCGTGGCTCATGCAGAGCCAGAGGAGGATGGAGGTGGGGGCCAGGCCGGGAGCAGCCTCCCCAGGCTGCACTGCAACGGGGAGGGCAAGTGGATGGTCGCCGTGGGCGGCTGCCGCTGCCAGCCTGGGTACCAGCCCGCACGCGGGGACAAGGCCTGCCAAGGTGAGACCCCTGCTCTCTCTCTCGCTTGTCCAAGATCTCCCCACCTGCCCCGACCTTTGGTCTCCTTTCCTGAACACCTCAAGCTTCAGTTTGTCCCCAAAAGGTCAGGCATAGGCTATTGGAGGGAAGGATTCCTGTTTATCTCCTCAAGCACACAAACTCCTTCTCATCTCCTCATCTGAGATACTTCTAGCACCTTCTGAAGACATCCACAGCCATTGCTGAGGCTCCAAGGGCTGCCGGCCTGAGAAGCGATGGAGATCAAAAGGAGTTGAACTCCTGGGTTATCTTGGAATGGGGTCCTTTGTCCGCATTTGCCCTGTTTTTGGGGGGGGGGGGGCTCATCCCAAGGTCAGGTGCCCAGGATGCAGGTGGAAGGCAGTGAACCCCAGCTAAGGAAGGACCAAGGAAGAAGGTTCTGCTGCAGGTGGAGGTGCAGGAGGATTCTGCAGAGGGGGTTACGCAATCCAGCCCACAGACACCTGCCTCTGGTGCTTGGCCTGCCCGTAACCCCCGCCCACCTCACTTTTTCCATCACTGGAAGTGCAATTCCACCCCAGCGAAGCAGCAGCAGCAGCGGGAGTAATCTCTGCCTGAGGGAGGGAAAGAGGGAGGAGAGGGTGGGGACTCCGTGTTCAGAGAAAAGGAGCCAGCCCTGTGTGTGGGGGGAGGAGGAGTGCTCAGGAGGGGGCGGAAGAGGGCGCTGAGGCCTCCCCTCTCCTCTGCCCCTCAGCCTGCCCTGAGGGGACCTACAAGGCCATGGCCGGGAACGCCCCCTGCTCACCGTGTCCTGCCCGCAGCCACGCCTCCAGCCCTGCAGCCCCCGTTTGCCCCTGCCTTGTGGGCTTCTTTCGGGCCAGTACTGACCCTCCAGAGGCTCCTTGCACTGGTGAGTCCACCGTCTGTCCCAGAGCTGGAAGCGGGACTGGGGGTGGGGCCAGAAGAGGAGGATCCTGAGGGCGACCCGTGGGGCTGGTGTGCATTGGCTGTGACTTCTGTTTCTCCTGTGTCCTCGTTTCCTCCCCTACCTGCTCCCGTCTCCCTGACCCCATGGCCCCTGGGACATTTCCTGCCTCTCTCCTCCCACCTGCCTCTGCTTTCTGGCCCCATCCCATGCTGCTTGTCTCCTCCCTCCCTGAACCACACCTTCCTTCCCGTCCCTTCCCTACCTCATCTGCCCACCCAGGCCCTCCATCCGCTCCCCGGGAGCTTTGGTTCGAGGTGCAAGGCTCAGCGCTCATGCTGCACTGGCGCCTGCCCCAGGAGCTCGGCGGGCGCGGGGACCTGATCTTCAACGTTGTGTGCAAGGAGTGCGGAGACCGCCAGGAGCCAGGCAAACGGGGTGCTTGTCACCGCTGTGGGGATGAGGTGCACTTCGACCCCCGCCAGAGGGGCCTGACCGAGAGCCGGGTGTTAGTCGGGGGGCTCCGGGCACACGTGCCCTACATCTTGGAGGTGCAAGCCGTCAACGGGGTGTCCGACCTCAGCCCCGACCCTCCCCAGGTGGCAGCCATTAATGTCAGCACCAGCCACGCAGGTGAGCCCTTTCCTCCACCCTACACCTTACCTCGCCTCCTTAGGACCCGTCTCCTACTTTCGCCTTCCGGCCCCGGAAACCCCATACTGATTTCCCCCATCCCAGTTCCCTCTGCAGTCCCAGCGATGCACCAGGTGAGCCGCGCATCCGACAGCATCACTGTGTCCTGGCCGCAGCCAGACCAGACCAACGGGAACATCCTGGACTACCAGCTGCGCTACTATGACCAGGTGGGGCGGGGCGGGGCGGGGCAGCCCAACACAACTGGGGGAAGCTTGCAGTGCCCCTCCTGGGGCTAGAGGTAGCGGGGCATGCATGGGAGGAGGGAGGGAGCCCAGGAGCCCTGCGCAAGGTGGGAAGGGCCGAAGCCTTGGAAGTAGGAGCAGGGGTGAGGGGCTGGGACAGCCCGACAGGCAGTGAGTGGCTGTCACCCCCAGGCAGAAGATGAATCCCACTCCTTCACCCTGACCAGCGAGACCAACACGGCAACTGTGACGCAGCTGAGCCCCGGCCACATCTATGGCTTCCAGGTCCGGGCGCGGACTGCCGCGGGCCACGGCCCCTTCGGGGGCAAGGTCTATTTCCAGACGCTGCCTCAAGGTGAGAGGAAGCCTGGATAGATGGGGGGCGGGGGGCACTAGGGGTGGTGCGGAGAGGCCTGGGGCCCTCCAGGCCAGAGGCTGTGAGGAGAGAGCCGAGGCTGAGTGTGGTTGGGTGGGTGCATGCTGGGGTTTGCTGGTGAGTGCCCATGTGAGGCCTTGACCACCTGTGATCCTGGGCGGCTGGTGTCCCAGGTGAGCTGTCCACCCAGCTTCCAGAGAGACTGTCCCTGGTGATCGGGTCCATCCTGGGGGCTTTGGCTTTCCTCCTGCTGGCGGCCATCACCGTGCTGGCCGTGGTCTTCCAGAGGTGAGCCCCTCCTCGCCGCGTCCTCACACCACTCACTCCGCCTCACACCCCCAAGTCCTGGAAGCCCAAAGCCCAGCGCGGAAGCCCCCATACCCAGCCCCTACCAGGGGCCCGTCCGTGCAGAGGTGGGAAGGAGGAACCTGGTCCCCAGCTAGCCAGCAGCATGAGTGGGGGTGGGTGGGGGAGGAGCGGGGTCAAACGTCATCCCATGACCCTGGCTTGTCCCTCAGGAAGCGGCGTGGGACAGGCTACACCGAGCAACTGCAGCAATACAGCAGCCCAGGTGAGCGGTTGGCGGGGGTGGGATGGGGTCAGATTGGGGAGCTGCAGAGATGAAGAGCTGGGGGCTCGGGCCGGGCGTGCACCAGGCGAGGCCGGGCTCCCCTGAGGTCGAGCCGGGGGAGACCTCATTGGCTCCTTCTTCAGAAGTCAGGGGGCATGCCTGCAGTGTGTGGGCAGTCCTGCCTTGCACCACACCCTCATAACACACCCCACCCACCTACAGGGCTGGGGGTCAAGTATTACATCGACCCATCCACATACGAGGACCCCTGCCAGGCCATCCGAGAATTCGCCCGGGAGGTGGATCCCGCCTACATCAAGATCGAGGAGGTCATTGGGGCAGGTACTGCACCTGCGGGGAGGGAGGGCCTGGCAGGGATTCCTTCAAAATGTGGCCGGACACTGTGAGCCCACCGTCCTTGCCCGGGCACCACCCAACCTCCCCCCATCCCCCAGGCTCCTTCGGAGAAGTCCGCCGGGGCCGGCTACAGCCAAGGGGCCGGCGGGAGCAGGCCGTGGCCATCCAGGCCCTGTGGAACGGTGGCACCGAGAGCCTGCAGATGACCTTTCTCGGCCAGGCCGCGGTGCTCGGCCAGTTCCAGCACCCCAACATCCTGCGGCTGGAGGGTGTGGTCACCAAAAGCCGGCCCCTCATGGTGCTGACTGAGCTCATGGAGCTGGGCCCCCTGGACAGCTTCCTCAGGGTCAGTGGGCCTGGGGGAAGGTGGAGGGCCCATGGGCCTGGGAAGGCGTGCCGTTCTAGACGATTCCAGAGGCAGAGCCCTAAGCTTTTGCTCCCTCCTGCCCACCTCCAGCAGTCCTCAGCCTCCCCTCCCAGGCCATTTGCTGATTTCCAAATCCCCTGCCCTCCCATGCTGATTGGCGTCTCCTGTGCATGTGGGTGGGGAACCTCGACATGCGTGTGTGTCCAGGTTTCCCACCCAGGAGCTGACCTCTGCCCCCTGCCCCTCAGCAGCGGGAGGGCCAGTTCAGCAGCCTGCAGCTGGTGGCCATGCAGCGGGGAGTGGCCGCCGCCATGCAGTACCTGTCCAGTTTCGCCTTTGTCCACCGAGCGCTGTCGGCCCACAGCGTGCTGGTGAATAGCCACCTGGTGTGCAAAGTGGCCCGTCTTGGTCACAGCCCTCAGGTGAGAGCACAGCCTCGGGGGCTCTGCATTCTTCAGCAGCGGGTGCTGGGGGGTGAGCCAGAACCTGGGCAGGGGGGCTGGTGGGACCTTGGGCAGCATATTATTGCATTTGGAGAGCTGGGGCTCACCTGCACTCCCTCCAGGAGAGAAGCCTGGGCGAAGGAGGCATTGGAGGATTTTAGGAACTGAGGTCACTGGGGAAGGGGGGAGACCCCAGAAACTTGGGACCACCTCCTGCCCTTCCCCCAGAGGTCACAGACTCCACCAGGGCTGTCCAACCCGTGGCCCTCGGGCTGCACACCGCCCGGGATGGCTATGAACGCAGCCCGACACAAAATCATAAATTCATTTACAACATTGTGAGATTTTTTTGCAATTACGTATTGCAGTGTATGTAGTATGTAGCCCAAGACAACTCTTCTTCTCCCAGTGTGGCACAGAGACGCCAAAAGGCTGGACACCCCTGTGAGTCAGAGCAGCTGGGCACAAATCCTGAGCACTGTGCCCTAAGCTCTGTGACTTCCCCCCAGTTCCCTTTGCTCAGTGCCTGGGCCTCTGCAAAAGGAAGACAATGTCGTCTACTCCACAGGGTTCTTACGAGGATGAAGGGAGGTGCTTGATGTGACACCTTTGACTCATGTCTGAGCACAGAGTAGTTGCTCCGTAAAGGTGACCGATGCTGTGATGACCGCTGTTGGTACTTTTGACCCTATCCCTCAGGGCCCGAGTCGGATGCTTCGCTGGGCAGCCCCAGAGGTCATTGCACATGGAAAGCATACGACGTCCAGTGACGTCTGGAGCTTTGGAATAGTGATGTGGGAGGTGATGAGCTATGGAGAACGGCCCTACTGGGACATGAGTGACCAGGAGGTGAGCTCTCAGCCTGGACATTGCAGCTTCCCCACCCCGCACCCCAATCCTTTCAACCCACCGGCTTCCCCGACTCGCACATTCTGAGACCTCCATTCTCTGATCCCTCCGAGATCTCACGGCTCTTGTCTTCTGTGTTTTTAAGTTCCTTCGACACTGCGACCCATCCTCCACAGCCCACGCCCTTACCTCACAATGTCCTCCTTTCCACTTGCAATAGCTTCCCCTCACCACATTCTTCCTCTGATCCCCCAGGTACTAAATGCAATAGAGCAGGAGTTCCGGCTGCCCCCACCTCCAGGCTGTCCTCCAGGACTACATCTGCTTATGCTGGACACTTGGCAGAAAGACCGTACCCAGCGTCCCCACTTTGACCAGCTGGTGGCTGCGTTTGACAAGATGATTCGAAAGCCAGAGACTCTGCAGGCTGGCGGGAGCCCTGGGGACAGGTCTGGGGCTTGGGGCTGGAGTCTGGGAAAGCCAGCAGGGGGCGGGTGGGGGGAGTCAATGCAAACCGAAAAGAAAACTGAGGAGCCTGAATAGCCTGAAGAGGAGACTTTGACCTGCCTGCCCCTCCCCTCTTAGACCGTCCCAGGCCCTTCTGAACCCTGTGGCCCTGGACTTTCCTTCTCTGGACTCACCTCAGGCTTGGCTTTCGGCCATTGGACTGGAGTGCTACCAGGACAGCTTCTCCAGGTGTGGCCTCTGCACCTTCACTGATGTGGCTCAGCTCAGCCTGGAGTAAGCAGGGACAGGTGGGCGGGGGAGCCTCTGGGCTGGAGGCCCGGGTCCTGCCTGGGATCTTGGAGAAGCTGGCCTGGATTTGATCCACTCCTTCCCCACCAGAGACCTGCCTGCCCTGGGCGTCACCCTGGCTGGCCACCAGAAGAAACTGCTGCACCACGTCCGGCTCCTGCAGCACCACCTGAGGCAGCCAGGCGCAGTGGAGGTGTGAGGCCTTGGCAGGAAGCTGTGACTGACCCCGCTTAGGACGCAGCCAGGACACAGGTCCAAGGAGGCACGTGGGAGACACGAGCCGGTCCCCACGTTGTCCTCTCACTCCCAGAACACTCAGCCCAACCCTCTGGATGCTTCCTTCTCCTGTCCTCTGCCCCTGCCCACCTTCCCTCCCCACATTAAAGGGAAAGAAGGGAATTTGCAAGCTGGAGGTGTGGTGAGGCCTCAGTGTGCAAGGAATGCTGGGAAGGTGACACCGCACGACAAGGGAGCAGAGTAGGGAACCATTTATTGGAAGGTAGAAGGTGACAAGACTCAGCCAGCATCACCCCACCCCAGGGCGGTGTTGGTCCCCTTACTCACGCCCTCGCTCCACCAGCCTCCCCAGAACTCCCTGGAGCACCGGGCAGGGCTCGCCCCTCCCACTTGGACTCCTGGGTGGAGACGGGGTGCAGAGGTGGCAAGCCTGTCTTTAAAGTGCTTTGCTCTGACAGTGCAGCGGACTCCATTGAAGCCAAAGAGGCGGGGCCAGCCACCTCGTGGCCGTGGCCTGCCGTTTGCTCCAGAGCTGAGCGAAAAGCAGAGACCCAGCTGGGCACAGCTGTTCCCAACTCTTCTACTCCTTTCCCCCTTGACCCGGGGGGGTTTAGACTGCTCGATATTTTGGGTTTTGGTTTGGGAACATTCCCAGGAACGTGAGCGCGACTGCTGGGAACACACACGCTCAGATCTGGTATTCCCAGCTCTCCTCTTCCAGACCCCTGTTAACCACGCCCCTCAATTCTGTCTTCAGGGCCCCTTGCCGAAGTTTCTCCCAGTTGGTGCTGCTCCGGGAGGTGCTTCGAGACACTGAGGGGGTGGGGAGGGGCAGGTTGGGGACAGAGGGGCGGTGGGGCTGCAGTTTTTCTGAGTCCTTGTCCGAGTCGTAGGAGCCCCGGTTGTAGAAGGCCCGTGCATAGCGCCGGACTCGCTGCTGGTCCTGCCTGTCTTCCACCCTGAGGAGGACAGAGGACTTGAGAGGTGTCCACAGGCAAAGGGCTGGAGCTGCTTGTCTCCTGTGCACGCCAATGCTGGTGTGGCAGAGGGGACCGGCCCCTCAGCAGCCAGGCCGTTGGGACTAGGGAGGGTGCAGGGCCCACCCCTGAGGTCACAGGAATGCCCGGCCCCTCACTGTTACTCACCGCAGGAACCAGCGGTCCCCCAGCCCATAATCTCCCCCAAAGATCCCAGAGCGAGGCCACAGGCAGCGAGGCAACTTCCGCTCCAGCATCACCGTGGTGGCCACAACCTGCGTGTGGGGGCAGGAGGAGAAGTCAGCGAGGCTGGGTGGGGACGGAGCTGAAGTGGAGGGAGATAGGCGGGTGGGTGCCGGCCAGTGGGAGGACAGTGAAGCAGCGGCGAGGAAAGTCAGGGACTCTGTGGTTTCCCAGAGGGGACAAACAGCAGCCCTGAGCTGAGGAGGATGGGGTCAGCTCCATCAGCCCTCTTCTGTAGGGGAGTCAGTGGGACGTGAGCCCCTCCGTTCTGGGCCCAGTGACCTGACACCCATGCAGGTGCCAGGCTGGTGCTGCAGGGGCTGAGGGACCCGAATCCCAGGACAAGGGGAAGGTGAGCAAAGCAACCAGAGAGAGGCCCTCAGGGCTACAGGATGTTTCGGCCCTATAGACACACAGGCCATGTATCAATGCAAGCTTCCTACTGAGACATCTAACGTCGGTACATTTGCCTGGAAAAAGTATTTTCCTGAGCAAATCTCATTTAGCCAGTTTAGAAGGGTGTTTTGTTTTGTTTTTTTTTGGTTGGTTTTTTAGCTCCATTTTCTACACAGCAGCACAGTTAAATGCCATCATCCAGTTTTCAGGATTTCCATTTTTATTTTGCAGGAATTATTTTCGTTGAGATAAATTATTTTCTACGTGTATTTTTAAGTGATGATTTGATTTTTTTTTCATGGTCTCTTGTCCCCACCGTGACGCTCTGACTGGAGGACGTTTCCGCTACTACAGGGGAGTTTTTGTGGCGTTATTTTTAACGTGTCTGACTTTTCTGGGTCAAATCTTGAAGACTGAAATATTGCCAGGAAGATGGGAATACTGCAGTTTGTATTCAGTTGCAACGTTTACAAAATGCCATCACCTTTATTCTTGATTTAATTCGTGTTGATTACTCTAGAAAAGACAGGTTTTCATTTTTGAGCAAACCGTGAGGAACTCTTTTCAGCTGTTCCAGCATCACTCAGTGGTATTGCTAATCCAGCTCTACTGTACACTCTGTATCATCCCGTGCACTGTGCAATAATGGTCTGATCATGTGAAGTCAAAATAACCCTGCTTCTGCATTTGGCACGAAGGAAAGGACTTGCACTAGCCCACCCAGCCACCAGGGGGCTCACCTGAGCCCGCCAGAGCTCATCCCGCTCATGAGCCACCCGCCAGTGGGTGTCGCCCATCATGGCGATGAGGAGGTTGAGCATGAGCAGGGTGGCGATGATGGCGAAGGCAGCGTAGGTGATGCTGTACATGAAGGGCAGGTCCACGTCGTAGTTGGCGGGACCGTCGATGATGGTGAGGAACATCTCAAAGGTGCTGAACAGCGCCATGGGGTAGTTGTAGAAGTGCCCCAGCTCGTCGGGGTTCTCTGTCTGGAAGATGATATAGAAGGCTGCTCCACCCAAGGGGGTGAGAGTGACCGTGGTGAGGGCGGCCGCGGACGTGACCGAACCACAGCCAGCTCTTGGCTGCCCATCTGCCGCATCTCCCTGGCACCAACCCAGCCCGTCATCGCGCTGTGCTTTAGGTTCTCAGGTTGCCTTGTTTTCCGCATGGCTCATCCTCTGCTCCCAGGAGCCACCTCTCCCTATCACACCCCCGCCCCCCGCCCCCCGTCGTCTGTCACCTCTGCCTCCTCCCACCTTTCCCCAAGTCTATGCGAGCCCTTCTGTGCCGTCTAAGCTCCTCCAGCCTCTCCCTCCCGTGGCCCCCACCCCGACCAGGTGGTTTACCTGAGGTAAAGCCCAGGATGACCACGGCCATCAGCCAGCAGAATCGCATCAGGTCACCAAAGATCATCTAGAGCGGGGAGTGAGAAGGTCACACCCGTCGCTCCAGCCGGCTGCCCCTCCCGGCCTCCCGCAGACCTGGGAACCCTCGTGGCTCCGCCCTCCAGGTCAGGGCTGGCAAACTGGCTGCAGGCCAGGGCTGTTTGGTCTATTTCGGTATGACCCTTGAACTAAGAATAGTTTTTACGTTTTGAAAGACTTGGGGAAAAAAAGAAGAGGAGGAAAAGAGTATGCAGCAGGGGCAGTATGAGCCGCATACTGTATGCAGTATGCCGTGTGTGGCTCACAAAGCCCGGACGTTGTCTCTCAGGTGGCTTTTGTCGGGATGTTTGCAGTCCCTTCCCCAGGCCCTTTCTCTAGGAAGCCTGGGGGCGGGGGGGACACAGACCTTCTGGATCATGATGGTGAAGGGGCCCAGCATCTGGAATCCTCGGGCGAAGTACATGACATTGCACCAGCCCAGCACCAGGGCGAAGGACATGGGCACCACCTCCCCGCGCGTGTTGGTGAGCCGCATCACCATGGTGACCAGCACCGTGCACGCGTAGGTGATGCTGGGGGGAGAGCAGAGGGCAGGGAGTGATGAGAGGGGCCTGGGGTTCTCCTGGGGACCCCAGGGCAAGAGTGTGGCTGAGGCAGTAGGAACACGCTCAGATTCCGTCTCTGCGAGCTCCATGCTCACGGTCACACACACGGCTTGAGGGGGCAGGTCCTCCAGGGATTCCCCAGGGGTCAGGAGTCCGGGAATCCAGGAGGGAAGGGATGGGCTTCCCATGAGGAAGGAGACTCACATGAGGACGTGGAACGGCCCCCCGAGGATGGTGTGTCCAAAGAAGCGCATGAACCCCACCCTGAAGATGTCTGGAATCTGCGGACACAAAGGCAGCTCTAGGCCAGGGCTCAGGCTGGATCCCCGGAGCAGGTGGCCACACCCGGGACCCAGTCCACGCCCAGGACCCAGTCCACGCTGCACCTCTACGATCAGGATGATCACAGCTCCAACGACCGTCACCAGCTCCCCCACCAGTCGGATGGCGTCCTGGCGGGTCACATAGGCCTCCTGAGCGGGGGGGAGCATGGTCAGGGCACGCAGGGTCTGGTGCGTCTGCCCTGCCCGTCCCCGGTCGGAGGTCAGCATCCCTTGTTCGAGTCTTTTTAACCTGGTGGTTCGGCTCTCTCAAACCCTGCTCTTCGAGTGCACACGTGTGTCTGTGTGTGTGAGTATTTGGGGGCTGTGCCTATGTGTTTGGGACCCGGGTGAGGGGAGACATGTGGGCTGTCAGACAGGAACAGGGTTCAAGTGTGAGAAAGGGCAGACCGCTGACCCCGCCCCGGGCCCTGAGGCTCCCAGGCGCCACCTGAAGGAGTTTCTGCTGCAGGAGGGTGTTGTCCCGGGGCTGGGTGCGGTTGTCGGTCCTGGGCTTCAGGGGCCGGTACACGCAGCACATGGTGAAGCAGATGATGTAGAGGACGTACAAGGCACCCAGCAGGCAGAAGTAGGGCCGCCCGTAGCGCTTCCACTTGAGGCTCACCAGCTCCTTCACCGGTGTCTGGTCCAGGATCTGGCGAGCCTGCGGCAGGAAGACGGCAGAGCAGCAAGTGGCTCAGAGACCCTGACACCCCTCCCCCGCTGCTCTCTGACCTGACCACCACCCCGTACCTCCCGCTTCTTGGTGGTGACGATGAGTTCCAGCAGTGACGGCTCATCTCCAGAGGAATCGATCTCCGTGAGGTCATAGAGGGTGTAGGTCGTCAACCCGAACGTCCCCTGGCTGTGCCTCCACTTCTGCATCAAGTGGTGGAACATCTGAGGTGGACGGGACGACGGAGACGTGAGGGGCAGGCAAAGGGGAGGGCCACGGGGTGGGTGGGAGTGGGGAGCAGGCCCAGGAGGACAGCACTACTGGAAGTGGTGGCTGCTCTTCATCGACGGCCACCCGCCACCGCTGGGGCAGAAGAACCCATGTTCACACTGACCCCCTAGGTTGCCCTCTGACCCCGCACAGCTCTCTCTAAACCTTGGGAAGAGGAGACAGCCGGGAAGGCTGCAGCCCTGTGGCCTGGAGACAGATGTGGGTGTCACAGCTCCAGGGTGAGATCTAGACTCTGCTGGCCCCCAGCGCCCCAGGGAAGAGAAAGTGGGCAAGAAAGGGACCAGCGGACAAGGGAGACGGGGCCTGAAAGAAACACTCCAACCTGAAAATGGGGCCTGGGCATCAGGGGTGCGTGCTTACATCTGCTTTCCCAAAGACTAAAAGTATTGGCAGGGGGGTCATTGGGACAACGCCGTGGGGTGGAGGGCGTGCCCCTCACCACAGTGTTGCCCTCCACGCCCGCCAGCTTGAAGGGGGTGAGGCCCTGGTGGTTGGGCACGAGGTCCAGGGGCTGCAGGCGGCCTCCGCGCCCGTCGTAGGACAGCAGCAGGTTGTACATCTGGCAGGCAGAGGTCTTGTTGGGCTGGAAGACGAGGATGTGCAACACTGTGTTTCCTGGGGGAGGACACGGGTGTCACATGGCCACTGGATCCACTGTCCCAGCCCCTCCGCGCCCCTCGCTTCCTGCTCCCAGCGCTTACCCAGGGAGTCCTGGGCCCGGATGTTCGCTCCGTGTTCGATGAGCAGACGCACGATCTCCTCATTGCCCACGCAGGCAGCGAAGGACAGAGGGTGCTCCCCTGGGGACACGGAGGGCTCTGGAGCATGAGTGTGGGCTGGGGCGTGAATTCTCCCAGGGACTGCCTGTTCCTCCCCACCTCTCGGTGCTGGGCTTGGGGACAGTTGTCAGCAGAACCAGAGGCAGGGAGGGTGCGGGAGTGGCTCTGGCCTCAGGCCCTCTCAGGGCCGACCCCAGCCCCAGCCTCCCAGGCATGGGGCACAGGGCCCTCCTCTCTTGCCCACCACTCACCTCCCTCCCCCCAGGCCTGGCCCTGGCTCTCACCAAAGTAGACGTGGTTGTGGGGGCTGTGGCGGAAAGCTGAGCCCGTAGCTCTGGCCGAGATGCTGGCCCCGTGGGCGAGCAGGGCTCGCACCAAGTTCACATTCTGGTTCAGGATGGCCACGTGCAGTGCAGTCTGGCCTGGTTCAGAGAGAGCCCTCGGTCGTGGGGTCTGTGTCCAGCATTTATGCCGGGATGGGGGGCGGGCATATCCATACAGGATCCTACACCAGGGCAGCCTGGAGGGGTGGGGACTGGGGGCCCTGAGCCACGCAGGGTCCCTAGGGAATCCGGGGGCCACCCACTTCTTCCCACTCTCTGGGCCTCTCCATTGCAGCGGGTTGTGTCCTAATGAGGGGCAGTGAGGAGGACAAGGAAGGAGGGAACAGAGAGCGGCGGTGCTCAGATTCCCTCTTTGGTTTCCGCAAATCACCCACCGGAGCTTGTCTAGAAATATCCAACGGGCCTCCCCTTCCCTCCACCCCGGCCCCTGTCTCCTCACCCTCGTAGAGCTCAGAGGTCATGGGCTCAGAGACCAGGTCCGGGGCAGCCTCCATCAGCAGCATGGCCGCCTCCAGGTTGTCGTAGAGGGCCGCTATGTGCAACGCTGTCTCCCCCAGGGCTCCTGGGCGGAAAGAGGAGGTGTGGGGCTTCTGTGCCCAGGGAATCGGGACGAGAGTGACGTCGGTGCCCATGGCACCTGGGGCCGACCCGGCCGGAGAGCGGTGCCTGGGGCTCTGCTCCTTCCTTACCTCTTTGGTGCACCTCACAGGGCTGATACTTGAGCAGTTTATTGAGAGCCTGGACGTCATTCTCTTTGGCAGCTAGAAGGAGAGGACACCCCAAGATCCTACAAGGGAATGGGGCCAGAAAGGTAGCAACCGTGAGCGTGCCCAGTGGTGGAGCAAGGGAGGATGGCTTTGCTTCATCCTATACAAACATGTAGCTCAGTGACAATGCCCCCAAGATCCCTGGTGCAGGGAAGTGAGGCCATTGAGCTGCAAAGTGTCACCCAGTCTCTTTCTTCCTGACCAGTTAGTTCACAGAAATCTCAGCGCCTGGGTTCCTACTCCCGGGTGCAGACACTGGAGTGCGCGTGGAGGTATCCGGGCTTGTCTGGTATGGAAGGGAGGGGCTTTGCCTAGGCACTCACTCACCTCCTGACCTAT
Source organism: Phyllostomus discolor (assembly GCF_004126475.2). Taxonomy (NCBI): domain Eukaryota; kingdom Metazoa; phylum Chordata; class Mammalia; order Chiroptera; family Phyllostomidae; genus Phyllostomus; species Phyllostomus discolor. The sequence goes on from NC_040912.2 coordinate 85,949,952, forward strand.
TGACTTCGCAGCAACCCTGATTCAAGTTCACTGAGTGTCTTGAGATTACCCTCCACGATAAGCCTTGTTTTCTAGGACAAGGAGTACCAGGCATCCCTCCCTCTTGTTTGTGGAGGAAGTCAGCAGGGAGAGCTTAGCAGATTTTCTCCTGCGGCCCTGTGCTCTTCCTCCCGGACTTCTCGGAGAACCCTTTGACCCTGGCACCTCCCTCCCCCTCTACCAGCATCTCTAGGGCTTCATCCAATAGGAATAGCCCATCCTTTTTGTTTTCCTGGCCCCCGAGTCAGGGAAGAGTTTCTTCCTACTTCCTCTTTGTTTCTCACTTGTTCCAAGCAAAAATCATCTTCCCTTCGGGCTCCCCAAACCCTCTTTTGAGTTTTATTCCTACAGTGAACTTGAAAACTTTTTTTAAAGATCAAGACTTACTTCAACCAAGACCCAAGGGACCCCTTTCACTCAATTTTCTCTTTCGCCCCAGAGCCATGGGATCCTTCTATGGGACCGAATGAAATAACCCTGTGTATCCAGAGACGGCCAGTTACGTGACCGACAAAGAGATCCAGACAGGCACTCACAGGCTAAGGACTGGTAGTGGCAGGAAACCCCCTCCAGCACTGGGGGTGGGGGTGGGGGATTGGGAGGGGAGGGAGAGCTCAAGACCCATCCCCCACAACGCGGGCTACAGCCCCCCTCACACCACCCAGGCAGCCCCAGCCCTGCCAATTCTCTTCAACTCATTCTCTCCCTAGTCAGGGTCAGTCCCTGCCTCCTCCTTGATTCACGTCCTCAGTCTCCAGCCCCAGATTCGCAAAAGCCTCTCCTAACTAGTCTCCCCATGCCCTGTGTGCCCCCAGGCCATCCTTCTCCATGCCACCCATATACTCTCTTTGAATGGCAAATGTAGTCACAGCTTCCAAACCACCGCCACCCTGGGTCATTAAGTATCCGAGCAGAAGGAACCCAGGGTCCTTTCCAGTCTTGGGGCAACGCTTTTCCATGCTCTTCTTCACCCTCACTCTCCCACGCAGCCTGTTGGCCTCACGGCCCTGGAGCACCCCATCCTGTACCACTGCCCTACCGCTCCTCACACCTGAAATGTACCCCCACCCCCCTGCATAATCGTCTCTTCTGCATTCCTAGGATTTGTGCCCGGCATGAGGGAGCCAGTCCCTCTCTCTGTAGAATGAGTAAGGAACGGTGCCAAGACGAGGTTTAGTCTTACTGTCTCTCCTTATTATCTTTATTGGCCACCCTGAAGCCAACCTGAAGCAAACATATAATCTAAGTTAAAAAAATAGTATGCTTGGTATGCAAACAGCTGCAAAACAAGTTTTCTGTGCGCCCCTGCACCACTGCCACTGCCGCCACCACCACCTTCCCAACAGCTGGGCCAAACCCGTCCTCAGTGGATGTTCTAGAGCCAGCACTACGCACACGGAGGACCGCACGGCCTCCCCAGGGACCGCGGCGCTCTGCTCTGGCCTTCCCACCACTGAGCATGCGCATTGTGATCCGTGTCCATCTCTTGCTCTGCACGGGGACGTGAAGGCAGCGATCAGCCACTTCCTCTCCTCTGTGTTCTTGCCCTGCCCTCCTCCAATTACCTTCTAGCTTTGCGCCCGGTTTTGACTAAATGCATGAAAGGCGAATGGCAAAGCTAGGGATGGGGGTTGGGCCCCAGGGCTCCCACTGCCCAAGCTCCAGCTTTGCTGTAGCTCCTGTCTTCTAGGGTATGTGCGAGGGGGCAGGCCAGTCGGTGACAGGCCCGAAGATATGTCTCCCTTTGGGTCCCTCCACCTCTCCGGGGCCAGCTAACGTCCCCCGCAGGCGCTCTCTAGGTGTCCATTTCCTTCCCTCTGCGGACAGCCCTACTGGGCCGGGAAGGTCAAGGTGCTGCTGTCTGACTCAGGCTCGCCAGGTCCGCCCAATAAAAACACGGGATGCTTCGCTCAGTTTGAATTTGAGATACACAACAAATAATGGTTTAGTGTAAGCCTGTCCCGTGTGATATTTGTGACACACTTACAAGGGAGGGGCCCCAAAAGGACAGAATTTATCTATAAAGCATTGTGCATTTATTCTCGCGTGTTTAAATGTCAGTCACCTTCAAGTACTCTCCATTTGATGCAATGCACCTATGGAGACTTTTTTCCCACTGCTCAGAGTGGTTTTTGAACTCGTTGATTTTGATGCCTTTTAGTGCTTCTGCTGTTTTTTGTTTCACCATTTCCACGTTGGGGAAATGGAAAAGTTGCTTGGGGTGAGATCTGGTGAATAGGGAGGGTGGGGCACGGGGGTCATGCTGTTTTGGTAAAAAGCTGCTGAACACTCGGCCCAGTGGGGGCAGGTGCGCTCACAAATCATTCATCATGAAATGGGCAAATGCGTTGAAAGAGCCTCCAAAAAAATTCACTGAAGCCTAATGCAGCCTCTCACAACAACACCAGCTGGTACACTGACACAGATGGGTCCCTAGAACACTCACCTAGTGGGGGAAGCCTGTAGTACAAGGGGCCCGCCCTCCAGAACATAATTCCTTTTGGGGGGTGGTCCTTCATCGCATACTAATAATGTGTTGTTTATCTAAACTTCACATTTAACTCCACGTCCTCCATTTTATCTGGCAAGCGCAATCAGACCACACTCTGGTTAAAGACCCCACTTAGAACCCAGCCTCGCAGGGTTTGTAGAGGGCCGGCCTCCTCTGGTTGGCAAATTCCAGAACCCAGTCAAAAGGGGGTGGCGAGGGGGGGCGGGGCCAGCAGTGTGCAAAGGGTTCTGAGGGGATCGGGCAGAGCCACTACTTGTAATAGCACCACAGGGCCACAAGGGGACAGTAGAGAAAGCCCTTGCTCACATTCTTGGCAGTAAGGGGGATCCCCCAAAACACCCGACAGTCCTTGGGCCCCCTAAAAAAACCGTGCAAGAGCAGACCCACCCAAAGACTCACAGGCCTGAGGCACCTGTAGGTTCTCTGATGGCGACCCAGCGCAGAAGTTTAGATCTGGAGCAAACTCTGTACACCTTCCCCAGAAGGCTGCCAGATGCCTCCTGAGGGCAGGAAGCGGAGAGACACTAAAGAAGCAGCTTCCCATTTGAATGGTTAGATCATACTCTCCTTCCCAGGGAAAGCTTCACTTTATGTAGCAGAATAATTTGCATTGCTACCCAAACCCCCTGGTTACAAAGAGCAATGGTTCTCAAACAGGGCCAATCCCTGGCCCCTCCCCCAAGGAATCTGGCAATGTTGGGGGGACATTTTTGGTTGTTACAACTGGGGGAGGGGTGCTACTAGCTTCCGGTGGGTGGAGGGGAGGGTGCTGTGAGCACCTTACACAAGCAGCTTCTCATAACAAAAGGTTTTCCTGCCCACCATGTGCCAAGGTAGAGAAACCCCAGCTGGGAAGGTATAATTATTCCTAACCCATTTTTTACAAAGGATACTTCCCATTACAAAGGACGAGGAATGACCTATACGTGCATGGTTGCGTACACACCGTTAAACAAAAAAGGTGAAGCCTTTGAAACACCCACTGATTCAGGAGCACCGAGACCTCATAGAGGGCATCTGGCATTGTCACATGAAAGGTGTTTGCAGGATTTGGAATGTTTTCTCTTGCTGGACAATTATTTATCACATCGAACGATCTAGTTCCATATTAAACCGGTGCGAGTCTTGCTGTGGGATTCCTGGCAGAAAACCTAGCACATCACCCGTCAACAAACTGGCGCTCCCTCCCCTCGGGCCTCCCCGTGGCCACCAAGGGAGGATCTCTCACTTCCCCCTTCCGAGTTCCTGCCCCCCATGCCCCCCTCTCCATTCCTGAGGATGTGTACGCGCCGGCGGGTGTGCACACACGTGTGTGCAGGGTGCACGAGTTTTGTATACGGTCGCTGGGACACAAGGCAGGGCCGGGAATATCTTCAGGAGACGTCAAATCGGAATTTTAGAGCAGGGAAGTCCCTAGGAAACTAGTCTAATCTGTTCGTGCAACAGATGGCTCTTGCTCAAGCCTGGAGTTGGAGGTGACTTGTCCTAACACGCCAGAGGCAGAGCAGGGACGAGTGCCCCAGTTGTCATGACTCTGTCCTCATTCTCAGTGTCATCAGGGTTTGAAACGGGGTTTGGAAGATGCACAAGGGGCTGTACGGGCCTGTGTGGGTTCCCCTGGTTGAGCCACAAGCATCCTGTGTGTGTCTGTGTGGGGTAGGGGGGGAAGTCCTTTGGGAAGGGGAGGGCACAGACAACACGGTGGCTCAGAGTACATTCCCAGAATGCATATGGCACTGACAGGAGGAAGTTCACAAGCCCTCTCAGCTCCTGCCATCAAGCGCCTCACTCATTACCCCTTTTGCTCCTCCCAGCCCTGCCACGAAAGCCGGACAATGCTCTCATTTTTCAGAAAAGGAAACCGAGGCCGAATAGCCCAGTCCTCCCTGGAGGAGGATCACACAGAGAGTTAAAAGCAGAATGTTTCACCAAGAACCTAGCCTGAGGCGCTCACCACTAAATTATGTGGTTCTTCAAGTTTTATGACTCTTCCCAGAGGGAGAGGGCCAGCCCGGAGCAGTGGCCACAGATGAAGGAAACCACAGTCACGTCTGGGGAGGAGGAGGCACACACTGATCACTTGCAGGCCACCTCCCTCCAGGTCAAGTTCTTGGCAGTGGGTTGAGGTTCAAAGCTCCCAGGAAAGTGGCTATTTGCAGACTTGGAGTCGGGCTGCAACCCCGTCGTGCGTGTAGGCAGACCCGTGTGCCTGCAAAGACGCGTGTGCATGTAGTTCCTGAGGCGGGGAGTCCTCGTAGCACCGGAGTGTCCCCGGGCTGGCTTTCCACAGACACGTCCGCTCACCTAGACTTACGGGTGTCTGTCTGTCTGTCAGTCTGTCTCACCGGAGGGGAACCCACGTGTTCCTTGCCTTCCTGCAGACTGTGGGGAGCAGGAAGGTGGACGGTGGCAGCAAGGGGCCCGCTCCGGAAGCTGCCCGGCACAGCCCTTGCCGGCCGAAATCAGACACCGCGGCACCCTCCTCCGTGCTACCGCGACACTGTTCACCGCCTCCTTCGGGCGCTCCCCAGGCATCGCCAGGTGGAGGCACATTCGCCCACGAGAGCCTGAGCTCCCGGCGAGCAGGGAAGGCGCCCCGTTCTTGCTCCTGCAGACCCAGCAGAGCACTTCCCGCTCGGCACACGTTTAGCACGCTGGCGGTCAGGAGAGAAGGCAGCTCAGGGCCCCGGGAGGGTTGCGACGGCAGCAAGGGGAGAGAGTTTGGCCTGGATGGCGACGCTGGGCGTTTACCCAGAGCGGGTTTCGTGACTGAGACCCAAGAAAAGTCTCCCCGTGAGAGGAGCCCTGGCTTCAGCCCAGGGAGACCAGAAAGTCCTCCCTTCTCCCTGGACCGTGCTCCACCCCCTGGAGTGACCCCGAATTCCACTCTAAGCCCTTGGCACAAATCCCTATGCCCCCCCACCCCTACTTGCTCCCCCTGGGCCTGCCTCTTTCCCAGAGGGTAAAGTCCCTCCCTCCCACTGTCGGACTGGGGCTTCTGAGATAAGACTGGTGCCGGTAACACCGTTGGCTGCTTTCTTCCATCAGCGCACCCCCTGACCTGGCTATACTGTCCTTGCGTCCATGGCTATCTCATTTTTTCTAAGTGCCTGGTGACTGCATGGCCTAGTCCTCTCCCCTTCCTGCTAACTTCGGGGTCCACCCAGGGGACAGACAGTCAGTACTCCTGACTCCCGGTGTGTGGGAAGGAGAAGGCCGAGGAGCTGGGGAATCAGGCAGGGAGATCAGTCACCGGAGGGGGGTCCCTCCAAGTGGTAACATCCAGCCTCTGTAGCCGAAGGCATAGCAGGAGGAGGCTCGCCAGATGGTCTTCGGAAGAAAGGAGGCAGGAGAGGCAGGTGGAAGCCGCCCACGCACAGCCAGGCCGCGGTCCTTCACTCTGTCCCCACTTCACTCGGGCACACGGGGAACTTCCGTCACCCCTTCCAAAACCCCGGGCCTTCCAGCGCTCTGCACCTGCCGCCCCAGCCCCGGGGTCCTGGGAGTGGGACCGGGACAAGTGGGACCCGTGGTGGCCGCGTCTGCAACAACACCACCATTCTGCGGCCGCCCGCCAGACGTCACCGGCCAAACATGCGCTCAGCCCCCACTCTCCCAGGCCTGGGGGACAGAGGTGGGCGGCGGGTGTGCGAGACGGGAAGCCCAGACTGAAACCGCCGGGGCTCGTGCCAGCCCAGGATCCTCAAGCACAAGTGGGAAAACCACAGGGCCCCCGGGTGGCCTCCAAGCCTGCTCCCTCCTGGTCGGGCTCAGGCAGGCCCCGCCATGGGCAGGTGGAGAAAGATCCTCAGACCAAAAAAAATGTTAAGCTTTCCTGTCTGAATAGACATATCACCTGCCTTCTTAGGGGCCCAGAGGGGGAACCCCAACTGGAGGACTTCCTTCAGACGTGCCATCGCCTGGGTGGGGCGATCCGCAGAGACTTGGGAAGGAGACCACATCGTACAGGGGTGGCTCCAAGCTTCCGCCATGTCCCCTCCCCCCGGCTCCCAGCTCTAAGCTGCCAGGGATGGGGTGGGGGTCGGGGAGCATCAGATGCAACGAGTGTGATTTCTTTAGAGCGCAAACTCTGGAGCCGCTCCGGTTCCCCAACCCCAGGTGAGAGCGCAGGCGAGCACTGGTCCTAAGTACGTTCTGGCCAGGTTTCCGCGCCCGTCTGCCGCCGTGGCAGAGAGCAATGAATTACAGTCTGGGTCCCGGGTGTGATCCTCTGCATACCCTCCCATCAACAGCTGAGGCAATTAGCACACGGGAACGATAACTATGACCACATGATCCCATTTGGTCTTCTTGCGGGGTTATCCGAAGATCCTCCCTGCATCATTCATGCCTGCATTCATTCATTCCCACATTCCTGGGGGGGGTGGGGTGCTGCATGTTTCTGCCAGAGAGGTCCGAGGGGCAGGAACTTAAGATAAAAGTCATAGCCATGACCCACCCGTCTGGTGGCGGTTCAATGCCGCCACAATCCTTCCAAGGCCCAGCAAGCTGTCTGGCCACTAGGAAAATACAGTCAACCCTTGCACAACATGAGTTTGAAATATTGGACCCTCCTGTGAGTGACTTTTGTCAATGGATCCTCTCCCTTCAGTTGACAAGTACTATTCGTTGGACTCTCGCAGCTGAAACCCACATTGTTCAAGGGTCAACTGGCGGCTGAGAATCCTCGTATGTGGAGGGCCGACATCAGTTATTCATGGGTGTTTTTTGAGTGCACACCCTCGGCAGCCCTAACCCCCACATTGTCCAAGGGTCAACTGCACCCACAAGAAGCTGCATCTTAAAGACGGTGAGAACCTGTGTCCGCACCAGCCCTCCTCCTGGAGCCCTGGGGCCCCGCAGGCCAAGACTCTTGAGACAAAATGCTCCCAAGAGCCAAGCCTGGAGCATGATCTGTCCAGACAGAGGAGCCAAATAAAGACAGAGAGGGAAAAGGGGGGAAAGGGGGAGGCTGGGGGAGAGGAGGGGGGAGGGACACACCTGGGGAGGGGGCGGCTGGCGGCAGCAGGTGGAGACTTACCTCTTCTGCTGCAGCAGGTTCTGCGCGTCTCGGCTCTGGGCCCAGGACTCCTGTCTCTGGAACCACCTGCAGAACTTTCTCCACAGGCAGAGAATGGGCCCCGTCTTCTTGGGCAGCGGCAGCCCCATGTCGTGTAAGGCCGGCTCCTTGTGGGGCTGAGGGGGAGACCAGACCCCGACTGGACTCAGCCTTGGGGCCGCATCGGTCTCCCCGAGGGCCAGCCTGCCCTCCGCCTGGAGAGGCCCCATCTCCGACCTCCCGGGCCCCCACGGGAGTCTCGGAAGCCGCCCCGGCCGCCGGACTGCAGAAGGCTCCGAGGTGGTTACACTTGGCAGAGCGGAGACTCCCTCATTGGGCTCCTCTGGCAGGAGCCGCGGGGATCTGTGCAGACGAACTCCCTCCCTCCTCCCAAATTACCTGAGATTTAAAGAGACAGGCCAGCAGACCGGTCTGCCACCTGGGGCCTTGCGTAAACTCCTTCACCCTGGTCTCTCTCCCTGCCCTCGGGCCAGTCCGGGCAGGGAAGGCCTTCAAAGAGACTACAACGACCTCCCTTGGACTTTGGGATACCTGCTGACCTTTTATAGAAGGGCCCGGAAGGGTCAGGCTAGCCTGAGAGCCTCAAGGCAGTGACGGAGGAGGGAGGGGTCAGGTGATCCTTTGGGGGTTGGGGGCCCCTCAAGTGAGCGAGTGAGTGAGCGAGCCCTCCCCCTCACAGGGCTTTTCCCTCAGCAGTCCCGCATCCTCCAGGAGCCTTCCCTGCCGGGGCCTTAGCTTTTCTCGACTCTTCCAGCTTTGTCTCTCACCTGCCCCAGAACAGGTACACAAGTCTCAAAAAACCCTTAGACCCCTAACCACCGCCGGGCCAGCAAACTTTTCTGTAAAGGGCCAAGATAGTAAATGCAAATATTTAGGTTTTGCAAGCCCAGGCAAACAATCTCTGACACGTTCTTTTTCTCCTTCTCCTCCTCCTCCTCCTTCTTTTTTCACAGCCCTTTAAAGATATAAGATGTCTTCTGAGCTCACGGGCCAAGACACAAAACGGGGTTGGGGCAGAACCGGGGCCCAGGACCCAGTTTTCAGTCCCCCACCCTGGACCTCCAGAGACCCCCCCCCGCCACCCCCGCACCCAACGCAACATACATGCAGTAGGGTGCCAAATAAAACAGAGGCTGTCCAGTTCAACTTGAATTTCAGATGTACAACAAAGAATGTTTTTAGTACACATATGCCCAAGTATTACACATACTTTCTAATAACCTCCAGTTTATTGGCAACCTCCAGTTTGTTCACCTGCTCGCTGCTTCACTAAGTGGTCCCAGGTAGGCTTGCATCACACCTGGGAAGCAGGTATTATTACCTGCACTGTACCACTGGGAGGAAAAACAAAGCTCGGAGCGGCACAGTAAATGACCCAGGGCCGTACGGCCATTTGGTGGCAGAGGCAGACTCAGCCTCTGTCCCCCGATGCCCATGACGACGCCGATGACGCTGTCCCTGCCTCACTGCACTCGCTCATCCCAGCTGGCAGGCAGAGTTCCAGCAAGGGGAAGGGACCTGCAGTCCCAGGGATGAAGGATGACAGAGCCCATCCCAGCCCCACAATTTAGAACTCTGACCGGCAGGAGCTGGGAGCCATGATCAGTTAAGTTCGACCCCTACACTGGGAAGAAACAGGCCTTGGCTTCTTCAAAGGCCCACGGCAAGACACAGATCCTGTGGCCTGGGCCTGGGCCTGGGTGTCAGAGCCCCAGGCATGTGGGGGTCACTAGCTTCAGAGCCTGCTTTTGTCCTACCCGTCCCTGATCCAGAGGGCTGGAGGATGCAGCACGGGCAGAGAGCCCGTCGGTGCGGGGTGGGGCGTCTCCCTGGGCGGGCGGGTGGGGGAGGGTCAGTCTCGACTCTGGAGAGAAGCAAGTCTGTTCCTCCTGTTGGCCTGAGGCCAGGCCTGGGTGCCCTGATCAAACAGTGCAGTTCAATTAGCTGCCTTCCCCACCCACCCAGGGGTCAGTGGGTTCAGGCTGGGGTGGGGAGGGGAGAAGGCGCTAGAGCCCAAACCTTGAACTAGGACCTTTGTGCCCATTAAGCCATTGTTTGTCTGCCTGCCGACCCACCCACCTTCTCTGTCCTGCTGGTCTCCAGCCAGAGACCCCAGCGCGGTGCCGGGCGGGGGAGAGGACATGGCCGTGAGGTGTGTGCGTGTGGAGGAGGAAGGCGACAGGAGGAAGCAGTCATTTTAGACTTTCCCAGGAGCTCCTCCTGGTGCTCCTTTGGGCGGGTCACCAGGTCAAGCGGGAAATTGAGAGCAGACTGAAAACGGGCATGGAGGGCTGGGGACAAAGGTACCAGCTTCTGCCCACAGCGTCCTCTCCCCTCTTGGACCCAACATCATGTGCTTGGACAGAGGGAGATGCTGGGCCACAGTGTGGGCGACACTACCTACGTGGGTCCTCTCACACCTTAAAGCCACATTGCTGGCTCCGAGGGGACGGTGGGGGCTGTCCTGGAGCTCCTCCTCTCTTGAGGAGCGTGGCAGGGCTCCCCGGCCCCACTCCAAGGCCGGGGCAGCACCTCCCAACAGGGGAGGCCCCCGGTGGTTCTGCAACCCACAGCTCCAGACTCGAGCGTCCAAATGCAGGGGCTGTAGGTGCCTGGGATAAGGGGGGAGGGAGACTGGGGCTCAGGGGAGGGTGAGTGTTGCCAGCACACCCTCTCCAGGTTCCCTTGCCCAGACTCCACATTTAAGAAGACTCTGATGACTCTGGGCAAGCCGTTGTCCCTCTCGATGGCCCTATCTATGAGGATGAGCCCGTGACTGTGGGTGGCTGTTGTCCAGTACACCCCTGGCCTTGTGGTGGTCTGTCTTCGGCCTTGGGGGAACGAAGAGCTGGGGGCCCAAGGGGGAGGAAGGGCTGGAGGGTTCATGTTGATAGGCTCTCGAACAGGTTCTTACTGCCTGGGGCTGAGCTTGAACTCTAAGCAAAAGTTAGGTGCTCAGGAATCAGCGGAGGGGCGGGGTGGGGGGTGGGTCAACCAGAGTGCGACTGGCCTTCCCTGAGGCCCACACCCGCAGGGGCTGAGGGGATCAGGGAGATGCCGTGTGCTTGCATGTGTCAGTATGCGTGGGACCCGGCCACTGGCAGACGGGGAACCTGTGTGGTTCTGAGTCCTACATTTGGGGTGCTGTTTCTCACAACCTGGGCACCGCTGATCCCTTGAAACGAAGCGCTGGAGCGTGGGGCTGCCTGGGCATGGCAGGGTGTTTGGCTGCCCTTCGCTGGGTCACAGGAGCAGCCCCTGGCCCAGGTGCGACAATCATAGACTATGCCCGATGTCCTCTGGGGGCAAAATCACCCTCCACTGAGAACCGCTGATTTAGGGCAAAAAGTATAAACATATTTTTTCTGGTTTTGTCCACCTCTGTCTCTCTGAACTGTGTTTGCTCCCTTGATCCAGGGCTTTGTGCCAGCACGTGTGCAGTTGGTGTGCATGTGTGTGAGTCGTGTGTGCATGTGTGTGGTTGGTATGCATTATTTGGGGGTGCGTGTGAGATGTGTGTATATGGGGTGTGTGGTGTGTGGTGTTTGCTGTGTGGTTGAGGTGTGTGTGTGTGGTGTGTGTGTGTGGTGTGTGTGTAGGGTATGTGGTGTGTGACGGATGGTGTGTGGGGTGTGTGGGGTGCTTGGGGGGGGTGTGGTGTGTGATGGATGGTGTGTGCAGTTGTGGTGTGTGACATGGGGTGTGTGTGTGTCCAGGGCTCTGAGTGGTCTCTCCGTGCAAAACTGGGCTTCCTTCTCTCCTCTCTCTCCTCTCTGCCTCTTCATTTCCCTGCCTGCCCAGCTTTCTGTGTCACCCCAGCCCTGCACCCTATGCCCTCTTGGAGGGTGTCCCTTAGCTCTGCTGTCACGAGCAGGGCAGGCCCGGCAGGCCACAGGGCTGTGATGACGGGGCTGGCTCGGGGCAGCGAGGTCACCGCCACCGCGCGCTCAGCCTGGAGTTTGTTCCGGTCACTGGGTTCACACACTGGGTGCCTGCTCAGGCACGGTGTCGGACCGACAGTGAGTGTGCGCACACACACAAGTGCATGCACACCCGTCGCCGCACTGCCCAGGGACTCTGGGAGGGAGGCGACTGCTCCCATGCCTGACTGTCGCCCCTGGATCTGTGGCCACCTAGATGGCAGTTGGTGCTCGAAACCCTCCACGGCCCCTCTGACCTCCAACATGCTGCGGCGCTGAAAGACTACAGGTCGCACGTGGCTCCTTGTGTACACACAGGCACTTCCTCGGCCAGGGTCCGGGAGACCGGAGTTGTTGCACAACCGTCTAGCTCTCCTCCCCCAAATGTGATCTTAGTCCCTTTTCTCATTCCAGGTGGCACTTGTAGCTCCATGCCTTTGCCCTCATTTCTTCCACGGTCATCCCTGAGCCCGCCTAGGTGCCCACCCCACGGCGACACTGCCGCAGCTTCAGGCACCCGCTGCTTTTTTGGTAAGACTGGAGAAAGCCAAGAGAAAGGTGGTTGAGGAGCTGAACTGGAAACAGGGCACAGGGAGAGGGCAGGACAAAGGGCACCCTGCAGCCCGTTCCCACCTTCTCAGTGCGTGTGTACACGTTATTTGACACACGTTCATGCATGGCCTATTTTGTGTGAAATGAATCGGTGGGTCGTAGCGACGTTTTAGAGCAGGGATGTGTGTGTGCACATGCGTCCGTGTTCTGGCATTGTCCTGAGAGTCTGAAGAATTTACAAGTCACAGACATTGGTCCTTCTGGACCCTTAACCCTTGCAGAATGAGCCCAAGGGCACAGATGGGCATGTGGGTATAAAAGGCAGGGGATGTAGAGTGTCAGGGAGCACCCTCCCCTCCTGCCCCACCTTCGCAGGGAAGATGATCAGATCCAGCAGAGGTCTCCCTGGGTTTGCAGCCCCTCTCTCACCCCCTCAATGATTTTGAGCACCTTGTTTCCAAAATCCCCCTTCAGGAAATGACAGGGAGGGGGCGGAGGGCAGGAGGGAGTGGCTCGCACTTGCACTCAGCCCTGACCCGACCCTAACCCTCTCTGGAGGTCTCTGCAGCCTGGAGCCATGGCCCACGGCCCATAGTCCCATGTGGCCCCTGGGGAGACAGAGCAGCGTGCAGGAGGATGTCAGAGCCCACGGCTGTGCTTCCCAAGCCTCGTTTCCTTCCTCCCACCCTTCTCTCTCTCCCTCCCTTGCAGGCCCCAAGGCCTTTTCCTTTCCCAAGCTGGCCCCCGCTGCTCTGCTGGCCCCCTGCCCCCGACCCTTTCAACCCCTCTTAGCTGACCCCAAACTCCTTTATGTCAGGCACTGAGGAAGCCACCCAGGAGTTAAGCCACTGCAATGTGCACAGACGCCAAAGAGCTTTCCAACCACGGGGAGAGAGCCGTGGCTTCCGGAAGAGGCAAGGCGGAGCGGCAACAGTGTGCCATGAGGATCGCCGTGTCCCAACCCCAGTTCAACCAGAAATCACTGTGTGACCTTGGCAAAGTCACTTGCCTTTTAGCGTCCCAGCCTGCAAAAATAAGGACCCCGAAGTTCTTCAGTTTCCCTGGTCCTTTCCACAGGCAGCCCCACCCCCACCCCAGCCTTCAACCTCCCCCTGCAGAGGCTGGAGCTCAGAAGCACCTCACAGCAGAAAGGGCTCTTGTCTGCCAGGTGAAATCTGTCTGTCGTTGTCTCTGAATCACAGGGGCAGATCTCCACCAAGCAGAGAGGAGAGAGAGAGAAGGAGGGCAGGCAGAACGGGTGGACACGAGGCTTCTGGTCACCCTCTAACCTAAAAGTAGTGGGGTCCTGGGACCCCAGTTGTCCAGGGTGAAGAGAGGGGAAGCTCTGGACAGCCAGAGAAAGGGCTGGGGAGCAGGTGTGTGGTCCTTCCCCGCTCCACTTGGGGCAGTGGGATGCTGGGCTCAGCCCACTAAGCCCAGAGCAAACAGGTAGGGCTGTGGCTCAGGAGACAGGATCTACTCACTATGCCAAATCAGATCATTGCTCTGAAAACCCCACCCAGAAGGGAAACCTTTCCCCAAAAGCATGGGTTCCCACTGGAAACCCAGCTTCTCCCAGCAGCGGGGGCAGCACTTGCACAGCAAGTGCCCCCATCTGCACTGCTCTTGTCTTCTCCCCACTCCAACCAAGTCCGTGGAAAGGCAACAGCGTGGTGATAAGAGAACTCTCACATTCTACGCCCTGCCACCTCTGTGATGAACACTGAGCAAATGGCAGACCTGATCTAAGAGCCAGGGCTCTTGCTGACTACAGGCAGGGTGCACTGTGTGTGTGTGGGTGTGGGGGGCAGGGGGAGCAGGCAGGGCGTGAGAGGTGGCGGGGGGCGGGGAGTGGTGTACACGGAGGAGCAGGACGGAGGAGGAGGCTGATGCTGCAGAGGCAGATCTGGGAGGCGGCCCTGGGCCCCCTCCCCACACAGCCAGGCTTGTGGCTTTGGCCCTGGACCGAGCAACCTCAGGAAGGGGGCCAGGGCTGCAAGGCAGAACAAGGCTGGGGCTCGAGGTGCTGGGCAGATACCTAAGCAGGGTGTGGTGGGAGCAGAGAGGAGGGTGGGGAGGCTAGGAGCCAGGGGGCCAGGAGGTGGTGCCCCAGCTGGGTACAAGGCAGGGACTAAAGCCAAACAGAACATTCTCCAGGTAGCTATTGGGCAATTCTGGGCCTACCTAGGCAAGAAGGGCTGGAGGTCCCTGGGCAGCCACTACAACAATAAGTACTAGGAGAGAAAGAAAGGACCAGGTGCTATTCCAGTACCTGTCCCACCTCCCCGGACACGATGACCTTGTGCACGGTATTTTCAGGTAGGTAGGAGTGTACCTGTCAAGTGTATTTCGGCACATCCAGGCTGGTCCCGGCAGGGCATTCCACGATAGCGCTCCCTGTGATCTTCTGATAGGGATCTGCTCGCTGGCCCTGAGGAACCAGTGCATCACCACATACTGTGTCCTGGGGCCAGGACTCGGGCCCCTGGCTCCCCTCCCTGACTCCGCCCCCTCCTCCTGGCCTGTCTGAAGTTCCCAACAACAAGACTGTCTTAGATGTGGCCCCAAGCTACAGGGAAGGCCAGGATTCCTTAGGCAGCCGTCAGCGCTCGGCCTAAAACGCTCGCGGGCAGAACGGAGTGCAGATGGAGGCTCCACAGCGCAGGCGCGCAGTCTGCGCGGAGGGTGCCAGTGCGGGATTCTGCGGCGGAGGTCGCGTGCCCATCCTCAAGGGTGGCTGATGAACGCCCTGAAACGTTTGCTCAGAGGTGTGCAAGTGCCCGGGAGCTAGCTAGCGTCGCACTGAGGTGTCCGTCTTTGAGTGCCGCCTTCCGCGTCGGTCCTTGCTAAAGGCTTGGTGTAGAGAGTAGCGCCCCACCTAGCTGAGTCAGGATTTGTCCAGCTGTCCTTACAGGCAGGGGAGGGAGAGGTGGTAGGGACAGTTCTCTCCAGGAGCCCAGGAGCCCCGGGTTGGTGTCCAGCCCGGCACCAATGGGATGTGCGACTTCAGTCACACAATCTCTCCAAGAATCAGCCTCCGTGCGTGTGGAAGAGCCACCCTGCCCTATTTACTCCGCGGGGTTGTTGTCGGGACTAAAGATAAGGGACAGGAAAAGACTTTATCCTTCGTGCAGAGTCTCACATGAGTGCGAGTCATCTGCTTTATCTTTGCTTGCGTGGGAGTGTCGGAAACTGAACCCATGCAGAAAAGTAACTTTCTGGTGGAGACCTTGGGGCTGTTTTGTCTCGAGGGCTCTGGATATAGTCACGGGAGGAGCCGCGGCTTTGAGGGCAGACCCATTTGGGCCCAAAGTCAGACTGTTCGCTGCTTGTGGAGAGGTCCTGGGCAAAGGAGCCTACCGCTCGGGGCCCCAGTATTCCTTCCACTGAACGAGCACAGCATTAGTCACTTGACCTTATGCCAGGCCCTCGCCCTCTCCGGGCCTCAGCTGCCCGTCTAGAAAAGCGGAACAGCCACAGCCACAGCTGGGGGTGAGAATCCAGGGAGCCAGGTGTGGGAGGCACCTGGCCCCACGGCAGGTGCACAGGGAGAGTCTCTGCTTTTATTTCCTGGATCTTCTCTTCTGCTGCTGTCTTGGAGCCTTGAAGCTCTTTCAGGGACCGGGGCATAAGTGCCCCCTGAGGACTGGAGCAGACCCAACCTCAGGCTGTTACCCCCTGTACAGCGTGGGCTTCTGCAGCATTCATTCCCCAGGCCTTGCCCCCTGCCCTGCCAAAGAGACCGTTGAACTCCGGCTCTCGTTTGCTGTGGAAGTGATCAGGGAAGAGGTGGGGTCTCTGGCGTTTCCCCACACGTCAGTCCCAGCCTGGCTTAGGAAGATGCCTGCCAGGAAGTGTCTGGTGTATAAACTTCAGCTCATCTCTTGGAACTCAGCTCAAATGTTCTCTCATCCTCACCCAGCCAGGGCTGGGTCTCCTCTGGACTGGTCTCCCCCAAGCTCCCTCGTCCCTGTGTCCATGCCCTTTGTGTACAGGATAGCGCTGCATTACCGCGGAAACTTTACGGGCCCGCCTCCCCGAATTGCAGATCCTCAGAGGCAGAGACGGAGGCGAAATCACAGTGCATCCTTCTTTCCCCTGTTGGAGTACCTGGCATGGAGGGTATGTTGAATTGTGTTCTGTGGAGCTTGATCTGTGCCAAGGACACTGCAAGCTACTTAGTGGGTGCATTTCCTTGCCTGGGCCTCAAAGGCAAAAGTGGGTCCATGTGCAAGCGAGGCCCAGGAGGTGACAGAGGGACAAGGGAAGCTGGCAGGGAAGCATGTATGTGTCCTGGGAGGTGGGAGGGTATTTGTCCATCCCCAGCCCACACACAGAGACAATGGCTTCTGTCCTTGAGAGATTAATTGGCCTGCAGGGGTGGGGAGCGAGCAGCAGCTGGGGTGGAGGGGAAGGTGTGGTGAGCGTGTGCAGAAAGCCACCTGGGGCTGGCTGCAGCCACTCTTCCCCACCCTCCTGTCCTGAGTCCTCTGCTGGCTGGCCTAGGACCCAATGGCAGGGGGTGATCACCAACCAGAGACCTAGAGGGTCTAGAACAGGGGCTGTGGGGCCTGCGAATGGTCACCTCTTTGCCCAAGAGCTTTACGCATGGAGGAAGAGAGAAGATGAAGAGGCAGAGACCTGTGCCAGGGATAAGGAGGGACAATTGGCAGGTACCCCCTTCAGATCTGGTTTAGGTAGGGAAAGGAGAGGCCGGGTCCCATGCAGAGCAGGAGAGCGTGTCAAAGGACAGGGTCGAAGGTGACCTTCAGCTAGCCACAGGCTTTGATGTATCTGTCTCTTTCCCTTACCTCTTATCTCTGAATCAGAAGGCAGGGCCTAGAGAGGG
This sequence comes from Phyllostomus discolor, assembly GCF_004126475.2. Classification (NCBI taxonomy): domain Eukaryota; kingdom Metazoa; phylum Chordata; class Mammalia; order Chiroptera; family Phyllostomidae; genus Phyllostomus; species Phyllostomus discolor. The sequence goes on from NC_040912.2 coordinate 85,966,904, forward strand.
ATGAGGAAACGCAGAGAAGGCCAGAGCGTGGTAAGACAGGTGAACTGGGGGACTGCAAGTATATCCTGACAACAGCTCCCTCTGTCGGGGACGTTTCAGTGGCCCACGTGCTTTCCTGAGCAGGCCGCTACTGTACAACCTCATCAGGGAGACGAGCCAGAACCGCCAGCTGATGCTGCAGCGGGGCATCAAAGGAAAACCGGACTGTTCACCTGTCCTCCGGGCCCCTAAAGGGCCCTGGCTGGCTAGTGAGGTGCCGCGGGAATGCGGAAGTTGGCAGGCGTAAACCCAGTGGCCCTCCGATCAGCCCAGAACCCAAGGTAGCCAGCTGCTGGCCAACACAGTCCATGGCGGTGGGGGTGGTGTCTCTGGGAGGAAGCTTGTGTCAGCCCCCCACAGGTGAAGTCACAGCTTCATCGGGAAGGAGTTAGGCAAGCATCTAACTCAGCAGAAGGGTGGAGAGCACAGCCCTTTAGGGACCACTTGCATGCATATGCACACACAAGCAGACCCCCGTCACAGGTGCCCGGCACTGCACAGGTGAGGAGGGCATGCACACTCAGCCCCTCCAGCTACAGCCTGGCCTTGCACAAGCCCCCACCGCCTCGGGCCCCAGGGCTGTCACCGCCGCCTCCTCAAGGCCAGGATAACAAAGAGGAGGTACAAGCAAAGGGAGCAGGTGTGTCCAGTCCCACCCAGGTGGCTGCTGCCTGGCTGTCCTGCCAGGGCAGGGAGAAGGGACACGCTACCCAACCCACTCAGTTTTACCGTGCAAGCATTTCTTTCCTTGCACATTTCTCCTTCCCCCGTTGGCTTTTAAGAAACAGGTAGGCCTGACCTGGAGAAGAAAATGATCCTTGACCCCATGTCAATGTGCTTTCTTGGCTTTTCATCACCTGAACTCAGGTGTGCAAAGGTGCCTGGTGGGTGCCACAGTCGGTTCTTGCTCCAACTCCATTTTTCCACCCTGGTTTTGCCATGCACAGCACGTGCCCCAGGCGCCCACAAAGCCCACCTCTCTGGCTTCTCACCTTCAGGGCCCCAGGCCTTCTCTGGCATTCCCTCAGTGTGGCACAGGGGAGGGACAGGGGCCTCTGCCCTTCCTTCCAAGGCCACTGGCAGTGCCACTCCTCAGGGCCTCTCCACGGCCCCCCTTAGCAGAACTTTGTCATAAAATACTTGGCAAACAGCTGGAAGGGGACATATTGGTAAAGCTCAGAGCCTCCCGAGAGAACAAGACATCCCTCCCGTCACCACCCAGCCTCTGGTGTGGGGAGCACTCAGGACAGAGAATGCGCTGCCTTCTGAAGCGAGCAGGGAGGAGGCAGACAGGAGGGGAGGAGGGTAACCATTTAGGGGTACCCAAAGAGTTCCTGAGGCAGGCACCATGGTTTTTCTTTGTCCCCCATCTCTGGTCCCTGTCTCCAGAGCCACATCAGCAGGCATGGCGGCTGCCTGTTGGAACAAGGGCATCTGCCGGCCACTTACACCCTTCAGCTCGTGGGCTGCGCGCCCTCTCTGCACCATCCTACGGAAGTGGCTGTGCTGGCATCTTTGCCTTTCTTGTCTGGGCCGCTGAGGGCAGACTCAGAAAGCTGGAGACTGCCTTGACTGCTTCTTTCAGAAGAACCCACCACACACCAGTCGGTTTGGTGAGATCTGCCCCAGAGCTCTGCGGCTGGGGCTCTTCTCTCCTTGTCTTCTTCCTCATGGTATTCCACATCTTCTCCATGTCTTCCTTCTCCTCCTTCTCCTTCACTCTCTCTCTCTGTCTCTCTCTCACACACAGATACACACACACACACACACACACATACACATGCCGGAAAAATTTCTCGATGATCACATCTGTATTGGCGTGTTTCCTTTCCAAAGTGTTTCCACTCCTATCATCTGCTCATTTTTAATGATCCCAGCCCCACTCAAAGGCAAGTACATTTCACCCCACTGGGAGCACTTAGAATAAAAACAGGTGAATCATTCACAGATTCAGGTCATGGATATTTATTACCCACTACCTTGTACAGGGATTATGCCACGCACTGGCAGCACGATGATGAACGAGATGGACATCCTTTGCCTTATAATCTACTAAAGAAGATGGGCATTTAAACAAGGGACTACAGGGAAGTGAAGGATGTATAATAACACACAATCAATGTCTGATCATTGAGATCAATAGGATGCACTCAAGTTACAAGGCCAGAAAGGTGTAATGGGTGCAGAAAGGTAGAAAGGTCCAGAAACTGTGAAGGTCAAGGAGAAGGAGAATATAGCCCCATTGAGCAACTAATAATACTTCAGCTTGATGAGAGAGTGCAAGAGGGGAGGGGTGTGAGGAGGCTGGAGAGGTTGCGAGAGGCCGGCTCCCGGAAGCACGCTCTGGAGACCGCCGTCGGAGGCAGAGGTCGCCTTTTATGAAGGTCATTTCAGCTGCAACATGCACCGTGGACTGGAGAAGACCAAGACTGCCAGGAGGGAGAGCAGTGGGGGCCTGCTCCTGTAATGCAGGCCGGAGACAGCAGCGGCCCACTTTGGAGTGCCAGTGGGGGCCAGAGAGGCAGAGACAAGGGAACGGGGTGGTTTTATGCTGGATGAGCATGGAACAGTCTTCAAAATATGTTCAATGACAAAATGCAAGAGCTGTTTTCCTAATATACTGTACTATTACATGTGTCTTTAAGATGAATGTATATGCATATCTGCTTGGATATGCAGGGAATAGTTTTGGAAGGATAAATAACAACCTATATTATAAGAAAATGTCCCCAGGAAGAACACCAGAAGGGCTGGGACAGAGGTAGGGAAGCGCTTCTTCCCCCCGCCCCCCCCCGTAGACCTCGTACGCTCTTACAGTTTTGTGATGTATTATTGATTCCTATGAGTTACTTTTCAAAGGAGGTTTTAGGTGATAGGATCCACAAGACTGGAGATTTACTGGAGATGAGCGTTGAGACAGATGTGCAGATGACGCCTAGGATTCTGGCTTGGGCAGCTTTGCCTGTCGTTTCGTTGGAAACATTGGTGGAGGAGCAGGTTTGGTGAGGAAGCGAAGCTCTTCGGTTTGGGACATGCTGAGCTGGAGGTGTCTGTCAAGTACCCAGGTACAGCGGTCCCATAGGTGGGCATCCAAGCTGTTCATGCCTGGAGCTCGGGAGACAGATCTAATCTGAAGACAAGGGCTTGGGAATCGCCAGTGTGCCCATGCTAATACAGTCTTCGAAGTGGATGGGACTGCCCAGGTGGTGAGAAAGACAGAGCCTGTGGGCCAAAACTGCTGAAGGGACTGGCAGAAGGGAAATCAAGTGATGCACTCCAGTGGGCATGCTGAGAGGTGGTGAGTGGCTGAGTATAATCTGACAGTTGCTACAGAGACTTCAAGCAAGACAGACTTTTGGGGGATTTAGCTGTAGGTAGACAGATAAACTTGATGAGGGTAATATCAGTAGCATGGAGAAGCGAGGTCACATCGAAATGGACTGAGGACTCTGTGTGAGGTCAGTGGACAATGGAGTCTTCCCTTAGCAAGTCTGGCCCTGAAGAAAGAGTGAAGAAGATGGGGTAGTCGTAGCTAAAAGGTGGAGGGTGTTTGCGATGTGTTGGAAGGTGGGAAAGAATAGAGCACGGTTATTTGCTGACCAGCACCAGCGGAGAGGGAAAGGTGGAAGAGACACGGATGAGAGCACTAGAGAAGACAGCAGGAGGCATGGACGATGGAAGAGAGAGAAGGAAAACTGGGTCTGGAGACAGATGGGAGTTTTGCTGTCCATAGGAGAGGAGGTGCTTCCATGGTGGAAGAAACATGAGGGGTCCCAGTGACTGAGCACTTTCGGAACCCACGCCCCTGGGAACGTGCATGTGGGAGTGTGTGCATGCATACTCATGGGACCCCCCACTGTTCCACACTCTTCTGTGCTCTGCATGAGTGCCTAGCTGAACCCGTCCATGGTTTCACAAATCCCACATATCTCTTTGCTATCGGAGGCCACAGTCCTCTTCAGAGTTATCACGGCATCTCGGTAAGGGTGATGGTGGTGCTGGGGTGAGAAGTGAAGAGCCGGAGACAAGAGGGAGGCTGCTTCTGAGCTCCTGTCATGGATGCCCCGGATGCCTAGTTCCTACTTTCCTCCCTGAAGAAGGATCACCCCTCTTCGTTTATTGTCATTCACCCCACAGCTCAGCACAGGGGCAGACGGAGAGAGCGAGATGGTGGTGGCAGCAGATGCAGCTGGAAGCTGCTTCCAGGCGCAAGGGTGATGAGCTGCCAATGAGCCACCCGACAGGCAGATTGGGGACGGTCCCATAAAAGAAACAATTAGAAAGGCGAAATTTACCTCATATATTTAAAAACACACCAGGATGCAAATGAGATACAAACACTTTAGACTCCAAAAGCAAGAATAAGACAACTCAGAAACAACAATAAAATATCAACACAATTCAAACATGGGTGAAGGACTTCAACAGACATTTCTTAAAAAAAAAAAAATGTGTTACAGATGGCCAGTGAACACAGAAAAAGGAGTTCGGTGTCACTAGGCATTAAGGAAAACGCAAATCAAAACCACAAGATGGTATCACTTTACATGCATTAGGAGGGCCAGTGAGAGAAGCAACAGCAAAGACAGAAAGTAGCAGGTATCGGCAAGGATGTGGAGAAAACGGGACACTCATATATCGCTGGAGGAGGAAACATAAAACAGCACAGCTACTGTGGAAAAGGCTATGGCCGTTTCCCAAAAAAAATTAAGCAAAGGTTACCATGAGATCCAGCAATTTCACTTGTAGGTATAATCTACCGAAAACAGGGACTTAGACGTCTGTACCCCAACGTTTGTAACAGTTTTACTCGCAAGAGACGAGAGGTGGAAACAAATGTGCGACAATGGATGAACAGATAAATAAAACGTGTGTGTGCATACAATTAAATTAGAATGGAAAGAATGAAATTCTTATACATGCTACAGCATGGGTGAATCTTGAAAGCATTATGCTACGTGAAATACAGCAGACACACTAGAATTAATACTGGATGATTTCCCTTTTATGAGGTGCTGAGAACAGTGAAATTTATAACAGAAAGTAGAATATTGGTTATCAGGGACTATGGGGAGGAGGTAATGGGAAGTGAATGTGTAACGGGTACAAGAGTTTTAACTTGAGATAATGAGAACGTTCTATAGATAAATACTGGTAACAGTGGTACTACAATGTGAATGTAGTTAATGCCATGGAATTGTATACCTAAAAATGATTAAAATGATAAACTGTATGTGCATATTACCACAATAAACTTAAAAAAAAATAAAGCAAGTATCAAAAGCCTTTCTTCTTATAGTCTGTTAGTTGCCGTTTGGTTGCTAGGTGGGGAGAGAGTGCTTCAGGGCTACAGGAAAAAGACAAGGGCCTCAGCCTGAGCGGGGTCCTGGCTCCGCCCACATGACGCAGGGGCAGCCCGGCTCCTCCCACATTAAACAATTGAGCTCCAACACTACTTCCTAGGACCTGCAGGGGGCAGACATCCTTAGTGTAGCATCCCCATCTCGTGTCTCGGATGGCCAAGTCCAACTTGGCTAGAAAAGATACCTTCTTTTCCAAAGATATGGGACTTCCAGAGCATGCATAGGACAACACAGGCCCATGGCCCGTCTCCAGAAATGCTTAGGTGCAGGCTGAGACGTGGCCTTCGAGAAATATTCTGCCCACAGCCTCCCATGATTACCTGCATGGGAGTCCGATACTGGCCCAGAAAATGTCTCTCTGTCTGCCTCCCACCCCAGGCCACCTGGAGCCATGTCGAGAGTAACAGGGGTCCTGATCATAGATAAATATTTTCATCTCCATCCCCCTCGCCAAGGTCCAGTCCAAGATTCCAGTGTCCCAAGGTGTTACGACGAAGGAGCTCCCAGCCCCGGTGGCTGCCGCTGCTGCGGGATGTGGTCCGGGACAGGGAGGGCGTGGGCAGGGTCATGGAGGCTCTGGCTAGAGTGCCACTTTCAAACACGGAGGGATGTTTCTCAGAAAAAGGCTCTTGTTCATCCACCTTGTCTGAGGACTTGAAAGCTTCCACATAGCGCAGCACTCGCAAGGAGTTTTGGTCGTGGAGGCTCTCGATTCTGAGGAGGGGGAAGGGGAAAGCACCCAGGTGAGGTGGGAAGGCACGGGCCATAGGGAGAAACCAAGGCACACGGGCCACAGGTAGGAAAATGGACGAGGAGGGAGGGGGGAGTCAGAGAGCTGAGTTGACATAAGGAGAGCATCAGGGTGAAGGGGAGGAAAGCGCACTAGAAAGGAGGACCAGCTGGGGCAGGGACCAAAGGGGCCTTACACACAGGAATCGAGTGTGGGTGTGAGGCTGGGGGACATGGGCACATACGAAAAAGAAACAAAGCCCATGAAGAGAGACCCATGTCACAAACACAAGGTGCAGTTCAGGACATAAGTAAGAAAAGAGGAGAGCCAGGTTACAGCTAAGAATAGAGTATGAAGGAGGTTAGCTTTAAGGCAAGGCTATACTAGAAATGGGGGTCAGCAGAGAGCAAGACCAGAACAAGTTGGGTAACCCATGCCCACATGCCCCAGCATGGACACACACAGAACATGGTGCCTTTCGCATGTCACTGCCCTGACAGACGCACAGCCCAGATCCACTATCATCATTCTCTCTATCCCTCCTCGGCTCCAGCCTCCTCCCTCATACCGGCTAAGAGGCCCCCTTTACAGAGTGATGACTTCCCCTTTGGGTCCAATGTGGACCTCAGGAATGGAGAGGACAGTGACAAGTGTGGAACTGGCCACCCTTGTTCCCACAGGATCCCAGATGTTTTCAGTTCAGCCATCCACGCTGTCACTCACCGTAGGAACCAGCGGTCGCCCAGCCCGTACTGGCAGCCACAGATGCCCGAGCGAGGCCACAGGAAACGAGGCATCTTTCTCTCCAGCATCACCGTGGTGGCCACGACCTGGAAGGAGGAGAGAAGTGGAGGAAGAGCTCAGAAAGAGCCATGAGCTTCGGTGAACACTGGCGGCCGGAGACAGAGGAAACTGTGGAATAAGGACACCAGATCGGAGTGAAGGTCACAGTCATTAGCCACACCCTCGCCTGTGCCAGGCACCAGGCTATCTGCTTTACTCATTTGCCATAAAAGGAGAGAGTGTCTTTTATGAGTGCTTTAAATAAAGCAGTGACTCCTACATTAGTATTCCGATTCACAGAAAATGCGTCACTCCAAAGTAACCTCATTGACTTTTTCATAGGAAAGCCAAAGACCAATTAGCTGGATTTAAATCAAACGATTACATGGAATCTCTATGATCCGGAAGATGAAGTATGTTGCTGGTGTTCAGGGAATTTGCAGCCAATTAAAGACTCACATCTGAAGGAGGAAAAGAACGGGTTAATTCTTGGCAAACTTGGCAGGGAAATTCTAGTGGCGTGTCACATGTCCCGTACTTTGCCCAGCCCTCATTAATTCCTTAGACAAAACATAGAAGAAAAACTTATCAAACATGCGTGTGACACAAAATAGGGAGGGATATGTAATTTGCAAGGCGACAGACACGATATAAAAATGATCTCACCAGACTGGAATGCTGGGCAAAAATTAATATTCCTGCGTGAAACTTAAGGAAACCAAACATAAGGTTCTTCATTTAATGTTTAAGACTCAAGGACCTGTAAGTGCAGGAACACAGTGAAGGAGCTGGGCTTAGTGATTTGTGCAACGGAGATGCAGGGTTCTAGTTGATCATAAGCTTAATAAGGGCCAATTGTGTATTTACCAAAAGACCTAACGCGGTTTTAGGCGCTATTTATAGCACAGTGTCCAAGGCAAGGAAGGGCATGCCCACTCTTCATACCGCATTCCTCCGATTGTATCAGGACCGTTCTAGTTTTGAAAGGCCCATGATGTGTGAGGGCATGAACAGAGGGTGCCTTCAGGATGGACTGGGGCCAGCAGGCTCTATTAACGGAAGGAACTGCCAATCCTTTAAAAAGCCCGATTCTCCACGCTCTGCTGTTGCGCTCCCCGTCCTCCTCCACACTTCTCTTGACCTTCTCTGCGTTTCTTAGTTGCACCAAAGTCCCTTCCAACCTCGGGAATCTCAGTCTTTCTCTTCCCTTTCCCTGGCTAGCTCTTCTCCCTCCTTATTTTAAAAGGGACATTTATTGTTTCTCTTTGGGCCACCTTTCAGCCCATCTTTCATTTAGAGAACCACCCCTTCTCTCCCCTCAGTCCATCCGTTCGAGTAGACTTGTCCGCACACAGTTCTGATTGGTTAGTCTATCCTCCCCCAGACTCCTCTTCCACCACCGCCACCACCACCGTTACCTAGTCCTTGGCCTTAACCTTCAGTTTAAGGATGTGCCTATGACTCCGACTAGTTGCAGTGATGTGGGGACTTAGACTGGGTTCTCTGGGGGAAAGATGCCCCTTCAAAAGCGCATATTTCACAGGGTCAGGAGGTACCCAGAGTACAACATGCACGGTGCCCTTGGCATGGTGCTGGGCAGCACACCTGCTCGTCCCTTTGGGAGTTTAGGGCTTCCCTAAGCTGTGTCACCACCAGGATGGGAGAGACCGCCTTAGAGGAGCCAGACGAAAGAAAGCAGAACAGTATAGCTGAGACAGAACAGTGCAGCTGAGACAGTGCATGAAATGGGGGCCTGGGGCCCTGTCAGACAGGCCCAAAGCTAGTTCAGTGCTTTAAACCTCCCATTCATGAGGACCAGCACAGGCTCCTCCACTGCCTTTTTAAAGTCTCACTGAGTCTGATTTTCTGTTCTGGAGCCAAGAATCCTGAAGGATGCAAACCCTAACCTCTGCCCCTTTCCCTCGTCTTAACTGGCTAATTCTTTCCCGTGTTTAGGGCTCGTCTCAAATGTCCTCATCAGGAAAGCACTTGCTAACTTTCCCGTCAGACTCCTCTGTTGCACCTTGTCCTCAGCATCTACGTCTCCGTGACACTTTTATTACAATGGTACAGCCTTCTCAGAAGCCATTTGTTTACTCTGTCTTCCCAAGCAGGCTGTACATTCCAGGGGGGTACAGAGTGCATTGGGGTGTTCGCGCTTGTATCTCCCAGTTCCTGGACACTTCCCAGCTCACAGCAGGCTCTAAATAATTATTGTTCCATGAATGAAAAGTCGGCAGGGTTAAACAATAACCGTGTGCAAATCACTGCATGGTGCTCATTTGGGAGAGTGTGTTCTGCATGCTACAAGAAGGAAAGACTGGGACCAAAGAATGGAATTGTAGAAAGGTAAGTTTCAGCTCAGTGTAACACGGGCTTTTCCAATAACAACAACAGCAAAAACAAAACAAAACAAAACATTTAAAATGTGAAATAAACTCTCTTCCTCCCAAACACTGCCCAAATCTATGGGATAATAAGATCCTAATCAGCATTTAAAATGATATTAACTGACCCTCTGACCAATAAATGATTATACCTGGGGAAGAGAGTCAGCCAGCAGGCACTAAAGACATCACCGGCTCTGCAATTTTGGTAGCCTATGATGGTATAAAAAACCAGATCGCAGAGAAACAGGGCCTTACAGAAGCCAACAGAATATAAGGTCCAAGTAAAGAAACGGTATATAAGAACAGGACAGTTTCTAGTTCTCACTGGACTCTACCATGACTACTGGATCTACTCTTGCCCTGTAACCAATGTCCTTCGTTCTTGGGCATTGGTCCCACCCATTGCCACCATTTTATCCCCTCCATCTATCCAAATGTATCTCTGTGAAGGTGACAGTCCTGCTGGGTTTTCTGTGACTCTCCTAAGAGTCACCCACCATAACATCACATTCTGCTTTTTCTCTCCATCCCCTGCACCTTCGTCAGACAAACGCTGGTAAACTCACCTGAGCCCGCCAGAGCTCGTCCCGTTCCTGGGCCACCCGCCAGTGGGTGTCGCCCATCATGGCGATGAAAAGGTTGAGCATGAGCAGGGTGGCGATGATGGCGAAGGCAGAGTAGGTGAGGCTGTACATGAAGGGCAGGTCCACGTTGTAGTTGGCGGGGCCGTCGATGATGGTGAGGAAAAGCTCGAAGGTGCTGAACAGCGCTGTGGGGAAGTCATAGAATTCCCCCAACTTGCTTGGGTCCTGTGTCTGGAAAATGATATAGAAGGCTGTCCCCACCCAAGAAAAGGGAAATGGAGATGAGGAAAAAAGAGTTATCAAAATAAGCATTCATTCTACCTCCAACATATATCCCCATACACTTTTGTGCACGCACACAAACTTCCACACCCATAAATGTAGATGTGTCAATGTGTATGTGTAGATCACATTTTATCTGCAGACCTGGCTAATCCTGAGATGTTCTATCACTCTGGATAATGTTAATACTCAGTCACTGAGCAAAAAATTATACATACATATAATTTTTTACAGTCTTACCCTTTTATAGCTCAGCTGTTGGTACAGTTTTTTGGTCTACTGTTCCGTGGGATCCCTGTTCAACAGGGAATCCCTAGGACAGGAAGAGCGGCGTTTGTACTGAGTCCTGGTCTTTTAGAGTTGGGGGATCTTCCAATGTCCTCTAGTACACCCCCTTGTCTTATGGATGCACAGTGGCAGACACTGAAGACTAGATTAGACTTGCTGTCCTCTGCTCTTCCTTCCTTTTTCTGCCTTTCCTTAAAAACGTCCTTCTAGCCCTGGCTGGCGTAGCTCAGTGGATTGAGTGCGGGCTGGGAACCAAAGTATCCCAGGTTCGATTCCCAGCCAGGGTACATGCCTGGGTTGCAGGCCAGAACCCCCAGCAACCGCACATTGACGTTTCTCTCTCTCTCTCTCTATCTCCCTCCCTTCCCTCTCTAAAAATAAATAAAATCTTAAAAAAACAAAACAAAAAAAACAAACAAACATCCTTCTATTCATTTGCTTACCCTGTCTACACCTATCCCACTCTTATCCCTCTCCCTGTCCCCGTGCCCCCTCCCCCATTTCCTCGCTGTGATCCTCCCTCCCCCTCTGGCATCATCCCACTGTGCCTCAGGCCTCCAGTGAGCCCCTGCTCCCCTCTCTCTTCCCAGTGTCTCTGCACAACTCCCCACCTGTTTTCCTCTCTCATTCTTCAAGCTTTCCCAATGTTCTTATTGCTATGCCCTTTTGAGAATTCTTTCCCTTTTTCTTTCCATTTTGACCACTCCTAGCAAAAAAGCATGGTATGTGTTTCTGAATGCTTCATGTTTCTTCTTCTGGAGTGTAAAGAGAGAAGACTTAAACGCTGCTCTGTCTCTGTTTGCCTACACCATTTCCTGAGGCCCACGAGTGGCCAGTCTTTCCTGTTTACTGTCCCTTTCACCCCAAAGCTCTTTTCTCATGTTGTCCTTTAGAGAGCTTGCGGTGCCGTCAGGCAACACGAGTGTTGGCTCAGAGGTTCAGAGCACATGGGTCTGCCTTCTAGGCCAGTCTCAGTGGCCCTGGCTCTGTGCACGTCAGCATGCTTTTGGACTCACTCTCCGTGGTGGGGGTGGGGGGGGGCAAGTGAGAACGGAGAGCAAGAGTGAGAGTGAACCGTCCAGAGGCTTGGATCCAACGGTCTAGTAGGGGAGGGCGCCGTGCTCTTACCCGAGGCAAATCCCATAATAACCACGGCCATCAGCCAGCAGAAACGCAGTAGGTCTCCAAAAATCATCTGCAGGAAACAGAGAAGAGGAGAGAGGGTGGGGTGATCCCTCTTCCGTCTCGGCAGTTATGGCTAATAGATGAGAAGGTCCCCATAGCGCCCCCAGGCCCGCCCCGAGCAGCATTCTCCTTTCTGCTCCCTCTCCCTTCCTATGTCTGGGGAGGCCCCATGGCTGAGGCCAGAGGAAGCCTGGGGGAAAGTGCTGACCTTCTGGATCATGATGCTGAAGGGGCCCAGCATCTGGAATCCTCGGGCGAAGTACATGACACTGCACCAGCCCAGCACCAGGGCGAAGGACATGGGCACCACCTCCCCCTTGGTGTCGGTGAGCCGCATCACCATGGTGACCAGCACTAGGGAGGCAGAAGTGATGCTGGGGGGGAGAGCAGGGGACAGGGAGTGAGAGGAGGGCTGGCAATAGTCTAGGTCCCCTCCAGCACCGTTGTAACTCGGGGGGCACCCACCCACTCAGGCCTAGTTTTTATATCTAAAACACACACACAGGGGTGGGGGCGGGGGTCAGCTGAGGTTCCAACAACTCTGGGGAGGGGAGGCATGGGGCTGGAAGGAAGGGACACTCACATGATGACATGGAATGGCCCCCCGAGGACAGTCTGTCCGAAATAGCGAGAGGCGCCGACCCTGAAGATGTCTGGAATCTAGGAAGGGGCCAGGAAAACAAAAGACCGTGGAGAATGCAGTTTGGTCTGGGGTCTCGGAGGGTGGAGTCAGTCTGGACCCCACCTGCACCTTACCTCAAGGAACAGCATGATCAGGGCCCCGACGACGGTCACCAGCTCCCCCACCAGCCGGATTTTATCCTGTTCCGTGACATAGGCCTCCTAGGAGGGGAAACTCCGGGTGAGAAATGCTTTCTGATGCAGTGAGACTCCAATCCTTTTGGGCAAGCGGTTTAAAGTAACTCAAGTTTATCCTGGATGAAGAAAAGCTCACCTTACCACCACCACCACAACCAACCCTTGATGGTATTTGTCCTCGTGGCCAGCTCTGTGACCAGGACATCCATGCGTGGCCCAGGTTTAATCAGGCTGCTTATGCTGACCACTTGAGGCATCCCCTCCCAGGTCACCTTTCGTGTACATGTGGTGAGCGGTAACTTAGGATGCATCCACCGAGATCACATTTCAGAGCGTCGGGTTAAGAAACTTACTGTAACAGGAAGAGGTATTAGTGGCTTGGAAGAGTTTCATCTATGTGGCAAGTCCAGCTTTGCCAGCCTCACTGTGGTTCCCGGCAGGAAGAACAGACTACAAACATATCATGGTATCCAGTTTCCCACTCGGGGCCAGAGCCCACAAGCTCTGGCAAAACCTTGGGTCAGTCTCTCAGCCTCCCCCTGCTTTAGGTCTCTCACCTGTGAAGTGGAAACTCTGATGGGTACCTCCCCGGGCTTACTGTGAAGTTGAAACTAGATAATGTATTCGGATGCACTATAAACCATAAAGTACCACGGATGTATTTATTGTGGTTTTATTATGAGTTGGCAATAAAGGGCAGTTGCTAATAAAGTGGGGGTGCTCGAGACATATGGATTTTAGTTCTGAGGAAGGGTCCCTGCCTTATCCCAGGCAGTAGGTATAGAAAGTACTGTATTTTTCAGAGTATAGGATGCCATCCCCCGCCCAAATTTGGGAGAAATAATGGTTGTTAATGCTGCTGTTGCATTCTGTTTACATTTACATTGGTGATATATTGTGTTATTTATGTTATTAAATATTTTGCCATATTTTTGCTTCAAAATTTTTCCCCTATTTTCCTCCTCTAAAACCTAGGTGTGTCTTATGGTCCAAAAAATACGGTATGCCCCTAAGGTCTAGACGGAGAGAAGACCATCGTCCTGTGCACATTACTGTCCTTTCCAGTGAAAGGCTTTGTAACACGATACAGACGCACTGATAGAATTCTACAACAACAACCCTTAACCTTTGTGAAGTTCTGAGCCCGTCTGAGAATATCGTAAAGACTACAGCCCCTCCTTCTAGAACACTGTTCACATGGATGTCACCCCCACAATAAAATCGTACAAACGATTTCAGCACATTCAAGCACCCTTCCGGCTTTTGGGAACTGTGCTCCAAGGTCCCATCTCTGAACAGTGCACCCAGGATAGGAGGGGCGGGTGGGTCCCTGGGGCCAGTGGGAAGGTTGATGGTCTCAACTGGGGAGGCTGACTGCTCCTGAGGCATCAGAGACACTGAGCACATTTCCTCTGCTAATAGAACTGTAACCTCTGACATCCCTCCGCAGGCTGCTTCAGTGCGGCCCTCGCTGGTCCAGGAGAGGCATAGCCTTTGAAACAGGAGGAGAGGCCCTGTGGTAAGAGGTAATCTGTGGCATAAAGGAGGCACCCCCCAAGGGCCCTGTGGCTGCTCAGAATGGGTAGGTCAGTTGGGAAGAAGCCAAAGAGGTGGCCCTTAAGAGTAGGGCCAGACTGGCCAGCAGGTGGTAGAAATGTTTTGGGTCCATCCCGTGGGGCCGGGAAAGATGAGGAGAGGGGTTGGTGTCTGTGTGCCCGGAGAGCAGTGTGATCGAACAACCTGGCACTCGACTCCAGTTACTTTTTTGTCATGGAAAGACTTGACGATCAGCCCTGGCTGGCATAGCTCAGTGAATTGAGTGCGGACTGTGAACCAAAGCATCACGGGTTCGATTCCCAGCCAGGGCACATGCATGGGTTGCAGGTCACGGCCCCCAGCAACCGCACATTGATGTTTCTCTCTTTCTCTCTTTCTCCCTCTCTCTCTCTCTCTCTCTCCACCCCCCTTCCCGCTCTAAAAATAAAGAAATAAACCTTTAAAAAAAAAAAGACTTGACAATCTATAAATGTCTCTGGCGAGATTCTCTCTTGAGAAACTGGTACGTTATTTTATCATGTAATGGGGAATTTCCCTTTTCCCTTGCTTCCAAGGAAGCTCAGAGTTCTTTCTTCATCCCCAGTGCTAGCTGCTACCACATTTTGCCATGTATAATGCGCACCTGTTTGCCCAAATTTTTGAGGGAAAAAATAAGGATGCACGTTATACATGGGTAGTGCCTGAAATACCGTGTATCTTGTTCTTGTGTTTTGTAATTGTTGCATAAAATTTCGTGTCCCATAATATGTTCAAAAATAAATGCTAAAATTCCTCTATAATGCAAAAAACAAGTATCTAAACATAAAGAAAATAAAAATTTAATTAAAAAATTGAAATGAGAGACTTTTCCCTGAAAGTTTTGGCCAAAAATGTGGATGCGCATTATCCACAGCAAAATACAGTACTTTGAATAACCTCTCCTCTGACCTGAAATTCAGTTCATGGGTCTTGTCCTTTATCTTAATGTTGCCATGGCATCTGCCTCCAATTGTCAAACATGCCAACTCCTTCTGAGACCCGGTAGTATGCAGTAGGATAAATAAGTACATTAACTATAGAAAAAAATAACATTTAAATATAGAAATCAGTAACTGCATCTATGCCATATATGTGTCCATACAAAATTTTCAAACTCATTTGAAAACTTTGTCTCCTGATTGAGGACATCTGCAAAACTGCTACCAATCTTTCCTTGGCTCAACTAAGGAGAAAAGGAACCAAGTGTGCACAAGTTGGCCAAGTGAGTGGTGGGGGATCCAAGTGCCCCCAGGGGATGCTGGGAGAGTAGCATCACCTATTCCCTCAGGAGATGAAAAGGTGAAACCCCAACGAAGGGAGAATGCTGGGGACAGTCTCCATCACCACCACCTCCTTCTGGATTTCCCCTCACTAGGATTAGCTTGTTCAACAGATTCCTACACAGGTAAGAATTCCCCTGCATGAGTTCGCCAGTGAGTATCAGAGGTCCAGAGACCCCAGACTTTGCTTCAGCTCCACCTGGGACCAATCACCCTAAAAAGAAGTTCCTCCCACCATTCTGTCATCCCAGGTTCCCTTCCTTAAACCATATAGAGTGCCACAGCCTTCTTCCTCGACCACATTTTCCTGGCTCACCCTTACTTAATCCCCAAGACTTAAGTCACAGCACTCCTCCGGGGTCAGGTGTCTCTTTTGTGGGCACATGGTGCCACTCTCTGCTCATGGCCCTCACCCAGCACCCTGACATTGTCTGGTGCTCCAGGTCACCAGTAATCTTAGAGCTCCCTGGGAGCAGGGATGTCTAACTCCGACATCTTGTCCACAATGCACAACATAGCAGGTATCCCAATAATAGGAAAGGAAAGAAGGAAGGAGGGAGAGGAGAAGTTACAAGCTGAGCACTCTCTGAGAGGGGCAGAAGAGGGGTCAAGAGCACTCACAAAGTGGGGATGGGGAGAAAGGTGACAACTAGTTGGGTATTTCTGAGATTTTCAGATTCTTAGCTCAAGGTCACCTAAGCAGGCTTGACTAATGTTACACTGAGGAAATATTCCACCCCACCTCTTTAAAAACAAATGCCTTCCAGCAATGACCAGAAGTCTTTACATCAACACATGGCTTGAAATTTCAGGAGCTGTCAGCTCAATCCCCTGCAGAGGCTGACTTCAGTGAGAACTGGCCCAGTGAGACTGCTCTCACTTATCAGCTGGCTAGGCACATGCCTTGAAGCAAATGCCCGGCGAGGGGTAAGGTTGGGCAGCATGGGAAACCTGGGCAGAAGCTGGGAGGGCACCAGAAAAAGTTATCACACCCCAGTCCCAGACCCACTTATCCTCCCCAAGATCCCAGTCTTGCAAAAGCATGAAGCTCCCATCTTGTAATGCAGTTGTTATTCTGACCCTCTACCGTGCACGGGTTTCTAACCAAGCTGCCCATCAGAAACAACTGGGACATTTTTGTCCCACACCCATGCCCAGGCAAACCCTGGACACTCTCATTTAATTAGTGTGGATCAGAGGCCTACCATTATTTTTCAGATGTAGGTGTTTCTGCTACGTACCCCACATTGAGAACCACTGGGCCCCCAAAAGAGGCAAAGGTCCTCGTTTCTGTCTAAAGCTACTTTCCAAGGATTTGTTTCATGTCCTGGTCTCCACATTTCCTTAGGAGGATTAACCTGGGAGACTTCTACTCTCCACAGAGGAGCTGTGACCACAGAAGTAGGACTTCACTGTATGCCAAGAGGTTAACCACATCAAAAATGGTGCCTACTATCAAATCTACAAAGTAGCTCTGGTCGCTGGGGGTGGGAGGCATTTCCATATGTGACTCCGTGCCCCTGCACCCCAGCGTCCCTCGTCCTGTCAGAGGAAGGTTAGGTGTGGCCAGGTAAAGGTAAGTGTGGCAGGCCCAGGCTCAGGGCAAAGACTGGGGACAGGCATTTCTCAGAAAGAGGGCTGACATCCAGGGCATGACTTTGGAGGGAGAAATGGCCTGGCTTCATGTTAAGGGGGAGGGTGCTGAGCAAAGTGGGCCAGAACCCCAGGACCAGCACTGCCCTCCCCACCTGAGTCTTTGCCAAAGTACTTAACCTTCCTTGACTCCAGAGTCACCGTCCTTAAAATGGCGATAACGATTTTATTTACTTATTGGGATATCTAAAAAGATCAAATGCTATAAAAGTGCTTTGTCATCCAAAACAGGGTTCACAAAATCACAGCACTGCCCAACAGTGAGTCAGAAATGCAGAATCTCAGGTCCCGCCCCAGCCTTGCTTCCACAATCTTCATGTTCACAGGACCTCCGGAGCACCAAGCAAGCACCCAGTAGACATTCCTTTTACCCAGCAGGCTCCCTGCTTCTCCTCATCTCCTTCCCTGCCTTTAATTGGCTCTGACTGTTCACAGTAAGTGGTTAGGACCCCTAAGCCAAGTAGTGTAGTGCTGGAGATCAGTGGGGTTTTCCAATAGCTGGGGGGCTCAGGGTCATTGAGAGCTTACAAGAAACAACGATGTGTAGGCAAATCAATCCCCTGACTGTGACAGGCAGATAATGGTTTAAAATGAAGGGAGCCTTGGCCAGGTGGCTCAGTTGGTTGGAGCGTTATCCCCTATACCAAAGGGTTGCAGGTTCAACTCCCAGTCAGAGAACATAACTAGGTTGTGGGTCTGATCCCCAGTTGAAGTGCGTATGAGAAGCAATCAATCAATGTTTCTCTCTTACATTAATGTTTCTCTCTTTCTCTCTGTCTCTCTCTCCCCCCCCAACCCCTCTCAAATCAATAAACATATCCTTGAGTGAGGATTAAAAAAACAAATAAAATGAACGGAAACCTACCCACACGTCATTCCTGCCATGGTCCTCCCCCTTGCTCTCTGCATCCCATTCATGGCACAGCAGCAAGGATTTTACCCTCCCTGTCTCCTGAGACCAACCCTTTCTCCTGGTTTCCCACTCACAGGCCAAGGACAACCAACCAACCATTGCATCCTGCTGCTGGACCCCTAACTACCTCTTAACTGATCTCCCTCTTCTCCCTGGCCCCCTCAAATCTGTTCACCCTAAAAGAGGAACACAAATAGCCCATCAACTCCAGACCAAGTCTCAAGGGGCAATTCCAAAGAATAGGAACCTCTCATTGGTATGCTTCGCTATCCAAACCCCTCAGAGCAGCATTCTTAGCCCTCTTAGCCCCCATTTCCCACCAAAAAAAGAATATTTGAAAGTCAAGAGTCTCCTATTTGGGCCGAAGTGGCTTTTGCCTGAGTAGAAGGCATGGGGGAAAAGTGCTAAAGAGGAAAAGGAAGGAACAGGAGGAAAAAGAGAATAGCTAGGTACAGTCAGCTATCACACTTCACCTAGTCCTGAGGGAAGGGGAGGAGTTTTAAAACACAATGTAGACTATCTGGGTCAAAGGAACATGTTCGTACATAATTAGTCCTGCCCCAAAGAGAAAGAGTCACACAGGGAGGAGACTCGGAGCTAATGAATTGCTCAGCATCACCCAACTCTTGGGCCAGAACGTTATGTGCATTCCAGATCCAGAAAGCCCCAGGTGAGCCTGACACAGAGGGAAGCTGGGAAAGAGCCCATCTGTGAAAATCGGGCCCTCGATGTTGGAAAGTCCAGCCACCCCCAACCTCTTCCTATTTTGAGTGACCTGCCCATCCCACATGGCCGTCTTCTAAATGACCTTGTACCCCCTGTGTGGGCTCCACACCAGGGGCAATGCTCATGCCCAGTTTGAGATGCATGGGACACAACCTCCCCCAAGTGCCCACGCCCTCCTCTAACAAGTCAACAAACCCTTTTTTGTGAGAGACAGGAGCTCTGGACACCTACCTACGTATTGAGAGGCAGTTACAGAAGCAGGAGAGATAGAGCATCTTGACCTACTTTGGGTTGAGTGAGACACTTGGCCCTGTCCCTTCTCACTTTGGTCTGCCTTTGGGCCTGGACCAGCAGGCAGTTCATGCTCTCTTTCTGACCCCACTCCAGCCTGAGCTGTACCCGTGGCTGGCCCATCCTGCACAGAGCACAAATCTCCAATCATGTAGCTCCTACTTGCCTGGCTAAATTCTTCTTCCTGTGTCTTTTGCTGTTTCGTTTTCTGTCCATATGCCTGCAACCCCTTTCAGCTCTTTTCAGAGAAAAAAAAAAAGTTATCTTATGAATAATCAACCAGTCCAGTGGAGCTTTGCTTGTAGAAGGTCTATACTCAGAAGTACTCATTAGAGTCTACTCATCCTGCTACATGCAAAGGAGGGTTTGCTTCCTTCAATGGCAGCTCTTACATTTCCTTCATCCCTCTGCTAGCGTCCTTACCACCCAAGTCTCTGAAGGGCACCCCAGGAGCCAAGCCCACCAGAGTCAAAAGGACCTCAGAGATCACTTGCCTCGGCCTGCCATGCAGTCCAGGCATCCTCTGGCAGCATGTTGGGACAACGGACACATTCCTGCCCATGTGCTCGTATCAATGGTACACAGAAGTGAATGCAAACCAGAAGGGCCACGCTGCCCTCACAGACCAGAAATGGACTCAGATGTGGACTTGGAGCACGATTTCCCTCCCTTTGGATCAGCAGGGTTTCCCTATTCAAGTTCACCTTACAGAAGACTGGTTCTCTCTGTACATCGAGAGGAATTTCACCAAGGCACACTGTTCCTAACACCAAACACGCTTTCAGAGTCAATGAGAGAAGCCACAGCTCCCCGGACAAGTGTACTTTTACCCATAAGCCTCCTTCGTGGTGCGCTAACCTCACGTCCAATTTCTGTCTGGGTGGTTAGGACCTGGCAGCTGCTGGAGCCCAGGGAACGGTGTCTTTCCTGGGTCGTACCACTTTGGTCCCCAGCACCATCACCCCGAGTTTCCATTCCCCTTCATCCCCTCTGTGAAGCGTCACCTGGAGTGGCTTCTGCTCCATGATGGTGATATCTCGGGATGCAGTGCGATTGCCGTCGCGGAACTTGAGGGGGCGGTAGACGCAGCACATGGTGAAGCAGACCATGTAGGACAAGTACAAGGCGCCCAGCAGGCAGAAGTAGGGCCGCCCGTAGCGCTTCCACTTGAGGCTCACCAGCTGCTTCACAGGCGTCTGCTCCAGGATCTGCCGAGCCTGCCATGGAAGGAGAATGTCGCTTGTAGGGGGACCAACACAGTGCATAGTGCTGGGTTTCTCACTGGGTCCCCAGATGGGCAGGGCGCTCACCAGCTATTACATCTTTCAATCAGTGAATCAGTCATTTTGTTTTACAGGCAACCGGTCAATTTCTACTATACGCTAGGCCTTGTGCTATCGCTACAGGTAAACTATTACAGAATGGAACACAACACACGATAGCATCAGGGAGGCTTTGCAGGATGAGCAGCGGAGAGTTGAGTGAAAGGAGAGTTGGGAAGATCATTCCATGCAGTAGTAGCAGTTGCCAAGGCAGGGAGGTATGCGAAGCCATTTGCAGGGGAGGTGTGGTTGGGGATAAGGGACAACAAGTTGGGAGTGATGGGCTGGAGTTACAGTGAGTGAATTAGATAACGGCCAGATCACCCTACATCTTGAATGCTAAGGTGGGGAGTTTGAAAATTTTTTTCTGAGCATAATGGGAATTAACTGGGAGTTCAAGCAAGAAAGTAGCCAGGTTTGTTCTAGAAGTCTTGTGGTGTGGAGAAGAACTATAGAGGACCCAGGTCGTAGGATGGGGCACTGGCCTAAGCCAGGTGGGCTGGTGCTCTGCCTTAACTACATAGTGAAAAGGTAAAGATACAAATGAGAGAGGGCGATGGACATCTGAGAAAGCAGGGGAAAAAAGGAAAATTCAAAGCACAGTTGGAGAGATTAACCATTGGCGAAAAGAATATCTTTTCCACTGAACCTAGAGAGAAGAGACGGAGCCCAGGGCCCAGATACGCTTGGCAGGACAGGGCAGGAGGGTCAAGAGGTTCCAGCCATAAGGTAGGAGCCTGGGTCTTCCGATGGAAGTAAGGCGGAAGGCAGTGCGGGATGGAAAGGGAGCTAGAAAGGAATCTTGAAGGAAGAGAAAAGAGGCTGACCAAGGCAAGGGCCACACCTACGGGAGAACATTGAGAGCCAGCTGAAATCAGAGACCAGGAATCTGTGCTGAAACCGTCTACCCGAGAGGCTAAGGCTCTAGTTCCTAAGAAATCCTGCACAAAGTTTATCTGTTTCCAGAAATGTTTTATGAGGAAGCTCATAGTGTGTTGGCCACTCACCCTTTTGTTCTGTTCATCAGTACTTACCATCATCTGAGTTTATGGCTCTAGAAATTTTTCTAGGAAATTAACTAGCAGATAAACAGCACAAGATATACTTGGCCGCTATCTTGGAGGTTCCCAGAAGCTCGAAGCATTTTCCTCTCTCTCCTTGTCTTCCCTTCAGATCACTCAGCTCGGCCCTATCTGGACAGTCCCTGCTTTTCCTTCTCCGGAAGGCTCTTTTTTCCCTGTTCCTGGTGATTCCCAGCTCCCCCTTGAAGCCCCAGCTCACCTACTCCGGGGACACTGTCTCTGGCCCACCCAGCCTCCACTTTGCTGCCACTGTACACAGCACAAACCCCCGGGGGTGGTCTAGTTTGTGCTCTACTGCAGTTATTGAGGAAGATACCAGGCACTGTGTTGTATTTATTTCTGTATTCTCAGTTCCTTGTACAGCACATGGGGCACAGAAGGTGCTCAGGATGCTGAATGAATGAATGAATGGATGGATGAATGAATGAATGATAGGAAGCAATGTCTGTTTGGAGAGTTCCTCAGCTGAAATGTCAGTAGGAGAAAGGTAAGGGAAAGGGATAACAGCTAGGCAGAGGGAGAGTGTGGTCAGGAAAAGGTGCTGATTGGTTGATTGGACTTTTCTCCCAAAGGCCCCAGGCGTATCACATCCATCTGTTATCAGGTGAGGGAGTGTCCAGAGCCCAGAACCTCAGCAAATGGATGGACTCTGCCCAGACACATGACAGTCCCAGATCCTCCACGCCACCCGTACCTCCCGCTTCTTGGAGGAGACCACCAGCTCCAGAAAGGACACCTTCTCTCCCCAGGAGTCGATCTCTGTGAGGTCGTAGAGAGTGGAAGTCAGCGGCCCGCAGGTCCACTGGATGTGCTTCCGCTTCTGCATGAGGTGTTGGAACATCTGTGAGGACACAGCAGGGAGTTGGGGGGTCAGTGGGGGAGAAGCCGGTCAAGGGACCACCACCATCATTGAAGAGCCGGGTGCCCGCTCCTTGGGACTGACCGACAGTTCTGAGTTGGCAAGCCTTTGATTACATGAACCTATGTATTATATTTTGGTTATCTCTTCTTCCCACACACTGTATAAAGATCTGAAAGGAGAGGACAGGCAAAGGGAGCAGGACTTGGGGTTCCCTACAGATCTTCTGAAGGACACATCTCAGGTCCTCCTGAGCTGGGGATTCCCAAGGCTGTGCCTTTTAGAGACGGAGTTGGAAGCGAGGGACCACCACCCTTTGGGGGAGTTTGGGAGAAGGATCATGAGAACAGCATGTGGGTTTGGGGGCGTGCCCCTCACCACAGTGTTGCCCTCCACGCCCGCCAGCTTGAAGGGGGTGAGGCCCTGGTGGTTGGGCACGAGGTCCAGGGGCTGCAGGCGGCCTCCGCGCCCGTCGTAGGACAGCAGCAGGTTGTACATCTGGCAGGCAGAGGTCTTGTTGGGCTGGAAGACGAGGATGTGCAACACTGTGTTTCCTGGGGGAGGACACGGGTGTCACGTGGCCACTGGACCCACTGTCCCAGCCCCTCCGCGCCCCTCGCTTCCTGCTCCCAGCGCTTACCCAGGGAGTCCTGGGCCCGGATGTTCGCTCCGTGTTCGATGAGCAGACGCACGATCTCCTCATTGCCCACGCAGGCAGCGAAGGACAGAGGGTGCTCCCCTGGGGACACGGAGGGCTCTGGAGCATGAGTGCGGGCTGGGGCGTGAATTCTCCCAGGGACTGCCTGTTCCTCCCCACCTCTCGGTGCTGGGCTTGGGGACACTTGTCAGCAGAACCAGAGGCAGGAAGGGTGCGGGAGTGGCTCTGGCCTCAGGCCCTCTCAGGGCCGACCCCAGCCCCAGCCTCCCAGGCACGGGGCACAGGGCCCCCCTCTCTTGCCCACCACTCACCTCCCTCCCCCCAGGCCTGGCCCTGGCTCTCACCAAAGTAGACGTGGTTGTGGGGGCTGTGGCGGAAAGCTGAGCCCGTAGCTCTGGCAGAGATGCTGGCCCCGTGGGCGAGCAGGGCTCGCACCAAGTTCACATTCTGGTTCAGGATGGCCACGTGCAGTGCAGTCTGGCCTGGTTCAGAGAGAGCCCTCAGTCGTGGGGTCTGTGCCCAATTCCTTCAGGCACACCATCCACCCAGCTTGCAGGATGTCCCTAAATGTATTTTTACTCTTGGCTCAGCAGAGTGACCTGGTGCCTAGGGGATTGAGTCCCTTGGCTGTCTACGGCGTGGCTGGTGGGTGTGGGGCATGATTCCAATCACTTTAGTATTGCTGTGAGAGAGAGTCCTGTCTGTCCAGGCATATGAAAGTGGTTGAAGGAAAATAATAAATGACTCAAGGAAGCTATGTAAGCCAGGACCAGAATCGTTGTATTCTTCCCAACTTGGGGGCTCTCACATGCAGACCCCCCCACCTTCATTCCCACCTTGAGAACCTGGGCACCTCCTCACCTACGAAGGGCTCATACAGGGTGGGTTCCAAGGCCAGGTCCGGGGCAGCCTCCATCAGCACCATGGCCACCTCCAGGTTGTCGTAGAGAGCTGCTATGTGCAGCGCCGTCTCCCCCAGGGCCCCTGGAGCACAGCAGGACAGGGATGTCAAACCTTCCCCTTGTCCCCGTTGCAGGAACCGGAAGTCCGGGCCTTGGGGCCTGTCCCCATCCCAGTGAACTCTGAGCCCACCTCTTTGTCGCAAGTCACAGGCTCCATCCAGCAGAAGTCTCTTCAGGGCGCACAGGTCATTGTTCTTGGCTGCCCAGAGCAGCGGCGATTCTCGAATCCTGCGGGGAGTGAACAGGAGGAGTCAAGCAGCGGCAGGGCTACAGCGAGGCCAAGAGCAGAGAGAGGCCTCACATCACATGCGGTCCTTCCAGACCAGGGCGTCGGGGCTTACTGAGTGGGAAGCTCGGCAGAGGGCTGCCGCACCCAGGGGAGGACGGCCAGGGCTACGGAACGGGTGGGGGGCCCTGGCAGCTCAGGGAGGAAGCCTTAGGTCTGGTTGAATCCATCCAAGCCATGTAAACATTTCAGGAACCCGGGGAGCTGGAGCAGGTCAGAGAGGTGAAATTTCTACCCCCAGTTGACACCCTCACCTGCTGAACTGGCTTTCTGTCTCACCAAGGGGAGCTTGGGAGATCAGAACTGGCCAGGGGTTAGAGCCGGGGACGTTGATGCGCTGCTCAAGTTCTGATTACCCCCCTGGGCTGTTTGGATACACATCCCTGCCTGGGGGCAGGAAGAGTTCGGGGTGAGGTATGGAGGGTCTGTTCCTTCTGGGTTTGGCCCTCCAACGGAAGGGTCTGGACCCAGGTATACCTGAGAAGGAGCCCAGCTCGGAGCTTCTCTGACGGCAGGACTCGGAGTGAGCAGGGCAGCCCCGTGGAGACGCCTGTCCCAGGGCACCGCCCCGGTTCATCTGCCCTCCCCCCGCCTGGGTGAACCAGACACAGGAGAAGCTGAGCCAGTCCTGCCAGGCAAGGAAGTCTCAGCTGGCTACAAAGGTGACCACAGGGTCTGGCAGGTTGAGGGTCATGAGGGAGAGACAAACTGACTGGTGACCATGGTGTCCCCCAACCTCAAATTCCTCTCCTCCTGTCATCACGGGAGAAAGTGTTTCACTTCAAGAAGCAGCTTTTTTAAATCTCAAGGGGGAGCCGGGATCTGCCCCCATTTGGGGAAGCACTCCCTGGGGGCACCGGCAGCGTGAGCGACAGCCCCTGCCCCTCTCACTTGGACCCTCAGTCCGAGCGCACTCAGCTCGGGGCGGCAGGGCTGGGCTTCCCGAGTCCAGCCCTGTGTGGAGGGCCCTGTACTCAGCCCCTTCTCCCCGGGCCTCCAGCCCACTGCCCCCCTGCAGGGCGGGTGCGAGAACCCAGCTCCATCTCAGAGACTGTCCTAATCCCCTGTGAAGCAGGGACGGAGGCGGGGAGGCCCAAGGTTCCATCCATCACAGGGCCTGGGGCGGGTGTCCACGAGCAAGCAGGAGGCCTTTCTGGAATGGATGCTTAGACTGCACCCAGCCCGCCACTCAATTTACAGGGCCCGGCACGCAAAACGGGAGTGCAGAACTCCTTGTTTAAAAAAGTGCTAAGAATTTCAAGATAACAGAAGCGCATTAAGTGGCATGCAGGGCTTTTCCGAGGCCCGGAACCGTGTGGAACTGTAGAGGCCGCCTGCCCGGTTCAGTTCAATTCCCCGCTCTTCAAAGGGAGACAAGGCCGCCCAGCGCCCGTAAGGCAGAGGCCCGCCCACGGGCTGGGTCCCGGCCCTGCCTGCGCCCCGGGGCCTGGACCTCGGGGCTAACAAGCCTTGAAATGACCTGCCCCCAGGTGATCAGCTCCACCTGACCCGAGCATCCCAGGTGCAGACAGAGATTCCATCAGTCTGTGTCCTCGGTTCCCGGCGCACCAAATCGCAATGAGCTGACCAGGGGACTTTCCAGTGTCCCCTGTGCTTCTTCCCTCCTCCGTTGGTCAGTTCCAGATGAACAAAGCTCTCCTCTTTCCAGGCAATTTCCCTTTGTACTAATGCTAATTCCTCCCTCTCTCTTCAACCAGCAAGACCTCGAAAGCCCACAGGGTCTCATCCATTCCCCTGCAACCTGCTCCCCACCAGCCTGCACCTGCCTGCACCCACCCCTCCCTGACACACTGGCTTCTGCTATCTTGTCCCGCAGGTCCCTCATCCTCCTCCCCCATCAGGCAGGCAGGTGGGATCCCTGCCTCTGAATCTACGGAATCCACATTCAAGGTCCCCGTGCCAACCCCCACCATCCCCCCTAGAGGGGCAACTGGGGTTGGGTGACTGTATGTAATGAGCGGCTGGGGGGAAAGGGCATGTCCAAGTGCCTGGCGCTGAATTCTGGGGATGGACCCGAGAGGGCAGGAAGGTTTGCGGGTCAGCCAGAGCTGGGATGCCGCGAGACTGACCGGACAGCCTACCTCTTCTGTTGCAGCAGATAGACCTCGTCCAGACGCTGGTCCCAGTCTTTCTCTCGGAACAGCCAGGGGGTGAGAAGCTTCTGGAGGTGGGTCCAGGACCCTCTCAGCTGGGGTGGAGGAACGCGCATGTCCTCTCCTCTCCTCGCAGGCACTGGCGGGTGATGGGCGAGGCAGAGCAGCAGGTCCAGCACTCAGCAGCTGCTGAGGCAGTGGCAGCGTTTGCTTGGGGTGTGCAGCGTGCGGCCGTGGAGGTGTGTGTGATTGCTTGCACGTGTACCGAGACTGGCTGTCTCACCAGGAGAGAGCAGCTTTACCTGGAGTGGGGAGGAGCTCTTTCTAGAACGAACCTCTGGGACACAGATCCTGCCCTGGAGCCAGGGGAAAAGAGGGGAGGGAACTTTGTTCCCGGCAGTGGACTGGGGCTGAGATCTGGATAGGTGAGGGGTGGGGCAGAGCGCTCCGGACGGGAATAGGGCAAGAGGCCTGGAAGCTGGGTCCCACCAGCTTGTCTGGCAGGGCTGCGC
Source organism: Phyllostomus discolor (assembly GCF_004126475.2). NCBI lineage: Eukaryota > Metazoa > Chordata > Mammalia > Chiroptera > Phyllostomidae > Phyllostomus > Phyllostomus discolor. The sequence goes on from NC_040912.2 coordinate 85,993,600, forward strand.
GAGCAGGAAGTCCAGTCCTGCAGCCGGGCCGTCAGCCAGGCTAGAGCCCTGGCTCCCTGGGCTCTCGCACCTCAGCGAGGTGAGCGTGCTGTGCCTCAGCCTGCTCATCTGTTCTCTCATGGACGTGGCTGTGAGGCAGGATCCTAAGCTCAGTGATGTTGGTTCTCCTTCTACAGATGAGCACAGGGAGGGGCTCCTGGCCAGGGCTGCTTCTCTCCTTGTGGTTCTTTATCCCTGTCCTCAGCCCCGCCACCCTGCCTCTCACATAGGGTCTGGCCCCCCGCCCCTCCTTTGTGAGAAACCCACGGTGACTCCCCTCCCAGCTTTTTGGAGACACCCCGAGAGAAGACCTACAGGGGACCTTGCGGTTTCACAGAGGCTGGGCAGCTCGGAGTGAGGGCAGGTGGGGGGAAGTTCCTCTCTTCCCCAGGAACAAGGCAGTGAGAGGGAGGGGTAAACCCAAGAGAGCGTTCTGTGATGATACCACAGTCCTTTTCTCCTCCTGGTTGTTTTCAAAGCGGAACATACCCATGACTGAACTGTGTGGCCGTTCAATAGCCCTAAGAGGTAGGTGGGACTAAGCAGGGGGATTCTCTTCATTTCATAATGGGGAGACCAAGCCCAGACAGGGAGTGTGATTCCCCACAGCCAGCAGCAAGCCTGGAACTGGCTTTCAAGTGGAAACCTTAGGTCTGGACCACACGCCACGCCTTGTTGCTTCTGGGGGAGCTTCTGCCCATACTGGTGTGAGAGGCCTGGGGGGAGACAGGTGGGGGAGCCTCCCCTTGGGGGTCTCCAGAAGCAAGGGGATGCCGCCTTCTTTTGCTGTAAGAAGGAGAGCAGTTTTTTCTAACAGCTGAAGGATGGACAAAATAACCTTTACAGAAGGACAAGAACTGAAAGGGAAGCAAATAAGGCCAGGAAGAGTAGAGGCCCAACGCCCCAGACAAGGAGAATGCACGCGCCTACCCAGTGGAGGGGGAGATGAGGGCTGGGGGCAGGGGAGGGGGTCACCTTGTGGGACGTTTTTCTGCTTTGCTGGGGGTTGAGCAGTGTGAGGTGGTAATAGGTTTTGCAGCCTTGGGATTTCCAGTCTAAGGAGATGGAGGAGCGATAAGGTTGAGGTGGGGGTTGTAGATGAGCTGATAAGCGGGGCGGCCAAGGCAAAGGAGCAGCACCCAGCCCATAAAGCTAATCTTGGAGGGGGGTGGGTGCGGGGTGGCCCGGTCCGAGCTGCATGGAGCAGGTGTGCCCCGTCCTTGGGTCCCGAAGGGGTGCGGGGTCTGCACCCTCTCGTTTGCCCTTCTGTGCCTGCCCATGCTCTCTCTCCAGTGGAAGGGGCAGGTACAAGCCGCTCGGAGGGGACCCAGGTGGTCCCACCTGTCCCAGCCGTAGACTAGAGACTTAGAAACAACTTCCTCATCTTTAAGGAGCTCTCTCTCCTCCCCTCCGGCTCTCCTCCCCGCCACTCCTTCACCTCTGTCACATTCCACACCACTGCCCTGCCTGGCCTTTGTCTCCTCTCCTGCTTCTGCTGCTTTCCCGGCTTCCTAGGGACAAGGGCCCACCCCTTCCCCCCAGCCTCTCTCCCTCAGGGAGCAGATTCCTGGCCCCACGACAATGCCTCAAAGTCCAGTGTGACTCAGTAATGCCTGCCAGGTGCCAACTGGTCAGGAGCAATGTCAGGTCCCAGAGTTCCTCGGTACCAAAGCAGCCAGCCTCTTACTCTGATGGGGTGAGGAGGAGGAACACGGGTGATGACTGGGTTTTAATTTATAGGAAATGCGCTCCCACCCACACGCCCGCGGCCACACAGGGGGAGGATGTGAATGCTGTGCTTGAAAACACTAATAGCGATGCTCACAGGATGGTGGAACTATTAGCCTTCTCTGTTTGTCACACTTCTTAAATACTTCTGTAATAAAAACAATTAAAAGGCTTCTTGGTTCCTTCAAGGATATTTCCTTTTCAGCACGAGGAGTTGGGCAGGCTGTTGCGGGGCAATAGAATTGACGGTGGTCAGTAGAACCAGTTCTTTCTACTCCCTCCTGTACCCAAAAGATGCTCCCCACCCCCAGCCACCTGCCCCCTTTAAGCTCACCAAGCTGGAGATGGCTTTTCTTTCCTCCAGGAACAAATAGGCTCCTCCCCCCAAATAGCCAGGAGGACATTTGAGGATTTTTTTTTTCCACCCAAGCATCATTCCCTGGACCTGTAGGTCAATGAGTCCAAAGTAGGGGTGAGCAGGGTTGCCTGCTTACTTGAATCTTTCCTCTCCCACCATTAAGTGACCTCCTGTCCTACCCCCCAGCCCCCCCTCCCCCGCCCGCCACCTGGCTTGGATCACCAGGAAGTGTGTGAGATAGGCAACAGGAGTTAAGACCTGTGGGAAGAAATATCACATGCCATGCCCCCTCCCAGAAAGGGTGCGTGCTTCTGGGCGTGTTCCTGCCCCTGTGTTGGGTGGTTCGTGCCGCTGGAATGTGCAGTGAGCTCGTTGGGGCAAATCGAGTGTGTCTAACATCTCCTCCCTCCTGTCCTTGTCCTCGCGCCCCTCCTGGGCCGCATGGCCTGTATCTGTTCCTGGCCTCCATCCTGTGTCCCTAGCCCCACCCTGCCTCATCCTTAACCGTCCTCTCTGCCCGGAGAAGCAGGTGGTAGTTAGCCACAGCCAGGGACTGCCAGCAGGTGGGTGCGTGTTCACCGGGGCCACGGGCAGGGGGGCAGCGGGCCACTGAGGCTGGTTTCTCCAGATCTGTTCTCAGGGCTCCTTGCCCCTCTGCCACCGTGCGTCTTCTCTGAAGGCTCTACCACCTCCTTCTACCACGCAAGGAGTTCAGTGAATGAGCCCCTGACAATGTCTCCTCTGTGTCTAAGAGAACACGAGGATGTACAATGAGGGAAGAGGCTGTTCCAGTCTATCAGTACGAAGGACAAAGGCCAGGATGGAGGAGGAAGGAGAGCATGGGTTCCACTTGGGCCCAGGGTGTCTCTGTCCTGATTCTCTCTCTCTCTCTCTCTCTGTCTCTGTCTCTCTCTCATTCTCTCTCTCTCTCTCTCTCTCTCACACACACACACACACACACACACAGCATGGATGGACCCTTCTCCTACCCTCCACCTCTCTCATTTTCAGTGGCCCTGAGTTCCATGCACAGCCCAGCACTTGCCGGTTCTCATTTCCCTGTGTTGTCTGGGCTTCCTCCCAGGCAAGCCACTTTCCTCAGAGAAAGGCTGCCTGGGAGAGTGGGGAGCTGTGACATTTAGAATCGACCGAGTTCATGGACATCTTGAGCGGCTCGTTGTCGTCTGTGTGATCACGAGTGGGTGAGTCACTTGTTTTGCGGACCTCGGTATCCTCATCTATCTAATGGGCGTGCCAACACCAGTGCTTTGAGACCTGCTTGCTGGAAGGATGTAATGGATGTGAGAGCAAATCACAAACTCTTAAGTCACTGGTGTTGCTCTCCCCGGTGAGGTTGAGCCACTGCGGTCATCCTCAAAGGTCCTGTCGTTCCCTGCCGGCCACTCTCCACTCTCTTGCCCAGTGATGGAACTCTCTAGTGAACTGGAGTGAGTCAGCCCATGGCTGTGATGTAACAGAGCTCATGAGGTCAAAGTCCTACGGAAGGGAAGGGAAGGGAAGGGAAGAAAACAGTGCTGGGAAGGGGTAAGGGCCGGGCCAGGGCCAGGGGAGGGAGGTGGCAGGTAGCCTGCTGGGCACTGGGGAGCAGGAAGGCCGCAGGCGGTGAATGGGCAGGCCCATGACTTCCCTGGGCTCCCAGCTCCTCAGGGCAGCGTTTCTGGCAACCCTCCTCCTGCTGCTGCAGGTGAAGGGGGAGGAGCCTCAAAGAGAGAGCCCAGGCCCCAACGAGAGGAGTCAGGAAGAGAAAATACCCTCTGCAGGTGAGTAGAAAAGGGGCACACCATTTGGAGTCTAGGGACCCAGAACTGTTTGTAGTCCGTCTCAGATTACTTATCAGGTTAGAGCGAAATCTGAGAGAGGTTCAGGTTGTGGGAGAATACCCCGATCCCCTATTATTGCAGTGAGAGGGAGGCATGGGAAAGGCCCGCTCGTGGGGCCCCATGCAGGCCAGTGGGAACTGCACGGGGCTTTCATGCGTAGGAGCGCAGATGCACCTGTCTGGGAACAGGGCCTCTGGTTCTCCATCTTTCCCTAAGACGGGCTCTCACTCCCGAATGATGAGATGCTTCGGAAGAGGCTGTGTGAGTTGGAAGAGGAGTGTGAGTGCTCTGGAGTTGGAGCTGTGGTTGCACACAGCCCAGGAGGCACCTCCAGATGGAATGTCACCTCTCTGATCAAGGATAAGGACATGGGCAATTGAGTTAAAAGCCCCAGGCCCAGCCCTGGCTGGCGTAGCTCAGTGGATTGAGTGCGGGCTGGGAACCAAAGTGTCCCAGGTTCGATTCCCAGCCAGGGTACATTCCTGGGTTGCAGGCCAGAACCCCCAGCAACCACACATTGATGTTTCTTTCTCTCTCTCTCTCTATCTCCCTCCCTTCCCTCTCTAAAAATAAATAAATAAAATCTTAAAAAAAAAAAAGCCCCGGGCCCTAACTGCTCTGGTATTCTCACTTCTCCCCTTCCCGGGGCAGGTCAGGATCAGTATTTCAGCATCCTCCCCTTGCTCCTGTTGCAGACCAGAATCAAGAGCAGTACGAAGAGTACTTCGTGGCCTCCTCAGTGGGCGAGAGTTGGCAGAAGGTGGACATGGCCCAGCAAGAGGACGACAAGACAGTGGAGGATGCCGCAGTTTGCGAACACCTATTCGACCTAGCCTTGTGCTTAAACCTGGCCAGTGCCATGGTTTTTTTATGAGGGACATTGAGGATGGGATGGTTTTCTGGGCCCTGGGTGAGGACCTGGACAGCTACCTCTGCTTCATGATAGCATACTGACCCTCTGTCCCCTGGGCTCCAGGTCACTACTCCCCAGGGAGACATCCACGCGGCTTCCTGCCCTCCTCGCCTCCCCCTGCTCTGAGCTCCGTCTTCCAGGGCCGGAGGCACCAGGCCTGTGCCCTCCTCTCTGTCGCACCTCCCCTGGCCTTGTTCCGCACCACAGATTAGGGGGAGGAGGCAGCTACAATAAAAGCAATAAAACCCAGCAAAACAGTCAGGCGCAGATTTGTGAGGCGTAATCAAAGCCCTCCTATCTCTAACTGGTCTGTTTAATCGCCCGACGTCTGGGTCACTGGGCATTAGACCTGCCAGTCCACCCGTGATTGGTTCTCTCCTTTCTCGTGCCCGTGCAGCTCTGCTCGGAAGTTGCTCCTCTTCCCTGTTATGACTTTGGGGCGCAGAGCATAGCAGGAAAGAATCATTAAGATGCAGGCAGAAACCAAGTTCCAGGTTTTATTTTTGGAGAAGAAGGGACAGGACGATATCACCCTGATTCCACGGAGGAGGCACTGACACGTCCATACTGAGTTCTCTCTGGGAGCCGGGTTACCAGAGCTGGCAGCGGTGGGAGGGGTTCAGGAGGGCACCTTGTGGACACTGGAAATGTCTGGAAAAGGCTAGAGTGTTGCTGAGAGGCCCATGGACCCGAAGGGTGGGTGGGCTCTGAGTGTCCTGGGAGTCCTGCGTGCTGAGCTCCCTACACATCACCTGGGAAAGAAGGAAGGTCCACGGGGGGAAGGAGAGTAACAGGGAAGACAAGAGTCAGTAGGCAAGACCTGGCAATGAGGTGGTAAGTAGGGACAGCAGGCAAAGACAAGACTACGGATGCGAATGAGCCAGGGCCATGAGGAGAAAGGAAGAGTATCTCCCAGCTGTAGGTGATTGAACCTGGCCCTAGGCATTCGGGACAGAGCCTGGCCTGTGGAATCAGACCATCTGTAAGTGACCAAGGGGTGGGGTCTACTGGGAGAATCCTGTAAGTGGGAGTTTAAGCATACTGAGGAGTTGGGGGCAGCATCTGTTGAGGGAGTACCTAGTGCATGGTGCTTGGATTGTACCAGGTGCGGACCACACCTGGGGGCGAGGTCTTTGAGGAGATGCATAGCCTATAGACAGCCTGTTAAAGCTCATTTTTAAAAGGTGTTTGTATTTCCAGGGCAGAAATGCAAGGGGAAAAACGTCGCGCTCCTCTCAGGGAGGGATTTGGGAGTAGAGTGTCGTTGCAGTTGCTGTTTGAAGGGGATGCTAAATGCGGCAGGAGAATCTGTAGCAATATGGAAGGATAGGCCGCGGGGGCCATGTGAGAAAGGATGGTGGTAGGGACATGTCGCAGGAGGTGCCTGAGGAGGAAGAGATTCTTTAAGCATTACAGAGAGGGAATTCATCTGACACAGAGCAAGCCGTGCGGGACATGGTGAGTGCCTACCTGGGCATAGCTCCGGAAGAACAGTTGCTGGGGGGTGAGGTCCAGGTTGGGCAGGGTGGCCTCCCCACGGCGCCATAATAGCCTCTTGTTGTATGCCTAGACATGGCGGTGGGATAGGGAGGAACCCTTAGGCGCTGGTGCCCTGTACGCAATACCCAAAACCCGTTCACGGCCCCCTTTCCCAAGTTTTGCACGGACACCTTGGTCTGAGACAGGAGAAAATGGACTTGTCAGGAAAACCCATGGATGTCCTAGAAAAGAGGGATCTGTTCGGTAGGAGGGGGGTTCCCAGGTGGCGACTCTTCAGGGGGATGTGAAGGGCAGAAAGCTTTGCAGCTGTGTTTGCATGAGGATGGTAGAAGGAAAAGTAGGGGGCAGGGTGTCTGTCTTCCTGATAAAAGGAGACCCTGGCCCCTTGGGGGATGAGTCACCTGCAGGGCGATGGCCAGCGCCCCCACGTCGGCGGCGCTCTCCAGAAGCAAGTGGAAGCCACCGAAGGAAGTTCCGCCAGGTGAAGGAAAGGCAGCGTAGCCTCTCTCCAGGCACTGCAGCTCCCTCTCTAGGGCGTAGGTGTCACAAGCCAAGCAGTTCCCAGAGAATACTGTGGGAAACGGGGCCAGGGGAGAAAGCTGTGAGGCCTGGTGTGGGGCTGAGGGCGTGGGGGCGCCACAGACCAGGCCGGCCCCAGAGGTACTGCGAAGGCTCAGGACTGCCCAACCCGGAGCCCTCCCCTTCTCCTCCTCGAGGCCCGTGTTCCCCGTGGCCCCGCCTCCCAACGGCCCTCTGTTACCCACAGAGCTGGTCGAAGATGTGCAACAGCTCGCGGGCCATGATACTACCAGCAGCGCCAAAGTTCACAGCCCTAAGGAGACAGGGTGGGTCTTACCCCCAGAACCCTGCGACAATTTTAGCCCCAGTCCTCCAACCACAAGTCCCATCCATTGTAACATCTGCCCATCTCTCTTAGGACATGTCCTGCCCTCCCTCATGGAATGGCCTGTACCTCGGGTAGGCGGGGTGAAAGAACGGTGGTTGTAGGAGTCCGGCGGGGAAGACCACCACGTGGTCAGATACTGAATAGTAGGCCTTGACCCCCCAGGGAGACACCTGCCACCTGTGGGAAGAGCACACAGGAACACCAGCTCCATCTTTCACTGCCCCTCCCCGAGACACGGGCAGTAACCCAGCTACTTTCACTGTTCCTGTCTCCCTGGGCCCCGGCTCATTCTCTTGCTAATCATGGGTGGGCTTCTCCGGGATTCGGTATCTGTGTCTCCTTTGCTCTCATACCTGTGGTGGGGGAAAGGCTCCAAGAAGCTCTGGATGATTCTGGCTCGACGGGCTCGAATGCCACTCAGGAAGGACTGCAGGAAGTTGGGTCCGAGGCGTACCTGGGAAGAGGCAAGAGGCGACGAGTGTACACGCACACCCACATGGCCCGCTGGCTGCACTGGAACCCAGCCAGATACGCCACGACACGCGGACATCCCCCATACAGCGGAAACTAGCACGATACCACCGCACCACCAGAGGGCTGGACAGGCCTCACGGTCCGCACACAGATGCACACGCTCAGGCGGGTCAGGGGAATGCACACATGTATGTGTGCACACACACACATCGTGACCTGAAAAGGTTCCTTTCTTTTGCTGGCAAGACCCACAGTGTGGCTGTTTGCCCATGAGGCCTGGTGGGCAAGGGGCCAGGAGGGGGTTCTTTTGGACTACCCAGGGAGAGCGGTAGGTCTGCCACTCCAGGTCAGCAGGTGGAGGGGTGGTGAGGGAGTTGAGGACAAAGGCAGGGCGGTCAGGGGCAGGGACCCACCTCACTGTATTTCTGGCTGGCAAGTGCTGGCGTCATGGCCCCTCCAGGGGCCCCCATCTCTACCTGCAGCCTGGTGACCTAGGGAGAGACACGAGGTAGAAGGAACCCAGCTTCCCCTGTCTGTCAGAGGGCATTTCTCCTGCTCACTGCCCTGTCCCTGCCTTTTATGTTGTCACTAGGGTGTGCGTGCCGCATGCTGGTGTTTAAACTTTCCATGTCCCCTTGGGCCTTTTGCACCCTCCTCCAGCCACTGGGATCTTCTGGTCCAATACTCAATTGCACTCAATTCCTTCTCCTGGCTCACCCTGTCCTGGGCCTCCTTCCGGGTCTCCTCATCCATCCAGGGAAGCCTTTGGAGGCGGGTAACAAGGGCATCCTTGATGGTAGTGAATAAGTCCATGGCCTGTGGGTGTGAGGGGCAGGGACAGAGGAACAGGATGAGGGTCAGCCTTGGTCCTGGGTCCTGCCCACTAGGCCTCTGGGAAGCAGCCTTGGCCCTGAAGAGCTGCCAGAGAAGGTGGACAATCTCAGAAAGAGAGAGCAGAAAGTGGTGTTTCCTAGGTGGCCAAAAACCCAGGGTAGAAAGATCTGCAGAGACAGGAAGGGAAGGTGGGAGGAGCCGGTCACTCCTGAGGGTCAACAGGGAAGACAGTTTCTTTCCGTGGGGAGATCTCAGCTTGCTGAGGTGCAGAGACCTGGTCCTTACTCTCAGCAGGCCATCCACACAGAAAGCAGAGGGAGGATGAAGAACATCATTCGTCCTGCTCACGGGGACCCTCGTCCTCATACCCTCCTTCTTAAGGCGCGCTTTTCCTCTCTCCATCTTCCTGGGTGCTCCGCATCCCAACAAGCTGAAGTCTCCCTGGCTTCACAACCTGACTGTGGAGTCATTGCTTCCCCAGCCACCTACCATCTAGTGTGTATCTTTTCTCGATGGAGGACAGTGGATGACAACATCAGGAGCCTGACACTTAGCCTCTCTGTGCTTCAGTTCTCTCTTGATAAAATTAGGATGATGCTAGGATGAAAGCAGTTCGAGCAGCGTGCTGACAAGAGTGCCAGGCACATGGACGGCACTCAAAATGTATTCAGTAGTTATTTATTTTCACTTCTTAAGATCCTATCATCCCATCCTCAGGTCGTTCCCTGCATTTTTTAAAGATCGTAAACAGGGAGTAGCCTTGCAGGTCATCGAGTTCAGTTTTCTCATTTTATGGTTGAGGAAACACAAGAGCAGGAACGCTGGGTGACCTGTCCGAGTTAGTGCATGTTGTGTACCCTTTGCGCCCCGTGGCCAAACGGTGCAGACTCTGGGGACGTAGCACGTCCTTCTTTGGGTTCTGTCTGCGTGACCGCCTGACTCCTTAAACGCATCACCATCAAGAAGGGCAAAGCCAACAGAATTAGGAGAAGGGGCGGGTTACGTGGGGAGGGGTGCAGGGACCGGGGCTGGGGAAGAGCTCTCACATACAGCACTCTGGGTGCTCGGGCCGAAGGCCTCACGGACAAACAAGGCTGCCAGGGCCGGCTCGAAGAAGGCTCCGGTCTCCTCCACGCACTGCATGCCTCGATCATAGGCGGGCTGTGGAGACAACGCGGGGTGAGCGGTTTCCATCAAGGGTCCTCCACATCTGTTTCCCAGGCCCGTCTCCCCTAGTCCTCCCCAAGGCCCCAGAGACTGCTCTCTTTTCTGGACATTCCGGGTTTGTCACACTTGACTCAGTTATCCGTCCTGCGGGGCACACGTGGGTTCAGTGCTGCTCCGCGACAAAGAGGCTCACTTTCCCAGGACTAGTCTCCTGAGCCTGGGTTGGGCGAGTCATCCTTATGGACAGCCTACTGGGTTTGAAAGCAAGGCCTCTCTCTGGGAGGCTTCCTTCTGGAGAATGGAAACACCCCGGGGACGGAGAGGACTAGGTGCCGATCCGCTCCTGTTCTTTGGCCACTTCCCTCCCACCCACCGCAGGCACCGCGCCGCCACCGGGAGCCCAGCCGTGTCTCCCCTTCCCGTGCTTCTTTGCTGAAAATGCAAATTAGAGAAGAGAACTCCTCTCCCTGTTCCACTGCCCTCTCCCACTCTCCAAATGCTTATCGTGGATCATAGGTCTTATAAAGAAGAGAGTCATCAGAGTGAAATTGGGGTGCAGATGCCATCCTGCACCTTGGTAGGAGAAGAGGACTGAAGAAAAGACTGGAGATGTGAATTCGGAGAGGTAAGTTGCTTACGGCCAGAGCCGGATGGAACGAAGAGGAAATAGGATAAGATGGGAGACATCTTCAACCTCAAAGGTGGGGAGACGGCTGGATAAAAACCCAAGACGCCTCTGGCAGCTGGGGTGCTTTTTCACAGCAGGACAAAAAGAGTAAGAAAAAGAGAGCTGCTGGGGAGGTTTCGGTGGCGGGCCTGGCTGGCTTGGAGAGTTGGCCAAGGGGCAGGCCCAGAGATGGTTAAGAGCAGGCTGAAAAATTGATTTCAGGGGCCAGGGTGGGAATAAGAGAGCTGCCCCAGGAACGGCTGGGCTGGGACTGAGGAAAAGCAGCTACTGTGCCAATTTGGGCTAAGCAGTGAAGTCACAAGACTTCATTCCTGTAACTGATTTACTCCCCTTAGAGCCCCTCTCAGGAGGGAGTTAGGCCGCCACTGAGCTCTCCTTCCCAGAGACTGGAGAGAGAGTTCCCAGGGCCCCCACAGAACAGGGGCCAGAAGGAGAAGGCCAGCAATGCCCTCATGAAGAAGTGAGTCCAGGGCCTGCCTATTAGGACGTTTATCATTTTGCAGGTGGCTCCAGACCCGGTCGCTCACACTGTGTGTTCTTGTCCCCTCCCCATGAGACCTGTCAAGGACCTGGTGAGAAGGAATGAGATACTTTCTCTAGCGTAGTAGTTGCAGCTCTGGAGCACAAATGTGAAATACGAACACAAGTGGAAAGGAACCCTGGGTCTGATAGTAATGACTGGGTCAAGGGCAGGCTCTGTGGGCCTCCTTCAGTGTCCATTCCCCACAGGCCTGCCTGCAACGAGCTTGGCTTTGAGGTGACACCAGGCACAGCAGCAAATAGCATCCACCCTTTCCACACCTCCTGGTCCTGGAGTTGTCCCCTGATCCCTTTCGCTGGTGCCTGCCCCTTTCTCCAACCGCCTTTGCCTGCTCCACACCGGTCCCCATGGCCTGGGCCACGGCAGGCCTTGAGCTGGTCACAGAGAGTAAAGGTGCTGCCTCAGGCTCACCCCCGTGCCACTCTGGGAATCATTAAACTGACTATTTCTTAAACACTCGGAAAATTACATGCAATGACTGAGGGCCCATCTAGGATCCCTGGGGACAAATAAGGTCAAAGTAATAGCGATTTCTCTGGTTAATAGGTTCGCCACACTAGGACATACCACCAACCAGGAGTCACAAAGTCAAACAGGGGCCATGAGGTGACATAACTGAGAGAAGCTGACCAACGTCAGAAGCACAGGATGTGGAGAGACGATGGCAACTGGGGGAGAGCATGCCCAGTCCAAACGGAGATGCTGCAAGTTTTTGCCCCGGCGGAGGCTAGCCCAGCTACGTCCAAGCATCACGTCACGTTTGCAACAACAAAGAATAAAAATGCAATTCTTGGTGTGCCATCTCCTCATTTTTGAAGCTTGGTGATTAATTCAAAGTTTATAAAAAGCTTCCAAGGCCAACAAGACACAGCGATAGGTCAGATCCACCCTCTAGGACCACCTCAATACTACCTCCGCACAGAGAATTCAGCATTTACCGAATGTCGGTTTTTAACTTAAACCTCAGCACTTCAGACACACCGGCTACGAAAGTGAGCCCAATACCTGAATCCAACTTCCTTACAGAGCTGTTCAAAAGATGAGATGAAACAATACATGGAAAATGCTCCGTAAATTCTAAACTGTCACTCCACTGGCATGATTTTCATTTCAAGAAGACATCTCATAAAACCACAAATTAAATCCTTGTGAATTAGATGGAGAAGTCTTTGTTGGATGATAGTGTAATTTGAGTGGATGCTCAGCGGGGCTGAGCCATAACAAAACATCAAAGATGAATGGCTCCAAGATTGTATGGGCTTCCCTGGCCAGGACTATGGAAAATTGTAAGATGCTCCCCACCTTACACGCCCTCTCTCCTTTTCCTGTTTTATTTCTCCATAACATGCATTACCACCTAAGATATTTTATTTAGTTAGTTTACTGACTTTCTTCATCCATTAGAATATAAGTGTCTGAGGGCAGATTTTGTTGTCTGTTTTGTTCACTGCGGTCTGTGGTGCCTAGAGAAGTGTCTGGGGTCTAGTAGGTGCTCAGGAAGCATGTGCTGCATAATGAATGGATAAATCTACAGGCCTGGCTTGACCCAACACTCTTCCCTCTTCAGAATCTTAACAGTAGCCCTGGCTGGTGTAGCTCAGTAGATTGAGTGTGGGCTGCGAACCAAAGTGTCGCAGGTTTGATTCCCAGTCAGGGTACATGCATGCGTTGCAGGCCATGACCCCCAGCAACCGCACATTGATGTCTCTCTCTCTCTCTCTCTCTCTGTCTCCCTCCCTTCCCTCTCTATAAATAAATAAATAAATCTAAAAAAAAAAGAATCTTAATAGTAGTCTAGACTCTAGATGAAGATACACTATAAAACTGCAAATGACCTAAGGTGGAAAAGGAAAGGTAATATAATGGATGAATGAAAAAAAAATTGAAGTTACCTGAATAATTTGGGCCACTGGGCTAAATATAAATAGCTCATATTTCACAGGTACAAATGTGAAGCCCTGCTTTTATTTCTCCAAACTCAGCTTTCCAAATTTAATAAGACCTGGCTTAATAGCCATTTTTATTGACTGGATATTCAAAATTCATCAACAAAATATGGTATACAATGACACCTAGCAGTCTTTTTGTATAAGGCCACTGCTAAGCAGAATGCATTCAAAAGAACATGGTTAGAAATCTGTACTTAATAGCCATTGAATAAAACCGTAAATTCTGGTCAAATTAAGGCCGGAACCTTGGTAGCGTCCCCAGCTTCACTCTCCTTCTCACAGCACACATCTGTCAGGTAATCTTGTCCCTCACCTCCAAATCACATTCTTTTATAATATGCCGAAGTCCCTACAGTGACCTACCAGGCCCTGCATGCTCCCCAGCTTCCCACTCTGAACTCCTCCCTACTACGGTCCTGTCTGCACCCTCCGGTCCAGTTGAGCGGGCTCCCTGCTGATCCTCAAACCCCTGCGCGTGCTTCCCCGGCAGAAAGCCACTCTTCTCAGCCAGAGTCACTAGGAGGACTTCCCATAGTGCACCACGTTTTAGCCAGCCAGTCCCCTGCCTTGACCCAGGGAAACAATAGCCCTTTCTTTGCCAGGAATCTTCAACTCTCTAGACCTTGCTTCCATCCTACCTCTTGTGTAGAGATCCTACGGGTCAGTCAAACCCACCCGGACCTCTCCCTCTTGGGAATTTCAAGAGTATCTGTTGTCTAAACCAGAGTTCGCTTGGAATGTACCTATGCCCTTTCATTTATTTGTTGTACACCTGCTTTTGTGTTACAAGGACAGAGTCGAGTGGTTGCAACACAGACCATTAGACCAAGCTAAAAATTTTACTCTCTTGACCTTTACAGAACTTGCCGACCCGTTTTCTGTGCCACCCACGTATTTCTTAATCCTGCAGAGTACGTGGTCAACAACGTGGCCTCATGAGCCAGACGGGTTGTTCTGGTGTCTGTTCCTTCATTTCTGAGCTGTGTGGTCTTGTGAAAGCTACTTGTTGTCTCTGAGGTCCTCAGTGTGTTTCTGGGAGGATTGAATAAAATCATTTATGCTAAAAGTTGCATGCAATGAAAAGGGTAAGCTACACAATGTATATCAGCTATTACCACTATGCGTCATATTTGGTACCGTTGTTTCAGAAAGGTGACGTGCCTTCCCCAGAGTCACACAGCTGTGTACTGGTAGAGCTATATCCTAATCAATGCATTGTGTGTGTGTGTGTGTGTGTGTGTGTGTGTGTGTAAAGGATGGCAGCTTTAGCAATTTGTAAGTCTTCTAAGTTCGACGGTCAGTTTCAGCATTGGTGCTCTTTCCCCTCAGTCAAAAGTGTCATCAGGCCACGGTTCTGGGATTTACAGGAAGCTGTTCGTTGCCAGGGATTTTGTAGCAACCCCAACACCCCAGCTAAGAGGAGTGAGGACTCTGTCCTTCTTCATCGGAGTCCAGAGAAAGCCTGAGCAGAAGGAATCCTCTTGGGGCCTTGCCCACATGAGTGAGAGTCCTAAGGAGGAGTGTTTTTGTTGTTGTTGTTGTTGTTGTTGTTGTTGTTGTTGTTGTTTTAAGCACAGTGATTAAGCACGCAGGCTCTGGAGCCAGACTGTCAGAGTTCAAATCCTAGCTCTTCCAACTTCCTAGGCATTCTACCTTGGCCAGGTTCCATAACATGTGTGTTTTGACATCCCTGTTTATAAAACTGGGACAAAATGATGTGCCTACCTCATGGGAAAGCTGTGAGGACTGGAGCAGCTCATCTATCTAAAGGGCTTAGAGAAATGTCTAGCACATGATAAATTCTTAATGAGCAATAAGTAAACTCCAGGCCCTGTGCACACCTAGCCCCTCTCTGAATCCCATAAATGTTTCAGGGTGCCAAAGCAGTGAGCTTCACCAAGGCAGAAAAATGGTTCATAAACTATTAAAAAAACACAGTGATTTTCGAGGCGAAACTGAGACCTTCACTGAAGTCGGGGTGTCTCTAACACACTAGATGCCCCCACTTGCGTTTGGATGTGTCTACCTCAGGCCTTCACCATCTTCTGTGGAGGAGTGTCTCTAGTCTTCCTTAACACAGTAGACTTCGGCAGGTGGAGTGCACTTGCTCTCCAGTCCCCCCCTCAGGTGTGCTGAGATCTGTACCACGCACCCCGTAGTGAGGCCCAGCCAATGCCACTGGATGTTGGAGATGGATTCTTGGTGAAGAACTTGAGCACCAAACACCGGAATCACCCAGAGAGAGGAAAAGCTGCTGCTTGCTACATCTGTCTCTCATCCCGTCCTCTAATCACAGAGCTCAGGAGAGCGAAGCAAATAGCTCAAGGGTCGTGACACAGGAAAAGTACCTCTCGATGATTTCAGAGTTCTATATTTCAACTTCCATACTCAGCACAGGGCCGTAGACATAGCCAAGTGTGTGCCGAAAAGGTCCGGAGCCTTGTACCTGGGTTCTCAAGGTAAGCGTCGCATGCCCAACCTGTGTGCTTTCATGGAAAGCCCAGACATCGAGAGGCACCTGCCCTCATGTCCACCACCTGAGAGCGACAGGGCAAAATGCACCCCTCACAATGACAGGTGCTCCTCTAGCCCCCAGTCCAAGACGGTGCCTCCCCTCCTCTCCTCACCGTAGGTGGCCGTCCCATCAGCTCCTGGAGTTTCCGGTTCAGCAATCGGCGTGCCTCCCGGAACGCACTGTTCAGTGCTGGGGAGAGGGTCCCCACCAGCCCGAAGATCATGTGGCTCTGCAGGAAGTCACTGCGGGGGAGAAAGAGACCCACACTTGCACCCCGGTGCTCTGGGGATCCCTAAAGCAAAGCCTCCCCTTGCCTAAGACCCCTGCACTCCGGGGAGAAGCCCCTGTTCCTCTGTATTTAACAACTGTTTGACTGAAAAAGTGAAGGAGAACATTTCTCGGTGTGGGATGGGACTGATACAAAGAAAAAAAAGAAGAACTAGGTGAAGAGTCAGACTTCTCAAGTCCCAGGGAGAGAAGGATCTGGACTAGACAAAGGCTGGGCGTTGAGTTAGCAAAACTGATTCATCTACTTCCACAAGCAATAAACCTCGGCTCATCTGGAGATGTGTCTTCCAAGCACAACAAAGCTGAGGTCAGGGAGCTTTCTGCAACCTGCTGGCAATTCGATGAGCAGGTTGGCCCCGTGCCCTTACCTGAACCTGCTCACGCCCACGTGAACGCTTGTCTGCTTCCGTCAAGCATTTCTAGATGTCGCTGCCACCGAGTTTCTATGAAGAAGGGCCCAAGCCCCTGGGCAGAAGCCCCTCCCAGTGGTGGCCACACAGGTATCAGGGATGGCGGAGAGCCCCACACACAGTCTCCCCGTCACGTGCCCACCTTCCTTGACTTCCTGACCTTTCTCACAAGGTCTCCAGGATCCTCTCATCACGCCTGGGAAACGGCCTCTCTTCCTCAGCTTCCCTCCCCACCCCCCAGAGCGGCCCAGCCTTCGCTTCCTTCATCTGCTCGTCTCGCTGCCTCCTACTCCAGCCTGTGCCCAGCAGCAGCTGACAAGACATGCCTGGCCCAGCTGTCCCTGTGACTGGCCTTCCAGCATCTCCTGCAGCTCAGACGCTCTTCACGGGCTGGGGTTCTACTCCTGGCAAATCTGGTGTCTTCCCAAACCCCTGTCTCCCTCATTTCACACATGTTTTCCCTTCCCCGTGACCCTCAAGCCTCCCAGCCTTCCTCCATTCCCTTTGTGGCTGCCCACCCGGCCCGTTCTGTGGCCCATGTGTCCGAGTCCCTCCCATCTTCCCGGGGGGCCCTTCCCGGCCTGCATTCTCCAAAGTCGTCTGTACCCCTGACGCCTCTGTACCTCCCCGGCCCCTCCTGGTGCCCACCTGTGGTTTGACAGCTGTTCTTCCACCAGCTGCGACATGTTTTTCAAATAGTCCAGGTCATGGACCACGACGGCCTGGGAGGGGCTCAGGGACATCTGCGTGAATGTTGCTTGCAGGCAGGACAACCAGTCAATGGCAGGGGCCATTTCCTTAGAAGGAGGACACAGAGGCTGAGGGGAATGGGAAGGAGGAGGGGGGAAAGGAGAAGGATCTTCCTGTCTCCCGGGTTTGAGGGGAAGCGGAGAGAGGGTGGTCAGGGATGGAAACGAATTGAGGGAATGAGGAGGAAGGCGGCCAGGAGGTGAAGAAAGTGTGGGAGAGAGACCTTCATGCCCATGCTCCTCCAGTCCCCGGTGCAAGTCACCTGCAGCTGCTCTATGGTGACAATCCGGAAGAGCTTCTCCTGTGCCTGCTGCTGTTCCAGGGGCCTCAGGAACTGGAATAGCCTCGAGGTGATAGAGATGGACACAGAGGCATGCTGTTGCACTTGGATGGGGTCTCCTCCCAGCAAGGACCCCAGCTGGTTCAGGTAAGTCAGGTACTCCCGCACGATCTAGGGGACGGGCAGCCTCAGTCACAGCCACCAGCGGCCCCGCCTTTCTCCTTGCATCCGAGGTCAAGCCCTTTGCCCACCATCCTTCTTACCTGGGCATAGATCTTCTGTTCCTGCTTTTGCTTGAGGGGAACGTCGAACTCTGGCTGGTCTATCTAGACACAAGAGAGACTGGAGAGAAGTGGGTAGTGTGGAGGAAGGAGAGGGCGGGTGTGGGGACGTGGGGCCTGCGCCATGCCAGATGGCCTCAGGAAATGGAATGAAGGGGGCGCAGGCAGAGAAGGAGCGAGAGTCCAAAGAAAGGAAGGGGCTGGGGGCAAGGGGCATGGAAGGAAAGAGTCCAGACAAGGAACTGTGGAGAGAAGGTGGGTATTTCAACCAATTTTGGGGGTGCTTAGCAAGAGAAACCTAATAGTTCATGTCCTGAGGGGAACCACTTCTGGGTGAGGGCCAGGTCTGGACGTAGGGGTGAGATGCCACTCCAGGTGCAACATTTAGGAGGTACTAAAAGCTGAGTATCAAAATAACTGATATCCTAATTGATATTTTAAAAAATCAGTGAATGCAAAGAATCCATACTGATTAAAACAGCAAGGCTTTGGTCACCATGGCTGGGAGGGAGGTTTCCCCCAAAATCCTCAGTGTACTTTTGATCTGCTTTTTTGAAAAATTGTAGATGTTTTCAAAGAAGTCTACAATAGCGTTTTAATTCATTGTGAAAAACAAAATTACCTTTTTTCCAAATAATCCGGGATGAACAGAAATGTGATATCTTGTTCATCATGGATTTTTGCACTGACTTTGATTTTTAAAACCTATTCATTAAAATGTGGTTTATCTTGCCCACTGAGCTTTGGGTACCCTCCTAAATCTTGCAGCCAAGTAGCTTGCTCACGTGCCTGGCCTCACCTTAGTTCTGGCACTGGCGTGTCCTTGACTCTATTCTGAAGATGGTTTCTCCCACACTTTTCCTTTTCCCACTTCCATATCCACCCCCACCAGCTTGAGCTCTATTCCTGTCCCTACTTTGAAAAAACTTTCACCCGACTCCTCAGTTGTTGGGAGCCGCCCTGCCTGGTTTCAGAAACTGTAACCCTCCTGGCTAAGGCTGAGTAAAAAGACCTCGGGACCATAAGTCACTTGAGAGACAACGCCTATCTTCCTTGTAGGGCCCCCGCCTCTGCCCCCTTTCACTTCACCTTGCTTGGCCCGGGGTGGCGGGGGGGTGGGGCGGGGGGGGGGGGATGACTGATTAGCCAATGATGGGTGAGATTCCTCAAAAAAGGGATGACCTAAGACAGGCATGGTCTCAAAGGGGCCCTCAGGGAAGGACTTGGGGGGCTATAAAGAAAGGGGGTGATGGACACTCGCCCCTTGGCTTTGACATAGCTTGAGTCCTTATTCTGTCTGCAAGAAGTCTGCTGATCTCTTGGCTGCCTTACTTCCCCTGCCTGAATGAAGCCAGAAACAATGCCTTAAGTTAGAAACAATGCCGGAGGTGGGTGCAGCCCTGTCCTGAAAAGGGTAGGTTCCCTGGGGGGATCAGGCCTAAGAAAATATGCATAAAATGCTATGAAACCTACTTTGCTAATACCCTCAATTTAAATGATAAGGGTCCAAGCAGGAAGTGAGTTTGTTCCCCAAAGTTTTATGGCCCTTAAACTATCTGACCCTGACTCAGAATAAGCCCTCAGAGTTCTCTGAATGTTATCTATTGTTTAATCATTTCTGCCTGAGGATGATTGATGAGCCTTACGTATACACCCTGTATTCCTATGCAAATTAAACCCAGTAAAAGCCTATTGAGGAACAGGTTCATGGCCCTTCTCCTTTGAGAGATTGGCTACCTTTCCTCCCCAAGCAGATCATGTCTTCATAGACTTATTTTCATCCATGTGGGCCCAGCAGTGGGGTGGGGAGGCCCCCTCCAATCCTGTGGGCAGAGCCTCCACACACACACTTTGTCACAAGTTATGTCCAAACTGAAGAACTACATTGTCTGTATCACGGCTTCAGCTTCCTCACCTTCCTCAGAACCTGTGCAGGACCCGTGAGCATTTCCATAGCCATTTCTGATATTATCTCTAGGAGGTTCCCAGTGCTGTCTCCTCATTCCTTATTCTCTGAGTTCAGAAACTTTAGAATCTGAGGTGAACCATCCCTCTAGAAACTGGCTCCTCTCCTGTCCTATGTGGCTCACACATGCCGGTCTGACTCCCGCCTCACTGCCTGTTCTCGCTGTTCTCTGCCCCCCACCCCCTCACTGGGCTGGGCCCTCTGTAGTCCATTCTCTCTGCCCATTCTCCCCAGAGGCTACCTGGTCTCAAGTTGCTAGTGACCACCCTCCTCCCATTCACACCAAATCAAAACTGGGGTTGGAGGAGGGTCGTTTTTTTTTTATTTCTCTGCCTTTCTTTTGTATAGTCAATCTGTCACCAATCACACTGAACCATGACCACAAGAATAAAGTCACCTAAACCTCTGGGCCATCCTGACCTTTCCTTTCCATTTCGCCTGCAAGCATCTTAGTTCATAGCTTCAAAATTGTTCAATTTCTCAGCACTCCCAGGTTGACCTCCCAAGCTGCTGACTCTACTGAAGCTCAGTACACAACCATTGTATTTGAAATCTCTCTTTTTTTCTATTGTCAACAGTTATCATCTTAGTCTGGCTCCTTGGATATGGAATAATTAGTCCAACCTTATGTCATCAGGCTTCCTTTTACCTCCAACTGCATACCCCCCTTAACCCCTGTTCACCAGACCTGCCTCCTCACTGAACCCACAGAGGAATCAGACCATCCCAGGGTCTTCCCTGAGCTCAGGACTTTCCCCTGCTGCCCTTTCCTTGCCCTTCAGCTTCACCTTTACCTGTGTGAACCAACCATGCTCCAGGGCTCAGCTCCCATTCTCCCCTCTCTGAGCCTTTCCTTAACCATTTCAGACCTTAACTGATCCCCAGAGGCCATTAATCTGGGCACCCCCTTCGGAACTGAAGTCTAGAACACCTCATACTTCTTATATATTTATCCTCTTACAAATCTGTGAAATTTTTGAGAATGGAGTCGAATACATAGTGTCACATTGCCTACCACAATACCAATGCCCCCAGTGTTTTTATTTGTTGATTTGCTCAACAGACACCTGGTCTGGGCCTCCAGCTGCCTGGCCTTGTGCTGAGGAACAAAGGTGAGTAAGGAGTGGCCTTGTTTTCAAGAGGCTTACGGTCTTCAAGACAGTGTTAAATACTGACAGCATGGGGAAGGGGGGAAGTGGCGTTCCCTAGGTCTGGCAAGGGTATCAGTGAAGAATTCCTAGAAGAGATAACAATGTAAGCCAAAATTTGGAAAATACGTAAGTTTTCCAGGCTGAGTGTAGGAGACTGGAGAGTAGTGTTGCAGGCCAAGGGGGTCATGTATTGGAAGGACCGAGGAGCTGCGAGTGAGCATGCCTTGGAGTTCAAGGGGCAGAAGAGATGCGGCAGGAGACAGAGAAGTCTGTAGGAATCAGACTGCAAAAAGACTGGCAAGGTTTAGCTAAAACAATTAAGAACTACATCCTGATGATCTGGTGAGTTGAAGGCATTTACACAGAGATAATAGCATAATTAGCTCTTGATTGAGAAAGCCCCTCGGAAGAGAATAGAGCAAATAAGAAAAGGGTAATGTGGGAGATAGGAGTTAAGAGGCTCTGGGGTAATCTGATAAGCAAGGAAGACCAAAGCCACTTCTGTTTTCCTAGGACCAGCCTTTCTACTTTTTCCCCTAATCTTGCCTAGCGTCCCTGACTCTCACATAAATAATTTGCCCTAAAGATAGGTCTTTTCCCTACATGGCACATTTATCCTGTCTCCCCCTTCCCCTAAGAGATGATAGGCTAGAATTCCAGGCCAGCCAGGGCTCCCCTGCATTTTTACCAGGACATCCCTCACCTGGATGATTGGCGAGTGTGAAGGGGTGGGATGAGGTCCCAGATAAGCTCTGAAGAACGGGAAGTGATCATACTGACTCATCAGAAGTCTCAGAGTTCGGTTGAAATCTAAGGAAGTCCAATTACTGGAGACTGGCCAGCCTCCGAGCTGGGAAGAAGAGAGAAAAGGCTTCAGCATACTGGCCTCCTCAGACACCTGCCCCCCCATTCCTCAGACAGGTGCTACTGCCTGACTTCTACTCTTGGTTCCTTTGATAGCTCCAGAGCCCCACCTCTATCTGTCTTTCTCCAGCCTCACCCAAGGTCCTAATACTTCCACAAGGCATTGCCATTTCCACCTCCTTCCTACATCTTGGGGGTCCCTGGGAAAGAGACCCACCCTCTAGAAAATAAAATGGCAGCCCTGAGCATACATTGGTCTTATATAACATGTGTCCAGAGAAGTCATGCCCCGTGTCTCACCTCCTCAATCACCTGCCTGAGGGGACCAGCCCCTGCAGCCTCGATGGCATCTGTGTCCAGGCAGGAGCGGTAGAACTGGAAGGCTTTCTCCTCCCCAGACCCTGGGGGCCAGGACCGGGGGGCATCTAGAAAAGAAATGTGGTTAATTACAGGAGTGGGGCCCCCCTAGAGACAAGCAGAGAAGGTGCGAGACAGGGAGCTTATAGGGAGGAAAGGAAAGACTCGAGGGAAAAGGGAAAGGAGGGAAGGAATAGAGAGGTGAGGGAATTTGGGAATATGGAAGACTGTCCAGTTTGGACAGGGTCACCTAGATGGAAGGGTCAAAGCAGGGAACAGAGTGCAGAGAAGACAATGAGGAAAATAAAGGGAAGGTGAGAAATAAAATAAGGAGGAAAAGACAGGGAAGAAAAGGAAGAGCGAAGAACAAGTGGGATATGGATAAAGGAGGAAGGGTAGAAATGGAAGGCAGGATGGAGACGAACAGAAGAATTAGAGGACTCAGAGGGACCGAAGGGAGAAAAGTTCAGAAGGAAAGGGTTAGCAAAGAGGGGAAACAGGATGGGCTCGCCTAGTCCAGACTCCTCACTCTTTGATTCCGTCAGGAATGAACAAACACATGACAACAACCCAAACGCATACCCATTGGGATCGCCACCCTCTAACATCCAGCACCTCTCCCTCCGCCCCTCTGATAGCTCTTCATTCCACGGTGGGCGGCAGAATTTGTCCTAAGCCCTATTGTTCCTTTTCATCTCTGTGCCTTAGTTCAAAACACGGCCCCCACCAAGGGCGAGCCTACTTCGACTCTTTCTGCATCCCAAGGAGGGGAGAGGGAGGCATTTATTTCTCCCAGATTTCAGTTGGTGATGCCGACACACTGTCCAGGTTCCTTTATACGGGCAATACATGCCACTCTTAAAAGTTTGTATTCCCAAATCCTCGCCACCGTCCACCAGCTTTCTGGGGCCCATTTCCAACCCCCAGGGGGCCTCAGTTCCCCCCTCATTACTTTCCTTTCAGGTCTTTTCTCCACCATCACTATCTCCAGGACTCTTCTTTACCCCCAGGGTTTTTAACTTGGCTCTGCTCTTCGAGCAGATCTATATTCATTCTCGTTACACAGCCATAGAAAGTCTGCTGTGTCACTGGTTACCCAGCTCTGCCACTTCCTTCTTCCCACCTTCATCTCCATTGTCCCTCCCCAAGATCCCACTTCCTCAAGATCAAGAAGAGTTTGCAGGCTACAGGTTGAGAGTGATGGAGAGAGGAATTCAAGTGCAAAAGCTCTGGGGAGATGCTGGGGGGGAGTGGGGGGGAGGAAGTTACCACACACAGGACAGACATGGAGAATGTAAGAGACACGACAAAGAACATGGAGCTTGATAACAGGGACAATGTGGAGAGAGCAGTGTCATCAGGAACAGACAGGAAAGGAAAGAGGATGATGGGGATTAAGCCAAGACAAGTGAGGGACCAGAAGACACAGATGAGAGGAGGTGCCTGGGGCAAAGGGTACAGCAAGAGAGCAACAAACCTGGGAGCCCACTGGGGGTGGTGCAGACCAGCTGTCCGACAACCACACAGGTGTGGGAGTCGTGATGGCTCCAGGCTCCAAGTCACGCATTTGCACAGAGAATCTTGGCCCGGCACTCCTCACTTACCCAGTATCTTCTGAAGTCGGCTCTTGTTCTCCTCAGCAAGGGCCTGAAAAGAAGTATTGGCTCCTTCGGCCTCTGCACAGGCATAACTGAAGAAGTCGGTGCAAGGGGGCACACTGGTGTTCCCGGAGGCCTGGTAATATTTCAGGAGACGCCAGCACGCGGGCGTCTTGCAGGGGCCTGTGGGGAAAAGCTCAGAGCTGGGAGAGAAGAGAGAGGCGAGGGCTCCCCCAAGGGGCTGGGCAAAGGAATGCTGGGTGAGGACCAAGGAGAGACCCTGGTGAGAAGGAAATGATCTTGCCGGTTTCTGGGGGTGGGAGTCAGCGGGAAAGGACCTGGGAGGGGGTAGATGGGAGGGGCAGGATGAGTGGTGGATTAAGTTGGGGGGGGCACGGAGCCTCAGGTGATGGATGGGTGGGGCCCATGACTGAGAGAGGGCTGGTGGGTTTAGGGGTTCCAGGATTCTGCTTACGAGGCCCACAGCTCCAGAGGAAGTAGAACAAAACCACAGAAGAACCAAGGAACAGGCCTAAAAGCAGGACAGCCGTTAGCAGCCGCCTGGCTGGGGCCCACCATCTGCTCCGTTGTTCCGTGGGCTGCTCCTCTTCTGGGGGCCTCTGTGCACGCAGGGAGCCAGGGAGTGAGAAACACAAGAGGGAGGGGGTTGGGGGGGGCAGGGTGGGGGAAGGGAAGGGGACAGGGTAAAGGGGAGAGAATGAAGAAGTTAGTGCTGGGGCCCCCTTGTTCAGAGGTCATTCTCCTCATTCTCCCTAAACACAGACATGTGCGGCCCCCGGGAGATGCTCAGACAAGGGACACCACCTGCCCTGCGTGAAGGCTCCGGCAGGCAGCGAGGGGCTGGATGCCAGGGCTGGAAGGGTATCACACACCTCCCCAGCACAGGTCAAGGACATCACTTACCTCCTGGCTCCACAGAGTCCCCATTCCGCTCTCCCAGCTGGGTCCCCGTGGTTCTCTCCGCAGGTGTCCCCACCCTCCGGAGCCGAGCGAGCAGGAGAGCGACGCTGGTTCAGGACACGGGGCTTACATTAAAGAAAGTCAGATCAGCTCCTTTTGACACCTTGACCCACCCACTCCACCACCACGTATTTTCCTCCCAGGGAAGTGACCTGTGCAGAATGAACCTGTGCCCTGAATGCACCACTAGGCACTATCACCTCCTGTCCCTTCTCCCTTCTACTCTCCAAGCCTCTCACGCCCCACCACTCCCGTGGGGACGGGGCCTTCTCACACAGCAGCCACCCCCGCTCCTCAGCCGAGGCCTCTGACTCCAAAAAGAAATGGTTTTCTCCAGAGGACTTGCCTTCTGCCTATGTGTCCGTCTGTCTATCCTTTTCTCTGGCTCCCCAGATCCTTCCTGGTTCTGCTCTGGACGCTGAAGTCTGAAGACTGGGATCCAGGAAATGGCCTCCCGCCTCCTCCCACCCCAGTTTGTTGGTCCTGGAGAAGGGGCACTTCTGCCACTCACCGCCCCTGCCATCCCCATATGCACACCATTGGCCTCTGGGTGGAGCCTGGTTATCAGTGCAGAGACACCCCGGCCTCTCCTCCTTTATCTCAGCTTCTCAGGGGAGGCACAGCGGGAAGTCCTCACTCCCCAGGCGGTCTTGCCCTTGGGAGGCATCTCGTGCCCTGCTCCGGGCCTTTGCCAGAGTCTCTTGTCTTTAGAATGCTCAGACATAAGTCATGTGCTACTTCCTGATATGTCGAGTTCTCCAAATGAGTCTCTGAAACATCCTTCTTGGTCCGACAGTGAGTGGCGAACACTATTCACAGCGAGGGAAAAGAAGACCCCGGTATCCCCAAACTCTCTTTAAAAAGTCCCCATTTTCCAATGTCTGAGCAACTTCTCAGCCTCTTCTTGTATTCCACCAAGATGTGAGACAAACCACAAGTGGAAAAACAGGTTCACCGTCTCTTATCCCTTACTGCGGCGGAGATGGTCTGATAGGATTGTACTGCTCTTAGAAACTCTGAAACACATGCAAAGGATGATGGCTATTATTGGTTGTTGGCCTACAATATGCTAAATGTACACTAGTTCTTTAGTCCTACGCGAATCTGTCAAAGGAGGTATGATTATTTTGTTTTATGGATGGGGAAATCGGAGGTACAGATTGAGAAAGAGACTTTCCCAAGATCACATGACTAGTAACTGGTAGAACCCAGATTGAAATCAACTCCAGGCTGTCTAGATCTAAAAGTCCTGCTCTGCACTAGATCACATGATCCTTATCTGCGAAATACACAGTATATTTACTGAGTCCACCAGATGAAGAATGGTAGAACCGAGACAGATGCAAAGGGCTGGAGCACAGGGAAGGTGTGGCCCATTGAGAAGTGACCACCTCTGATTGCCTGGTTGCTGGGAAGGGGAGAGGGACAGAAGACCAGAATGGTAAGGTCAACATCTGAAAATAAAGGAGGCACAAAGTTATGACCAAGGATGCAATATTTTCTAGGTAAGGTGTGTGTGTGTGTGTGTGTGTGTGTGTGTGTGTGTGTGTTTAAATAGAGGTAAGGAAATGAAAGAATTGAATTTAGAGGGGAAGGAGGATGGGAAGAAGTAAAGGAAATAGCTCCTTGCTTTGTTGTGTGCAACACAATCAATCAGTAACCAGTAAGTGTTATTTGTAGCAGATGCTCTAACTTAAGAATGAGAGCATCAGGCCAGGCAAAAGTATGAGTCTTTGGTCTCCATGAAGACAAGATACAGCTAATACCTATCTATGCAAACTGCCCTAGACTCTCATACTGGGTATCTTCCTGCTGAGTCTAGTGTTCTCGCCAAGCCAATAGCTTCATTTCATACCTAGTTCTTGAACTCAACACATATCTTGCTGGTGACTTAGTATCCAAACTCAGCCGTGAGTTTTGAGTTTTTCTACTGATGGCACTCAAAGGATGTCTGCCTCCTGTAATCCCCATGGAAGGCTCACCTGGGCATATTAGGCAGCTAGTGTTGGGGATTGAGAATAAACGTCTGTGGGTGTGGAGCTGATTTACAAGACTTTACCTGAGTCTCCCAGGGGCTGAAGATCCGCAGTGTGAATTTAAGGCAAAACCCTTACAGTGTATACAAGCCTAAATCTGTGCAAGCAAGCTCAGGCGTAGACTCTGAAGGATAAGTGTTAGGCCTAAAAGGGGGGGAAGAGGCAATAGTCAGAAGCATAACCGGAAAGAATTTAACTGGTCATGGTCAATGTTAAAAATCATTAGTTTGGGAAAATTTTTTTCCATAAAAGTGGGGTGGCATTATGACCATTTACGTGAGTGGAAATGCTGGTTTGAAGTTCACAGATAAGAAACCGCCACATTGCCATGGGGCCTGCCATGCCCCGCAATGCTCAAGGGCACGCATATTGAGGGCCACTGTTATGTGATATGAGTATTTGTAGATGCTCCTCACACAGAAGACTAACCTAGTTGGGTTCCTGACATTTCTTTTCTATGTTTGGTTTCTGCTGGTTTCCTATAGGGCACCAATATTTCTGCTGCCACACAGGTGGACCAAGCCCCTTACCCTCTCTGGAGAGGGCATGAGGTTTTCAATAAAGTGGGTGCAATGGTTTGGATTTCTTATCTAGCGACTATTCACGACTCTTCCCGTCCCACTAGGAACAAAACACTTCTCCTGGTCCAACCAGGTTGGGCTTGGCCATGTGACTTACTTCGGCCAATGAAACATTACTAACCATGATGCAAATGGAAACGGAGTCTTAAAATTACTTGCATGATTTGGCTTGACTTTTGCACTCAGGAGATCCTTGATGGGAAACCATGACTTGCCTAGCCCCTGCTCCTTCAGCCTGAGTCCCTGAACAAACCCACGCAGCAGACTTGCATAAACCTGTGTCCTAGATTCAAGCCCATCCACATGCAACCCGAAGCACAGTGGACCACAGCCTGTATCCACTGGACAGCGGTCAACACACAGACCTTTGGACAGGAGAATGCCTGCTTTTGTAACCACTAAGTTTTGAGCAATTTGTTACGAAGCATTATTATGGCAGTAGCTGACTAAGACAGCAGGCTTAGCGAGGCCTTATACAAACTCTTTTTCGAGGATGCATACACTGAATTGATACCTGTGTGGGCTGGAGTTTCCTGTGTCCAGCATGTTTCTCTGTGCCCCTCTGAGACTGGGAAGATGGGTAGCATGGGAATATGCCAAGAAAAATAAGGGACAAGATCCTCCTTCTGAGATGCGTCAACATGTACACATTCAACTTTCAGTCTTTGGGTATTACCTTGAAGTTTCTGCCATATTCAAGTACCAGCTCAACTGTTACTGAATAACGTTTGATGGACTTACTAATTTAATTAAGCAGTAATTCATGTTCTTGTTCTACTCCTATATCTATAAATGAAGTGTACATGTTCATAAAAATGTTAAAAGTAGTCCTTTTACTTGTTACTTAAATTTTTTTCAAAACCCATAAATTCTTTTTTTTCAAAGGTGTTCCCCAACTCTTAATATAGCTTCCTTTGAAAGAGTAATTAGAATGTAACCAAACCTGCCCCAGTGATCTGTTCTTCCTCTTCTTGTCAAACTCCCTACAAAGCCTGGGACATCAAGGTTTATCATCTTTTATCCAATAAAACAACTATGGGATATTTACACAATGGAATACTACTTGGCCATAAAAAAGAACAAAATTTTTCCCTTTGTGACACTATGGATGGACCTAGAGAACATTATGCTAAGTGCAATATGCCAGTCAGAGAAAGACAAATACCACATGATCTCACTCATATGTGGAATCAAATGAACAAGCTGAACTAACAAGGACAATGGGGACAGACTCATAGATAGAGAGCAGTGTGACAGCTGGGGGACAGGCAGAGGTTAGGGGGTGGAGGCATTGAGCAAACAGGAAAGAGGACTCATGGACATGGACAACAGTGTGGTGATTGTGGGGGGAAGGGACTATATAAGGGGACTAAATGATAATGGAAAAAATATAATGAAGATTTTTTTAAAGGCTTATCCTGGGGTTTATGGGGAGGTTGTTTCTTAGCTGCTGTCACTGAAATCAAGTGATCTTTGAAGTGAATTACCGGCAGATGTACACATCTGAGAGTGCCACGATGGGTGGATGAATGTCCCAACCTTGATTTTGATACCTGAACCACTGCAGATGGCAGCTGATTATATAACCAGAAATGGACAGACAACGAAGGCCCCTATCTTCAAAGCGGGAAATCGGATGGCGGAGAGTTTGGAGAATAACAGCCCCAGGCAGTCAGGGAACAGGGGTCAAGCAGCGAGGGACAGTTACAAGAGTTTAGATCAAAGAAGATTCTGACTAGGAAGAGACTTCCAAAAGTAGAATTTTCACAACTGAGAGGCTCAATGGCTAAGACTTCCCCGCTGTCATCATTATTGACTTTAATAACTTTGGACAAGTTTATTGTTCTTTCGTGTCTTCTCATCTGTAAAATGGGGAAGATAATAGCTCTCAGAATTACTGTGAAGACTGAATTTGCTGAGATGTTGGAGAACGGGACACAGCACCAGGCACACAAGATGCACGCCTATGCACATGCCCCGTCTGCATACTTTCCAAGCTCCATGGATCCCACGGAGCGAGTTGGCCATGAGCTGACTTGGAGTGTACGCGCTGCAGGCCCTCCTGCTGGAAGAGAGGCCGCCCAGAAAGAAGGCTGGACAAACACCCTTGGGAGAAAAAAATTAAGGCAAAACTAAGAACAGCATGCCAAAGGAAGGATAATCTAATTTGGAGGACTTCGGTCAGATGTTCTTCTTGAGAATAACTCTGAAGAGCCCACAAGAATATCCCATATGAAGGAGACAACTTTGGACTTTGGTCTCATCCAGAGGGCTTCAACACCAGATTAAAAGCAACACTTTTTCTATCCTTACTGCTCCCTCTTCTCCAGCATCCACCTGGAAGGAATCAAAGCCGAAGCCATCAGTTAGAGAGGAGATAGGTAGAGAAAGAGGAAATTCTCACCACAACGTGCATTCCCTACTGCAGTCATCGAAAGACATTTTGAAAGAGACCATGACCCAGAGTTTTGGTGGTAGACTGCCCTTTTTATTACCTAAAAACAACGGCGGGACTGCTTGTTATCTAAAGTATGTGCAGAAAGCTCCAGGGCTTGCTGAAGATCTCACTCCGAGGTGGTAAACACGAGCTGATGGAACTGGTTTTGCAGGAGTGGTGGTTCGAAAGACTGGAGACAATTCTGCTTGCACCTGGCTGGATCTCGCTCCATTATTCCCCGGCCACACTCGCTCCATGGCCAAGGACAAAGAGCTTCCTTGTTCCATCCGGTGGAAATGAGAGGCTCATGCTTACGCATTATGTCAACTCAATCTGTCTTATTAATAAAAATATCATACAACACTTAGCACTGGGTGGTCCTAAGGAATGTTCAGTAGGTCTTCTGTGTTGTAGAAAGGATTAATGAACAATAATCTTCCCATTTGGAGCAATAGAATACCAATAACAATGGGGCAAGTGTTGTGGCCTTCCTCTGTGAAGCTTTCACACACACACACACATGAGAAATATGATTGACTTGTTTGGGAGTATACTCATTATTTATTGCTCCATAATAAACAACCTCAAAATTGGGGGCTTTGAAAAATAAATTTTTGGCTCTTCATTCCACAGCTTAGCAAATTAAGTGCTCCTGGAGTGTTAGGTGTGCTCATTGATGTGTTTGGTTTCAAATGGCAGGCCAACTCAGGGCCACCCAGTCCAGAATGGTCTCACCTTTTGGTGGTTGGCTGGGGCTCTGGGCCAGGGCATCTGAGACCTCCTCCAGGGAGTGCCCTCCAAAGCCAGGGCAGGCTTGTTCCCTGGGCAACTGCATTTCAAAAGAGCAAGAGTGGAAGCCGCAAGGCTTGGAGACCTAGGTTGGAAATGTGTTCGATATCACTTCTGCATATTCTGTTGGTCAATACAAGCCTCAGGGGCAGCCCAGGTTCAAAGGATAGAAAAATAAACTCCACCGTTTGAGGAGAGACACCGTAAAGAATTTGCACGTCTGTCCAATGTGCCGCAGGGCGAAGGAACACCTTCCCTGCGAGGCAACAGGTCACACAGAGATCAATGAACTAATCCTGGCTTTCAATCCTATGTTTCTCGTAAACTAGTTGTGTGATTTTGTACTCATTTTTCACATCTGTAAAATCTAATACTCAGAGCCTGTGATTCCAGGTTTCTGACTTAGTCTCTCTTTCTTTTATGGGGGCCTTAAAAATTCCTATAAGTTTAAGGCCAGAGTATGAGCATCCGCTTCTTCAAGCCAACCGTAGACCACTGCAGGAACAACCTAAGCCCCGACCCCCACTCCTGAAGGTTCTAGCCTAAGAGACGCGAGAAGTGTCAAGCAGTAGCTATTTGTAATCTTTCTCAGGAGATATCTGGTTCTTTTCCCATTGCCTCTCCATTTGTTCTGTCCCTTCTTCTAGTCTGCTTCCTGGAGGGCATGTGCTTCACGGGTGATAAAGATGAGGTTTGCCCTCAAGGGATGGCAGACTGGTGAGCTGGAAGGAACCCAGTGTGTGTGTGGCCATGGACTTGATGGAGCTCAGTGGCCCTACCAGCCCTGAACTACGTCTCTACGGACTTTTTCTGAGATAAAATCACTGTTTTCTTTAGGCTATGGTAGCTTTCTCTCTCTCAGAGTTGATTCTAGTCTTACTAATGAAGAGATATCATTACCTAAGACAAATGAGGTTAATATCCACCCACCCAGGGCTGTTAGATACAGATCCCTGTGTTGTGAACTGTACAGCTCTAAGGGTTGCCCGTGACATGGACTAGGATGGGAATGAATTTCTGTAGGTTGTGCCATGAGGCAAACCTGCAGTTAAGAACCGGCATGATGTGAGAACAGGAAGGAGCTCTCATACTGCTATGTCATTCCTCTAATGCCTGCTGGTTCACCCGGAGACCTGGATACCATTGTTCAAACTGCTCAACTTGGCAGTATTTTTATGAGTCTTTAACAGTTAGAGTCCTCCCGGGGAAATGGAAATCACTCTAAGTATTTCAAACAGAGGACATTTAATACATGTAACTGGGTACACAGATGATAGAACTGAGAAGCCGTATGGGTGGGGGACAATGTGACACCCCCCATATCATCAACATTAGAAAAAAATTACTGCCCTTAATCCTGTAGGAACAAAGGGGAGGAGGCCTTTACTGGAGCTGGGGCCACCCAGCAGAAGGTGGAATCCTACTGGACATGCTCAGCAAACTGGAACCATAGGAGGAAGAGCCACCCAGTGGGAGCTGCAGCCATCGAGGAGATACAGCTGCCCCCGGAGGTGACCTCCAAGGCACAGAGAGAGACGGGGAAACACCCTGCACAATGGTGTAGCCACCTTGGAAGAGCGTTTGATGGTCACTAACAAAACTCAACATCCAACTCCTTGGCATTTACCCAAAGGAGTTAAAAACTTATACCCACACAAAAACCTGCACACAGATGTTTATAAGAGCTTTATTCACGCCAAAACATGGAAGCAACCAAGATGTTCTTTAGGAAGAGAATGGATAAACTGCGGTAATGTCCATCCAGACAACGGAATATTCCCCAGTGCCGTAAAGAACTGACCTATCAAGCCATGAAAAGACATAGAGAAACGTAAGTGAATGTTACCAAGTAAAAGAAGCCAATCTGAGCCCTGGCTGGGTAGCTCAGTAGGTTAGAGTGCTGCCCTAATATGTCAAGGTTGCGGGTTCAATGCCGAGTCAGGGCACATACAAGAATAAACCAATGAATGAATAAATAAGTAGAACAACAAATCTCTCTCTCTCTCTCTGTTTCTCCCTCTCTCTCATTATGGGGGAGGGAGTACAGAGATTAGTAAGAAGAGCACAGAGGAATTTGAGGACAGTGAAACTATACTGTATGATGTTATAATGATGGACACATACCATTATACACTTGTGCAAACCCAGAGAATGTATAGCAAGAGTGAATCCTAATGCAAGCTATGACTTTGGGTGGCGTTGATGTGTCATTGCAGGCTCACTTATTGTAACAAGTGTACCACCCTGGCGGGGGAGGTTGACAATGGAGTAGGCTATATATGCACGTGTAGGGGTAGGGAGTATATGAGAAATCTCTGTACTGTCACCTTAATTTTTCTGTGAACCTAAAACTGCTCTAAAAAAAATTAAGTCTTAAAAAAAAACAGTATGGTACTGGCATAGAGACAGCCATAAGGATCAACAGAACAGAACAGAGAGCCCAGAAATAAACACGCACATATAGAGTCAACTGATCACAGACCACGGAGCCAAGAATCCGCAATGTGGAAAGAATAGTCTCGTCAACAAATGGTGCTGGAAAATTATATTTCCACATACGAAAGAACAAAACTGAACCTTTATCTTATACCACACACCAAATCAACTCGAAATAGATTTTGAAAAATGGAAGACCTGAAACTGTGAAACTCCCAGAAGAAAATATAGGAAAGAAGCTTCCTGACACTGGTATTGGCAATAATTTCTTGGATGTTTTACCAAAAGCACAGGCAACTGTGCAAAAATAAACAACTGGGACTACGTCAAGCTAAAATGCTCCTG
Organism: Phyllostomus discolor; assembly: GCF_004126475.2. NCBI lineage: Eukaryota > Metazoa > Chordata > Mammalia > Chiroptera > Phyllostomidae > Phyllostomus > Phyllostomus discolor. The sequence continues at coordinate 86,026,604 of NC_040912.2, forward strand.
CCAAGCAAGAGAAACAATCGACAGAGGGAAAAGAGAGTCTATAAAATGGGAGAGAAAACAACACATCAGGTAAGGGATTATTATCCAAAATATATATAAGAACTCATACAACTTGACACCAAAAATCAATACATTCGTAAATAAATAGAACAAATAATCTGATTAAAAGATGGGCAGAGGAGCTGAACAGACATTTTTCCAAAGACATACAAGAGGGTAACAGGTCCATGAAACAAGGCCCCGCATCACTGATCCTCAGGGCAAAGCAAATCAAAACCACAATGAAATATCACCTCCTCTATGTTAGAAAGGCTACTATCCAAAAGACCAAGGATGAATGCAGGTGAGGGTGTGGAGGAAAGGGGACCTTGAGGATGTAAATGAGTACAGCCACTATGGGAAACACTACGAGGGTCCCCAAAACATTAAAAATAGAAGTACCGCATGATCCAGCAATCCCGCTTCTGGGTGTATGTGCGAAGGACATGAAATCAGGATCTTGAAGGGGTGTCTGCCCCGCTATCTTCATTGTCATTCTTCATAGGAGATGGGAAGATACGGAAACAATGGGTGAACAGATAAAGAAAATGTGAGCTATATATACACATATGTATATCCATAAAAATGAATGTATTACGATAAGTGAAATAAGCCATACAGAAAAATACAAATACTGTCTTATATCGCATATATGTGAACTCACAGAAACAGAGAGTAACACAGTGGCTGCCAGGGGCGGGGGCCGGGGGGAGGGAAAAGTAAGGAAATGTTGGTCAGAGGCCACAGGCCTCTGTGACCTCCCGTGACAAGATGAATCAATTCGCAGGTTCTAATACACAGCATTGTGACTATAGTTAGCAATACCGTATCATGTACTTGAATGTTGCTAAAAGGATACATCTTAAATATTCTCACTACAAAAAAAAACCCCACTAGTTATATGAGATAATGGGTGTACTAACTAACCTTATTGTGATCCTCATCTTGCTTTTATATACGTGCACCACAAAATCACACTGTGTACCTTAGACTCACACAATATTGTGAATATCTCAGTGAAGCGAGGGCGTCACCCAACTGCAGCCTGCCTGAACAGAGCAAAGAGGTGGAGGAAGGGTGAATTTGCAGTCTACGCTTGAGCTGGGACATCCATCTCCACCTACCCTGGGGCACTGGTGCTTGTGCAACTCCGGCCTGCAGACCAAAAGCACAATCCATAAAAGGAAGAATTAATAAATTGGACTTCATCAAAATTAATAGTTTTTGCTGTGCAGCAAACCACGTGAAGAGGATGAAAAGACATTGTACACACTGGGGAAAAATCTTTGCAAACCACACATCCAACAAAGAACTAGGATCTAAAATATATATATATATTTAAGAAAACCTTTCAAAATCAACATTAAAAAAAAGAAAAACAAAGAATCTAATTAGCAACTGTATGGCAGACCTGGAGAAACCTTTCTCCAAAGAGAATATAAAGATGAGAAACCCATTTGACCCTGGATTCTCATAAGCCTGTCCCAGGTCATCTTCACTTCTTAAGTGAACAAAATAAGAATCCCAGATCTATCACAGGAGACAAGAATATGAGTATTTTTGCCTCCATCCCTGCTCTGGGTCTTGCGAGGCTGCCGTGGTAAAGAAGTCTCCAGGACAATTCTCTTTTGGGGACCTGGACTCTCGGAAGCAAATCTGATTTTGCAAATGGAATTCTCTTACTTGGCTCTCCAGATTGTCCTCTACATTTTCTACAGCCTGTGGTCTTCAAATATAGAACTGGCGGATGTAACGTGAATTTAGTACCGCAGCTGGGGTTTCGGTGCCAAGGCTATGTTTGAAGTGTAAGAGTGTGGCTAATGGATTTGTACGATCCACTTTGAAATGACTGCTGGGTTCTGTGAGCCTGGAATGCCTAACATCCCTGATGAGGGACCGAACCACACCTCGCAGCTCTCCAACAAAGAAATGATCCAGGGGCTGGCTGTTGGTGGATGTCTGGAGCTACGGGACATGCACCCTGTCCAGGCTACTACCCCCAACCTTACGGGAACCCACTTAAAAGTGCTGTTCCTCCACTCAGGAAACACGAGCACAGCCAGTTTTCTTGTGGGCTCACAGACTGTCGAGACGACCCCCAGCTTCATTCCCAAGACTCCACACAGAGAGTTTCAAAGCCTTTCTTTGATTTCAGTTGCTCCCCTGTGACTGGAGGGGGGTTAGAGCTAACACACTTTGTTTATACTTTGAGACTCACTTCCAGTAGTAAAGAATCCATTCTAGCTCCACCCCAGAGCTGGAAAGATCATCCAAGTAGTGCGAACTTCATCCCCCCTTTGCACATTTATGGATGGAAGGTAGCACTTCTGGGCCTGGTCTATCTTTCTAGCAGGGATTCGTTGGCACAGCCGTTCTCTGCTGAGGTCAAGGCGTCTCAACTGTGTGAATAACTCAAATCCCCAGCCTGTGCTGAAACAACTGTGCCCATTGTTCCTGCCTAGGACCATGACATATGGGGACCTCCCATGGGCTCAGACAATTCGTGACCTTTTCCAGGCCTCCACTCCACCTTCTTGCCAAGGTATTCTGGGGAGTAGGGGTGAATAGGGGTGGGACGGGGCAAGAACACAGGCAGTGTTCTGGCAGCCCGGGGGAGAGACAGGCAGACCGTAAACACGCACACAAGTAACTACTGTGATCTCAGGTGGTGATCTCGGCCGTGAGGAAAGACAAAGCAGGAAAAGGGAGGGAGAGAGACGGAGGGTGGAGGTCATGAGGCACCGCTGTTGATCCTGAGATCTGGCATTTGGGCAGGAAGAAAGGGGTTAGCCATGGGATGTGAGGGGGGACTCGTAACTTTTCTTTCTGTGGGGTGGGAAGTCACTGGACAGTGTTTGAGGGGTCACCCCATCCCCTGGGGAGGGGGTGTGAAATAGAAGCAGGGAACCTGGTTAGGAGGCCAGGGTAATCATGGTGAAATCCAGGCAAGAGAAGACAATGGTATGGACTAAAGGCATAGCGATGGAGGGGGCAAGAAGCAGCTGAAACGGAGATGTATTCAAAGACAGTGCCTGGAGGACTGGCCGACACATCCCATGTGAGACGAGGGGGGAGAGAGAGATGTAGTCAGCCAGTGTCCAGGTCTGATACTTGAAGAGCTGGTCAGACGGTGGTAGCCTTTCCCAAAGGAAAGAAAGTGGAGGAGCAGGTGTGAGTGGGCGCACGTTCAGTGCTCTGCCCAGGTGTGTAAAGGATGCTGACTAGACAGGGAAGTAGAGATGTTGAGCAGGAAATTAGACAGAAACATCTAGAGCTCAAGGGAAAGGTCAAGAATAGAGGTAACAAACTGGGAGTGTGACTGTAAGTCTTGATGGGTTATCTTTGAAGGCAAGGGACCCAGGAGAGCACCCAGGGATGAATCTGAGAGATCGGGTCCCTCCCACACTTGATGGCTAGAGAGAGAAGAGGCCAGCAAAGCAGATTAATGTGGGCAATGTTAGGAGCGTGTGTGTGTGTGTGTGTGTGTGTGTGTGTTGATAGTTTTAATTGGTAGATATCACAGCTATCCAAGAGATACAATGGGAGATGTACGGGTGTCCATACAGACATGTTTATACACTATTATTATATGTCTTTTTAATTATATGTATCCAAGATTTATCCATTTTCCTCTTCTCCTCAAATAACCAGCTCTTCATTTTATATCATTTATACCTCTTATTTTCCATGTTATTAACTTATGCTTTTATATTTTGCTTTAGATTAGTACTTCGTCCTATCCTAGAATTTTACAGTGTAATAATTTTTCTTCATATCCCTTTGTTAAATTTCTTACTACAGACCTTGAACTTCAGTGAGTAAATTTTCTTCTCAACACTGTTTGGTCACATCCCAACACTCTGATACGCATGCAGAGCTGTGTATATTATTATCTTAAAAATATCTTTATTAAATTCTTAATTTCTTCCCTAAGCCAATTTTTACTTATGAACATATATGTATGTTTAATATCTCCCAAAAGGAAGGAATTTAAAAATATTTTTATTTTTAATTTTTCCTTCAAATCTATTGTGGTGGGAGAAAGTGTGGGGAAGGATCCCTGCCCTTAGGAAGTTTCCTCATCGAAGTTCACAGCAGCGCGTTAAAATTGCCTGAATAATTGGATTGTCCAAGTCTTCGGTTTCTCGTATGGAGATGACACGTGTCCTCGCCTTCCCCCTTCCCTGAGAATCGCCGGTCTTGTTGACACAGTCCTGACCGACAAGAAGGACGCTGCGAGCCTTAGTTGCGTGAGCACGAGCAGTTTGCGGTGAGTGCTGTTGCTCCTTAAAGGTTGTCTGTGGTGGCCAAGGGAGCCTCCTGGGCCATCGCTTTCCAGCCGTGACCTCTCCACTGACAGATGCCACAGACCTTCTGCATCCATATCTGGGTGTAACCTCTGCCAGGGCTGGATCCCGGCTCCGGCTCCACCACGGCTCTTGCCTGGGAGGCTTGATTCTGCTCCCTGAGCCCTTGGCCCTGATGAACGGATGGGCCGGCCACAGTAACGCATCCCCGGGTACCACCCAGTGCTAATGCTCCCTGCATTCGAGGCCATATTCGAGATCTTCTCAAAGAGCTGAATTTCGGCCAAAAACAAAATGACATCTGCCCCCGGGATCTACCCGCCTTGGGAAGCCACCGCGCTGGGGAGTCTAATTCTGACGTCCTTCTCCTGCCATGTGTGAAACATTAAGGTTCTAGCACACCCGCCCCCTGCACTTGCCGAGGTAGCTGACACTCTGATACTGGGAAGCTCTCACCACACGTGCATTACTTTGTCACTCTCTCTGAGTTAGCAGAGGACCCGATGCCAAGACCAGATCCACGTTGCAACTGTTCATTACTGAAGTGCCTGGGAGAGGGAATACAGGGAGGGAGCCGGAGAAGGCTGGGAGAGTCCTGGAGCACAATGCGAGTCTGACCTGGAGGGAGAGAGGGAAGGTGGGTGGACGCATGTTAGATCACACAGTCCAGGAGGCTTGGGAAATCATCAGGGAGTCCATTGGCTGAAGCTTCAGTCAGAAGAATCCCTTGTCCCCAGGAATGGGTGTGCCTTAGGTCCCACGGGAGCAGCCTGTGGGTGGCACAGCCTCCCACGGTGGTGGATTTCACAGTCCAGCAGGCGGAGCTCTCTGCGATCAGTCCGTGAACTTGGAGGTCTGCAGGCAGAGTTCTGGTGGCTGCAGTACTCGGTTCCATTTTAAACGTGTTTCATGAATATGCATTAGCGCTATGTTTGATTGAATGTCAGATTGTTCAAGTATTCTTTTCCATTGTGCCTTTTCATTGTCTTCTGTAGTGACCATTGTGGTTAATAATTCATGCATTGACATCTATTGCAGTGAATATCATTTATACTTTTCCTATAATTTAGTAATAGTGTCTTAGTTCACCTTCTATTTTTAAACCTAATAAATTGGCTATGCGTTTAAATACAGAACCAGACTTTTCGTTCTTGAGAGACGTTTTATCTTTCGAGAAATAGCAATGGCTCAAATCCACTCTACTGAATTGTTTCCCTTCTATAGTTGTTATTTAGTTTTGTTTTAACTATCCCGCCTCTTCCTGTATAGACTACGCTGATGACGTGTACTATTTCATAAAACAGGTTGAAGACAGCTTCATTTAACTCAATTCCACAAGATTAACAAAAACATTCTTGTCTCATTTCAAAAACCAAAAACAGAAACTTTGCACTCTTGTCTCTGACGCAAAGTTTTGCCCTAACTGTGCCGTGTCTAAATGTGGGTTTGATTTCTCTTCTTTTCTGATCTCATCTATGGGTTCGAGTCAGCATTATATTGGTCATGACAGCCACCTAATGGATTTCAGAGTTGTTCAGTGAAATCTTTTCAATGTAATGTTGCTACACAGTGAGCTGCTAAAAATAAATTTCAAATGTCATTTACAGATGCAATATGTGGCCAGAAAATCTGTCTCGGGCCTTTGAACCTGTAAAAAAAAAAATCTACTTTTTTTTTTTCTAAATGATTGGTCACTCAACTAGAAAAATGATCTCTGGGGGAACAGTTTTCTTCAAGAACTTAAAAATACGGCCCTATTCCAGGATTTTATGATTTAGGTTCTAAAACTTGTAGTTACCCTCCTCTGTAAGCTTGTGACTGCTGTCAGCTCCGTGTGGATCCATGTGTCAGTATGACACTGCCATTGCAGTGAAGGTAAGATGCAAATAAATGTGTTAGCTTGCTCCATCCTTTTTTTTCTGTGGTTAGCCAATATGTTTCTGGCTGTGAAGGACAGAAACCCAACCTGAACTAACTTAGGCCACAGGGAGAATCGCTCCCCCATACAACGGCAAGACGGGAAGTATCTACGCAGTTTTGCTCTCTGCGCCCCATCACGGCTTCTTTCTAACACGGGCTCTACCGTCTCCTGCAGCCTGGCTTCCTCCGCGTTGGGGGCGGCGGTCCGGAGATGCACGGTCCTTAAGTCCCACCCTCAAGAAGAAATGACTCTTGTTTCTCCTCCAAGTCCGGCCTGAAAATACCAAGAAGAGCTGTGATTGGCCTTGCCTTGGTCAGGTGGATATACAACGTCGGTTACAAAGGTCAGCTTGAGAGGCGACGTTCCTAGGACCTGCACAGAAGGGGTGTTTGCCTTCTGGTCTGTCGTCCGCGGGCCGCAGCGTAGACTTGAAAAGCAGCCCGCATATTATTTAAGCCAAATGTTTGCCAAGGGGAAAGAAGCATTTCCCAAGAGAGAGGGGCTCTGACCTGGAGAAAGGAGGCACGAGTTTTAGGCAGACAAACAATCTGTCTCTCTTCATAATAGTAACTTTCACTGATATGAAACCCCCTACTCAGGAACCCATTAAACCCCAGGTTATTACACATCATTGTCTAGCTGTGTCTCTAGGTTCAGTACTTCATCTAAACCCAGTTACGGGTTGGCTTTGATTTCCTAATCTGTCCTGTCAATTGAGTTAACGACAATATCCTTCTTTCTAAACATTTAATGAATAATTTTTAAAAAATCAAGTAATATTGCTGTGTGTAAAGTAAAATGTGAACATTTCTAGCCTATTGTCCATTCCCTTCCCCCACCCCCAGATTCCCCATCAACTCGTCGTAACAGCATGGCCTGTATCTTTTAAACATGTCTTAAAATAATTTTTCTTTTTTCAATTACATTTGACTTAGAATATTATTTCAGTTTCAGGCTTATGATGTTTATCTTTATAACCTTTTCCCCATGCATATCTTAACCCACAAGTATAAACATACACACACACACATTTTTTAAACAAAATAAATAATGTTTTACATGATGTTCTGTAACTTGGCTTTTTTAAATCACTTGAAAGTACTCAATTATACATCAGTATATGTAGTATTCCCTCCATCTATTTCATAACTACGTAGTCTTCCATCGTATGGATATATCGGTTTGCTTAATCAGTGCCTTTGTAATAGACATATAAATCGCTTCTAATAGTTTCATTGTTTCAAAGCAAAAGACATGTCTGTTCCCAACAGGACTCAACTTGTCCCTGTGTCCCTATAGCTGCACCTGGTGTAAGGATGTGTGAAGAGCAATTTCTAGAAACGGACAGCTGGGCCAAAGGGTAGGGCAGCAATATTCTTAATGACTCTATTAGAGTTAATCATTACGTTACACTCTCTTTTGTTCTAATTCCTTAGATTAATTAGGGACTGCTGCGATTCCTCTCATTTCTTCACTAGCAGATAGGTCTCATTCTTTACATTTCGATCATGATTTTTGGAGTCATTCCATGACAGAGAAGTCAAAATTTTCTCCTGGGCTCCTGCGTAGTATAGAAAAGATTAAGTGTGCTAGAATGTCTTTGTACCTCGTGTTTGCATATCTACTGTCAATTTGACATACTGATGTTTTCATTTCTTGAGTCTTTATGTGGAAATTTTACTGTGTTCGCTAGAAAAAGGAACCTGTGACTCCTTTTTCTGCTGCTTTGAATGTCCCCAGTTAAGCTTTTTAAAAATATATACTGCAAAACACACCACCTATCTGAAATACATTATTCTACTCTCCAGAGAGCCTAAGTTTTATCCTGTTTAATCATCAAATGTTTTTATATTTTATTTATAGATCAGGGATGGAAGCCAGCCTCAACCGATCCTACTGAGCACCCCTGAATGGGATGTGGGTCCCTGAAGGCCAATCATAGGACATCACGATCATATAAATACTATCTCTGAGGTTCGCTCCTCCACCAAATAAGCCCTAAGATGCGGCCTGAAGCCCTCGGATGGGCGTCCTTTGCACCCCAACCCACACATCGTGAACTCACTCACGGCCCCAGGCTTTCAGTAGGCCCTGCCCCTTCCTGTCTGCTTACTATGAGGAAATCATTTTATCAAGCCTGATATAATTATCTCCAATAAATAAATAAAATAAAATAGATCAGAGGGAGTCTAACAGACTTCCTGTGAGTGAAATGCCTGAGCTTTATTTTGTCCACAGACGTCTATTTTGCCATGTCCTGATCTTGGCCAGATTCTAGACAGGTGGAGGGGAGGGGGTCTGTAGTTAAATTTTGGACGGATAAGGTCTTACTCTCTATATTAATTAGTGTATCTAGAGAATTGGGGTTATAGAGCATCTCACACCGAGAATATTTTTAAAGTGCCAGAATATCAAAAGTACACAGAGCCATACTCAAAATTAATGTCAAAACACAGTATATTCACATGGTTCAAAATTCAAAGAGTGCTTTGAAACATTTTTCTCCCCATCTGTCCCCCAACATCTGATTCCCCTTCCCCACGGGAAAACAATGTTATTAATGCTTCAGTGTATGCGTGTGGAGGTATTTTAAGCATGTGTAAACAAATGCACACAAACACATTTTTCTTTTTTTTGGACAACTGATGGTGTATTAAATACATGTTTTACGGCTGCCAAAACATCTTGGCAGATCCCTTCCTAAGCATCCCCCCTGCTCTCCTTCTCCTTTTCCAAGGGCTCCAGATTATTCTGTAACATGGGTGTGACATGGTTTACTTGACCGTTTCCCCCTTTGATACATATCTAAGTGGTTTTCCGTCGGCTGCTTTTCCAGCCCACGACGCATTTAACAATCAAGCACACATGTCAGTTCCCCGTGTCGGATGGTCTGAATGACACTTCCTCAGAAGATGACCCACTAGGCCAAAGCGTAGAACCGTCTGTAACTCTGAACGACATCATGGAGTTACACACTCTGCAGGCTATTTCATTTCACGCTACCTATTTTCCCACTGTTGGTTTTGAAACTTCTTTAGACTTGCCAATTTAGTAAGTGGAAATGGTATCCCCAGGTTGTTTTCATTTGCCTTGATGTCTTTATACGTGAAGATGAGGGTATTCTCGTAAGGTTCTTACGTTTTGCCCATTTTTTTCCCTACCAAGTTGTTTACTTTTTCTTAGCTCTTTCTACATTGGGCAAATCAACCTGCAGTGACATGAGTGACACACATGTTCCCCAGTTTGTCATCTGTCCCTTCACTTTGTTTTGGGTGGCATCCATACCGATTTTTGAAAATTCATAATGAAGTCAGATGTATCAATCTTTTCTGACTTCTATGCTTATGTCAGACTTAGAAAGATCTTATTCATTCCTACATACATGCCTTTATTTCTCATGTTGACTTTATTGTTTATTTTTTATATTTAAATCTTTCACCCATTAGAAATTTATCCTGGGGTAATATAGGCAGTAATGGATTTAACTTAATTTTTTTCTCCAAGATTGTTGTTAAGTTACCTTCCCATTTATGAAATAGTCCCCTTCTTTATTTCACAAATGAAATTGTTTTGACTATTTTTTTGCTTGCTTACATTTGTACATAAAAATTTTAATCAGTTTGTCTAGCTAGAAAATGGTTGTTATAACATCCGTATAATTTTAAATAGATACATTTAGAATGGATATCTTGCATTGTTGAGCTCACCTGTCCATTTGGTTCACGGTCTTTTTGTGGGTGGCTCAGGAGCATTTTGAAGTTTTCTTTATGTGAATCTTGAACTTAAGCTTATTCCTAGTAATGTTTTACTTCTGTGTCGTTGCTTTTGTAAACAGAATCCTTTTTCCTCCACTATGCTTTCTAATTGGATTTTTTGTATACGTAAAGGCTTCCAATTTCTGGATAAAGATTTTGTACCCAGCCATATTACTTAGTTAACTTACTGTTTTAAAGCATGTTTTCTTGAGTTTTCCAGATATGCAACCAAATGATTTGACATTCAAGTTAATTTTGTCTCTTCCTCCTTTCTAATATTTTACACCTGCACTTTTTTTCTCTTGTCTAATTGCATTGGCTAATATGCCAGAAGTGTTCATTAATTTACTCAGACTGAGAGGGAAGTACAGACATTTCAACGAAGGTCTGTCATTTCGCGGCACCCAATCTGTGATCCACCCCTTCCCCGGGAGCGCGCACAGCTGCAAACCTCTGGGATGGGGGGCCTGAGAAAGGCGGGAGCCTAGAAAAGCCCTGAATAAACTCTAGGCACAGAGGCAAAAATCCTTTCCTAACCACGCCTCACCTCTAGAGGGAACAAAGGTTGATACTAATGTCTGTGCTGACCTCTTCCGGCAAATCTGAAATCAGCCAAAAGATGGCGGATTTGTTGTTTTGTTGTGTTTTGTTTTTTCCCCCAAGAAGTGCCTGGGTTTTCCTTGGCTGCCTGTCTGAAAACATTTTTCAATATCCTGGGAGTTATTTTTACATTGCACATTTTTGTTTCACCTCTGCCTCTTTTATTTTCCCTTTTTCATTTTATAAAGCTGCCAAATCTTTATCCCTCCCCTCTCCCCTCCCTCAGTGCTTTGGCTATTTCCACATCCTTACGTCCACAGCTATCATCCTGACTGATGTTGTTTCCAAGCTCCATCCAAACTCACACTTTCCCTGCAGCCGGGCTGTCAGGCAGGTGAAGAAATGCCTGCTTTCGCTAGAGCAGTTTCGATGGGCTATGGGCAGGGTGCCGACATGAATGGCAAGTATGGGAGTGGTAACCGTGGGTGGGAACTTCTATTTCAGGGAACTTGGCAAGGAAGAAAAGATAAAGTTGGATGGTGATTTAATGGTTAAGCAAGAATTGGGAAAACGTACTCAGTCGCTGGGTCGCTCACAAATTGCTTAGCGTGTGCAGTGCGCATGCAAATACACCCACCCTATCTGTAATGGCAGGGAGGGTAACTCATGGGCAGCCGTGCGCTGAAATCCACCCTTGTCTCCTTGGGGCCATGCCTCCCACGGGCTGCTCCCAGCTGACGGCTGTGGGTGGCAGGACACAAAGGCAGGTCTGTTCCCCAGACATTCCAGGCAGCTCAGCGGCGACTCGGGCTCAAGAACAACTCCATAGCCTTGTTGAACTTTGGTAGGTCTGAGCGGCAGAAGACCCTTTTCACCACAGGCATTTCCCCTAAAACATGTTCTGGACTGGTTGCTAGGCACCCACTTCTTGGAGGACCTGGAGCGCAGAATAGCCTTGGGCATGTCTGAAGGATGAGAGCAGGGGTGGGAGAAGAAGAGCACTCCATTTCCCATCTTCCCTTTTGCAGATTCCTTTCCGGACTTTCCAGTTCTTGTCCTCCTGCCAGCTGCACGGCCCGCCGGCTCGTCACAGCTCTCCTCTCAGTAGCGCCATTCTCCTGGTACGACCCTTGATCTTGACCTCCCCCGAATCTGAACGTCCTGGCTGACTTTCAGCTGAAGTACACCAGCGATGAAATCGGTGGATGTTCACGCGGGCTGCTGTCACATCCTCCTGCAGTTCTGTTTCTATCCTGAAAAAGTTGCTCCTTTGCTCATGGCCAATTTAATGGCGCACTGAAGCGGACATTTTTGTTGTCATAGAATTTCAAAGGTTGAAGCTCGGGAAATAGGTGTTAAGGACCACAAATGCTAAAGAACATGAGTCTGCAAGACTTATTAAAATTTAAATGATAGTCCACTGACCTTCATTTCACCACCTATCCAGGCTATAAAGTCAGAACTACAGTTACCAGAGAAAAGAAATTCACAGGGGCAGAGTTCTGTAGGCCCCCTACCCCGCCCCACCTTTCTCCCATGTTCTAACAGGTAAAGGCATCTCCAAGACAAAACCCCCAGAGAAACCAGAGATGCAGAAGTAGTCTGTTACTTATCCCACTTCTAGGTTGGTTGCAAAATGCCAGGGGCCCACCCTGGTGTCACTAGGAGAACAGCCTGGTGACAGAATTCTAAGAAGAAATAAACACCTCTCTTCAGAGTTAGAGAGAGCAGGGAGACCTCTTGCCTCGTCAAAGATGGGGCTGAGCCCCAGCTGGTGTGTCTTAGTGGACTGAGTGCCGGACTGCGAACCAAAGAGTCGCTGGTTCGATTCCCAGTCAGGGCACATGCCCAGGTTACAGGTCAGGTCCTCAGTAGGGGGCGCAGGAGAGGCAACAACACATTGATGTTTCTCTCTCTCTCATTCTCCCTGCCTTTCCTTCTCTCTAAAAATAAATAAATAATTTTTTTAAAGATGGGGATGAGAGCAAGACTGCACTCCTATCGTGGATAGAACAAAACATGCCAAGTGGATACCATGGAAGGTATGAACCATCTTGAAGGTTCCTGCTCCCAGAAGGTTCACCTCCTTGGGTGAAGAGACTCTGGCCCTTAAAGGGGCGGTAAGTTGAATGAATAAGCAATGCAGGGTTTGGAGGATGCTTGCTAAGCAATATGACCTGCACATGTCTTTTTAGGGCATCTAAAGAACCCACAAATGTGCCCAATCAGAAAGACACCACTTGGAGCCCGACCCCACAAAAGGCATCAGTCAGCAGCTTAGGAAAGGGTAAACAGCTCCAGACAATACTAAGACATCAGCCCCTTTCCCCCTAACCCTGTTGTCCCTTTCCTGACACCGGAAGTCTCAAGGGAGAGATGGAGGGTTGGAGTAGACCAGCAAGGAGGAGTGAAAGAGCAAACCATTCCTGCTCTCCACCCGCAGGCTCCAAGTTGCAGGCCAGACAAGACCTTGAGAGAAGAAACTGACTCTTTAAGTGAGATGCAACATGAAAGTGATTGCATTCTGGAATTCACAGTTTAACACCTGGTGACAGGTCTTCATGAATAATATGAAGCTGTCTTCATAAGCCAAGTGACAGGATCTGCCCTAAACATCACAGAGAGGAAGGGAAGGGGAGATCTGAGGAAGCACATTGGGAGCAAAAGTGGGTAGAAAATAAAGCCATTTCCTATTTCTGCCTCCACCAAATCCAGCTCATTGAATAAATCGGTTACATACACTTTGAAAGGTTCTTACGGTAGAAAGCATGCATGAAAAGGCTCAGTACCTGGGCCTTCTCCAATTCTGTGGGCAATCACATTGCATAACGCCCACAGGCCACTGTATTCCCCACAACCACTCTCCTGGGGCCCACGCAGGGCGTAGGCGAAGCCCCTCTTCCGTCAACCTCAGGAGGCATGCCTCGTGATTTGTTTCTGGTCCTGCATCGCCAACTGCACTCCCTCTGATCTGGCCGACACTGTGTGTAGGTTCGGGAGTAGGAAAAGCCAGACTGTTCTACCTCGTCACCACCTATAATTTTACATATTAGCTCGCTACAATAAATTAATGGTTGCCTGACAACCAAAGAGCTGGGATTTTTGAAAGGAAGCCCTCCACGACCATTCAAACCAGAACAGCAAGATTTGGCGAATTCTTCCTGACGGGACCAAACCCTGGGGGCTGGCGGAGGGAAAGACAGGGGAGCGTGCATTTTACAGCTTAGTTAATTTTAGGAGAGGAGAGAGGAAGTAAATTGCATCTCATCTCCTGGTTTGCGTTAGAACTCCCCAATTTGAGAACAAGTACTAATTAGCTGAAAGGAGAGCTCAGCTGTGACTTAGCTAAAAATGGGATCTCTTGCAAAATCGAGTGTGGTAGATCTGATTCACTTTGCATGTAAAACCCGGACTCATCCTGACAAAACAACATGTGGGAAAAGAGTTTTAGAGCATTTTGAAAACTTCGAGGCATCTGGTTAGAGGAATGACCAGCTAGCTTGCCCACAGTATCTCCAGAAATAAAATCCACGCTGGCATTTTTGGCTCCGACTCCTTTGATGAGAGCGTCTGTAGCCAACATTAACTTCATTGGCTAAGGGTTGATTGAATTGTGAAAAGGATCTGGGAATAAGAACATTTTTAATAAAAGGAAGGGAAGGGGAACAGACTGTGGGTGATTTGAAAGCCTCTGGGAGGAGGGTTCAGGGAACGCATACCAGCTTTAGAGAAAATTTAAGCAGTCCTCTTAAAGCCTTACATCAGTAGTCATTCAAAACTATTCAGAAGACTGAATGGTGAATTAACATACATTTCATTTTGCAAATTTGCTACACTTAACTTCTGATTGAATGCAAATTGTCCTGGAGCAAGTAAGGTTGATTTGATTTTGATGTTTAAATCAATTAACCTCTTGCGACTTTCTGCATTAGTCAAAAAAATTTTTTTTCTCATCACGTTGGAGACTCTACCACCATTTCGATGTGGACATTTCTTAGCCCCTCCCGTGAGTAATGCAGAAGGTGCTGGCGAGAGAGGGGCGCCTCAGGGAGGAGGACACAGACGGCTGGGGTCGGAGGTGAACCAATTTTCGCTTGTAGTTTTTGCCTTCATTTGGTTGCCACTTGCTCCTACCCCCTTCGGACTTCCTGAACTTTGGATCCCATGCGACGTGAAAATGGAATCTCACGTGCACGGGGTTCAGAGAAAAGCAGTATGCTGTAGTGGGAAAACGAGGTCTGGAATGAGAGGCCTGAGTTTAAATCGTGGCCCTTGAATGCACAGGGGAGCGTGGGCAAGCTCGCCCCTATCTCTCTCTCCATCTCCTCTCTCCTCCTCCTAAACGTGAGTCAGAACACTTGGCGTCGGGGGCTGTGGGCAAGAGGAGGCTGTCAAACCCCCGGACAGGCCTGCTCTGTGGCACAGGCGTCACACACTGCGGTTACGTGATGAACTGCATTCACTATATTCAGTGAAACCAGTTTAATGTATAACGCCCATTGTCCCCACAAGGACACAAACACGTGTTTATAACAAACCCAGTTCAGTGCGTAGCTGAGGACTGGGTTTTCCCGGACAGAATAGTCTGGGTGTTTACTGCTCTAACCATTGCATTGAACTTTGCCCCCAGTTCCTCAGCTCTTCTGGAGGGAATCAATAGGGTATTGAATACCCTTCAGTCCTTCTAATTTCTTAAGGCCATAGTTCAATCCGGCTTTTAACAGGCTGTTCAGTTGTGTGTTTCTTCTGGTGGAAATAAACTCTGTTACTACTGCTCTCCGGTACGGAATCTCTGTTCTCAGCTGTCCCTCAAACACTTTTTGAAAATGCAATTTTTGCCTCGGAATGGTCTACTGTTTTCAAAAGAAATTGTCCCCCCGATTTTCTAGGGTTTTTTACTCCCTGCCCCACTCCCGAAAACGAGCGGGTGCTCTGACCCTGTCTTTTCCTTAGGGCATCCTTCCTGGAACATGCTTTGTTTTTGCAGTTTGCGACCCCAGGAGGAGACTAGACATCACCGCTGCATACTCAGAGCTGCCACTAGGTGGGGCTGTATACACACTTCTGAGAAGGTCCACACTTGAGACCGGGAACTCAGGGTCTCAGAACGTTCTTTCTGGTTCTTGCTTTGGAGGGTAGGCAGTATCAGTGATTGTTTGTTAACATTAATCATCTCATAAAAATGAGATAAACATAATGAAGATGGCTACCGTCAAGCAGGAACTACCTCAAGCAAACTGTTTCTCATCTCACTTCTGGTCGCAATAACGGACAGTGGTCGCATTCCAAGTAAGCGCGCCAGGCTCAGGCCATCCGCCTTTCTGCCCCCTCGTTCATCCCGTAACGTGCACACCTCCCCCTCACCGCATGGATAAGGCGGACAGCGCCTTTTTGCACAGCGTGAAGGACCAGGGGGTGCATGTTACTGGTCTGCAGGTTACACACGTCTGGGCTAATACGATGCAGGGCAGGCCAGCTTGGGAGAGGCACCGTGCAGTATACCAACCTCATTCCATGGCAGAACTCCCTTAAAATGCTAACAAATTACAAAACTCTCCTAACTGACACTAAAAGTTATAAAAGGAATCATCTGGGTTGAGAAAATGCCTACACTGCAAAATCAGCAAGGTTTTTCAATGGACGGCCATTCCCTGATCAGAACATCAACCGCTTACATTTAAGCACAGGCATCTGCTCACTCAGCGGGTGGCATGGCCCTTGTTGATGCGCCCACGGATTTCTGAGCACCTTGAAACAGTTGGGAAGCACCGGGGTGGTGCTTTGGCATTAGAGAGACTCAAGTTCAAATATAACTTCTCTCTTTCTATCTGTGTTTCTTAATGGAGACAATAACCTTTTGACCACATGAATGAATCTTTCCTGATTTCCACTGGTTCTCTAAGTAACCTAATCCATTTACAGTGTTTGTTACCGTGAACTTGTCTTTTAAGTATATATCTTCTCTTCTTGCACCATTTGCTCCCCAGTTGATCTTCTGCCTTGTAATTCTGCAGACTCAAGTTTAACTTGTGGGAGGGACCTTGACTAACCATGGGAATTTGGACAATGATTTACGTAACAGCAAAGTGTGGATGATCTCAGACAGCTGTTCCATCTCTCACATTTAGTGAGGATCTAATATGCACCTGCTCCTTTAAGACTGTGCTTTTGATTTTCTGCAGTTTCCTAGGAGGTGGACCCTAGAATATTCAGAGAGATTGGATGTCTGGCCTAGGGTCACGACTCAGAGCTGGTGGAGCAGAGACTTGAGCCTCAGTTTGGTTATAAAGTCCACGTTTTCCCACTAATCGTCTTCCAAAGGCAAGACAAGGTAGGAAGAAGAGTTGGGCCGCTGGGAAAGCTACTCTTCTGTGTTTACAGCTTCTGTCTCCAGAGTAGTTTTCTGCTCAAATCTTGGAGTGTCCTGGGAAACTTCGTGAAGGGAGCACATCTATGAGAGAGAAGTAAAATAATCTGGCAGTAGCCAGTTCTGTCTAGAATCCAAGCTCCTCAGGGGGACGTTACTGCTTATACGATAGCTCTCTGAAGGTTGTCATGGCTGAACACTAGTGCACCTTCTATGAAATGTCTGCCTAGCACGACGAGGAATACACACCCAAGAGGTTAACCTTGAAGGAAGCCAGGCCCCAGCTGAAAAGGAGCGGAAGAACCCAGGGGATTCCCCGCGCTCTGCCTGCTGATGCTCACTTTCCTTTCAAACGTGACACCCAACAGCATGGATTCTGAGCTTTCCTTGATTTCACCCCTTGCTGGCGGAGTCAGCGGATCCCCTCTGTGCTGCCAGCTGCCAGCTGTGTGTGTGACTCTGGGGGGGACCCCGTTACAAGGTGCTGCTCACTGACCCGCCCCCCTTTCCCTCCTGCACTGGGAACTGTCTAATGGAAGGACGTGGCTTTCAGCGCTGAGTGCTCAATGCCTAGCATGGGGCCTGGGGCAGAACCTGTGTTCATTTGTGCTGTGTGTGAAAGAGGGAGGGAGGGAGAGAGAGAAGGGCATCCGGAGGGCTGGAAGAGGAGGGTGAAGGAGAGCAGAGAAAGAGGGAAAAGGGAGAGGAAAAGAGTGGAAAATACCTAGGCCCAGTGGAACCGCTCTCACAGGGATCTGGACCAATACTCCATTCATCACCTGGTTCTCACCTGGTTCCCACCTGGCTCCCACCTGCTTCCCCACCGAGGGGCTCACTGATGACACTTTAGGTCTCTGAGTATGAGCTCCAACTCGCATGCTATATCTGGCAGCTCTTAAAATATGTGAGTATTGCTCTGGCCGAATGGCTCGGGTGGTTGGAGCGCCATCCTGTGCACCAAAAGGCTGCAGGTTCAGTTCTAGTCGGAGAGCACACCTAGGTTACGAGTGTGGTCCCTGGTCAGGGCACATGCAGGAGGCGACCAACTGAGGTTTCTCTTTCTATCTATATCTCAAATCAATAAACATACCTTCAGATGAGGACTTCATATGTGTGTATATGTGTGTGCAAATATATACGTTTCTCCAGTGATGGTCCCCTAAATAAGTGGCTGTAGGCCTTGGGGGGAACACCTGCAGACATCAGTCTGGGTTTTCCTGTCACGGTGGCCCCGAGTCCTATTTCTGGCACCTCAATTCTTCTTCATTTGGCGACACTGGCTCCGAAAGCCGGTTTGCATCTGAAGACTGGGCCAAGGGACCATGACCTCACTGGGGTAGCTGGTCTGAGGCTTCTCCTTCATCCTCGGTTTCTTCTGACGCTCATGCTAAACGATCCTCCTGGTGGTCGCCCACAGAGCTGGCCCCCCACCGAGCTGGCCCCATGAACTCCGCGCTCTGTCCGCCAAGTCTAAGGCCCACGCGGCTCAGGCCTCTCCTGCCGGCCACGTTGGCTTTTTGCCAACGGGGCAGGTATGTGTCCCTTGCACCTGATGGGTCAGTGTGACTGTGTAGCCTCTGCTGTCTGGGTGTCTGTGCCCCCTTGCCACTAGGAAACTCGGCTCTGTCACAGCATCTCCTCATAAAAGCCCCATGGATGTCCTCCTCAGCCAACATTTCAATTGCCGTACCAAGCGGAGGGTCCTCCAGGTGTCCCCCAGGCCCCCCAGGAACATGGGCAGCTGGTGGGTTTTTCAGTGTTATATATAACACTGTAACATTTCCATTTTTCTAAGCTTTTTGAGTCCTTCCTTCAGAGTCTTCCAAGGCAATTTTTGGCATCTCGACTAAATTTGATGTAGTCTGTCACTCTTTCCAAACTTCCATGAGTAAGCAAGGAGCACTTATCAGACCTGTTTCCCAGGAGCTCTGCCAAGGTGTTAATCCTGCATTTTCGGGGAGCGGCTGCGTATCAACAACTGTCCCTTATTCAGCTTTCTGCCCCAGCCACTCCCCTGATGCACACACAGCCTTCTAGATTCCCTCCCAGGCCGGCTCCCGGAGGCCCGCAAATGCACGTCAGCAGCTTCTTACGGCAGCTTTGATGTGTGTAATCTCTTCTCTGTTAGCAGCCTGAGCTCCTCCTCAGCTTGTGTGGAGATTAACCTAGTTAATGAATCTGGGGGAAGGAAAGAGATGGAAGCAGATCCTGAAAAAGATAAGCATCGCCTTATCTGAGGCCCCTGGCTATCCCTGACAAAAGGGAGGGGGCGTGTCTTCCAATGGGAAAGGGCGAGAGAGTTTGGAGGAGTCTAGGTGGTCATGGTTCTCAATCAGCACCCCGAGGTTAAGGGTCCTACCCATTCCCTACCAGGGCCCTGTCTTGGGAACAGGAGACTTGGTTAGGCTAAAGGAACGTTCTTTGAAACTTCATTGCTTTCACGATTAAATTCTGCCTGTTCTTCACTTTGTCTGTCCTGTGAGGACAAAGAGTGTCTCCTTACATGTTGCCAGAGAGGCCGTGGGACTGTCACACGTTGCTTTCAATGGAACTAGGCTTGTTGTTTTCTCTCCTTTAACAAAGGTACTTCGCAGGCCCTACCACATTCCAAAGTCCTTCCAGTTGCTATTTTCTATGAATCTCTCATACACACAATAGGCCACCAGAGTGAAAAGTCATAAAACTGCGTCTGCTGTGACATTCCTGGACCTGTCTAAGCTGCCAGGGATGGGTTCTTGCTGACACCGGACCAGCAAGGGACCCATCCCCTTCAGACCTCCTTCATGTGTGGCTGCTTTCGGGGCAACGTCCAGTGCCCACTAATCTTGGGACCCCTAGAAAGTGAGCCTAAGATGGGAATTCCCGGGGACGTGACTTCCTGCGGACCCCTCTCTGGGGAGGGAGACTGGCGGCAGCAGAATGGGCCGCGGGAAGAAAGATCACCAGAGACGTGGTCTCAGCTGGAGATAAATCAGCCTGGTCCTATGGGACCCTTGACAAAGAGTTGGTCTCATGCCTAGGCAAATGGGATGGCCTACTGTGTCTCTCTGTCATTCAGTCAGTCTCTGTGTACAGGAGGGTAGGTCCTTTATAGCTGCAATATTTACAATAGCCAAGTGTTGGATACAGCCTAAGTGCCCACCAGTACATGAATGGATGAAAAAACTGTGGTTCCTCTACACTATGGAATACTATGCAGCAGAAAGAAAGAAGGAGCTCCTACCCTTTGAGACAGCATGGATGGAACTGGATACTATTATGCTCAATGAATAAGCCAGTTGGTAAAAGACAAATACCATATGATCTCAGATGTAAGAGGAATCTGATGAACAAAACAAACTAATGAGCAAAACAGAACCAGAGACGTGGAAACAGGGAACAGACTGACAGCCGCCACAGGAAAGGGGGTGAGGGGGAAGGGAGAAAGAAGGGGGAGGAAGTAGTCAAAGAACATGCATGAATGACCCATGCACATGGACAACAGGGTAGGGACTGCCTGTGGGACCGGGGGATGGGGTGGAATGGAGGAGGGCAAAGGGGGAAAATTGGAACAACTATAATAGAATAAATAAGAGTAAAATAAAATCTAAAAAAAAATAAAACCTCCTGTGTGAATTGAGTCCAGTTCAGCAAGGGCAATTCTCTGAAGAAGGAGCAGTCGGAAGCCCCTAGCAACCAATTCTCCCAATAGCTGGGGGGTGGCAGCAGTGACCTGGTGCAGGGGCCTCCAAGGAGGGGGTGCCGACAGCTTTCACTGCCACAACCACTTGCACAACGTCGCCTCGGAGAAGACAGACTTCTCTGACATCTTGTGAGAGGCAGATCTCACATGCAAATAGAATTGGCTCGAGCAACTAGACAGAAGAGTCCAACATGGCGCACATTTCGAAAGCACTGTAGATAAATTATTTCACTGTTTGTGTGTGTGGGGTTACAGCCCTGATTAATCTTCCCAAAAATCAGAAGAGCTCTTGTTATCCTTAGCACAGCTGCTAACATCGTATTCTCAAAAAATAAATGGGTTATTAAAAGCAAAAGATTTCTTAAAGGTTTGTTCCTTCTTTCTTATGTCTAAAAGTAATTAATTTTGTATAGTGATGAAGAGGAGAAATTCGATTTAAAACCCAGTCACTTCTCGAGGACACAAATTATAAGCAAATTAGTTGGGCTAATAGAACAATACACAGAAGAATGCATTTCCTTTCTTAGTTCCTCCCACACCACAAGGATGTGCTTCCTTGAGTTCATCAGAAGAAACAAGGAGAAACCGAGGGTGTAGGA
Source organism: Phyllostomus discolor (assembly GCF_004126475.2). Taxonomy (NCBI): domain Eukaryota; kingdom Metazoa; phylum Chordata; class Mammalia; order Chiroptera; family Phyllostomidae; genus Phyllostomus; species Phyllostomus discolor. The sequence goes on from NC_040912.2 coordinate 86,047,814, forward strand.
TTCCTGGACAAAGCATGGGTTTCACCGTTACCTGCCTTGTCTGCCTCCAGGGGTACACAGTTTGATTTCTGTAATGATGGTGATGGCAACAGAGTAGTTAGGGTTTCCTAAGTTACTAAATAATCCACAGTGGGGATCATACTGCCGAAAAGTGACTAAGAGGAGACCTAATCCTTGAAAAGTTGACAGCAGAGTTTCATAGTGTCCCGAAGGGCCTCTTTGACTTTGTCGTTTCGGAGGGTGAAGATGAAGGGGTTCAGGAAAGGGGTTACCACAGAAATCAGCAGGGAGACGATCTTGTTGTACTCGGCCGCCTGCGTCTGCTTGGGTTTCACGAAGAGGAACAGGCAGGTGCCGTAGCCGATCACCACGAAGGTGAAGTGGGAGGCGCACGTGGAGAAGGCTTTCCTGCGGCCAGAGGCCGAGGGGATCTTGAGGATGGTGGAGATAATGTAAGTGTAGGAGACGATTGTTGGTACCAGAGAACCAACGATAATGAAAACAGCCATTAAAAAAAGAACAAACTCTGTGAAAAGAGTGTCGTCACAGGACAGTCTGAGCAGTTGCCCTCGGTCACAATAAAAATGGTCTAGCACGTTCGATTTGCAGTAGGTAAACTGAAACGTGGCGTAGACTGGCCAGATTTCAGAAAGGAAGCCAACCACCCACGACACACTTACCACCCAGGTGCAGGTGTGGCTGTTCATAATGATGTTGTATCTCAGAGGGTTACAGACAGCCACGTAACGGTCCACGGCCATGACTCCCAGTAATGCAAACTCCGTGGTCCCCAAAGCAAGGTACAGGAAGAGCTGGGCGACGCATCCTGCCAGAGATATTGTCTGCCTCCCAGGGAGCAGCAAGCCCCAGAGCATGACGGGGACGATGACGGATGTGGTCAGGGTCTCCAAGACAGAGAGGTGGCTGAGGAAGAAATACATGGGGGAGTGCAGACGCTTATCCACACGGACAACCACGATGATGACCGTGTTTCCCATCAGCGTCACCGAGTAGAAGAAGAGGAAGGCAGCAAAGAGCATGTGGTGCAGTCCTTGGGAGCCGGGGAAGCCAAGGAGACAAAATTCAGTGGCACTAGAGTAATTGCTCATCGTGTGGCCCTTGCTTCTGCCCCTTGGGAACAGATATCAAAAGAGAGGTCACATTGCTCCACATGGTCCTGCTCCAGAGAGAGAGAAGGGAGACAGATTAGAATGAGAAACTATTTCCCCCTGGTGAGCAGGTGAGTAGCCCTTGCTATTATGTTCCGCACAATGGCGGACCTAACTGCTGCCTCTTCTAATCTGGCTCACAGCTAGCTGTCTGGAACGGGGGAGCCAGCTTCTCCTCTACTGGGGTGAAGGAAACCTTCTGTTGTCTCTGCCCTCCTCGATGTGCCTTCTCACAGGGGACAGAGGCTACGTCACTTTACACTGCTTAGGTTATAGCTGAATCCATCAGCCCCTGGGAGTTTGTCCTGTTTCCTCTCAGGTTAACTGCACGTGATCATAAGTGGCATTCCAGGTGCTGTCCACGGCACAGAACTTTGAACCCCCGCCCTCACCCGTGCTGGTACCCACCTGGGCACTGGCAGGAGAGTGACAGGGCGGCCAAGAAAACAGCTCCGCTTTCCCCAAGTCTCATAACCTCCATGTGTCAGAGCAGCAAGATCTCCAAACGGCAGCTCTGGAGCTTGGGATAATTTCCCAGAGCTGATTCATTCTTTGCTAAATCCATTTTTCTCCCCAAAGTCTTGGGAGAAAGGAAAGATGACATCTGGCACTGACAAAAATAGATGCCAGGCCGGCAGCTTCTTAGGACGCCCGGATCTCCACACATCCCTCCATCCACCCTCTTACTCCAACGCCTCCCGTCAGAGAGCGCTTTCCAAGTCCCCTCCCCGAAGCGGGAAGGACACACTCAACCTTGCACCCTGGCTTCTTTGTAGTACTTGTTCCCTGACATCAACTTGTTGTGTATGGTTGACTGTTTATTCCATTCCTTCACTTCCTATGAAGCAAATGAAGCAGCAAACAGAACAAACAAAAAAACCCGCCCTGACGGGTGTGGCTCAGTGGGTTGGAGCGTCTCCCTGTGTGCACTGAAAGGTTGTGGGCTCCTTCAGCAGTCAGGGCACATGCCTGGGTTGCAGGTTCGATTCCTGGTTGGGGAGTTTATGAGAGTCAACCAATTGATGTTTCTCTCTCACATCATGTGTCTCTCTTCCTCTCTCTTGCTCTCTCCCCCTCTTCTTCTCTGTCTAAAAAGCAAAGAAAAAATGTCCTCAAGTGAGGATAAAAAAAAATCCCTGCCCTGTGGAGCTGATACTCATGTAGGGGGGGTAAAGTCTAGATGATATCCAAAACAAGTAAAAATTACATATAAGATGTGAGTTTATTCATCATGCCATAGGTAAAATAAAGCAAGGAAAAGGGACAGAAAATCTATTTTTATTTATTTATTGTTCATCTATGATATTAGACCATATTCATGAGCAAAATAAGCAGAGCTCAAATTTTTTCACAGATGACGAATATATGGACATAGGATATATGACACAATAGGTCTTGGTCCTGGCCAGGGCTACTCAGGCCATGCACCTTCCACCCTCTCTCCTTGGTCTCCCTTCCCGCCTTGCGTTACCATCTTCCCTCCCTGACGCAACCTCCCCACTGTCACTGTGGCTCTTCTGCTGGTGGGCAAACATGCCTCATGGGCAGAACTTACCCAAAGAGCCCAGCAGCCTGCTCTTCCACTATCTCTGCATAGCCAGCATGAAATGAAGAAAAGTGAGACACAAGGACCCTGACGGATGTCAGAGCGCTGTGTCTGTCCCTAGCATTGGGTCAGAGGAGAACTGCGCCTGCTCTCCGCTGCGCAAGGGGGACTTGGAAATGAACCCATCTTTGCTGCTACTGCCCCAGCCCACTCTTCAGGCTGGAGGTGTCCTGGTGTCCGGGGGTCGACAGCAGCCTGACCCAGAACACACCATCTTACCCTTTCCTCCACAGAGGAGAAAGCTGAGAAGACACTCACCTCCGGGCTTCCTCACCACGTGTAATGCTCAGGCGAGGCCAACTCTTGTCTGGCGAGTGCTGAGCCCTGCACAGGGGCCAGAGCTGCTGTCTCCACTCATGATGAAAAAGGAAGCTGTCCTCAGGGAGGAGCTTAGGGAAAGCCCCAAAATAACAGTGTTGTGGGGCGCTAAGAGTCTCTCTCTTGCTCCTGCCCTTCCACCTCCCTCCTTCCCGAGGGGACTTGTCCCTGAGATACCTATTTTAATTAGCGCAGGTTCATGGTATCCCTAAGCAATCAGTCTGGAGAGAGCAGAACAAACTTTTAGTTATGCCCATTTTGACCAATTAAGTTTCAGAACTTTTTCAAGTTTTTGTTTCATGCAAAAACACGAAACCTTAGCACGCAGAGGAGTTCCAAGGCTGCCTCTCCCAAGGACCCAAGTCTAGGTTTCCAGAGGCCTCAAATTCCAAGCAGATCACTACTCTGCCTTTCATCCACGGCCCTCCCTGGATTCCCGTAGCTATTTGGAGCTACAGTCAGCCCCCAATTGCCAATAGGAGACACCACGCTGACCTCTAAGGCATACACCGATATCTTAAAATGCCTGCATGCCAGTCTCATTCAAAGCCGTAACTTCATCAGAAATCCCCTGCAAAGCCTGATTTGTCCTTCAGTCATTTTGCAGAGGCCCCTGTCCCTCACTAACTCGGTGGGCCCTCCAGAGCACTGTGGGGGGGTTCCGCCCCTAAATTCAATTCCACTCTCTGGTGTTGTCTCGGGGTTCCACTCCTCAGAATACATGCGCACCTGCCTGTTCAAGCAAGAGTCTTCCAGCCTTTTACTTCTATAGCCTGACCCTGATTACCACCCAATGGGCACCTGAAAGTAGGGAGTGCATAAGGACAGCCCAGTGCAGACAGTTACATTTACAATGCAAATCGGAAATCTGCCTGGTGCTGGAGGGAGACAGAAAAAGTGAGAGTTGCAAAACCTTATCTGGATTTGGGATTTCATTTCCAGTATACCTGTTAAATCTGAGAATATCAATTGGTAGAGAAGGGCATAAATTAAGAGTAATCTTCCTTCCAATTCCTCAGATTACCCAAATCCAACCAGGTTGCCGCATAACCTTGGAGGAATTTCCTAAGCCTTTTTTACTTTTTTTTTTTGCCGTTCAATTACAGTTGTCCCCATTTCCCTGCTATTACTCTCCCCAAGCTACCCACCCCCACCTCCCACATTCAATTCCCCTCCCCCACCATTGCCTTTATCCATGGGTCCTTTATACATGTTCCTTGATGACCCTTCTTTGCTCTGTTGTCCTTCTCCCCCTTCCTTTCTGGTTATTGTCAGTTTGTTTTTTATTTCCACGCCTCTGGTTCTATTTTGCTCACTTGTTTGTTTTGTTGATTAGGTTCCACTTATAGGTGAGATCATATGGTGTTTGTCTTTCACTGCCTGGCTTATTTCACTTAGCACAATACTCTTCAGTTCCATCCATGCTGTCATGAAGGGTACTATTCCATTGTGTAAATGTACCACACTTTATTTTAATCTACATATTTTTGCAAGAAAATGCTGTGAAAAATCACTTTTAAATACTTTTCTCTCTCACTTACAAGTTATAAAAGATGGTCCCATATCAGTAATATTGCCCTACTTCTTTTCTTGCATAATATTTCATTATGCGAGTGTCCCATTCTTTATTAGCCCTCTATTGATCAATTTTCATTTCCATTTTTTATTATGAAAAATGATGCTATAAATAGACACTTAGGTCCATACACATTTATATTAGCTGGAATAAATCCCTAGGGTTGGAATTTCTAGGTCAAAAGATAGATGTATTATAGTCATTGCTTTTTATTGGCACCATTTGATACTCCAGAGATTTTGGATTGATTTGCAAATCACTAGAGCACTCTTGATTTCTTGATTCACTACCAACCAAAGATACAATCAAAATTTTATTTTAATTTGAAATTAAAGAGGACAAAAATAAGATACCTTTTCAAAGTAACCAATTAAAAAAACTGATGAAATGGGAAATCTTTTGCAAGATAAAAATGGTCAAAACTGTCTGGAAAAAATAACTGAAGTCCTAAAATTGTTTAATAAATCAATTCATAATTAATAATCTTCCCACACAGAAGACTACCAGTTAAAATAGTTTTACTGGTGTGTTCTGATACCAAACCTACATAAAATCTCCTGGAAAATTAAGAAGAAGGGAACACTGCCCAATTAACCTTAAAGGTCAGAATTATCTTGATACCAAAGACATCAAAAGAAAAGAAACCTACCAAACTATATCCCTCATGAGCACAGATGCAAAAATCTTGTATAATAAAGTATTAAAAAATCAAACCATCGATATGTACATGAAGAAAATAATATGCCATAACAAGTGATCATTTTATTCCAGAAATGCAAAGTCAGTTCAACACTAGGAGATTAATCAGTACATTTCACCATGTTAACAGAATTAAAGAGAAAAACTACACTATCAGTTCAATAAGGGGAGAAAAGGCATTTGACAAAAATCAAGAGCCATGATCAAAAACTCTGGTCAAACCAGGAACTAAAGTGATCTGCCTCAAACTGACAAGTAGCATTGGCCAGAAATCCCAGTGCCAACACGAAACCTCGTAATGAAAGACCCAGTCTTTCCCTCTAAGATACAGCACAAGGCAAGGGTATCTGTTCTCACCACTTTTAGTCAACATTACCCTGGAAATTCTAGCTGATACAACAACAACACCACCAAAGAAAATTCAATTAAAAGCATACAGTCAGAAAATAAAGAAATAAAAGCAATTGTTTGGAGATACATAATCCTAAATGTACAAAATCCTAACAAGTCCACACAAAAAAACCTACTAGAACTAATAAATGATTGTCTGGATCACTGGGTAAAGGCTCAATATATAAAACCTATTGCATGACTATACACCAGCCAAGAACATTGGAAACAGAAATAGCATATGTACTTTACAATAATAGAAATGGGAAAACTAAGGGATGTAGTTAACAAACTATATGCAAGAGCTACACAATTGAAACTAGAACACATTGCTGAGAGAATCTAAAGACCTATAGATGGGGAAATATTCTATTTTCATGAATCAGAGTTAGAATATCAATTCTTTCCAAACTACAGATTCAAACCAATCACAAATTCAAACAAATCACAGGAAGCTTTTTGTTAACATTGGAAACCTGACTCTAAGACTTCTGTACGAATGTGAAAAACCTAGAAAAGCCAAAATAATTTTGGGAAAGAACAAAGCTGGGGAACTCAGCATGTCTTACTTAGAAACTTACTATAGTAAGTTATTGACATGTCTAATCACTATGTTGTACACCTGAAACTAATACAAAATTCTACATCAACTATAATTAAAAAATAAATTAATGAAGTAAAATTAGAAAAAAGCAGGCTTCCTATAAAGGTACAGTAATCAAGACAGTATGTTATTGACATAATATCATGTAGATCTACTGACCTACAGACCAATGAAATAGCAAATTCAAACCCCAAACCAAACATAGATCTTCAATTGATTTTTAACCATACTAAGTGCTGGTAAAGATGGATTTAGACGGATTTTGTAGTTGAATCAAGCTGGTGAATGTCCAGGCTCTAACTTGGCCCAAGCTCAAGGCCATTCTAGGTCTATATCTGGCTTTCCCACATTAGCGCACTGGGGACATGTGGAAGAAGAGAAGCCATCCTGGCCCAGAGAAAGAAAAGGCCATTTTGATGACCTAGTGGGCAGCAGGGCCATTCCCCCAAGTCTGAGGCTCTATGCACAAAAAGGGGAAGGAGAGGGAACACCCCTTTCCTTGCCTGCCACAGAGACTCCCTGTTGGCCCTTGCTTCCCTCTCTCTACTCTGCTCCCCAGCAGCAGCCTGAGTGATCTTTTAAAACACGGATGACATCCGATCTCTCCTCTGATTGAAACCTCCTCACTGCCCTTCGGATAAAGCCCCAAGTCCTGCAAGGCCTTCCTGACTTCAGGAGAAATGCTTCTCCCTACTGTCACCGCCTGCTGTCCACGAACCCTGGCATTCCTGCAGTTGTGCATGGGCGTTAGCACGCACACCGCTCCGTCTCTTAGAGCACACGTTTCATTTCCACCTGCTTTGCAAGTGAATGCCAGGTGCACTGTGATCAATCTCTTGTAGAGGCTTTTCCTAACCTTTGCAGGCATGTTCAGGTTCCCTGCCAGGTGCTCCCCTAACGCCCTTGGAGTAGATGCTGTGTGCGTTGCCGAGACCCCTTCAGGGCCCAGGGTGTCATTCCCCCGGCTCACGGCTGCACTCAGTGGAAGAGATGCCCCCTCCCCCTGACACCGAGATTACAGCCCTTCTCCTAAGGCAGCCAGTACCCAGTGACCTGTAGATGCAGGAGTGCCAACGCCCAGCTCCTGTGTTCTCATTAGCGACACGAGTCAGGACAACTGGACAGGGCCATGGTAGTTCCAGAGCTCTGGTGGCATTGGACCCCCTGGTACGACTCATCACAGCTCAGCCTCCCTCTCCCCCAGCCCTTTATAGGAACTCTGCCCCGGGTCACTCTCAGACCGACAATAACCTCGTAGCTCCTTTCTCAAAACGACTCACTGTTGGTGACTCTGTGTGCGGTATGTCGGTGTGAGGGTGTGTGCATTGGTATGTATTGTACACACGTTAACATTTCATATGGTGACATCAGTCTTCCTCAGACAGGCTCTACCAGGGGGGAACGACACTATGCCCAGCACATTTGCTGCTGCATTTTCAACACGGTTCTGAGAAACCACTCTTGTTCAAAAAATATTCTTGTTCCATTTTCTGTTCTTTAATTTGAATAAGGTTGAACTCTTCATATTTTTAAAACTAATTTTTCTCTAGTGAACTTCTTGGCTTGTAAGAGAACTTTGTATATAAATCAAACAAACCTTTATCTCATGTTTTTATTTTTATATCTTTCTATGCATAAACATTTGGTTCTTATGTAGTTAAATTGAACAGTCTTGGAATCCTGGGACCCGTATTCTCCTTAGAAAAGCTTATGTTCATATTTCAAGATGATTAAAAAAATTCTATTTGTTACTTTTTACATTCAACTCTATTTGAACCATATGAAATTTACTATTCTGTAAAAGCATAAATTATAAATCTCGGGTTATGCTTTTTTCAGATAGTTTGTCAATGCAATAATTACCTCTGGAATAAAGGTAAAGGAGGGAGCGGGGAGGAAGGGAGAATGAGATAGAAATTGACAGAGAGAGAAAGAGGAAGAGGAGGAAGAGGAGGAAGAGAGAGAACAGCTTAGAGAAATGCCAGGGTGAAAAACGCCTTATGTCTCTTGGCTGGGGCGAGATCTGGAGGCGGGAGAAAAGAGGTTAGAATGACTGGTAGTGAATTTAATAAGGGTCAGAGACTGTCAGAGACAAAAAGAAAATGTCCTCCACAACTTAGTTACACGGGATGAACCTGACCCCAGACAGACTGTGTGACTGGCTCGGGTCGCACAGTAATTTACTAGGGACTCCAACTCCGAGCTCAGCCTTCTCATCAGGAAAGCAGAGACAGCTGCTTTCAGCGGGGACTGATGCAAAGAAAGGGTAGAGGGGTGGCCGGAGGGACCGGTAATGATCCTACCAACTCTGAGATTCTAAGACTCCAAAATATACTTTTGAAGATCCTTCTGCCCACGAAGTTCTCATAATCAAAGACAAAACTTCGGAGTTGGATGAAGCGCATACTGGCACATAGCAGGGGCTCAGCGACTACAGTATCAATGAATGCGGACTGTCCTTATCAACGACTGTCATTCAGTGGTCCTCTCTGGATATGATGCGTGCTTATTCCTTGAGCTTGAGTGAGCGGCTTATGACAATCTCACTGTCTAGGACGGTTGGGCAGGTGCCAAGGGGAGTGAGCCCCATGGGGGGGCAGCAGAGGGAACTCCACAGCTGGAGACCCTGAAGCATCAGGCTCTCCTCCAGCCTATGACATTGGGACATGGGGCCCAAGAGGCTAGTGGGCAGGTAGAATAATGGTCCCCCAAAGCAGTCCATGCCTGGCCCCTGGGAACTTGTTGTCTTACATGGCAACAAAGACTTTGCAGATGAGATTAAATTAAGGACCTTGAGATAGGAGATTATCCTGGATGATCCAGGTGGGCTGCATCAAAACCCAGGGCTCCATAGAAGTGGAAAACATATCCCTGCTAAGGTCAGAGGCAGAGGAAGATGTGACGATGGAAGAAGGGCCAGTGAGGTGCAAGGTGTTGCTGGCTTTGGAGGTGGAGGAAGGGAACCACAAGCCAAAGAATGTGGGCAGCCTATGGCCCCTGGACAAAGCAAGGATCCCCCAGAAAGGGGCACGGCCCTGACAGCTCTGTGATTCTCACCCACTCGGGCCTGTGTCAACCTCGGACCTAGAGAGTTTGCAAGATAATAAATCTGTAGTGTCTGAGCCACCAAATGTGTGGCAGTTTCCTACAGAAGCAAGAGAACACTCCTGCAGTCATGGGAGCCCACAGGCCAGCTGCACGCTTGTCTCTCGGTTCGCAAGTCATCCCGCCTCCAGCCCTGCTTTGAACAGCCATCCTGTCTTCCTGCCTGTGCTTCCTAATAGCAATATGCTGCTTTCTGCCACTGTCCCCCATTCCTGTCCAGAATGACCTAAAATCTTGGTTCCCATGGCTCTGTCCTGAAGGCTCAGCTCCAGATTCAGGCCCTACAGAAAGATTGCCTGGCCAGCCCCGTCCTGCCCTTGTGGGTCTTAAACTAGTGACCCTTGTGCACTGTCTTCCCAGAAGGCTTTCACTTTGTCATTCTTTCTGTCTGAGGGTGTGGGTGGGACTAAGTGGGTGGGGCTAAGTGGGTGGCATCCATAAAGACTGAGCTCCGAGAGAAAGAACTGTGACTCAGAGCTGCCGGCGAGCCCAGTCCTCTGCCCCCTAGCCTTCGCCCTCATCCCCGGGGTGTGCATCTTCTCACAGGGGCCAGAGACAAGCCCTTGCATCTGGCCGGTTCCCAACATGGGTCTATCAGGGGCCCTAGCGTGGATGGGAAGATGTCTCCTCGTAAGCTTACCGCTTCAGTCCCCCAACTTCTACAGATGATCCTGGACAATTCAGACAAGCAGGTGCTGTGGACCAGAAGCCCCATCTCCTGCGTCACAGATCTCAAAACCCTGCATCTGGCAGGGAGACAAACATCGAATGGAAACCCTGGATCTAACCCTGGCCATGCACCCCGGCTGGCCATGGCCTTCGCCCAGCTGGCAAATTCCTTTGTGCTCTTCTCATTTGTCCCTGGCAATTCTAGGAGGAAGGAGAGGGCCAGCAGGCAGGCACTGCCATGGGACCAATCCTAGGCCGTGAGCCACTTAGGTGTATTCAGGTCTCTATCCCCTTTTTTTTTTCATTCAGAACCTTTTCTCAAATGCTATTGCCTCAGAACAGACTTCTCATTAATTTAAGGGGCAACACCAGTGTCTCCTAACCCCCGGAGGGCCCCTTGCTTCCTCATCGTTCCCATGGAGATCACTTGGCTGGAGTCTAAGTTCCCACCCAGCACAGGTTCAGCTCTAAACCTCATCGAGAAACCAGGGGCCCGGGGACACAGGAGACGGGGAGAACCAAGGACGCTCATCCTTGGGAAAGAAGGGACTGAAACAGCCCACGTTCCCCTCTGGTCTCCAAAAGGGCTTTTTGCCCACGTTCCAGCCCCCAGACTCGGTGACACAGGGTAAGCCTTTATTCACGGTGTCAGCATAAGGGTTGGAGACGTCGTTGCTTGCAGAGCCACCCCGCCCCCAGGAAGTGCCACCCCGTTCCAGCTGCTCAGAAGCCCCGGTCCACCCCTGGCAGCTGCAACACTCTCACCAACAGCAACGGGCGGCATATTCATGTCACTCGCGTCACAGGGTGGACCCATTAGGCAGGAATCTCTAGACAGGAGTTTCTTAATGCGAGCGGCTCCAGAAGAAGACCTGCTTAGCAGCTAAGGTAAGTGGCTTAGGGTTGACGCGGGACAGGGCAGCCTCCTGTGCGGCACAGATGTAAGGGCAGGGCTTGAATTTAGTCAGGGCTGGGCGCAGACTTGAGACCTGTTGTGAAGGTTCGTCAGTGGGGTGGGTACAATGCGACAGAGGCACAGATGGCACTGCTGGAGGTCAGGACCAGCCTCGGAGGCAGCCTTTATGGGCCAGAGGGAAGGCCAGAGTACACCTACACAGAGCGTTGATTTTCTTTGTCAATGGGAAGTTCTAAAAGCATCGTTTTAGCGACCTAACATTCCAGGGAATGGCATAAAGCTGTGGAAATAGTCACACACACACACACACACACACACACTTCACACGCATGTTGGCCCTAAAGAGGGTGGAGAAGTGATGGGCCGGAAAATGTGAGTGCGCTGGCAGCTGCACCATGAGGACAATGACGGCAGCTGTTTGCTGAGCACATTGCATGTGCTGTCACCGTGCTAAGTGGTTCACTCATTTAATCTCTGCAGCGGCCCCGGAAGCTAGTGCTGTTATTAGCTCCACTGGGTAACGGAGTAAATGAGGCTCAGACAGGGGAGTAACAGAGAGGAGCAGACTTAGATTCCACACCAAGCAAGTGTCGGACCGGAATCCAAGCACAGGCCTGAGGCCGTGCCCCCAACCACCATGCGAGGGAGAGGGGAGTCGGGAAGGTTCAGGGGACACTCCGCAGGAGCAAAGCAGCACCACTGGGTGACCGCCCGAGACCTTCCAGTTGCTGGCTGAGCAGCTGCCTGGTCCTGAGGCCTATCTGTGACCCCTGATAGGGGGTCCCTTCTGCTCTCTACCCTTGCAAATAATACCAGGGGACCTCCCTACAAAAGCTGATTTATCGACTCAGAACTCTGACTTCCCATTGATTGCATGATCACAGCTGGAGCACAATGGATGAGTGAGGGTCCTCAGCAGAAGGACAGTCCAGAAAGACGGGAAGGGACCCTCTAAAGGGGGTCTCGGTGCACAGCCTCTGGGCCATGACACAGACCCTGCCCGCACCAACACTCGGGGGCTTCTGAGTGACTCCCACTAACGCTCTCTCTTTCCTTCCGGGTTCCCTCCCCCCACCATCTTTTTCTTCTGGCTTTCCCTCTCACACATTTGGTCTTACTTCTGTTTCTCTTGTTTCCTCCTTGCCTTCTCCCTACATGTCCATGTCTGTTGCTATGTTGTCTCCCTTAATCTGCCCCTCTCTACTTTCCTCTCTCCTGTGTGGCTCTCCATGCTCTCACTCTGTGAATCCCTGACTCTCTCTCCCATGATTCTCCTGTTCTCTTGTTGTCCTTCGCCTTCCTCTCTCTGCCCTTCTGTTCATCACTGACCACCCACTTGCCTTTTCTCCCTGCTCCCTTTCTCTGTTTCTATCTTTGTTTCTGAGTCAATGATTCTCTGCACGTATATGTGTATGTATGTATGTCTGTCTATCCATCCTCTATGTCTGTATCTCTCTCTCTCTCTCTCTGCTGCTCCATCTTATTTCCTTTCCATGCAGGACCCAACCCCTGCATCATGGCAAATTGGAGCCACCCTTCTGAATTTGTCCTCTTGGGCTTCTCATCTTTCGGTGAGCTGCAGGTTCTGCTGTATGGGCCCTTCCTCACACTTTATCTTCTTGCCTTCACGGGAAACACCATCATCATCACCATGGTCATAGCGGATGCCCACCTCCGGACTCCCATGTACTTCTTCCTGGGCAATTTCTCCCTGCTAGAGATCTTGGTGACCATGACCACCATGCCCAGGATGCTCTCAGACCTGCTGGCCCCCCGGAAAGTCATTTCCTTCAGCGGCTGCCTTGTCCAGTTCTACTTCTACTTTTCCCTGGGATCCACCACCTTCCTCGTCCTGGCAGACATGGCCCTTGACCGCTTTGTGGCCATCTGCCACCCGCTGCGCTACAGCATCTTGATGAGCTGGGCTGTGTGTGTCCGGCTGGCAGGGGCCGCCTGGGCAGCTCCTTTCCTGGCCATGGTGCCCACCGTCCTCTTCCAGGCCCACCTCAATTATTGCCACGGCAACGTCATTGACCACTTCTTCTGTGACAATGTGCCTCTGCTGCGGCTGTCCTGCTCAGACACCAGCCTGCTGGAATTCTGGGACTTCCTGATGGCCTTGGCCTTTGTCCTCAGCTCCTTCCTGGTGACCCTCATCTCCTATGGCTACATCGTGACCACTGTGCTGCGGATACCCTCGGCCAGCGGCCGCCAGAAGGCTTTCTCTACGTGCGGGTCTCACCTCACCCTGGTCTTCATTGGTTACAGCACCACCATCTTCCTATACATCAGGCCTGGCAAGGCACACTCTGTGGAGGTCAACAAGACCGTAGCCTTGGTGACGTCCGTCCTCACTCCCTTCTTCAGCCCCTTTATCTTTACCCTCCGCAATGAGACATTCCAGGCGGTGCTGCGGGGACAGATGCGGAGGCTGAGAGGCCTCCATGAGGCATGGCAGTGAGCCCGAGGGGCCCGGCCAGGCTCGGTCAGGGGTTCTGGGAGGAGGCGGAGGAGCAGCTGGGTGGGAAGGCCACTGTCAAGTTTCTTTAGATTTTTTTCCTCTGTGCTCTGCGTGATCACCACGGGGAGTCCTCAGTGCCATCCTCTCAGGGGCTCTGAGAGCAGCCGGGGTCTGGGGAGCCAGCAGTGGGGCTTTCGAGAAAAGAAAGTGCATGGGCTTCCCATTCAAGGCGTAGCAGCCAGGTCCTGTTCTCTGATCAGGGCACATCCAGCCCCAGGGTGTGTGTGTGTGTGTGTGTGTGTGTGTGTGTGCGCGTGCGCACACGCATGCCTGTGTGTGTGCCTCAATGTCTCTGTGTTTGTCTCTCTGTGTGTGTCTGTGTGCCTGTGTGTCTCAATGTCTATGTGTGTCTGTGTTTGTCTCTCTGTATGTGTCTTTGTGCCTGTGTGTCCCCATGTGTGTCTGTGTATGTGTGTCTGTGTGTGTCTCAATGTCTATGTGTGTCTGTGTATTTGTCTCGCTGTGTGTCTCAGTGTCTCTGTGTGTGTCTGTGTGTCCGTCTCAGTGTGTGTGTGTGTGTGTGTGTGTAAGCCCATGAGGTCCCATGTTCCCTTTGGAACGAAACGTGAACTCCACCTCCGCACTTCCCTCCCCCAGCTGAAATGTAAAACACCCTCCAGTTACTTCGTCCTCTGCACCACTGCATTCTCTCGCCTTTCACCTATCCTGGCTTTTCCAGAAGAGCCCCGATTTAAACTACTCTGCCAAATTCCTTCTGCAAATACTCTTTAGTTTACCAACCACATTTCCCAAAAAGCTACGGTAGCTTCACCTACCAAGAAAGTACTACGAGCACCACTTACTTTAAGACAACAAATCTACTAACTTACCACAAGTCACACTTTTTAAAAGCCTAGAAGGTGGAAATAAGCAAGGCAGGGCACTGTGGGCTCATGTGGTGGAGACAGAGACTCTCCCTTTGGCCCCGGGGCTCACTGCGTGGCCTGTGGTCCCGGTACGTACTCCGGTGTCACCCCAGGCTAACCCCTTCCTCACCAAGGTGCCCCTTTCTCTGGCTTTCTCAGGAGTCTGTGTCTTTCTTGCTGAGATGCTCCTCGCCAAAAGGAGTTCACTTTAGGTCAAAGATTGTGTCTCCTGCAATTACCCATCAGAGCCGTGACTCTGCAGTTTGCTGTTGCAACCAACAGATTTGTTTTCTCCAACCATTCTCTGCTCACCACCTCACAGAGGAAATATTTGTAGAATAAATGCAAGAATGATGAAGAAATTAAAAACAATTCTACTGATAATATATACCTTAGCTTTGTGTGTGTGTGTGTATATATATAAATTTTTTTTCACACTTTACGCATGTTTTCCATCTGGTTTTATCCTCGCAGTAATTCAATTGAATAAAGATTCACTGGTGACTCACCATGAGCGAAGCAGCCCTCCCCAGCACTGGCCATTCAAGACAAAAGAAGGGTGGGCTCTACCCTTAGTGCCTCTGCCTGTGAGAGGGGGGATATAGTGCAGTTAATTCTCCCACGTTTTGGGGAGGGGCTTCCCTACTCGTAACAGGTGCCCCGAGAGCCCAGGAGGGAAATGCTGATTCTTGGGCTGGAGCCCGGCAGTGCGTCTGAACCTTGCATGGCTAAGTTTGAAGGGAAACAGAGAGGAGAAAAGCGCTGGTCAAAGTGATGGCGGAGCTGACAGTAGAATCTGGTTCTTAATTAGTGCATATCTACCAGGCCCCATTCAAAAAAGCCCTGTCTGTAGACTCATAACGGCAGTAGTTTAACTAACTCCTCTGTAATAGTGATTGTATGTTTAATAGCCTCACTCGAAAGAAACACATATGTTTCTAAAGACAACTATAGATTCAGCGTCACGTTTAAAGATTTGTGTTTTATCACGATAGTATCCGCAAACATTTGAAGGATGGCAAATAACACTTACACAGCAAGAAATATTTTTATCCAGTGCGTACACAATGTTCATTGTATGATGGCGTCACGCTTTCTTTACTATCACACCGTTTTACCCAGGAGGTGGGGACAACTGATCTTACTGTTAGTCTATATATGGTGATTTGTATGAGGTCATTGGACAAAAGGAACAGTCTCCCCCAGAAGTAGCTCACACCAGAACACGACTGTGGGGGCTCAGGGCAAGATTGTCTGTAACACCCAGAACTAATTTAAATACAGGTAGAGTCCGAGGTGGGGTGTCATGACTCTAAATGCCTGCCCTGCCCTTGCCCCGGCTGGCGTGGCTCAGTGGGTCGCAGCATCAGTTCAATCCCCAGTCAGAGCGAGTGTGGGAGACAACCAAGTGATGCTTCCCTCTCTCTCTCTCTCCCTCTCCTCTCCCCTCCTCTCCTTTCTCCCTCAGCAATAAAAAAGTGTCCTCAATGAGGACAAAAAGAATAAATGAATGAAATGCCCATTTTCCTCTCCCACCGTCCATTTGTCTGGCATTCCAGACTCAGAGACAGAGCATTCTAGGAAGCTACCATTAGGAAGACAGCGTTTTGAGTGGCTAACACAAGTATCCATTGTCACATACAGAAGTCCCAGTGGGAATCCAAAGAGTACATTTATCACTTCTAGTTGGGAGGAATAAGGAATATGAAATATTTTGGTGAGGGAAGAGAATGGGATCAAAGCACTTTTCCAAACAAAGTCAGCCCTGGTCCTGCCGTAGCCCTGCGTACGCAGGGTGGTTAAGAGTTTGATGGAGTGTCAAACCCTCTAAGGCCAAGGTAGCAAATCTCAGTGTTGCTGGCAGAGGACCATGGTCCTATCAGTTTAGGTCACCAGTTCTCTCTTTTGTTGTTTTTTCTTTGCTTCTAAATTTTTATTGAATTTATTGGGGTGATATTAGTTAATAAAATTATATAGGGAAAAGGCAAAGGGATTAAGGAAAAAAAGTTCACCAATTCTTTAAGCTTTAAATTTCCCGGTATAAATATAATCCTTGCAATAATGCTTAACAGTCACAGGAGAAAGGTGGTAGATCCAGTGGTCTGCTGGTCAATGTTTAACTCCCAGCTCTCCAGCCATAGTATTGGCTGACTTCCGGCCTCTGCCAAGGCCCGCGGTGCCAATAAGCCCAGCACGCCCACTCAGACAACCAACAGGAGGCCACTGAACTTGGAGTTGGGACGAGACGTTCAGCAGCATACCATTCTACAGTATTTACACAGACAGCTTCACAGCAAAGATAAAGGTGAAAAGTGGTCAAATAATTAGGCGTTTCAATTATTTATTACCTTTGGTTTTTAGTATCATCTATGTGATTGTAAGTTTCTATTATTTATTTTAACAATGGCCGTGGCTAATTCCTAAAAATTGAATAATCAGTTCTCAAGAGGACTCCAGGATTCCCCTAGAGCAACCTGCCACTGGCTTCTCCCTCAGATCCTGTTACCCCTTCAAGCCAAAATCTTTGTTATCTCCCTGGTAGAATTCTCCTTTGATGGACTTATTCCTCAACGGTTTCTGAACTTACTTAGGTCATTTTCAAGATTGAAGGCAATAAAATTCCAGCAATGAAGGTAGACAGCACCTTTTGTGAATACAACAGAATTGGCCTAGCGTGTGAAGGTTTTCACATCCATGCCCACTGTACCCACCACGAGGTTTGGTGGGCTCGGACATGTGCTGAGATTTCATTGAGTGAAGCACCCTGCAGGGGACACTTGCAGATCCCGAGAGACGCGGATCTGCTGAGTGGGGATACCCACGCCCACTCTCCAGAAAGCACATTCATTAACGCTACCTCCCCAGCCTTTTGTTGCCTGCGCGGTGCATCATGTTTACGTCTATACTATTTTACACATTCAGCTGCCTCTCTCTGAGATCCACTTTTCCCCATCTCAGCCGGCGAAGTTGCTCTTCATACTCTGAAGCTCAAATCAGATGACACCATGCTTGGGAAGACTTTCCATTTAACCAAAGAGAATAAGGCACTTCCTCCCTGTATTCCCAGAATGCTTTGCATATGATAGTAACCAACACAGTTTTGTTTTCCCCGCACTAAATTACGTGCCCTCAGGGCAGGCACCATGGCTTACGGACCTTTATATGCCCTGTGCCTGGAACATAGTTGATATTCAATGAATGCCAGCTTTCTGCAGTTACGAGGTTTGGAGATGAATATGAATGAACACTGTAACCTAAAAAACACGGCATGTCACCTTAGTTGACAGTAATAGAAGTGTAATAAAGCACAAAAAGAAGCTTTTCCATTGCACTCTGTCTCACTTAGCTGTCTGACCTGGTACCAGTTTCAAGACCCACATACCGACAGGGACAAGAGGAAGCAATGTGGACGGTGAGAGGTCTAGAAGTTGTTCAACGGCAACATCTCACTCGTGAATCTGAACATTTTGTAAGGGGACATGTAGCTGTCTTTGCTTATTTGCTGGCCTGCCTGTGTAACTCAGAATTGCAGAATTTGGGCAGTGAGTGAATATTAGAGTTAGTCACTCTGAGGTTGGACACAAGGGTTTCATCTTAAAATTTAGAATTGTGCAGCAAAGAGTGGGCCTGCCTCACAGCTGGGGGCGCTCCGACTGTGGACTTGGTTCAAGCGAGACTCCCACACCCACCTGAGGAGTGTATTGGAGTGGGAATGCCTGCCTGCAGAGGAGGTGCACCTGCATGACGTACTTACAACCTTGCAATTCCTCGAGGCAATGATTTAGATACCCTATGGCTCCAAACCTTGGGAGACTTAGATATAGACACTTTGACGTACAACTGGGATTCCAAGGTTCCTTCCAATAGAAAGTATGAGGTCTGTCCAGAAGGTATCCAGCCAGGTAATATGAAAAATAGAGACATTTATTAAAGAACATACAAGAATACACATTGTACATGGAACAATGATGCCTCAGTCCCCTGCAAAGTAGGCACCTCGGGACCTCACACAGTTCTCCCAATCGCCATCAGCTGTCCCATTGTTTTTTCTTGAATCTTATCAATGGTCTGAAATCTCTTTCCTTTCAAAGATGATTTAGTTTTGGAAAAGTCAAAAGTCATAGGACGCCAAATCTACACTACTACATGGTTGTAGGGGGGCTGGGTCACCTGGGTGATTTGATGTTTTGCAAAAAAAACTCTGCACAAGAGATTATGCATGAGCAGGTGCATTGTTGTAATGGAGCTGCCAGTCACCAGTTGCTCATAGCTGAAGGCTTCTGAATCATCTGAATAGTTCCCGTGGAGGAATGTTCAAGCTTAACACAAAATTCGATGCAGATTTATTGTTCTACTCACTCAACATTTTGAATGCAATGGACAGAGTCTACGTACTCACTCAATGGTGTCTATCACCCCCACCGACTAGTACAGTGAAGTCATTGTTCACGCATGTGCATTCCAGTCCACTCTCCTTGGCTGCCAGGTTACATCGCTATCAGTAAACTGTTCTCATTATGTTAACCATGGCTGGACTTTTTCCGGACAGACCTTGTCATATGTTAAAATTGTACTCTGGGTTATGCCTATCCAGGAGCCCTATTTAACACTCAGGGTCTCCATCACACCAAGACAAATGTATGGAACCAAAAGATCTCTAGGTCATGTTCACACAAGATTCTAACAGTAATTCAGAGGCTGAACCTTTGACCAAAGCCTCTCAAGAAGTTTAAAGTTAGACTGAATGAAAACCTTGGGTTACTGTCTCCAGAACTGGGGCCGAGAATGACGGTCATTAAGGAAGGATGGCCCCAATAATGGCAAATACATCCTGAAATCCCATTGTCTAGGGCCTTTCATGTGGTTGGGACTAAGTCAAGGACTTTTTTAAGCAATTTCCCGATTGCAACTTCCATCAGCAGATTGTCCAGTGAGTGGTCCTCAAATATTGATGCATGGGAATCACACAGGGGTCCTCCTAAAATCCACATTCTGATTCACTACGTTTGGCATGGGCCTGAGAGTCTGCATTCCTAACAAGTTCTCAGGAGATGCTAGGGCTCTTCCAAGGGTCACACTCTGGGTAGCCAGGGACCATGGGCAGGTTTGTTGAGAATGCCACACCTGTGTGATGCTGGTTGTGACGGGGCGATTATTGTGGATGCCCAAGGTAGCTCTACCTTCCCCAAACTGGCCACGCAGAGATTCCACTCCAGAGAGAACACTGTGAAAAAGAGGCAATAGACTGCACCAGGCAGCTGATTTTTTTTTTAAGTTTTTAAGAAGGGAATGTGCAAAGATAAGAGTAGCAGGAGGGAGTCTCTCAGGGGGCACATACAAGTGGATCTGTGTACTGATTATTTTAGGAGAAGAAGCCAAGCTGAAGGAAAGTGTTTGCACATCAAAAGGAGATAATTGCTTCCCATTTAGTTCTTCGGTTTTTCATCAAGTTTGCTGGGAAGGTAAGTAATTAGTCCCTTGGGAGATGAAGGAGAGAAAGTTCTCAGAATGAAAAACTGTTTTCCCTGATGGTCTTGACTGCACAATCAAAAGTATCTGCCCACTTTTGGAGAGGCCCACAGATAGGAACTTGTCGTGTAGTAGCTTCAAGAGGCAAAAACAAGAAGCAGCAGCTTAATTGGAGATCAAGCTACCATGTAATAGCAAGAGGCTTGGGCTGCTGGGTTGTGCACCTGGGACACTTCCCCTCTCATCACCTCCTTTCTTCACAGCTGTGGCTCTGTGGGTGGCCCCCACACTGTGACAATCCACACTGCGTGCTAGGAGCAGGACCTCTCCTCTGGATGTCCTGGGAACAGAGCTGGCTTCAGAAGGAGGAGGAAGCTGGCATCTACTCTTTGTCTTGTCTTGCTAATCCCAGCCCAGTGTGTGTGTAAAAAATCACACACCAGACTTGTTCCTGCACCCACCAGCTTCCCATGACTTCCCAGCCACTCCCAGATTTCCCCCAAATGCCTTCCCTCATCTTTCCTCTGACCCCATCGCTCACAACACCAGTTCCACTCATTTCCTCCTTCTCATCTGCCTTCTACCATCTCTGCTTTCCTCCCTAGGCCCCTGGGAGTCTCCGGGCCAGGCTACTTCCAGGACACGCAGCCCCAGAGGGCCTCCCCTGGGACATGGAGGGGATGGCAGCCAGTGTGGGACAACGGTCCAGCTTGCCCTTCTTTCTCAAGTGCATGAGAAGGATACAATCTAGGCCTTGAAACTTCATGACCTTTCTGTGCAAGGGGCCTTGGAAAGTGACCCCCAGAGGTCATTTCTGTTGAAGGGCAAGAGGTTTTGAGGGGCCATCAGGGATAGTGGGCAGGCAGCCTGGGTGTGAGTGGTGTTTCTACCCCAGGAGCAATCCCAGACAAGGGGGTCCCAATGGGAGGCACATAGTTTCTTTCTGGGGTATTACCAGCCCTCTCTGCTCTTCTCAGAGAACCTCCCACTTTCAGAACCCCATCCTAGACTCTGAAGTCAGTTCCTGAGAAAAGAACATACCCCCAAAAAAAGTTGCACACAAAGAAATGTAAAGGAATGCAAACAAAACTATAGAGCAGGCCTGGGGAGGAGAGATTGCAATAGCACATTTGTACAACAATAGCCACATTTACTAAACTCTTCCTACGGACCAGACCCTGGACTAAGTGCTTCATTTGGATTATCCCATTTAGTTGACACTGTCGCGATGTTTTCCCCCTGCAGCTCCCTCGGATTCATCCATTCCTGAACTATCTCAAGTTCACGGATGTTTGCCTTTGAGACATTCAGATGAGGGAGATCCTCAGCCCTTGGCAGTGAGCAAGCAGAGACTCAGGGAGAGGCCTTCTGCAGGGAGAGGGAGAGGGGAGACAGAGGAGCAGCAGGTGGAGGAGCTCCAGCCTGCGGCCCCGAATGTCCAGCTATAGTGGAAGGTCCTTACGCGTGTGACTCGACAGGTGCCCCCCGGTCCTCTCATTCGTGGGCTGCTGGGTCTCAGAGTAGGATCCTTTTGGTCATATCTTCAATGACCTCCTTGACCATCTCATTTTGGAAGGCGAAGAGGAAGGGACCGAGGAAAGGGATCACCACGGCAGTCATCAGGGCCCCCACCTTGTCCAGGAGTGTGGAGCGGCCCTTGCCTGGCCTCACGTAGATAAAGATGCCGCTGCTGTAGTCCAGAACCACCAGGGCCAGGTGGGAGGTGCAGGGGGAGAAGGCCTCCCACCTCCAGGAGGTGCCCGGAGGATGAGTCGTGTTTTCTGCAGGGCAGGGGAGATGACGACGAGGAACCCAACCTCATTATTTCATTATTTCACGATTCCATCACTCATTGTTTCATTCAACACATTTGTTAAGCTCCAACTCTGTGTAGTACAGGACATTTGATGGATCTGGTGAACACTTCCTAACTACCATATTTAATAATCTTTTAATCATAGTAATATCTGCAATTAACAGAGTTCTTTCCACGTGCCAGGTGCTGTGCTCGGTACCTTCCATAGTGCTTCTTTTTATCTTCTGTGCTCCATCCTCATCCTCCCCGTCTTCTCCGTGACATTCAGGCTATAAATAACCCACTTTGAAATTGCTTCCACCCTTAACTGCAAGGACAGTCCCCTTGAAGTTCTCCAACAGTTCTGACTCGTCCTCCTCCAGCTCCTTGTCTTTCTAAATGTGGATGCCCCCGCAGTTCCCTGCTCATTCTTTTTTATGTCTCTAGCCTTTCCTTCTGAAATCTCACCATCTCCCTGAACCTGAGAAGTCTTGAAAATGTAAATGAATCTGAAATCTCCCTGTCTGTTCTCAGCCCATGTCTCTCACTGCCAGCTGACCTCTAGCACACACTCAGCATGTGTAAAAATCCACACGTAACCCTCCCCTCCCGCAAAGTAAATGTCACATTTATGGCTCCCCGAACCCCAACTCACCCAGGCTTAAAGCCTGGAAGGTATCTCTGACTTTACCTCCTCTCCTCCAGATCACTTGAACTGTCATCCTTAGAAATATTTTCTTTCATCCAGTCCCCCTTTCTTTTGCCATAGCCCAAGTTCAAGAATTTGTCTCCTTGCAACAGTGTTCTTAGTGGCCTTCCTGTTGGTCGATTTGACTATATTCAACTTACACATATACTGTTGCTGTGTTTATTCTTGTAAAGTATTATGTCCATAGGCTGTTTTTTAATAATCGGAGGCAACGTGATTTTGTGTATACATTATTCTCCAAATCAGCTAATCAAACTAGCTAGCCACCTACCTTCATACAGAAAAAGAGTAGAAAAAGACATTTTAAGATATTAACAACGGCTACCTCAGGTGTGGGTTACAAGCATTTAAATGTATACCAATATCTATCTTGTTTGCTCACCAAATTCTTTTCATTTGAATATGTATTATTTCTATGATCAAAAATTTTTTTCCAACAATATCTATTCCTTCCTGTGCCTGCTAAAGCAACCACAGCCCTCTCCCCGGAACCCCTCGCTTCCTCCACTCTGCCCCCTGCCTCTCCAGCCTTACCCTCACCTCCTTCTTGCCACATACTTCGTGCTCCCCCAACTTGGATTCCTTGCTCTTCTCCAAATGTTAATTATGCCCTGCTTTCACACCCTTTTCCGAAATGTTCTCTATGTTTGGAATACCCTGTCCTGCCATTTGTGCCTGGCGAATTCTTCCCCACCCTGCAGGGACGGTCTCACATGTCTGTCTTTCACGACACTTCATCCTTTATTCGGCTGTGAATTGGCGAAGTGAGCATGTCTGCCTTGCATTATAATTATTCTTGTGCCAGCCTTTTCCCAAACACTAGATTCCTTGTTTGTCAGCGGCAGGGCTCCCGATGCATCGTTATAGCCCTCAAGATACCTAGCAACACGTCTTACACACTGTTAGGGCTTAGTCAATCTTAGTGAAACAGATGAATGAGGACACCTATTGGGTTTTCACTCCTAGTCCTGCGAAGGAAAGTTTTTCCAAATGGAAACTCACACCTTCTTCACAATTATCTGTGTATATGCATTGTGGGCTTTCCCAGGGAGCAATGGGCAGGACAGAATCCCATGAGCATGTTTCTAAGCTCTGGAAGAAAAATCTGAAGGCAGAATTTAAAGGAAATATGCATGTCTGAGGCCCTGGATCTCTTACCCACAATGTTCAGTTTGAGCCCAAGGCCGGACTGCACGTCAGATGTCCTTCCCCCACAGTCCTCCAGGTCACAAAGGTCTACAGCAGCAGCATCACCAGCTCAACACCGATTCGGGCCTCTTAGCAATCCTCAAATCAAAGTCACAAACCTCGTTCTCACAGAAGCTCCGTTATAACTGCTTCCCAATCTCCCCAACCCAACAGCATCCCACTTCCATGCCCCCATTCTGCACTCCAGCAGATCATCTGCTTCTAACCAAGCAGCCAGTTCACCCCCTGTACCACACCACGTCCCCTCTCCCCGGAGCTGCCGCTGAGTCATTTCCTCCCCCCAGGAACGCTGCATCACAACTCCCTCCCTCGCCGCACAGCCTACACATGTGAGAACTTGCCCGTCCCCTTCCGCTATCATGAAATCTGCAACTGCTAGTGTCTGCTCATTCTGACCTTCCCTGTAGGACTCGGGCACTTAGATTACACAAGAGTCAGACCCACGTTCACATCAGATAGAAGTTGGGAGGAAGGAAGACAATGTGATTAGCAGGATAATATAAAGTCGTGAGCATTAGTAAAGGAGCTGGTATACTGTTGTTCTTCAAAAGCCAGAAAATTATATTACTGTGTGATGAGAGTGGCATGCTCATTAAGAATTTCCTTCATCCAAGCCCTGCCTGGTGTGGCTCAGTGGATGGAGCACTGGCCTGCAAACCAAAGAATTGCCTTCATCCCAAGCAACCTGCAGAAGCTCCCGAACAGGCAGGGCTCTGCGGCTCCCCACTCAGCTGTGGGTTATCAGCCAGGGTGCGGTTCCTAAAGACACGAAGGGCCATTATCTTCACACGTGACGTGTCCTGATGGGGCGATCTCCATGGAGGAGCTACGCTGCCCCAGACAGGTGCTAAACACATCACAGCAAAACGACGCATGTCTGACGAAGCTTCCTGGTCAATAATTTTACAGTATTTAGGGTGTGTACTTAGAAATAAATGGAAAGTTCAAGAATGTAAGGCAATGGCAGCTTTGGTTCCGGAAATTTAAGACCAGTCCGTTAAGGTATGAGTTACGGGATAGGAAGACTGCAAAATTCGCAAATGTCTCCTAAACATAAAGGGCCCGGGGACCTCTCCCACCTCCCTGATGCAACCACTTATCTGCATACAGGAGCTCAAGTCAAGGATTAGCTGATAAACACCTTTCCAGGCACCACTTTCTCCCTCCCACCCTGTTCCTTCTCTTTCACCTCTCCGAGTCCACAGGCATCTTTGTCACACTCACATTTAGGTCTTCTTTTGCCCCAAACTTCTGAGCTCAGAGCCCACTGCTCTCCATTTCCTTTCTGTTGGCCCCAAACCACCCGCTCCAAGGCCAAGATGCATGAGTGGTAGTGAATGTGTCTAATGAGGAAAAAATAATAATCTCTTTCAGAAATAACTTGTGCTATTTCTCATTACCAGGAGATAGAAATAAAAATCACCTGGTAACTTTCTTCCCAAAGAACATGACAGGTACCATTTTGGAACCTCATAGTTTTTTAATCAAACTGGAAATGACAGAAGATGGGAGGGATCATCCCATAGCCCCTTGGGTCCCTGCAGAAGATCCTTGCACAGCACAGGGAAACTCCCCATCTCGGTCCTCTTTCTCTGCCTGTCAGCTTCTCCCAAAGCGCCAACTTTCAACACAGAACCTTTTTGGCTAAGTTCAATTTATTGTTCTTCAGTTTTAATGACAAGTATATTAGAAAAATAGAAGACTGTGTTTTCAGTTCAGTTTTAGGCTTATTTAGCCCTAAGACATTTTGCAAAACTTCCCCCCATTCTTCTCTGGAGAGGTGTGGTGTAAATTTAAACACACACACACACACACACACACGCATACACTTTTTTTAGCAAATGTTTTTCTCCCATGAAATTTGGACTGCCTGTTTATTATTTCTCATTCTTTGACAGTTTATTTCCTACTCCTTTGCCATTTCACCAAAGCAGAGCGGGAACCATGTAAGGTTGGACTGGGAAACTAATTTGGAAGATCTTGCCATAAAGAAGTAAAGTTGACACTGCCACAGGTGTTACAGATTATAGACTAAATTTCTCATTTTTCTTGCTTTGTCTCCAAATGACACTATGCACCTGCAAGAGCCATGTTATATGATTCTATTTAAATAACATTATTAAAATGTGATATTGTACTGTTTTTTCCACATGTCACTTCTGGGGGAAACTGGGTGGAGGGCACATGGGATCTTTCTGTACTGTTTCATAAAGGGTTGTGTGAATCTACTATTGTCTCAAAAAAACAAAATAATAAATAAAATAAAAGCATCTGCACACAAATCATCAGTATGTGTTTCGTGAGAACATCGCAGAAGACAGACACTGAGCAGATTAGAGTGACTGCTTGCCAGGGGGAAAGTGAAGAGAATGGGGTTAATGGCATGAGGATAAAAGATGTATTTTGTTAATGAGAGAAACGGTTTTAAATTTAAGACTATTTTCAATCCAGTTGGTTCAGTTTGGCTCATTACTGGCTTTCTGACTAGCCAATAAGAGGGCTCAGGATACACTACTCTCCCTCTTGAAGGCAGCCAGTCATAAACCAAGGGCTGCAGCAAAAAAAAAAGTCCCTCTGTGATATGAAGCCCATGGAGTTGCAGACAGAGTCCCAGGTATCACATAACTGGCTCAGGCAGGTATGTGAAATACAGTTCCACTCTGACTCCAGGTGTCATGTATTTACACAACCAGTGATGCAATTCAAGTCACTGTTCATAAGAACAACTGTGTCACTATAGTGACAATTACATTTTGTTCCAGAATCTCACGTTTTAGACAGCTGTGCTAACAGGCACATTTTAATTGTTTGTATAGGCATATATTACCATAAAATAATAAAACAGGTTCTGTTTCATAAACTAATATTATTCTTAATCTTAGTTGCTTTTTACATTTTCTACGAAAGCAATATGTTTGATGACAAAAGAGGAGATTTTTCTACCAAAGGTTTTTAATAGAGAAGCTGAGTCACAGTTGCCAGATTTAAAACAAACCGGTTCCCTACAATTCCCCATCCCCCGCCTTTTATTTTTGGTTAGGACTGTTGTGGTGATGAATCCCACAAGACTTGCTACTTGCTGGTCTCTTTTGTGACCCTGGGCAAATCATTTGCAAAAGCATCAAAATACACAGAGCATTACTAGAATCAGTAAACAACCAGCAGCTCCAACAAACCACAGTCTCAGGGTGAGTCCTTCACACCAATTTCTTAGATTTAGTCACCAGAGATCATCACGGAGTGTTTGAAAAGTCTCTTGCTTAGTTAAGCGTTGAATGTCCTACAACTGCTGATGTAACCCCAGTTGCAATTTATTAGTTTGTCCCTTTTAAATTGGTAGAAAAAGCTCCTGTTAGACGATGTTGAATATTGTTCCAGGAGTATTGGCTGGAGTTCCACTGGAGTGGGGTGATACATAGTTTGGAGAAACCAGGATCACAGGTCAGCTGATGATGGGTCACTCACACGTCCTGGCATTCACTGATTGGGTTCAGGGCTGATTCAACTGCAGAAAGGTGAGTCAGATCTCTTGATTAATCTGGGCCTGTTGAAGTACTGCTAAGGTGGAACTGGTTAAGAGAACATCAACAGTATGAGCAGTCTGAATTGATGCAATGAGGACAGTGGTTGCCATGGCAGCAGTAGCTACAACTATAGCAGAGAAAATAAAGGTAATTAAGGTGCTGACAAACCATCGGACTCTTAAGGAGGACAGCGCATTGTTAAGCGCTACTATGCTATTGGGGTCTTCCCATTTTCTGGTTACATTAACTGGCACTCATACCTGAGTTTGTCTTCCAACTATACAGACCATAGTGAGCTTAACCGAGTAATATTAAAATGAGTAAGGCAGCTGCCATATATACAGCCTGCAGGGAGAGGCAGAGAATACATTTTTGCTGGCTCATTATAAAAGACCTGAGCTGTCCCTGGAGTTGCTAAAAATAAGTAGGGGTGAGAGGTACAAACTGTGACCCAATCCTGTTTTGGAGGACTATTCTGGTAAAAACATCTTAAAAAGTTTTTCTACATTGTTTTCCAGTGATAAAAGGTAAGCTCATTTTCCAAGAGTTGTAATGCCAAGGGCTAGCGTGGCTGGGAGAAACAATTTCGATAATAGGTGCCCCAGTACCAGGCCCCTCCCACCACGTATTAGTATAGATAAAGAGGCTGAGCCAGAACTATTGTTGCGCCACGCTTAGCCAGTACCTTCCAATTAGTGCCCCAGTTCTCCACTACAAAAGGACTTTTGGGGAGAAAAGCAACCCCAAAGGTGGCAGTATAGTGATAGTAATCACTGTACTGCTCTTAGCTTGCTCCTTTAAAGGAAAGCACAAAGTGTCAGTAAGAACAGAAAAACAAACTGGTAAATACTCAGCAACATAAACCGTATATTTTGGCACCGGCATCCAGTGCTTGTTTTCTTCTAATGAGCTGTCTGGTCTGTTAGCTGATCGGTTTGCATCTCCAGGTAGCAGAGCTTGACGTCTGTTTTGTTCATGATAGGGCTTCACCCTTTTGGCTGGAAGCCAGACAGGACCAGTAGGGATGGAAGTACATGCATACCCTCTTCCCCATGGTAAGAGGTCTACAGGGCCCCACCAGGAACCATCTCCCAGCGGATCTCTATATAAAACCTGAGGATAAGATGACTTTGGCTCTTTCTTCTGAAAATGTTTCTCAATTGGAGTACAGAGTGATTCATCACAATTTAGAAAATTATAGCTGAATACAGCTAACATAATCAAATTTGGGGGGGTGGACTCCTGAATCCCCACTTTCTTTGTTTAAGAAGATTTTTAAAGGTACGATGTGCCCGTTCAACAACTGCCTGACCAGTTGAATTATAAGGTATTCCTGTTTTATGTTGGCTATTCTGACGCTGAAGGAAGACTTGAGTGGAATGGGAGACATATCCTGGGCCATTATCAGTTTTAATGTGCTGAGGCCGTCCTGAATGACCAAAGGCCTCAAGCCAATGGGCTTGCATATTTTTAGCAGATTCCCCTGTTAAAGCAGATGCATGTAGGGCACCAGAGTAAGTACCAATAGAAATATGGGTGTATTTGAATTTTTCCAAAGGGAGAGTGATGAGCAACATCTGTTTGCCAAATCATTTGAGAACTTAGTTCTCCAGGGTTAACTCCCGTGGATGGAGGTGCCTTAGTAAGGGGTTGACAGTCAGGGCGTTCTTTAACAATCTGCCCAGCTTGAGAACCGGGAATATCAAATTGTCTTCAAAGTGCCTGGCTGTTTTGATGAAAAAACTGATGTGAAGCTGCTGCCTGCTGACAGGCAGTAAGGACACTAACTGAGGCACCTGCCTTATTGTTACCATCCACCAGGGGGCCAGGCAGGCCTGAGTGAGACCAAATATGCGTAATGAAGAGGGGGTGTTCCAAGGCTGGGTCGCACCCAATTAATTACTCTCAAAAATTGTTGTAGGCAGTTAAGAGTTATATCCTTGGGTGGACTAATTTGAAGGACTTGAGGCTGAATTGTCCTATTAAAAACAATATAGCCTAAATATGTCCAAGGCTCCGAATGCTGGATTTTTTTCCCGGAGCAATTATTGGTCCAGCAGAGGCTATAGAATCCTTAAGAAAGAAAGTAGTTTTTGCTAGCATATCTTGCGAGGGAGGTGTGATCAGGATGTCATCCATGTAATAATAAATAATACTTTGGGGAAATAAATTTCTTAGTGGCTGAACAGTCTGATGAACAAAAATGCTGACAAATAGTGGGACCATTTAATAACCCTTGAGGTAAAAACTTCCAATGAAATCTCTCTTAAGGCTGTGCATCATTAAACATGGGGGCTGAAAAAGCAAATCTCTCAAGGTCCGTGTTAGCTAAGGGAATGATAAAGAAACCGTCCTTTAACTTTTTCCTATTATTGTTCCTGTTTAGCCCGGGGGATTTGATTCTTGTCCTCCTGGGGGGGCTCCTCTTAGCTTTAAGCCCCTAATCGTTGGCTTCCTGGTTTGCAATGGGCTGGGAGCAGTGTGAACGAGGCTCCAGGTGGAGGCTGAAAAACAGCCTCAGTTTTAAAAGGGCCTTTTTTCTCTGCTTGGAAAGACAGGCCCCCTGCTGTTTCTGCAAGCTGCAATGACTTTGAGCGGCAAGTTAATTTCCCTGTTGTTCTCGGGATCTGGTAGCTCCTAGGTTCAAAGTTTGTAAGGAAAATGGGAAGGATGGGGGCAGGGGGCTCTGCTCAAACATGTTTTAGACAAACGTGGTTAAGCGCCAAGGACCTTTTGTGACTCAAATGACTAACCGTTCCCTCCAGGAGAATAGCCAGTTCTTCCCCAAGGAAACGATCAGTGTGTACAGGTACTGCATTAAAAAGTGATGCTTGGTCTTCCATGGAGAAGGGCTAGTTCTCCCTGGGAGACAGTACACCTATATTTCATTTTTACAATAAAAGGTCACAGCTCTGGCATAAACAAGGAGGATTCTTAATATTTCTTTAACATGTCACAGCCCTCATCCCACTTATTGCATGCTTTAGACTGACAAATTTATGACCATATTCATAACTTTCAGAAACAGTGTTTTCTCTACTGGCAAATACGTTTAC
This sequence comes from Phyllostomus discolor, assembly GCF_004126475.2. NCBI lineage: Eukaryota > Metazoa > Chordata > Mammalia > Chiroptera > Phyllostomidae > Phyllostomus > Phyllostomus discolor. The sequence goes on from NC_040912.2 coordinate 86,078,015, forward strand.
TTTTTTTCTCTATTCTTGGTGATCATTGCATTCTTGGAGTGTGCCCAAAAGTGAGCTGTGTCATTATCTAGTGCCCTTGACACCTGCAGGGAGGCTGGAGAAGAGGGCGGGAGGATGCTAGGCTCAGCACGGCTTGTTCCCAGGACGAAGCAGTCCCTGGGCCTCCAGGAGGAGGATTCAGGTAAAAAGACACCTTTTCCCGTTGTTTTTCTTCCTGCACTTTTTACCGTCTGAGGGAAGTGAGATCTTTTTCCTTCTTTAAACACTCAATTTAAATTCTTTCTGAGTAGAATCCTTATGACGTAACAACATTAGAGATCTCATTCTGTTTACCGGAGGTTTAGCAAGATATTTTGAGACTGAATCGTTCCTTTCAAAACAGAAGCAAAAACAAAATTCAAACAAACCAGTATTTTCTAATTAAATTCTCTAAAGGAGGAAGTGAGCCACTAGCCTTAGAATCTTATCCCACACCACCTGGTGCTATTTCAGCTTCTGCCCGACTTTTTCCTAAATAAGTCTAAAGATCCCTTATCAGGGAGACATCCGGCAACCTTAAAAGGCTGCTGAATGAGCCTAAAATATTGCTCCTGTTCCTTACAGAGCCCGTTTCCCATGGCTGATGATTCACAGAAACCTTTAAAGAACCAGGCAGGGAGACAGGTTTATGCTAGATTTGAAGACAGGAGAGGAAACAGCATCTCCCTCACTTCTGGTTCCAAATCAGAGTTCTGGTTAGGGTTCTTCTGGTTACAAGGCAATGCAGGAAAAGACCTCAGCAAGGTGAGGAGTCACAACACCTCTGAGGACTGCACCACCCCCTGACCCGTCCCCCATGTAACTCTCCCACTTTTCTAGCTGCTCTTTCATCCTCTTCCCTCTCTCGACCAACTTCTTATGCATCTCTTCTATCTGATAAATCTGTAGATTTATCTGTTTACCATAGACTCATAGTGACCACCGTGCCCCAACTTATCCGGAACTTTCGGGCCAGGCATCCATCATAGCCTTTGTGTCTCCCTTCCGGTTCCCAAGAGAGAACACCTACTTGGCCCCACTCAGTTCTCAGACGTGTCCATGGAACGTCACAAAGGTGTCACATGGTGAGTAGAAAACCCGGCATCTCATATGGACAGAGGGGACATAGTCTCCCCTTCCATGTCTCTTCCGATATCTGGGGGCCTCGTTGAATATTCTGGGTTCATGTTTCCAGACCGAGGAGTGCTATAATTTTGGTGTTTTGCAACTTTGGCTGCATAGCACAACCACTTCTAAGACATACTGAGACCACCCCTAGAAATTCTGATAGAATTCGCTGGTTCGTGGTGAGGTTCCCAGGAGATTTCACTGTACACACACATCGAGAACCATGGAGACTCGCCCCAGCACACTGCTGCAGAAGAGATGATCAGCTTCCTGCCAGTGACTAATGCAGTCCTGCTAGCTTTGGTCAGTGGCATTGGCCACACATTCAGATCCATCTCTGATGACACTCAGCTGATCCTTCACAGCTTGGGCATGTATTGCCAAAAAGAGACAGAGCTGCCTCCAAGGAAGAAGGCAGCTCATTCCCTCATACCTCCCTCCCTCCCTGAGGAAACCCAGACACCCCAGGTTACAGAAGGAGCTAATGGAGAAAGTAGGATGGTGCATGATAGGCTACATCCTCACTGAACTTTGGGATTCTATCCACCGGTGGTGACACTTCCTCTACGGCTCATGCGGTGATCCTAGTGCAGCTGACCTTGACAGACAGCACCCTTCCTCCCCGCCACCTCACTTCCGCTTGGCTCAGAATCATTTCCCCTCTATTGGGGACTGCCCTGCCTGGTTTCAGAAGCTGTAACCCCCCCATGGCTAAGGCTAAGTGAGTGACCTTCGGACCATAAGCCACTAAGGAGATGAAGCTTATCTCCCTGGCAGGGGCACCACTTCTATTCCTTTTACTTCACCCTGCCTGGCCCCCAATGCTTGATCAGTTAGCCAATGATGTGTAAGATTCCCCAAGGAGGGAACGACCTAAGACAGGCACAATCACGGGGAGGCCCCACGGAAGGACTTAGGGGACTATAGCAAAAGGGGGTGATGGACCCTCGCCCCTTGGCTTTGACATAGCCTGAGTCTTCATTCTGTCTGCAAGAAGCCTCCTAATCTCTTGGCTGCCTTACTTCCCCTGCCTGACTTAAGCCTGAAACAATGACAGAGGGCTGTGCAGCCCTGTGCTGGAAAGGGCGGGTTCCTGGGGTAATCAGGCCTAAGAAAGAATACATAAACCCCTGTGAAATCTGCTTTGCTAAGAATGGTCTCAATTAAATGATAAGGGTCCGAGCAGGAAGTGAGTTTGTTTCCCAAAGTTTTGTTAGCCCTTTAGCTATCTGACCCTGACTCAAAATAAACCCTCATAGTTCTTTGTATATTATCTATTGTTTGATCCTTACTGCCTGACAATGATTAATGAGCTTTAACTGTATTCCTGTGCAAATGGAAAGCCAATAAAAACCTGTCAAGGCAAGGGTCGGGCACTCTTCTTTTGAGAGAGTAATCGTGCCATCTCTTTTCCTCCACAGGACTCGGTAGTCCATGTGAATGTATCTCGTCTCATCCATAATGCCATGGACACTGTGGGCCGGTGTCCAAGACACCCCTCAATACTCAGTGGGTCACATCTTCTCATCTTACTCTGTGCCATCCTCTAACATGGTCATAAGATCAAAGAGACAGGTAGTTCTCTCTCCTCTGGATCGTCTTCCTGGTTGGAAAAATACTAGGAGTATGTTTCTCAAGGCACCCCCTCTGGAGTTTAGAGAAATAGTCCCTTCTTTTTCAATAGCTAGTGGAGTGACCCAGTCCTGCCTAGTCCTATTCCATGACTTGGAGTCACAAGGTTCATTTTCTGTCCCAAAGATTTATGTCTCCCAGATTATCCAAAAACAACAGAAAGACTGGCCCAACATCCTAAGTGACTTAGCCCAAGGATTTTTTTGGCATGGGCCAGCAGCCGGATATTTATTCTGAGCTTGGTCTTCAAGAAACACCATATGGAAATGAGGCAGAGGACACATAGTTCCGGAGATACACATGGTCAGCACCCGTGCGCTGGAACTCACAGACCCATGTGCAAAAATACACAGGCTTGTTCAGAAACACCAACAACACACAGACACATGAGCAGGCCCACCAGACTGTGGTTCCATGTGAGGTCACGTGCACTTGTACTTGAACATCATCCCCCACCCCATGACTCATTATCAATAGTTACACAAATTCATATTGGAGGGGAATATGGAGAGCAGCTAAAGCTTCCTAATTCTCCTTTCTCACTCCCTTAGGTATCGCCCTACACATGCAGGGATGTGGTGCCTTTGTCTGTGCACAAGGAAATGTACCTCCTTTAGCAGGGGAGCTAGCCAGGCGCACTGCTCTTCTCCACCTAGTGGGAGAGGGGAGCTCCCCTCCTGCCGTAGAAGAAGCACAAAGGTGAATCCACACAGTGAAGGTCAGAAGCAGGGCTCAAACATTCTGACAATGAGAAAGCTTTTTCTCAAATTCTCATCAGAGCTACCACAGAAACACTGGCCACCACAGAGGGCTGAAAAGGCTCATTCAGTGCGTCTCTCCCCTCCCCTCTTCTCCTCATATTGCTCATATTGCCAGAGGTCATCTCAGTCATTCCTCTGCTTCTAAGGGCTGGCAGTTGCTGCAGTGAAAATAGGCACAGCTGTCCTGTCCTCTCCTTTCACCCCTCTCCAGGGTATCTTGGAGATCAAGGAAGTTCACCTGACGGGGTAGTACTCACAGGCCTATGCCTGCAGGCTAGAGCTGAGCCCAGCCCAAGATAATTCTCAAGTTGAACTTGGACAACACCCTCAAATAATCTTTCTTTTTTCCCAGACCCTGGGTAAGTTGTGTAGTTGGGGACAGGCTGCCTGAAGCTAAGACGCCACCACCAGCCCCCACTCCCACTTATGTCTCCTATTGCCCACCTTCTACCACTGGTTGCCTATATATAGTTTATCCTGAGGTCCAGACAGGAGGGAAAGAGAATCAGGGCTCAGAACTCAGCACAACTCTTCACAGGTGGCCCAGCCAGGGCTGAGTGTAAGGAAATGTGCCTCCCATGTGCTGGGTGCCAGAGCTGTCAAACTTAGATTTTCTTTTGTTCTCTCAGGCCTCCTGATCGTGTTCACTTAGTCCATGAAGAAATTTAAGCTCTATTCTGTGCCAGAAACTGGAAATAGAAAAAATATAGCACAGACAAGGGCCTCAATGAACTCGAAGTATAACATGAAGCTCTGAGCTCATATTCTGATAAGAATTTGAATTATATTTCATTATGAGTATTCATTTTCCTTTACTTAATCATAATTGGCTTCATGAGCTACTTTGTTTTCCATTCATTAATCTTGACAATTGTTCTTCCATTTAATTACCCTCATCAACTTAGCATCCACTGTTTGGATAGAGTCGCCAGGTCAGTGGGAAGCAGGAAGACATGGGACTTTAGGATGGAGTTCTTCAGAGAAAAAAAAAAGTTCTCCATGGGCTATGTGAAATGCAAATATATGTGATAAGAATTAAAAGTAGGAATATAGAAGTTCACACAAATGGAAAATACATTGCTTTTATTTTGCAAAACGCAACATCTTAACCAAAAAAATGAAAAAATAAAATATGTAACGTGCTGAATAAAATTTCAAAAATAATAATTATATAGTCACTGATCAATGCTTTAATTAAAATAGTAATAATTTGAGGGAGGGTAAGAGGGAGAGATAAGGTCTAAAAGAGTTAAATACATTTCTATCGTGACAGAAAATGAACAGAAAATATATAAAATTGATCATCAATATCAGTATGAGCTTATCATCAAGAGGCATGGAAACAGGTACCAGGAATGTTGAGATTAGCTTTCTCTGTGAAACGGGCCTGGAAAAGTGCAGTGACCTGTGGTTTTTCAGTACAGGTCTTTTAGCATTATTTGTTTTTTTAAACGTGTGTTAAGTTTCACTTTGTTTTTAAAAAAACATCTTTTGTTGTTGTTGTTGTTGTTACATTACCTTCCAGAAGACTATTCTAATTGTGCTTGGCCCTGACATGCCACTGAAGTGCGGGGTGTTTGTTTACAAGCACCAGTAACTGAATGATCAGTATTGAGCTTAAGCAACTCAGTCAATCATGAGTTTCCGACCACAGAATCCCAGGTCAAGGAGAGGGCAGAGAACTACATTTTGCTCCTGCAAGTGACAGCACATGCAACAACAGTCCACAGGAGGACAACATCCAAAGACAGTCTATTCATCACTCAATATATATTGGTCTGAGGAACCCAGTTTTGCCAAATTTGAAAGACGAAACTACCACAGAGTTTAAATAAAACGTCTCACAACACATCATGGCAGATAGTTGCCCTCATAAGTGACTGGTGTAAATCCAAATTAGTCTTTAAAATCTGAGTCTAATTTACATTTTTAACATTTATATCTCCCAATATTTTATTCATAAATCCTTTGCCCTAGCCACACTGGTCTTCTCTCTACATTTGAGGTAAATTATCTTTTTTTTTTCTGTCCCCACAACTTTTGGCCACATCTTTAAGTAGATGAACACAGGTCCTTTCTGAATGCTGCCCATCTTTCGATACTCAGCAGATCAACTTCTCACTGCGTCCCTGTGAAACGCAAAACACTGCCAGGTGCTGCAGAAGTTAGTCCTCCACGAGCTTTATGCTTCGTGAGAACCTGGATACAAACAGGCAGATAACTACAGGTCAAGAGTGAGGTAGCTTCCCTAAGAAAGGTGCACTCAAAGTACTGAGCGTTTCAAATGTGTATTATGACATCAGCCTGGAAGGACGAGAACATGCAGATCACACCTCACGGAATACAGGTGGTGCACGCAGAAGTGGCAATGGGAACTGTGCGGAGGCACTGAGAAGGGTGGGAAGGATGAGTGAAGCTCTATTGGCCGGGCACCTTTAGGGATCCGTGGAAAGCCCTCTGCGCTAGGAAGGTACGGGGTCTGTACAGAAGAGCAGCAGGTGAACCTTAAATGCAAATCTGTCACAGGGCAGAAGGCCCTGAATGCCAGATTGAGGGATTTTTACTTACCTCGGTAGGGAAGAGAGTTGCATAGATTTCTGAGCAACAAAGTGACCCAATCAGAGTATCCCTTTATAAAGATTAGTTAGCAGTAGCTGTTAGTATTATTTAAACTGGAAGAGCTAGAATGCAGAGACAACAGTTGGAGGCTATTCTAGTTATCTCAGTAAAAAGTTCTGAGGGGAATGGAGTAGAGAAGACCACCAAGTGGCCGGATGGCTGATCGACCCACCTTCTTATCTCTCTTGCTCCATACAAAGAAGAGGTGCTACTTTTCACACCCGATGGGCTGCAGAAACGGTGGGAACAGCAGGAAAAAGAGATTCTTTGAGTAGAGTATGTTGTGGGTGCACAGAACCCCAGGGTGAATGGCATGACCAGATGGGAGTAAATGATGGGCAGTTAGAATGAGGGCCTGGAGCTCAGGAATGCGATCAGAGCCGGATATTGAGATATCTCAGCACCAAAATGATATTTAAAAGTAAAGGAACAGTGTAAATACAAATGTTCATAAATCATAAGTTTTTAAAGTCTTTGTTTATGGGGTTGGAAAAAACAGACAGGGAGGAGCCTTATAATAACGTGATCCCTCTCTTTTTGTGACACATTTTGTTGTTATTTATCTCTTGTCCTATTTATTTATTTCACAGAGAGAAGGAAAGCAAGCAAGTGGACCAGTTTTGCCATCTTCAGCTGAAAGTCCAAAGGAAGAGGGCAGTTCTGGAGTGGATTATTTTAGTACTTTCCTGGCAGCATCCCGTTCCCAGCCAAAGTGCCAGGAAGTGATCCTGAGAGCTGCAGGACACAGAGAGCTAGGAATCCAGACAGAAAGCGAATAAGGTTTGCCCTGGTTTGTCCAGAAGTAGGGCTGCCCAAGACACAATAATGTCGGTGCTAAAACTGAGACAGTTCTGGGCAAGCCATGAAGAGTTGGTCATTCCCTAAAAGGTAAAATGAACAATGTGGGCAGAAAACCATCTCTCTCATATCAATTATTTTTCTAAATTCTCTCCAAATGTGTCCAGGGCTCAGAGGCATTCACAGGGAAAGTGTGGGTAAGCAATCTGTGTGCGCAGCCGCAGTGGACTAAGCTCTTGGTTTCCCTGCAACCATTCTCCAATAGAGCTGGGGCCCAAAGACCTACCCAGGCAAAGTGTCTGGACACCACAAGGCAGAAAACAGGGTTGAAGGGAGAGGGAGGAGAGGCTTGGATCAGGGCAGTGCCAGACTGGCAAGTGGTAGTTCAACAACAACAATTGTTTCGTCTGATTGATGTGGTTAAAATGGCAAGCCAGCGAAGTCAGTGGACTAAACTGACCTCTGAAACAAGGACACCATTTAGCCGATGAGACCAGGAGGAACAGCCTGTCTCCTGTCCCGGGACACAGTCGTGGCATGTGCCCTCGTGCAGATCCTGTTGGCTTTTCCTGCAGAAACAGAATCTGTGTGAAAGGGCACCTCGAAAGGTTAAGAAGGTGTGTTGGGAACCCCTGCCAACTGGCCTGAAGGGACTCCCACCCCTTCCTGCTGTCCCTTCAGACACCTCCCACCCCGGGCATTGCCTGCTCATCCTCCTGCGTGCCGCCAGGTGAGATTTCAGCCCTGAATTCTAGAAGCAGAGGCTGGCCACACAGACTACACTGTGATTTTTAAATTGTGAGTGGCAGATGGATGTAACGAGGCTAGGATGGTTCGTGCAATTAGGGAGAGCTCGACATTAATTTAGCCTGGCCGCTCACTACCTGTGTCACTGAGTGAATTAACTTACAACCTTGATTTAATAATACGTATCTCATGGGGGGGATTGTGAGACAAAGACATAACCATGTGAGAATGCCAAGCTCATGCCAACGTGTGAGGAAGAGAACTTCCCATCATCTCCCCGAGTGGCCCGATTTCCTGCATGTCTGTGTGACTGTGTATGACTGTGTGTGGCTGTGTGGCTGTGTGTGACTATATGACTGTGTGTAACTGTGGGTGTGACTGCGGGTGATGCTGTGTGTGGCTGTGTGTATGACTATATGTGACTATGTGTCAGCTGTGGGTGTGGCTGTGTGTGGAGTGTGTGTGGTGGCTATGTGTGTGACTATGTGTGGCTGTGGGTGGCTGTGGGTGTGGTTGTATGTGATGGTGTGTGTGGCTGTGTGTGGCTGTGTGTGGTTGTGTGCATGACTATCTGACTATGTGACTATGTGTGAGCTGTGTGTGGTTGTGTGTGGGGTGGGTATGGTGGCTGTGTGTGGCTGTGTGTGACTCTGGGTGTGGCTGTGCATTGGTGTGTGTGGTTGTGGGTGTGGCTGTGTGTATGATGTAGGACTGTATGTGGCTGTGTGTACGGCTATGTGTGAGTGTGTGTGCTGTGGGTGTGTGCGCATGTGTGTGTGTTCAGAGCACACGCTGGCTTAGACTCTCGCCCAGGAACGAAAGCCCTCTCCCCTACCTCATCCTTCCTCAGCGACTATAGCTTAACTGGGTGCTGGAGCTCCGATTTCAAAGCCGGGCTGGCTCCACGTCTCCCTCTCCCCACAGACTCCCAGCTCAGAAACACGCTGGTGGCTTCCATCCCGCTGTGAAAGGGGCCGGAGCCTGTCCCTTTCGAATTCCGGAGAGATGTGAAGGTCCCTCTGCCTCTGAGATGTGCTGCTCCAAAGGCCTCTGGGCTGGGTTCGGATCACCGAGTCCAAAGTGAGCCCTGCCCTAGCCCCAGATCCTCAGTTCCCTTGACAAAAATAAGCTCATGTCCCTCCTCCGTCAGCCCCCACCCCACCCCAGCTGTCTCTCTCGGTCCTCACCGCTGTCCCCTCTTCTCACTTTGCTCCATGTACAGTGAGCTCCCCGGCAACCATGAGTATCTGCAAGGAAAGAATCTCACCGGAGAGGGCCGGTGGGTATCTGGAACAGGAAGTTTGAAGAAATCCCTCAGAGAAGGAAACTGACAGCAGAAATCTGTGAAAGGGAAGGAATTCTCGGACCCCCCAGAAGGGGGTCTAGAACCAGAGAACCCAGTTCTCCACCTGGTCCTCCGGCCTCTGTGTTGCTGTGCAAGGGGGACATGGACAGAAGGCAGAACAGCCTGCTCACAGGTTTCTAGAGCGTTAAACCTTTGCTTCAAGGCTGTGACCCTGAAGAGGGTCTAGATGCCTGCAGAGAGCCAGGTTCTAGAAGGGAAGAGGCATAGAGGGGTGCGTATGAAATCAATGAGGCACCGGTCAAAGGGGGAGGGCCAGTCTCAATGGAAGGTTCCACTCTGCTGCACAGCACTGGCTGGGAAGGTCGGACAGTGAAAGGAGTCCTGATTCCTCCATGCTTGCATTTGACTCTCTCTCTCCCTCATGCCTCAGTTTCTCCTCACCACTATCCTCCTTCAAAGCAACCAAATGCTGGAAAGATCTCTCACAGGGAGCCTGAGAGTGACTCTCCCATTAATATCAGGTCCCAAATGTCAAACTACGCCCCGCGCTCTGAAACGCTGCACCCTCCACCTCCTCACACACAAGCACACCCACACCCACATAGCACCTTTCAAAGCCCCTCAGACAGGTAGGTCCATCTGTGAGGTCACTTCAGCTGCAGCCCAAATTTTGAGAGCAATTCTTCTCATCTTACAAATCTTTGCAAAGCCAGAAACGAGGCTCCAGAAGCAGTGCACAGCCCAGGCCCCTCCTCACCCCCATCCCTGAGACCGAGGGAGACGAGGGGAGGCCACGGTGGCTTTGAAAGCACAGCTGCCTCTCTGGCCCCAAGGCTTCCTTGACAAGGGCGGATACAAACCTCACCTGCTAGCCCTCTACACAGGTAACCTTCATCTAGCCCATCTGCCAGAGACAGTTTGGATCCACCTGCTCTTCCACATTATCTTACCCATGCTACGGCAGTAATTTTTCAATGGAACCTTCTGTTTGTGTCTGTCTGTATGGTTACAATGGAACAATTTTTCAATGGAAGCTTCTGTTTGTCTGTAAGGGTGTTGGGTACTATTTCCCACCTCTACTGATACGTTATTTTTAAAAGCACTATTAAATTGGCTTAAAAACAAGCTCTTATATGAGTTCTCCAAACTATAGCAGAAGCTAACCCAAATGCCTTACAGAATCATGTGATCTGGGAACATATTTGATATTAAAGCTGGTTTCACTTTCATTTAGTTAGATAGCTATGTCTGTAGAGACAGCAGCATTAAAAAATATTTTTATTTTACCTGGGTTTATTAGTCAAATAAATTCATCTTATCTCTGTTGCAAAATTTGTCAGCAAGGAAAATAAGTTGGTAGGATAAAATTTTCCTAAGTAATCTGAATTCAGTTGTTAAGAGCAAGCAAACTAAATAAATATAAGATAAAAAGTTTCTTTTTAGGTAAACTCTTTAGCAATAATTATATTGTATATGTACTTAAAAATGGTTTCCCAAATCTCTTTGGTAACTTGAAACTTTAAAGTTTTGCTAGCTAAATTAATGATGGATATTCATTGAATGTCTAGATCATTTCCAAATTAGATAAAATAATATAACATTAATTACTAAACTTAAGTTCATCTACATCTTGCTTCTTATTATAAAGAAATTATAGACAGTTGGGTCTATTAGTGAACATGTGTCCTGTGCCACATTAAAAAAATATGCTATCAAGAAATACTTATTTCGCCCTGGCTGGCGTAGCTCAGCGGATTGAGCGCAGGCTGTGAACCAAAGTGTCACAGGTTCGATTCCCAGTCAGGGCACATACCTGAGTTGCAGGCCACAGCCCCCAGCAACCACACATTGATGTCTGTCTGTCTGTCTCTCTCTCTCTCTTTCTCCCTCCCTTTGCTCTCTAAAAAAATAAATTTAAAAAATCTAAAAAATAAATAAAAATAAAATTTAAAAAAGAAGAAGTGAGGGTAAAGAAAATGTAAAAAAAAAAAGAAATACTTATTTCCAGAATTAAGAAATGGGTTCATAAATTTGTCAGCCTACAGCAGTGAGAGACAGCTCACAATTGATTACTTCTTTGTTTTCACTAGAAATTAAGGTTTCTGAAGTTTAAGAATTCTAATATATAAGTAAAGCTACAAAATTAATAATTCAGGGAAACTATGTATACAAGAAAAGTAGGATATATTTGACTTTTTAAAAAGTATAAAATGTGGAGATGTGTTTTTGTTAAAGGAAATGAAGTGATTCTGCCCTGATCTTTTCCAAGTGGGTGAGAGAACAAGGTCGTGTACTAGAAGGGATACAGGAAGTTATAGAAAGCTGATGAAAAGGGAAACTTGAGAAAGAAAATTTTATGTGTGGGCAAGCTAAATAAGACTAAAATAAACTTAATCAAGTAAGCAAATTTAAATATCACAAGTAAGCTGATGAAGTGAGAGTTTGGCTCTGTCTTTCCGCTAAAAGCACTAAATATTCTTTCATTATTGGTCTGCTCCTGATAAAATACTCTGGGGAAGTTTTCTACCTAGGAAGCAAAGATTCTGTGTTTTATAAAAATAATATTGTGTTTTATGTTGTCTTAATCAGATCCTTGATTACGTATGAAAACTGAATTTCCTCAGTAGGAAGAACTTAGTTTTTTGCTAACAATTATATAAATTTCTGTATATGTCTTCGAGATCTTTTATTGCCACTTTGATTAAATGAATAATGAAGTATTGCTTCATAATCAGTTCTGATCCTATTTAGTCAAATGTCCAAACCTTTTGCTGTATTTTGACAGAGTTCCCAAAATTCAAATTGTAAGTAGAGTCTTGACTTGAGAACAACTTTGAGGTATTCCAGAAGGGCCCCAAAACAGCTCGGAAGATTTGTTTTCTCTCCTTACAAAAGAGGGATTTTAGATTAATTAGACTTATTTGGCCTGTTAAATTGCATGGGCAGCATTATAAAATAAGTGATGGCAAACTTCTAAGTATATTGTAGAACAAACAATGGTTGCAAGTTAAATGGATAGTTGGGGCTACAAGAACCCAAATGGCTGTTTGGTTCTTCCAAACAACATGGCAAACACACCCCTTTTTTATTTTTACATTTTTCATCTACCATAGTGCATTTAAGCTGGACTTTATTCAACTGCCACTTAGTATGAGTTACCAATAAGTTCCTGTTTTGGTGTGTACGTTTAATGAATGGACTGAAGCTGACCCCCGCCACATGGTGGATGTCCTCACAGTGGCAACGAAACTGGTAGGAGGTGTTTCCCACTTGAAGAATCCCTTTCCCAGGGTCTGGTGATGGAGGCAGCCACGCCCCTGAGTGATGGAGGCAGCCACGTCCCTGAGTAAACGACCCACGACCCAAGTCTTGACGAACAGCCTTGCAAACTTGTGCCGATCCTCACTGACCCTGATCATCCCCAATCACCAGGCAAGATCCAGAGAACCAATGGACAAACCAAACTCAAGCCGAACAAGTTCTAATTACAACAGACTAAACGAACTGATGGTTACAATTTTCATGACTTTGAAATATCACTGATTCTTTCATATTTTTATTTTCTAGATATGAGAAAAAAATTTTTCTTAAGGTACCTATGACTTAGAGCAATCTGGTAAATTACACCTTTGTAAGCAGAATTGAAACACGTTTTTTTTCTCACTTCCTGATCCCTCCAGAACTTGGAAACTCTCAATGAGTGAGTAGTATTATTTTCATAGCAATATAATTATTTGCATAAATTTGATAAGAATCTCTTCTCTTTGTAACAGGACAGATAAGAATCTGTTCTCTCTGTAATTGAAAACTGGGAATATTACCAAGGCTTTGACTGGAATGTCATACTTAGGCATAAAGGAACTAGATTGACTTAAGAAAGTCAATAAAAAGCCCCTTTGAAAACATGGTCTTTTACCTTGCTTCCTGGTTCACAGCAGGCTTTCTGGGTATGTAACAAAGGACATTTTCCCTGGAAGATGCAAAAAAACCTCAGGATATTTGGGGGACCTCAAGAATAGAGGAATTAATGCCCTAAATTTGTAGGCAAAGGCTGATGGCAATTGTTTGGCTTAGCCTCTTGGCCTCTAGAGGCTGTCAAAAGTTCAATCTGGAGATTTCCTCATTTAAAAAATCCAGCAAAGCAGATTTTTAAAAGCCTATGAGGTTAATTACTATTCTCTTTTCCCCCTAATTTTACTTTAATCATTGTTCAAGTACAGTTTTTTGTCCTTTACTCCCATCCCAGCCCACCCACCCCTCCCTCCCCACCTCTCTCCCATTTCCAACCCCCCTAGTTTTTGTCTATGTGTCCTTTATATTTGTTCCTGTAAACCCTTCCCATTCTCCCCTGAAATTACCCTGAAATTCCTCCCCTCTGGTCACTGTCAGCCTGTCCTCTATTTCAGTGTCTTTGAATATATTTTGCTTGTTTGTTTGTTTTGTTGATTAGGTTCCTGTTAAAGGTGAGATCATATGGTATTTGTCTTTCATCACCTGGCTTATTTCACTTAGCATAATGCTTTCCAGCTCCATCCATGCTGTTCCAAAGGGTAGGAGCTCCTTCTTTCTTTCTGCTGCATAGAATTCCATTGTGTAAATGTTCCATAGTTTTTTGATCCATTCATTTACTGATGGGCACCTAGGTTGCTTCCAGCACTTGGCTATTGTAAATTGTGCTACTATGAACATTGGGGTGCATAGGTTCTTTTGGATTGGTGTTTCAGGGTTCTTAGGATATAATCCCAGCAGTGGAATTGCAGAGTCAAAAGGCAGACCCATTTTTAGTTTTCTGAGGAAGTTCCACACTGTTTTCCACAGTGGCTGCACCAGTCTGCAGTCCCACCAACAGTGCACTAGGGTCCCCTTTTCTCCACATCCTCTCCAACACTTGTTGTTTGTTGCTTTGTTTATGACGGCCATTCTGACTGGTGTGAAGTGGTATCTCATTGTGGTTTTAATTTGCATCTCTCTGATAGCTAGCGATATTGAACATCTTTTCATGTGTCTCTGGATCCTCTGTATGTCCTCCTTGGAGAAGTGTTTGTTCAAGTCCTTTGTCCATTTTCCAATTGGGTGGCTTGTCTTCTTAGAGTGTAAGTTCTTTGTATATTTTGGAGATTAAACCCTTGTCTGAGGTATCATTGGCAAATATGTTTTCCCATACAGTTGGTTCTCTTTTTATTTTGATACTGTTTTCTTTAGCTGTGCAGAAGCTTTTTATTTTGATGAGATCCCATTTGTTTATTCTTTCCTTTATGTCCCTTGCTCTAGGGGACATGTCAGTAAAAATGTTGCTGCGTGAAATATCTGAGCTTTTCCTGCCTATGTTCTCCTCTAGGACTTTAATGGTGTCACGGTTCATATTTAAATCTTTTATCAACCTGAATTTATTTTTGTGTGTGGTGTAAGTTGGTGCTCAAGTTTCATTTTTTTGCACATAGCTGTCCAGTTCTCCCAACACCATTTGTTGAAGAGGCTATTTTTATTCCATTCTATGTTGCTGCCTCCTTTGTCAAATATTAACTGACCATAGAGAGTTGGGTTTATTTCTGGGCTCTCTGTTCTGTTCCATTGGTCCATGTCCCTGTTTTTATGCCAGTACCAAACTGTTTTGATTACAGTGGCCTTGTAATACAGTTTGGTATCAGGTATTGTTATCCCTCCTACTTTACTCTTCTTTCTCAAAATTGCAGCAGCTATTAGGAGTCAGCTATTAGGAGTCACTTTATATTGTTCCATATAAATTGTTGAAGTGTTTGTTCTATGTCTGTGAAATATACCATTGTACTTTAATAGGTATTGCACTGAATGTGTAAATTGCTTTGGGTAGTATGGACATTTTGATGATGTTAATTCTTCCAATCCATGAACACGGTATATGTTTCCATTTGTTTGTGTCTTCCTTGATTTCTTTCTTCAGCGTTATGTAGTTTTCTGAATACAGGTCTTTTACCTCTTTGGTTAGGTTTATTCCTAGGTATTTTATTTTTCTTTTTGCTATATCGAATGTGATTTTTTTCTTGATTTCTGCTTCTGCTGTTTCATTGTTGGTGTACAGAGATGCCTTTGATTTCTGGATATTGACTTTGTATCCTGCTGTTTTTCCAAATTCATTTATTAGGTCAAGCAGTTTTTTGGCAGTGTCTATTGGATTTTCTATGTACACTATCATGTCATCTGCAAACAGTAACAGTTTTGTTTCCTCCTTTCTAATTTGCGTGCCTTTTACTTTCTTTTCTTGTCTGATCGTTATGGCTAAAACTTCCAATACTATATTGAATAGAAGTGGTGAGAGTGGACAGCCTTGTCTTGTGTTAATTACTATTCTTGCTGAACTTATACAAATAATCAGGCCAAGTTTATTGAAACTAGACTTATTTCGCAAATAAATTAGTCTTAATTTGACTGTCCTTGGTAAAAGTTGGGGTGATTTTTCGAGGGGTTGATTTTAGAGAGAAAAGCTATGTTTCAATAGAAACTATAACATACCTTTGTGGGTACTAGATTCTGTGCGGTTCATTGTCTTTTAAGAATGTTTGTTTGTTTGTTTGTTTTCTTCTTGTATACTGGACTGAACCCTAAATTCTTCTGGTTTCCTCCAATGTCTGTCTATGATTTTCCAAATTAACGTTTCCCATTCTTCAATGTGGAATCGCTGAGAACTAAAACTATCCTTTTCCCAAAGCCATGCAAACTAAAGTCAGACAACTTGACATAAACTTCAGAGAAGTCACCACAAAGGCTCATATTGCACAGCCTTTACCTAGTGCAGAAATAGCACCACAGACATTCAAGATGTGCGTCACAAGAACCTCTGTGATGCTCATTGCCTGTCTTCAGACCACGTGAGGATGCTCTGAGACAGACACCTAGACATCTTTCAAACTTGGAACCCAGTGGGCTCCAACCATTAACCATCGCTCTTCTTTTGTTCCCATAGATACGCCTCTTGTTAAATACCTGATGTCCTGCACCTTAGGCTTCACTTTGGGAGCCCGGCCAGCATCACTGCCTCTTGAAACGAGACGCAGCTATTTAAACTTTTCTTAAAAACTGAGACTGGTTTAATGAGATATCGATCAGTCTACCAACCCAGCTTCTGGGAGCCGTGTGGGTTCAGAAAGAGCCACTTCAAGACGTACCTCAGCAGTATGCAGATTATTTTGAGTTAAAAGCAACTGAGGCCTTGCAGGCTCAAGAGAAACTTCTGTCCCCTCCTCCTTACCTATCTAGAGGACTGTGAATTAGGAGCCTTTCCCACAGTAAGAGATGATCAGAGACAACCTCTTTTGACCTAGCTATAGGACAGGGCAAACTTCTATTTGCTAAACCCCTTTCTTCTTATCCTGCAATGACCCTCGGAAGCATCCCAAAGCACCGTACTTCATCCCTAGCTCAGAATATCATATAAACTCATTTTCCCCATCTGTCTTTGAACCTGTCATGTATGTGCGGTCTCTGACTCTCTCATGTATGTTGAGTTCCCACACACATGTATGCATTAAACTTGGATGTGATTTAGAGAAGTAAAAATTAATATTTCTCACAGAAAAAAATATAGTTCTCTCATATTTTGGCCAATAAAGAGTGAGAGAAAGAAACACAAAACTGTTGAAAGCTTCTCTAATAGCATGATAACAGTGGTTAGTTGAACAGGTAAAATTATGATTCGTTTTTATTTTCTTCCACGTGCTTACATTTTGCTTTACAATGAACATTTATTATTTTGCGATGGGTTTCAAGTATAATAAGAGGCCAGAGGGGAACCACACTGGCTAAGATAATCAGGAAAGGCTCTCTGGGGAAGATGGGATCTGAGCATCAAAGTCCTACAGGTGGAAATGGGGGTGGGGTGGTGTAGGGAACTGGTTTGTGTTAGGTCTGGCAAATGTGACTCAGCCCTGTATGGAAAACCTACAGGAGCAATGTGATGGGCGGGAGCCAGACCCACAGACTGCGTTTTCCCATGGGCATCAGGCCTAGAAAATGCATACAGACTGTATGGCTTGCTCTTGCTAAAACTCTCTCAACCTGGTCTGAAACAGTAGATGTTCATTGTCTGTCTTCAAGATGATTTCCAAAGCCTGTGTGAATTTTCCCAAGGACGGAGCTAATCACCTCGCCACCTTTCCCTTCTGCATTTATTTTCATTTCTTTGATTATACCTAAAATGTAGACAACAATATTCTTTGCAATAGATAATAAATCCTTCCTTGATATAAGACTGGAGAAAAACTATAAAAGCCTGTCCAGGCAAGGGCCAGTGTGCTCTCCCCTCGAGAGAGTGGCCAAGGCGCTCTCCCCTTGAGAGAAGTGGCTGCGGGACTCTCATCTCAAGAGAACACCAAACCTTCCCTTTTCCTCCACAGGACTGCTGTAGCCTGTGCATTTGTTTTCATCTTCGGTCACAACACGCAGACTCTGCTGGCCGGAGTCTGCCACAGGGTGGATGACGCAGGGGATGGCAGCACATTCCCAGGGGCAGCGGGTCACAGGCACATGTTGAGGGCATCACAGGAGTCTGGTTTCTGTGGCACACGGATTCTGCAATGGCCCATGCACGGCCTGTTTCTGACATTCAAGGGAGTTGCCTGTGTGTGGGATGGTGAAGAAAAGCAGGCTAACATGCCTCCCCCGTTACCCCACCTACATCTCTCAGAGGCTTGCTTCCACAGGGCTACCTCCAAGGCCATCAAAATCACACAGTAATCATTTAATCACACAGTACTCAATTTCCTTAACAAACACTACACCTATCTGAGATATCCACAATATTACCTACATTTTAAAATGCCAAGTCCCTGCACACCTGAAGATTCTGATTTAGTATTTCTAGGGTTTTGTTTTGCTGTAACTGCTCAAGCCATTCTCATTTACATGGGGATTTGAGACTCCACAGTCCACTAAATCGTAAAGCTCCAGCCTCATTAGAGCTTCAGCCTAAATTCATAAATAAAACTTCTTCAAAAAACACATCGGGGGAAATGGACTGGACCTCGGTGCAGGGTTATATCATCAGGCATGCAATGGACCACATCGTGAAACATCTGTCTTCCTGACTATGTTTTTAACTTCCAGGTTCATTCACACTGCTGCTGCCTGAGAATACAGTTCTGGACTTTATTGTGGGTATTTTGGGTCCTCTGCATCACTAATGGCATGTCAGAATCTCCTACAGTGCTCTAGAAGAATACCAAACTCCTAGGTCATTTCATCACCCCTCTGAATCGAAAGCTATGGGTATGGAGTCCAGCAGTTCATTTTAAAGCCAGAGATTTACAGCCACCTCTACACTGGCCTGCTTCTCCTTTGGGCTGTAAACGGCTCATTGGCCGAACTGGCATTCTTCTGGATCTGAGTCATTCAGAGTTCTTCCCTCCTGAGCCCTGAGCACTTCTAGTTTGACCTCCACTTACCCCTCCCTCCATGATCTCTTTATGTCTTAACCTTCTGCTCCAGACTTACCCACTTGGGTACTCCCCAGGGTCCCATACCCATGGATAATGTGACCCTTAAGTCCTCATTCCTCCATAAACAAGTTACCTTTGTACGACTCAATGAGAGGGACACAGCTTTTTCAACCTCAAGCACTAAAATCTCTGCTGACTGATTACTGAAAAATGTGGCTACATGACAACATCTGTGCAAAGTGTATGACTGTCTAACCACTAAGCTGTACACCTGAAACTGATTCAAAATAACACAGAAAGAAAAGAACATCTATAGCAACATCAAGGTTGAAGTATCATAACTCTGAGAGATATGAAAAAATAATAGTTTGAGAGGAATTTGAAGATTACAGAATGACATATATAAGCATAATGGCCCGGAAGGAGGAAAATGTCAGCCAATCAAGGAATAGGGCATCCCTGGCAAGGAGCAGGACCAGGGCTTATGTTAGCTCCTTCCAACTCTTGCATCACTGACCCTACAGGGATAGCATCTGAACGGGAGCTATCAGTATTCCAAGGACAGGTCAAGAACACTTGAAATCACCCTGGTCCAAAATGCAATGTTTGGTGGTTTACATTCCTCTGGGATAACTGAAGAGGGAACAGGTGACACACTCGAACTATGCAATGGGACAGTCCCTTATTCTCACACAGTGCCAGGCAGGGCATGTCCTCAAATGTCAACATCCCTCAGGAAAATGTAAGCCCTCGAAACAAAATAGGACTCACTCAACGGCTGTGTGAATGTATTTTGTGTGGATCCGGCTGAAGGGAGAATTAGGGTCCTAGGAAGCCTACAAAAAGGACAATCTGGCAAGCTCTATTAGAATATTCACAGAAGTACTGACAAATTCCTACTGACAGATAAGAAAAGACTCCGGATTTTGTTGCCTGTGAATACCTCTGCAACATTCAGGCCCACACACTCCTCCCCAGGTGAGATCCTGTGGCACCGGCTGCTACCACTCATTATGCCACACAAAGCCATTCCAACTGCCGTGAAATACTTGACCAAACACCCAAACCTGATAAAGGCTCCAAAGACTCTTCGCTATAATAATGATTCTGGTTCCAACTTGAGATAAATTCCTCTGAGGTACTTTCTTCATAAAAGTTGTGGTACATCCACATGATGAAACCACATGCTTCCATGAAAAATAGTAATAAGTACCATTTTTGAGCACTGAGTATGACAGGCAAAGAAATTAGTAGAGAATCACACTAGTAGTTGGAGGCAGGGCTAGGCTTTGAACTCAAGTCTGTCTGATTTCAGGACCCATGTTCTTGACTATCCTGCTACTTGTCCACTCCTAATGAATAAGAATATATCATGACATGGAAAAGACTTATTAGGTATATAAAACCAATAATAAGCTTGTGATAATGGCCTCATTATCATTAGCCTTTCAGCAAATACAAACTAAAAGCTATAGTGGTATTCAACTATGCACATTCCAAAGGCCTAAGAAAAAATCCCGACAAAATAGAGTGTTGGTGAGGATGTGGACCAACTGGACCTCACACACATCACCAGTGGGATGAGTATTGATTTGGAGAACTTTTCTGGCAACAGTGAAAGCTTAACAACTGGGTGCCCTATGAATACCTGATACCTACCTCATGACCAGTCAGTTCCACTCCCAGATACGGTCATTGCCGCTATAACACTTGTTCTGAAAACTCAGGTTTGTTTCAGTTTGATTGATTTTGGTGGGGGGACAATTCGAGCATAATGAGAATTTCACATTTCCTTATAGACAGTTTCACCATCAGTTTCTACATGAGTGCCCAGCTGAACCAATCCACATAGGAATACACAAAACTCTCTCATGTACCTCCAATATCTACCAGCTTCCTTGGTTCACGGTGTATGTTATCCTACAGGGCAATATTTTATTATCCTTTTGTTATTTGCCAACTTTTCTTTGTAAATAAACACACACCCAACATCCCACACATATCTAAGTGCCCTGGTTCAAAATGCCAAGCAGTACAAACAAAAGACAGAACTACTTATATGTGAAGCCCTTAAACAGAAACCAGAAAACACTGAAAAAGTGGCTCCTTGCAGTGCTGTTGGTGGCTGGTTTAGTGAATTCAAACATCGCTACAACTTCCAGCCTTCGGCTCTCAAGGGAAACCATGACTGGGGTGAGAAAGCCATAAAAGAATTTCCAGCGGTGATACTAAAGTTAATTGAAGAAGGCTGCATATCAGATCAAAAATTGTAATCTTGATAAAACAGGCATCTATTATAAACCTTGAATTACCTACAATTCAAAAGCAGAAAAACCCAAACAAACAAAAAAAAAAACCTTGGGCAAGGATTTAAGGCTTGCAAAAAATCAGGAGCCAACACCAAAGCAAGGACTCCACACCTGGTGTGACAACTTCCTGTCTGATTTCAGATAGCCCCCCCCAACCAAGCCACCCGCCCCCCCGCCCCCGGCCATTTCACAATAACCCTCAAACCGTCACGTCCCTGACACCAACTTCCACAAGCAAAGGTCATGTCTTTTTCAAAGTGAAGCGTCACACTGGTTACAGTGTTTATATATTTCTTAGCCATCTGATGTTTAATAATGTGCTATTCTTTTCACTAGGTTCCTCTCTTCATTTTCCGTATTGCTGACCATGTTTTTGCGTGTTATGCCCTTACTTCCACTTTTCTCATAAGTCTTACAGTTTCTGTTGTGACATTTTTGCATTGTGCAGTGATTTTTCAGGAACACATATGTTACGTTACAGCAAAACTGACTGTACCCACCCAAAATAAGTGAGTGGACAGTTGTACTAAAAGCATGTAAGAAAAAACTAAGATTTTTTTACAAAATGCCAAAAATGCAGGAAAACCCCAAATTTCCAACAATAGATTGAGGATAAATTGTACATTCAATAATATAATATCAAACAACACTGGGAAAGATTTAATTACAGCTAAGTACAACAACCTAAATAAATCCCACAGATATTATGCTGGGAAAAAAAAGCCAGAAGCCAACTAGTACATATATATTTATTTATCTGAAGCTTAGGAAAAGAAAACAAATCATGTTTGGTGCTAGAAGTCATAATTTTGGTTTAATATTAGGGTTATTGACCTGAAGTATGGCACAAAGAAGGACTCTGGTGCACGAGAAATAACCTATATCTCAGTATAATTTCAGCAGTGGTTTCAGAGGGATATTGGTAGAAATTTCTTGAGCTCTACTTAAATTTGGGGCATTTATGTATGTTATACCTCAATAAAAATTTTACAGAAGAATTTTATTTAAAAATATGTAGAAATAACTAAAATATACAGCAATAATATCATACAAAGTTGGATGCAAGGATAAAATAATTAAAGTGATCTAAGGCTTTGTATTTTTCAGAGAGATGATGTAACTAATATCAGATTCTGTTACATACACATGTTAAAATTTCTAGCGTACCTATAAAAAATAGTAGACTATCAGTATAAAACCTGCCATAGAAGACAAATTGAATAATAAAAAGGCAAAAAAGAATAGAAAAACAGACATAAAAGAGGCAGAAAAAATATAAATTATGTGGGTTGATAGTAATTAAAATCCAAATATATCAGTGATTATGCCAATGGTAATTGGATAAATGCCTAAATTAAAAGCCTAATATTTTTAAACTGTATAAGAAATCAAAACTCAATTATATGCTACTTATTAAAGATGTATCTCAAACTTAAGAGTATGAAAAAAAACTAAGAACAATAGCATACAAGAGGATTTACCAGTTAATAGCTAACCACATATAGTTGATACCACTATATTAACATTAAATAGAACAGATTTTAAGGTCAAAAATATTACTAAAGAGACAAAATTTTCATTGACAGAAGTTCATTTTACCAGGAAAAATATAAGTCTTTAATTTGTATGTACCTAATAACACAGGCTCAAAATACATAAAGGAAACATTTACAGAATGAAAAGAAGTAAGAGAAATTACATGCAACATTAATTTATGATAAATACTCTCAGCAAAGCAGGGACAGAGGAACATACCTCAACATAATACAGGCCATAAATGACAAACCCATTGCTCATATTATAGTCAACAGTGAACAGAAAGCTTTTTCTTAAAGATCAGGAACAAGACAAGGATGCCAGTTCCACAACTTTCAGTCAACATAGTATTGGAAGTCTTAGCCACAGCAATCAGAAAACACAAAGATATAAAAAACATTCGGTTGGAAAGGAAGAAATAAAACTGTCACTATTTGCAGATAACATGATACAATATAAAGAAAACCCTAAAGATTCCACCAAAAACTATTAGAACTAATAGGTAAAGTCAGTAAAGTTGCAGGATACAAAATTAATATTTGAAAATTATATTGCATTTGTATAGGAAGTATGAGCTCTAAGAATAAGAAGTTAAGAAAATAGTCCCATTTGCAATCACATCAAAAAAAAAAAAAAGAAAGAAAATCAAGGAATAAATTTAACCAAGTAGGTAAAAGACCTATACTTTAAAAACTATAAGACCTTATTGAAAGAAATTGTAGAAGATACAAATAAATGGAAGAATATAACATGCTCATGAATTGGAAGAATTAATATCATTAAAATGTCCATATTGCCCAAAGCAATTTGTTGATTCAATGCAATTCCTATAAAAATGCCAATGGCATTTGTCACAAAACTAGAACAAATAATCCTAAAATTTATATGGAACAACGAAAACCCCCAGTAGGTAAAGCAATATTGAGAAAAAAGAGCAAAGTTGGAAGTATCACGCTACCTGACTTCAAACTATACCACAAGGCTATAGTAATCAAAACAGCATGGTACTGGCATAAAAACAGACACACAGATTAATAGAACAGAATTGAGAACACAGAAATAAACTTAAGTTTATACAGTCAATTAATCCATGACAAAGAAGGCAAGAATATAAAATTGGGTACTGATTCTTTAATAAATGGTGTTGGGAAAACTGGACAGACACATTGAAAAAGAAAAGAAACCGGACCACTTTCTAACACCATATACAAAAATAGACTCAAAATGGA
This sequence comes from Phyllostomus discolor, assembly GCF_004126475.2. Taxonomy (NCBI): domain Eukaryota; kingdom Metazoa; phylum Chordata; class Mammalia; order Chiroptera; family Phyllostomidae; genus Phyllostomus; species Phyllostomus discolor. The sequence goes on from NC_040912.2 coordinate 86,101,508, forward strand.
TTACAGACTTAAATGTAAGACCTAAAACCAGAAAACTCCTAAAAGAAAACGCAGGCAGTATACTCCTTGGTATCAGTCTCAGTAATATGTTCTTGCATAGGTCTCCTCAGGTAAGGACAACCGCAACAAAATAAACAACTGGGACTACATCAAATTAAAAAGCTTTGGCACAGCAAAAGAAAACCATCAACAAAACAAAAATGCAACCCACTTTGCATGGGAGAACATAGTCACAAATGTTCCATCTGATGAGGGGTTAATATCCACAAGATACAAAGAACCCATACCATCAACATAAAAGAAAACACAACCTGATATTAAACCGTGCAGAGGAACTGAGGAGACACTTCCCCACAGAGGATGTGAAGATGGTCTCCAGACACAGGCGAAGATGCACAGCATACTAAGCAGTGCAGCTCAAAGCCACAGTGAGTATCACCTCACACTTGTCAGAATGGCTAACATCGCAAAGACACCAGAGAATAAGTGCTGACGAGGGAGTGGAGAAAAAAAAGTATCCCTCATGCACCACTGGTGAGATTATAAACGGGTGCAGCCACTATGGAGAACACCATAGAAATTCCCCAATAAATTCAAAAGAGAACTACCATATGACCCATAAATTTCACTTCCGGGTATTTATCCAAAGAAATCAAGAGAGAGATAGATTACAAATCTTCATTTGTAAAAAGATTTCAACACACCACTCTCCTTTATAGAAAACATTAATACAAAATTTGGTAAGAATATAGACTATTTCATGACAATTTTTTTAAAACTGGTCTATTAGATACATAAAAAAACATGATACTCAACAATATACATGCTTTTCAATCACACACATAACTTCATAGAAAGTGAAAATAAAACATTTCAGTGTGGATAAATGATAGAAATTACACAGTATATATTAGTTCTCTATTGCTGGGGTAACAAATTAACACAAATGTAGTGGATTGCAAAAACACAAATGTATCATTTTACATGTCCAGAGCTCATAAATCCTAAACCACGGTATCAGTACACCAAGGTGTATTATTTTCTCAAGGCTCCAGGGAAGATCTGTTTTCTCTTTCAGATCCTAGAAACCACTCACATCCCTTGGCTTGTGGCCCCTTTCTTGTGTCTCTCTGGCCTCTGCTTCTGCCACCCTGTCTCCTGCCACTCTAACTCTCCTGCCTCCCTCTTCCTCTTACAGGAACTTCTGTGATTGCAGTGGGCCCACCCAGGATAATCTCCTGAAGATCCTTAATGTAATGATATCAAAAGACTTCATGTTGCCATAGAAAGTAAAATACAGGTTTCAGGGACCGGGGCATGGACAGTGTAGGGTACCATTACTCTGTCTACCACTCAAAGTAGATCCTCCAAATTCAAGATAAATAAGGAAAAAAATCAATAATAAGAAATCCTATATGTGGTACCTTACTTGTGATGATAGTTCCACAGGTACATGCCCAGGTCCAAATTTCTCTAATTATATGCAGGGTGGGGCAAAAGCAGGTTTACAGTTGTAAGTTGCACAAAACACAGTTTATTCTTACACTATTATTTATTATTGTATTATTTCCCATATGAACAACTGTAAACCTACCTTTGCCCTACCCTGAAAATTAAATTTGTGTAGTTTTTTGTGTATTAACTATGCCTCAATAAAGCTGTTAGAAAACTCCTATATTTGGAAAATAAAACATACTTCTAAATCAGAAACAGATCACATAAGAAATCACAATGGAAATTAGAAAATGTTTTAAACTAAGTGATACTTAAACTTCAGCATAGGAACTGACAGGATGCAGGTAAAGCTATGCTTTGTAACAAATTTATGGCTTTAAATCAAAAAAAGGATGAAAATCAATCAAGTAGATATCCCAAGAAATTAAGGAAAACAGCAAATTAAATAGAATGTAGTAAAAAAAAGGAGAAAGATTTATAAACTTACAAAAAAGTCTACAATGCCAAGAGTTTTTTAAGACTAATACAATTTATGTGTGTGTGTGTATCTGATGAAGCTAGTAAAAAATGCACACAAGTGGGAGATATAATCACATATCCTGCTGACATCAACAATATAGATTATTATATTCAGCTTCATGCCAATACATTTGAGAAATATATAACAGACAAGTTTTTTGTCAACAGTTTAACAAAATACAGTGAAGAAGAGATAGTCTAAATAATCCAACAATTAACTATTAAAGACATTGAAACTATACTCTAAGATTCTTCCACAAAGAGCGAACACCAGGCCCTCTTATCTTCAGCAACCACTCAAATATTTCAAGAACAATTAGGAACAATTATACACAATTATTCCAGAGAGTAGAAGGAGAATACTTCCCAACCTAATTTATGAAGCCAGCCTAACACTGCTAACAAATCCTGACAGATGCATTACAAGAACAGAACATTGCAGGACGGTATCACCTGTGGACAGATTAGCAAACATACGGAGAAAATGCTATTGTTACCATAGACGGAGCACCAGGGAGTATCCCCCATTGGCCAAGATGGTAGCAGGGGAGGTCCTTACACTGAGCACGCCAAAAGCTAGAAATTTAAATGAACAGGACCTGAAACTCCAAAAGCTGGAAAGATGAATGGATGGGGCCCTAAGCACAGGAAAGCTAGAAAGATGATTGGACAGGACAAAAAGCCCTCCCCTCCCTACCCCTCCCTGCAAGAACCTCAGCTCCAGCAGGAAGATGGAGTTGTCTTTGAAACAGGGGTCCACCATTCTCCCGTCCTGTGGCACCTGAATGAAACCTCTTTCCTTGTGCACCCACACCTGCCTCACCAGTTTGGTTTTTGTTGCGGCAGGCAGTCAAACCTCCGCTTTGTTTGGTTACATCGTCACACTGAATGTATCTATTTATCTACCTGTCAGTATACCTAAATATGTATTCACCCGCATACATTTATGTATGTGTGTGTAAATATGTATACAGTACCACGTGGCCAGCGAGTTTATTCCTGCAATGAACGGTTGGCTTTACATTCAAAACACACCGTCATTCTCTGTGTCCACACAAGGAAGAATCATATAATCATCTCAACTGAAGCAAAAGAACTTTTGACAAAATTCATTTCTCTAGGATATTGGAAAAAGCTTAGCCAACTAGCAAATTAACATTGCAAATTCCACTGCTGCCATACCAATCACCACAAACGCAGCTGTTGAAACCACACAAATGGGTCACCTTGGAGTGCCGTAGGTCAGACCTTCAACGAGGGCCTTGTGGAGCGAAAATCCACGCGCCTGTGGACCCGGTGCTGCCCGCGAGGCTCAGAGGGAGAGTCCGTTTCCTGGCCTTAGCCAGCTGAGGTGCTCTATTCCTTGGCTCATGTCCCCCCGTCTATACGCCCTCCGACTCCCCTTCCATCCTTACATTTTCCTGACAGACCCGGGCTGGGGAAGGGTCTCAGGTACTAAGGATTCATGTGTTTAGATTAGGCCCCCCTGAAAGATCTTGGGGAGTCTCCCTGCCTAAAAATCTTCAATATTCATCACATCTGCAATGTCCCTTTTGCCATATAAGGTAATGAGGACTTGGATTATTTTGAGGGGGGGCATGATTGTGCATATCACAACTAGTAATGAAAAAAACTCTTTAATCTTACAAAGAATACTTATAAGTATTCACACCAAATATTACATTTAATATTGAACTATGGACAGCTTTTACTTTGCAGCCAGGAATACCACAGGAGGTCCTCTACGGTTACTTGTTAAACTTTGTACTGGAGGTTCTAAGAGATTTAGCAAGTCAAGAGAAGATATAACAGTATACGGGTAAGAATGAAAATCTTATTATATTTGTGAGTGATATGTTTGCACATACAGAAGATCCAAAAAAAATCAATGAGCAATTATGAGGATTACTAAGTGTTTGAAAGACTTTGGAGACATGATCAACTTACAAAAAAAACAATTATATTTCTATATACCACTAACAAACTACTAGAATATGAATTGTATACCATACCATGGACATTGTCATAAAAGGTCAAGTAGCGAGGAGAAATCGAACAAAAGATTTTCCAGGGAAAACATTGCTGAGAGAGGGGTGTTTATTTGAGGAATGGACTCACGCAAGAGTGGAGGCTGGAAAGTTTGAAATCTGCAGGACAGGCCAGCACGCTGGAGACCCAGGGAGGCGTTACTGCAGCAGCTGCATGTGAGGGCATTCTGGAGGCAGAATTCCCTCGCGCCCTCCGCCCTTTCTCTCAAGGCTTTCAGCCGATTGGATGAGACCTGCCAACATTATAGAAGGTAATCAGCTTTATTCAGTGTCTGTTGACTTAAACATACCTTTAGAGTGGCATCTGAAGCTGGTGTGTTACCAAAAGCTAGGTACCACAGTTAGGCAGGATGACACATAAAAGTAGCCGTCACACTAGCCGTGACGTTTACAGTACCTAAGATCTGTCATATGCACTGAGGGTTCTGCAAGCTGTAGTTCCCACTGGCCTATGTGAGAAGAGCCTCTTCACCTTCAATAGATTCTCCTCTGCCCCGTTTGGAGCACTGCCTCGCTGGGAGTCTGCGAGAGGCACATCCTCAAGGATGGGCTGGTCCTCAAGGATGGGCAAAGGGAGTTCAACCCCCGCAAACAGGCCTTCCTGGATTGTCCCACATAAATGCTTCCTAGCTTCCTCTGCCTTCCTTCTTCGTTAATTCCCTCTGACGGAAATGATTCAAGGAAGGAAGCAAGCAAAGGAACAGGTGTAAGGGAAATACAACGTGGGAGAACGTTCGTAAAGGGGGTCCACTGTGACCAGGACGAGATGAGATGAGAGCACTGTTCTTGAGCACATGGAAGAGAAACAAAGAAGAAAGCAAAGGATCCCGACAATAGCTGCAGCTGTAAGTGAGGAATGACGTGAATGACGTCAAGTTCAAAGGAAGGAGGAGGGAGGTGCTGGAGTAGAATAAGCGGCAGAGCAATGTAGAAAGATACTTCTCGAAACCAGAAGCATGTATCTAGATGTCGATTCTGAATCGAGTCTATGGCAGCAAATATGTGTAACTAACTCCCAGAACTCGGATTTTTCCCACCCATGCCAGAGAGGATCTTCCTGGCCTGTCCTCTCTCGTGCAAAAAAGACGAACAAATTCCACAGTGTCACGTGTCATAGGCTAAGGAATAGATTTAATCGATCAAAGAGAAATGCCACAATGCCTCTGTCAGAAAGACTGAGTCTCCCCCACTCCCATCCCAGGGAGAGAAATTCCAGGGTCAGAGCCATCTTCTGGACACAGTTTGGGTCCTGCTCTGATGCAGGGAACCCTTCCATGGTGGGTCTCGCTGTGCGCCTCGTGCTGTGAGACAAGTGTACGAGAGCGGTCATATCAATAGTGAACTAGGCAGACTGGCGGTGTCAGGAAGCCTGATATGGGGAAGCCGGCTATTTACAGGAACAGTCTGGAGTCGACACGTTGCCCTGGACTGGGGACTCCGGGTAGCTGGGGATGTTCAGCACCTGTGGGACATCAGCATTACCCCTGAAGTTCATCACAAACATCTTTGTGTCACCCAGTGCTAGGGCCTCACTTCTCCACCATCCAGAGAGGCTCATCTCTGGTTGGTCGTGGCCCTTAGGGAAGCCCTGGTCGGCCTAGCTCCCTAACCAGTTTTTTGAACGCCTCCTCACGTAGTATAAGGACATCAAGCAAATGTGTCCTAGAGCTGTGACCTGAAGCCTGCCACCATGGCTGGGTTCTCTTTCCCCCAGGGGACAGGGGAGGAAGGGCCAAAGCCGAGGCTACATACAGCTGCACAGACAGGTGTATCGTGATGAGGCATGAGAAACCACTTCTGTAAGCTCGGGAAGAGCTGAGTATCCGTCGAGGTCCTGGTCATTCGGGAGAAACTCTGGCACCGAGAAAATGAGGAGAGATAAACTAACTTCTCTCCCAGACTCAAACACTGTAGTGAATGTTGACTTTTTCCGTAGAAAAACAAACAAGCTCAACAAGGAAAGATCATGAATGAAAAGGGGTAATAGAGCGAGCAGTCACGTGGGTTTGCATGGCAGCTCTCCTGCTCGCTGGATCTGCATATAAACAGGGTGCCGGGCGCCCGAACCCTACTACTCTGGGACATCAGATCTGCCTCCTCCAGCATGCGCTCTCTGCAGCTCCTGTTCGGGGCCAGCCATGCCGCCCTGCTCTTGGTCCTCTGTCTGCAGCTGGGGACCAACACAGCTCAGGAAGACACGTGAGCCACGCCTTTCTCCTTCTCACACACACACAGAAATAACCTTTGTGGGGAGGGCGCCTCTCTTCTCCTGGAAATCTATATACCCCTTCCTAAACACTTTTTTAATTTCCCAGGCATCTAATTTCATGAACCCATGTGCATTCCCACCTCTCTCCTCTTAGGAGGCCCATCAGTTCCCCCACATCTCCAGTGGGTGCTTCCGAGTTGCCCACGGACATAAGGCTCCCAGCGCACGTGCAGGCTGTAATTAACCATTAGTCTTTCTCCAAGGCTCTGACCTACACGCTGTGCTGTCCGTAGTCTACACCTTTGTTACACTGCTGCTTGGTGAACTTCACCTCCTCACACCCTGCCTCCCGGAAGGGGAGATTTTAGCAGGTCTGTGAGTTCCGACAGTAGCTTTGGGCACCTTTGGCAGGACTCAGTGAGTTGATCAGAGGCCCTGGGCACTGATGCTTGGCCCCATTGTCCAAGGCTGACCTTGCCTAGCAATTGAGGCATCCCTCCTATGCCGAAGTCCAGAGAGAAATGTGAGGACCACTTGTTCATGACCGCCCCCGCCGCCCAGCGACCTGGGAGCACAGAAGCATCAGCCAGCTCACTGAGGGCACATGTTTGAAGGAAGCAGGAAAACTGGGGCAAGCACAAATGAAACAGGAAGTGGGACAATTTGGAGGGAGAAGCAGGGTCACTCACCAAATCTAGGGAGTTTTCCCCACAAAAAAAAAAAAAGAAAAGTTTCGGACGCTGGGTTTCTGGACGGTGATTCTGGTGGCGCCCCCTGTGGCATGACCAGATCCTCCGTCCTGAGGGAAGTCTTCCAGGGTTTGACAAGCTGATTTCATGGAGGGGGGTGGGTGTCCCCCCTGAGAGGGACAGCGTCAGATACAATGTCCCTCCACTTAGCCCTGAGGGGTGGCAAGGTGTTGATAAGCTGTGCTAATCAGAGTGACCAGCCATCCCAGTTTGCCCACAAATTTCTTGGTTGTAGCACTGAAAGCCCCCGCCCGCCCCCCCCCCCCCCCCCCCCCCCGCAAACCCATCCTTGCCAGGCACACTGGGAAGGTGGGCCACTCCAGCTGTGCCGGTCACCCTACCAGTCCTAAATTCCTTTACAAATGGGTGGAACATGCGCCCCTCCCCACCCGCTGAGCACCAGAGCAGCTGGCCCAGAGGCAGAGGCTCCACGGAATCGGATGCTTCCCCTGGAAAGTGTGGCTGGGAAGCTCGGGGGCCAAGCAACGACCTCCCTCCTGCTCACCCAACAGCAAAGGGAAAAGACGGTGGCTCTGCTGGTGCTGAGCCCCCGCCCTCACTGGCTGACGGGGGAGGCCTGACTGTTATTCCCGTTGTCCTGGGCCCTCTCCCCCATCAGGCTGTGGTGCAGCCTGAACGCAGGGGGGGATCTGTCATTCCCAAATATGGCCCTGGGCCAGCTCCCCTCCAGAGCTAAATAAATACAGACCCTAGGCCCTGCCAGGAGCCAAAGAAGGGGGATCAGCAAGGACGGTCTCTCCTCCAGTGCACTGAGATGTCTGGGATTCTGTTGGTACAAATTTCTCTGCTAATGGTGACATGAGCCCTCCCGGTCAGTGGCCAATCAGCAGAAGCTACAGAATTTTATTAGGAGATGTCACGTGGCTTTGCACCTTTGTTGTTTCTGTAACGTATTTTTTTGTCAGTGGAAGAAAAAAAAATGATACTCGGTTTTAAATAAAAGCATCCAAGGTGCTTTATTAAGCAAAACTAAACCAGTACGAACTAACCAAACTACCTAAAAATCAAAACTGCCCAGGGGGTTCTGATGCCGCCAGCAAAGCACCTCCGTCCCCTTGCACGGTCCCAGCCCCTCACCCCTGCCCATTGCGCCCCTGTCTCCAACGGACTGACCCCCTGCTCTCCGCCGGCTTCTGTCTCCCCAGACCCACTCGACAGCCGATTATAATGAACTTCCAGTTGCCCCAAGTGACAAGGTCAACTGACGAAGTCGCCGCGAAGCTCACAGTCCAAACAGAATTGAGAGAATGTATGGTGGTAAGTAGCAGCCCTGGGGAGGGAGTCAGGTGAAGAGAACGCCAGCTCCTTAAGTAAGGAAAATGCATTGGATTACATAGGAAAACTACGAGATTACAGAGCAGGGATAAAGTTACTAAAAGTAAACTTGTGATACAGTAATATATATGTGTGTCTTTACCCGCACGTTAGCTGAAAAGGCAATGCATTTACAATGGAATGGTTACGTTTTATGTTACAAAGATTATCTCTGTGGTGGCTGTGGCTGCTTAGCTTGATCGAGCGCCCTCCACTGGGCACTGGCCTTGGACAGCACATCACACGGATCATCCCAGACAGCCAGTGGGTCCTGACCTTTTGTTTGGATTTTACAAGAGTCAAAAAATTTTGAACCATGGACATATATTGTTGTCAGTGTAATAAAAAAGATAAGCAAAGCAAGGTTAAGCTTCTCTAAAGAAACACCAGCATCTCCAAAGCATCTTGAGTAAAACTGCAATGGTGAGAACCCTTGAATTCACTGTCCGAGGCTAAGGGGCTGTTCGGTGCAGAGGTCACCAGCCAGTGGCCCGGGCGGGTTTCAGGAGACAGGCAGCCAGCCCCCGCCATGCCCAGGGAGCCCAATAATAACCCCCTGTAGCCGGCGTAGCGATGAGATCAGGCACTGTTCCGAGATCTATGAATCTGTAATGAGGCACAAGCAAGTCTGTGTTTCTCCTCGTGATGAAATCACGCACTGCTAATGCCACCGTGGATCTCTGATGACGTTCACAGCAGAAGGAATGCTCCATTTCAATGGGAGTCCAGGAAAATAAAGATACAATTTCTTTCCATCTGAGTTCACAGACTCGCTGACTTCTATTCACAGATCCTTCGGGTCTGTGGAGTCCAGGATTAACCTACCCCCTGTGCTAAACATGGACTAGAACGCGAACCAGGCGCCGCTGAAACGCACAGAGGCGGTGCTCTGGGGTCTGACGTTGTAAAGCACGCTCAGGTTAAACAAGGTCGGAGCAAGTGTGCCTTCACGATTGCATTTGCTTGTCTCACAACCGGGTTGGGCGGGGGCAGTCTGTGGTTCTCTCACAACTGAGGAAAGCGAGTATGAGAGGTATCACGGTCATTACCGAAGGTCACCGAGTTTGAGAGGAGCACAGCGGGGGTCACAGTGCTGCAACAGGGCCTGGCTTCGGCTTTCACCCCCAAGCAGTCTGGCTGCGGTCAGTCGTGGGCAATTCCTGAAGCCCTGCCCTCGAACCCAGGCAGGCCTGCCCCCCAGGTGACCTGAGCCCGGGACCGGTGCTCCTGGGCCCAGGGATTCACTCCCCTCTGCCCTCCCGAGCCAGACACCCACGTGAGCCCACAGCACTGTGAGCACAGGACAGAAACCCTTCTGACCCAGACTTCAGCTGCTGAAACGATTCTGCAAACTCGGACCTCCCGTGCCTCTCCCCACCTCTGGCCCTGCTCTTTGCCCACTGAGGGGATCCTCCCCCTCTTGTTTGACCCTTCCTTGTCTTTCTATCCCTTTCCTACTCCTCCCCATGCTAATACTAGGTCATCTCTCTCCACCTCCTCCTCCCCAGATTAAAACCTACCTCGTAAGCAGCAAGCCGATTGATGGATCTTTTAACTATCGCTACAGTGCCTGCCTGTGTGATGATTACCCAAGAAACTTCTACTGGGACTTTCAGGTCAACAGTAAGTACAGGGGTTACTCAAGGGAAGACCTACCCACCAGAGAGGGGGCACCATGGAGAAGCAGGGCTCCAGAGATGGTGCAGAAGGGTGAAGGGGCAGGGGGTGGGAGAAAGAGGGCAGAGTAGTTGGAGACCGTGCTAAGGAGCGAAGTACACTTGCAAATAACTTGAGGAAACTGAGTCCCAGTGGGGAGGTACCTGAAGCCGGTAGAAAGGCTAGGACACCGGGGGTTAGGGCGCCCTCAGAGACCATGTTGGTCCTCGTCTCCTCCAGGCACGGTAAGGATGGCTGCCGTGGTGGACGTCATCCCGCAGTCGGGTATCTGCCCCAACGATGAGGCCGTGGTCCCCATCAAAGCCAACCGTTTCACTATCCTGAGGACCCTGTTCGTCGTCTGAGCCAGCTGGCCAGGGGCACACCTGCCCGCCCCGGCCCTGCCCCACCCCTCCCCAGGAGGGTTTGCTCCGGGCCGGCTTGGCTGGGGCTTGCATTGTGGTCTGCAAAATAAACTTCTCACAGGCACCTCTGTGTTCCGTCGTGTCTTCCCTCCAAACTCTCTCCCAGAGAAGCCTCAGGGTGCCCAGACTTTCTAGAACTCTCTTTCTTCGAAGAAACTTTGCTAAGGAGAGCTTATGAGTTCTCACTGTAGAGAAGAGCGGGACGGTCTCACAGAGAGGAAATGCTGGCCCTCAAACCCGGCCACGGAGGGGCGGGAACTGGACCGGCGTCCAAGCCTCCTGGCTCTTTGGTCTTCCGTGTCCCGCTGTCCCCTCAAGGAGCCCCTGCGGATTCCAGGAGATGGGAGTTAGCTGCATATAGCAGAGTTGGGGGCAGAGTCTGTGCTCCCCAAGATAAGTGATAAGTGCTCTACCTATTGTCTGGCTTCTTTTCAGCCAGCGATAAATGAGGGACTAAGTGATGCTCGGGGACACTGGGCTGCACAGCAGGCACAGCGAGCTGAAGGGCGGAGTGGGCCAGGGGGTGCTTCCTGAGTCAGGGCCATGGGCACGAAGTGGGCAGAGGGCATCCTGGCAGACAGAGCAGTAGGCACCAAGAGCCCAAAGCATGCTCAAGGCAGGTGAGAACTGTGACATTGTGTGACATTGGGCGAGATTAGCAGGCAAGCCAGGTGGCCTGGGGAGGAGGCTGACAAGGGGACAGGAACAAAGCCAGTGTGTAAGGGCAAGAAGATGGGGCCCCAGTTTCCAGACCCCTGAGCCTGAAGGGATATGAGGTCCAGCGCAGGGAACGGCTGTTGGGAAAGATCCCCTGATACACTCAGTAGCCATATTGATTGTATGTCTGACACGTGGCAAAAATGCACTGAATATTTTCAGTTATATGCTTTATCACAGGCCCTCTGAAAAACTACTACATACACACACACACATATATACATATACATGCACTCATACATACATGTACACAATGGAGTATTATTTAGCCACAGGAAAGAAGGGAATCCTGCCATGTGTAACACGGATGAAACTTCGGGGCCTCATGCTAAGTGAGCGCAGACAGCGCAAGGCTGCAGCCGGAGGACATCACTACCGATGACATCTACAGAAGCTGAACTCGTGCCTACAGAGTCGAGCAGGGGTCACCGGGCACGGGCTGTGGGGGGACTGGGTAGGTGTAGGTCAAAGGGTAAAAACTTCCCATTAGGGGATGCATAGTTCCAGGGGTCTGAGGTACAGCGTGGGGACTACAGTTAACGCTAGTTGAAAGTTGCTGAGAGAGTAGATCTTAAACGTCTCCCCCGCAAAAAAGAAATGGCACTTCTGTGAAGTGATGGAGGTGTCCGCTAACTCTATGGTGATAATCATTTCCTAGCATATAAGTGTATCACATCAACGGATCATACACCTCAATCTTATAAAATGTTTTATGTCAGTTATATCTCAGTAAAGCTGGAAAAATATGAAAGCTAAACAAAGTTTTAAAAACCACACGCATTGGGTATTGGTTCATTCAATAAGTACCTAGCCAGTGCCCACGGGGCCTGCTTCAGGCGCTCGGTTTCCATCCGTACCAGGTACTTTCTAACGAGAAGTAACACAAGTCGCAAGGAATCACACACTTTGCCTTCACATCTGATGGTTCACCCGAACGGCTCTTCTCCAGGTCTCCTCCTGTCGAACCGTCTAATCTTTTTCCTACCGGGCCCCTGACCGACCAGCCAGCAGACTTGCTGTTGCTGGGTCGTCCGTATGTATTACCTCAAGTCACTCTTCCCTGTGTACAAAATTGATGACCAGGCGCACCGCTTACAGCGCTGCCTGCTGAGGGTTCTTCCCCCCAGTGAGTTTCCTGGAGGCAGGAAACCTCACTCAGGAAGTGAGGTTTCCATGTGGCAACGGGCCGTCTTTAACTCACAGCAACACGCTGAGCCAACTCATCTGTAAGCCACTCCTGGGGTTTTTTCCTCCAAAACCCAGCCAAGGGGAATTCATCCACCCATGAGGCCGTAGGTCCAAATCCGAAGGAAGGACATTAGTGCAGTGACAGTAGTTGACATGGGGCATGAACCACTTTCCCTGTGACTTAAGCCCTCTGGAGCAGGTTGGGTCCGATCTTAGCTGTGCTGCTTCCGTAGTATGGTGGGTGGCTGCCGTGCCCACCCAAATCTACAATCCGTAGGTCTGACAATTCCTCACTCATGATGGGAAACTCTGATTCCATGGTTGTCTGGTGTTTACGGCCAGGTTGGGACTTTCTAGTGCCTCTGTACTCCTTTTCAAAAAACCAGATAGTTCTCTGGGGCAGATGGTATGGCCTTGCTCGAGAATCCTGTTGCTCTACTCTGCAGCGTGGCCCCGGGGCTTTCCCAGGGACTACACTTGCAGTCTTTAATCTAATAGCTCTACCTAGATCTCATAAACAATGACGGTGCAAGGAAAACAAGTCAAAAATAAATCTCACTTTGCCCAGTTTTTAATTACATTATTTGCTTTTCAGTGTTGAGTTTTATAAGTTCTTTGCAAATTTTGGATATTAACCCCTTCTGAGATGTATTATTCGAGATATGTTTTCAGATATCACCTCACACCTGTCAGAATGGCTATCATCAATAAATCAATAAACACGAGTACTGGTGAGGATGTGGAGAAAGGGGAACACTTTTGCACTGTTGATGGGAATGCAGACTGGTGCAGCCACTGCAGAAGCAGTATGGAGTTTCCTCAAAAAAATTAAAAATAGATCTGCCTTAAGACCCAGAGAGTCCACTTCTGGGAATACATCCAAAGAAACCCGTAACACTAATTTGAAAGCCTAAGTGGAGTCCTATATATATTGCAGCATTATTTACAATTGCCAAGATTTGGAAGCAACCTAAGTGCCGATCATTAGATGAGTAGATAAAAAGAGCTGTGATTTATTTACACAATGGAATACTACTCAGCTATAAAAAAAAAGAAGAAGAAAATTTTACCTTTTGCAACAGCATAGATGGACCTGGAAAAAAATTATGCTAAGTGAAATAAGCCAGTCAGAGAAAGGCAAGTACCATATAACTTCACTCATATGTGGAATCTAATGAACAAAATGAACTAGTAAGCAAAACAGAGACAGACTCCCAGAGGAGGGCAGACTGACAGCTGCCAGAGGGAGGGCTGGCTGGGCAGGTGTATAAGGGGAGTGAGCAAAAAAACAAGAGTGAAAAAACTCATGGACTCGGACAACCGCGGGGGTGACGGGTGGCTGAGGAGGGTGTAGGGGACTAACGGGTGATGGAAGAAGACTGGACTTGGGGTGGTGAACACACAACAGAGTGTATAGATGATGTGTTGTGGAATTGTGCAACCGCAAGCTGTATAATTTTTTGTTAACCAGTGTCACCCCAATCAAGTCAATAAAAAGGAAAATAAATATGTCTCACTAAGGTATGTAGATGCAAAAGTCTAAATGGATATTAATGAATTAAATCCATCAGTATATCATTTTAAATATATTATGATTCCAACAGACACTGCTACTTTTCCCTCAATATTCATCTTTCTCTGTATCCAATTGAATAGTATTTTTAACCAGACACATAATTACTTACAAAGAAATTGCATTTCTAAGCCTCCTTTCACAGGTAAATATTGCAGTATAACTAAATTCAGCCAATAGTATGCAAGAAGAAGTGCTACGTGGTAGTTCATAGGAGTTATTTTAGGGTCATGTCAACATCTTTGTCTCTCTTTTTTCTCCCATGCTACCACTCTGCTTGCAAATACAAAGGAGGCTGCCACCCTGAGTCGTAGGCTGAGGGCCACGCCCTAGAGGTGGAGGAACAATGAGCAGGAGAAACTGTCCCTGAGGACTCTGTGCAGTAGTCTCAATGGATAAAATTGCTTTATGCATAAGACTATTACTTCCAGACTTTCATATAAAACAGATGACATTTCTATCGTGTTTAAGCACTGTTTGCTATCACTGTTTTTGTTACTACGTGGAAAAAAGCCTGTAAATAAAGTGCTTTTAAGAACTGTAAAATGTCCAAAGGAAGATTTTTTTTAACATAGCATATCTGAACCAGTTATAAAATACAACTACAGGATTTTTATTTAGGGAAAATGTTTATTATTCTTTCATTGCTTTTACAATGTTAACATAAAACATGTATAAAATATTAAATTCCATAGTCATTGCCAAGTGACTAGTGGGGTTATGAGTCCTTTTTATTTTTTTATTTTAAAATGTTTACTTTTCCTACACAAAAATAATCATTATTAATATCAAAACTGTACTTGACCCAATCATATATTTTCATGGAACCCCTATATGTAACAGAGTTGTTGGCATGCACATTGGGGAGAAAAGAAACACGGAGTTAACCATGTGTCTGATCTCTAGAGCATAATACACGTGGCATGCAAACCTTGATAACCTTGCAGAACTCAGTCTAGATTATCATTTGTATGTGGATTTGGTAAGAAAGAAAAAAGGAAGGAAGGGATGGATGGAGGGAGGGAGGGGCTGAGGAAGGAAGGAAGGAAGGAAGGAAGGAAGGAAGGGAGGGAGGGAGGGAGGGAAGTCCCTCTGCTTTTTACCTCAGTCCGAGAGGAGCGAAAGGGCAAGCAGCTTCTCTGGCAGGAAACAGAATCCCCAGGAGGAAGAAGCTCCCCTGAGATGCTGAAGCGATTCCTGCTGGAAAGAAGCTGCTCTGACTTTTTTCCAGAACCGCCACTCACAGTGGAACAGACGTGGAAAGTAGGAACAAGTGTGCAGGATTCGCACTGTCCTAATTCAGAACTTACTATAAAGCTACAATAATTAACAGTGTGTTCTTAACAGAAGGGTAGACCCACAGATCGATGAAACAGCGGAGACGGTGGAGAAGTAACCCCGCACAGATACGGATGACTGATTTTTGACGAGGGTGTCAAGGCTATTCATTGAAGTAAGAATACTCCTCTGTCAACAGGAGATTCTGGGACAACTGGTGATCCAAATGCAAAACAAACAAACAACAACCACCAAGAAACCTCAACACATCCCTTCAAGTGGTACAAAAGTTAAACCAAACTAAATACGGAAAGTACGATTATAAAACTTCTCAAAGGAAATGCAGGAAAAAACGTCGAGGCCTTGGGTCTGGCAAAGACATGACATCAAAAGCACGATGCGTGAGACGGTGCACACCAGGGAAAGCTGCGTGCAGGGCGTAGAGGGGGTGTCTGTGCCATCCTAACACCCACAGGTCAAAAGCTATTTCAAAATAAGTTTAAAATATTACAAAGTAAACGGGACGTATTTAAGCCAGCCTCTCTGTCCTTATTGGTTCCTGGGTCTTCCTCTGCTAGAAATACACTTGAATGCACCTGCAACATACACAGGCAACTGCATGGGCTGTTTAGGTGTTGGTCCCCCAGGTCTACTTCAGAAGGTGGTCTATTCACCTAAACAGGTTTCTTCATTCCACTTCAAGCTGCCCCAGGGACTTCCCAGCAACAATATTCTTTCCACAGTGGGACACAGCCCGCCCTAAGCTCTGACACGCAGAGCCTCTGCTGGAATGCCTCTGATGATGCCCATGACCCCTGTCCCTGCCACCTCCTCACCACAGCCCCTCAACACTGTGAACCCCTACCCCTACCCTGATCCTTATGACTGAGGTCATTCCAGTCCTGTATACCGCTCCTCTGCCCTCTCTGTCTCCCACTGGTGTTTCTCTCACGGAGTGAGAACTGCTGTGCTCTCCCCTCAACCTCACCTTCACGCTCCCACACTTGATTCAAGATCCACGGGGCCATGGAACTGCCCTTTCTCTGTGAGCCTCTCAGTATAAAGAACTTCTCTGTGCTGAGGGTCATTGGCACCACCTTTCATTAACCGGCAAGCATCTGTGTGCTGCCTCATGGGGTTGGGCACTACGCTGGAATCTGGGGATGGGCTATAGTGATGAGCAAAACAAATGAGAGAAGCATCAGACTCCAAGGGACCCTATGCCATCTCCCCAAGGGACCCTTGGAAGCCTGGGTGGCCAAAGTGGGGGCAGAGCCAGGGACCAGAAAAAGGCTTTCTCAAACCAGACCTGCGGTCCTGAGATACTCCAGGCTTGCTTGTACAGCAGGTGGGAACCACCAAAGGGGAACAGCTGCCTATTACACTGTGTTCAAGGGAAATAGTTGCAGCTCAGGATTAAAGATTTAAAGACAAGACGGGAAGAGTCATAACATGAAAAGAGAGTCATAACATAAATGCAGCCGTTTTAAAATAGAGTCATGGCCGCCGTTACAGAGGAACTGCGTTGGCGGTCTCACCCCTCAAACCCCCGGCACGTGTGAACTGGACAAAAGAACCTCGGACGGAGCCAACCAGCCCCATATTCCCGATGCCGTTTGTAAAGCTGACGGGGCACAGACCTCCTGACCGCAGGACTGCCGACTGTCCACATTCTTCACGCCGGGCAGAGCTAAGGAGGTGCTCATCTGCACTAAGGAATGCGGTCCTTGGCTCAGTGACACCACGAGAAATTCCTTCCTTCTCCTCCCAGGGTTACTTTCCTTCCTTTTCTCATAAACCCCCCTGCCTCCACCCCGTAATGGGGACACGATTTGGGGCAAGTGCTTCCCAAATAGCCACTCTTTGACCTCACACAAACAATTACTGCTTTCCACTTTGGCTTTCTGTTTTTAAGGTGGTGACCGTTTGTCTAAAACAGCTAGTCGGGCCAGAAAGCCATCGAGTCAGTTTTTGCCTTTTTGTCGAAGGAAAACCAATCACTATGAAAATTTTGAGAGCCATCTCACCCACCAACCTTCTCATTACTAGAATTACTTCATTATCGTTAATTATGTACAGTTAATAAAAGTTCATTTACTCTGCATAGGTATGTCCCGTGCTTACACTCCACGGGGGTCATATCAGAAACACCTCCACCAAGATAAAGGCGACCCATGTTTCATCTCTTGGTTGTAATATTCCAAAATAGACTGGGTGGCCTTTGGGGATGTTTTTACCTTAATGTTGGTTAGGCTACACTGGGAAAGAATGAGGGAACTTTTCCTTCAACGATTATTTTCCTAGTTTGTTTTTTTTAAAATAAAAGGTAAATGTGTGTTATCATTTATATTAATATATAACTAAAGAAATTTGCTATCTCTCAAGTACTTTGGTTTGCAAAGAAACTCACCTCTTGAAAATTAGTATCTCCTGGCTTTATTAATATTAATATAATATTTATTATAAATCACAATATTAATGCAGTATTGTGATTTATAATAAATATATGTATACTATTTGGTCTTCATCCTTCTTTCTGGCATAAAGCTCCTAAAAACCCTTGGATTTCCTAAGTGAAGAGTGATAAAAAAAATTGTTTTTTGTTATGTGAATGAAATGACTTTTGGACTGTGCCCAAGGATGGGTGCTGGTTACCAGAAGGACCAACCATGTGATTGGAGGGTTAGAAGAGTCAGTCCCGCCCACCCCCACCCCCGCCTCCAGCCAGGGACTGCAGAAGGGCTGGAAACTGAGTTCAACCACCAATAGCCAGCGACTTCATCAAACGTGCCCGTGTAAAGAAGCCTCCACAAAAACACAAGGGGACTGTGCTCTGGGGGCTTCCGGGACGGCGAACATACATAGGGGCTCCAGGAGGGCATGGAAGTGCCACACCCCTTCCTACATCCCTAGCCTCATGCCTCTCTTCCATCTGGGTGCTCATCTGTATCTTTTATCATATCGTTTTCCAGCACATCAGTAAATGGAAGTAAACTGTTGTCTTGAGTCCTGTGAGCCATGCTAGCAAATTAATCATACCTGAGGAGTGTGGGTCGTGGGAGCCTCTGATTCACAGGTGGTGGGTCTGAAGCACAGGGTGGCAACCTGGACTTGCAGGTGGCATGTGACATAGGGTGGGGGCCGTCTAGGGGACTGAGCCCTTAACCTGTGGGATCTGATGCTATCTCCAGGTAAATGGTGTCAGAATTGAATTGAATGGTAGGACACCCAGAATTGCTTGGTATTGAAACGGGGGAAAAACCCATATATTTGGTGACCAGCAATGTCAGAAGCGAAGTGTCCTGTGTGGGTTGTAAAGAAAGTCTTTACAACTGATGAAAGACTGTTTATTTTATTTCAGCTCAAGTGTTCTCCCCTTAAACAGTGAGGACATCATAAAAGACTATCAGGAAAAAGTGATACAGTCAAGTCAGCTCTGCATTTAGTCTTTGGAATGCACACACACACACCAATCCACAGGTCTAGGTAGGATAACATAACCTCTGGGACCAGCTGGCTCGGGTGTGAATCCCAGCTCTGTAACTCTCTGTGTCTGTGGCTTTGGGCAAGTTATTTAGGCTCAGTTGCCTCATCTGCAAGGTAGAGATAATAAAAGTTCATTCTTCATAGAATTGTTGTGAGGCTTAAATGCGGTAATATATATAAATGCGGTGTTTCAACAGTGGCTAGCACATCATAAGAAATATACTGTCATACCTCAGTACTCGTCAGCTTCAGAACTCACCAAACCCTGTATCCACTGCATTTTGATGAGAAAAAAAAATGTTTCAGCACTTGGCGCTTGCTTGGTGGGACTCATTGTACTTGCTAGAACGTGTATGAGTCACCACACTATCCCTACAAGAGAAAATGCTTCATCGCTTGAAAAAAAATTCATTCGGAACTCATCGGTTTCAGCACTGGTCAGGAATTAGAGTTCTAGAACGAGTCAACAACCAGTACTGAGGTACCACTGTCTGTGTCTTTCAAGTTTCCATCAGTTTTCTAAAGCCACAAGTGAGAGACTGAATTCGATGATGGCTTGCTACACAGATGCCTGAATTAACGGGAGCTAGTAAATAACACAGCTCTCGATACCATGTTTTAGTGGTTGACAAAAGAATGTCTTCTCAAGTCCTTTCCTGGGCCCCATGATTAGACAAACACCAACACAAGACAAGGGTGTGGGAGAGGATTAGAAACCGAATCCCTCCATCATTTGCATTTCCACATTTAGAACCAAGAGTTCTGGGACAAACAAATGGAGTGAATTTGGAAATGCTGCAGCAACTGCTTCCTCCTGGGACATGAATAGTGGGAGCTATCAGGACATGCCTACCAAATGCTAGGGGGGCATTGTCTCCTAGACGGCGAAGCGGAGTGACAGCTCAGGATGACTGAGAGCTGCAGTCCCCCAGAAGAGTTGTCCTCCTTGCACACCATCTTACTTTTCACAGTGGTAGGCATCGAGTGCATCGTTGGTATCATTGCGAATGGGTTCATTGTGGCTGTACATGCAGCTGAATGGATTCAGATTAAGGCAGTTTCCACAAGTGGCAGGATCCTGGTTTTCCTGGGTGCATCCAGGATAGCTCTCCAAGGCTTCATGATGCTAGAAATTACCATCCGCTCCACAGCTCCACATTTTTATAATGAAGACAGTGTCTATGATACATTCAGAGTAAGTTTCATGTTCTTGAACTATTATAGCCTCTGGATTTCTGCCTGGCTCAGTTTCTTCTACTTCGTGAAGACCGCTGACTTCTCCTGCTCCCTCTTCCTCAAGCTGAAGCGGAGAATCACTGGGCTGATGCCCTGGCTTCTGCGGCTGTCAGCGCTTACCTCCTTGGGCTATAGTATTCTCTTCTCCAAGGGCATCTACACCATTTACTGCAACAGTTCTGTGCCTGTGCCCTCCTCCAACGCCACTAAGAAACAATACTTCACCGAGACCAATATGGTGAACCTGGCTCTGCTCTATAACCTGGGGATCTTCATCCCTCTCATCATGTTCATCCTGACGGCCACCCTGCTCATCCTCTCTCTCAAGAGGCACACTCTACGCATGGAAAGCAACGCCACGGGCTCCGGGGACCCCAGCATGGAGGCCCACGTGAGGGCCATCAGAGCTACCAGCTACTTTCTCGTTCTCTACACTGTCAACGCAGTTGCTGTCTTTCTCTATATGTCCAACATCTTTGATGACAACAGCTCCTGGAATAGTCTGTGCCAAGTCGTCATGGCTGCCTACCCAGCTGGCCACTCGGTGCTGCTGATTTTGGACAACCCTGGGCTGAGAAGAGCCTGGAAGCGGCTGCAGTCTAGAGTTGATCTCCACCTAAAAAAGTAAACTCTATGACCGACACCGTGAGAGGATCACAGCAGAGCCGGCCGGCTCTGCCTCTCTGTCACGCGGACCTCTCTCTTCCCCCGTCTTCTCTTGCCCGAACCTGATCTGACCCTTTGACCTGGCGCAGCTTTTGTAGAGGAGTGTGGTCTTCATTTCTCTCTTTTGCTTCATGGGCACAAGCTTAGTGATGCCCAAAACGTCCTCTACCTGAGCTTTCCATTTCTGCCTCCCTTGCTCTACAGAAAGCAGAGATTCTAGAACCTGCTCCAAGTTAGAATCTCTAGGGGAGATTTTTGGAAATTCCAATGTCCAGGTCTGATTCTAGATCCTTTAAGTCCACATTTCTGGCGTCAGAACGTAGACAGTTTTGTAAGTTCTCAGCAAGATTCTGATGTATAGCCAGAGTTGATACAGCCACCAAAATAGAGGCAGGCGCTGCAGCCCGAGCTCCAGGCCCCTTCCCTCTTTCCCCATCCACCTGCCCTGGAGACATTCAGAGGATCCGGGAAGCCTTCTAAGGAGCAGCTGGAAATGTATTTTGTCTCCATTCTCAAAAAATACAACCTGAATAATATGCAAATATCTATCAACATTAACAGTAATAAAATACCCTTAAACCCAAAAAGTACTAAGAATTTTTCCTATAGATAAGGTATGGTCATATATTGCAATAAGCATATGTGAAGACATGTGTGAGAAGGTCTTGGCTGTGGCATTGTTCATCAATGGGAAGACTCGTTTATCCAAAGTAAAATGTCGTGTAAGAATTTTTAAAGTGAGGCAGATGCATATACCCTGAAATGAGAATATTTCCAATATACTGTCATGTATAAAAAGCAAGGAGATATTTTATACTCTATTTATGTTCTTTTATGAAATATGCCTATGTTTCTTATGTGTATAGGTGTATATATATATGAAGTTTCTGGAAGTAGGTACCAAAAATGATTAACAGAGGACTTCTGAATATGGCCGGTTATTGGGGGGAGATATTAAACATTTATACTACATTTTTTCGACTTTGCTGCATTGATGGAACTATTCAGAACATGTATGCATTTTCAATTTTTAAAAAATTTTATTTAAGCCCTGGCTGGCGTAGCTCAGTGGATTGAGCGCGGGCTGCAAACCAAAGTGTCGATTCCCAGTCAGGGCACATGCCTGGGTTGCAGGCCATGGCCCCCAGCAACTGCACATTGATGTTTCTCTCTCTCTCTCTTCCTCCCTCCCTTCCCTCTCTGGAAGTGGATAAATAAAATCTTTTAAAAAAATTTTTTTTAATTTTATTTAAGTATAGTTCATATGCAATCTTATATTGGTTATATTAGTTTCAGGGGTACAATACAGTGATTTGACATTTTCATACTTTACAATGGGATTTATATTGATGTTTTTTATAAGAAAGAGAACGAGGTACTAAGTAGGGAAGACCTGAGGGAGAAGACTGTGTAAGTAGACCGACCCTCTCGCCATGTTTTTATAAAAAACGCAAACCTCCCAACCCATGAATTAAACCTCTCACTGTCTCCTGCTTTCCGTTTTATTCATTCACTCCAGGGCTGCCGTGGGAACAGCGGGGGCACTGAGTCCATGGACAGATCTTCATCACTCTCTTCGCTTCTCTCCACATTCAGTTTGGATTACTGGCTAAGCATGTTACCCACACCCTTCAAAATACTCTGGGTAACTACAGATGGAGACAGATTATGTGTGAGATGTGCTTCAAAGCGATCTTGCACGGGGCAAAGGCGTGAAGAGTAGAGAGGTTTAGGTCAGTCATATGTTGATGATTCCTTTCAGACTAGGTCTCAGGGACATGAGGATTCTTTCGTCTCTCCATTCCAGGATATGTTTGAAGTTCTGCTAATATGACTGTATATAAGTGAATTACAAATATTTTTTAAACACTCCAATTTCCTGACTCTCTCCTTCTTCATTCCAAGCATGTGGAAAATCCCACATCTAGATGAACTCGACTATTTTTAACACTCCACACTGACCTCCAAACAGCCTATTGTTACCGGAGAACATTTTACAACTGGATGAACCTATGTTCCCAGATTCATGCTCTGCAGCCCCGAATGAGTAACATCACTGGGTACTTCTACCCTGTGTTTCCCTGGAGAAGTCACTCATTCACGACCCAGAATGACTGTCCCTCCAGTCCCCCTTCTCCCTGCTTTATTTCCCACTGACAGAGCTGCCCACACATTCTCTGACAGAAGTCACTGGGAGGACATCCCTTCGTCTTCCCATTAGCAAACTTATAAAGCCACCAAGTTTTCCCTATATTCCTAGCATTTCCACAGAAGGACTGCCCTCTGTGTGAAGAAAATAAATAGAAGATGCTGTAAGGACTTTTCTTCTGTATATGTCTCCTTCCTACAAGTTCCATTTTTGGGGGTGTTTTCATTTTCTGTCTTTTATGATTGACCTTTGCCTCAAATATCTGGTGGCCCTTGAATGTGAGCATTAAGAAGCTGACTGCAGAATGTTGAAATTCATTTTTTTAAATGTTTTAGCATATAAAAAAACATATTGAAACGTATCAGTGAAAGGCATCTCAAAAGTAGCACATTCAAAGTTAGATTCTTAGTTTTTCTTCCTAAATACATTCCTCCTTCAGTTTTCTCCAACTTATTAATATTAAATAGAATTGCAACGTTTATAAAAATGAGGCAAATAATAACGCTAATCTCACGGGAGAGTCCAGAACAATAATTAAGATAATGTGTTCAGGGTAAATGACTGATACAAGATGACCATATTCATTATTTAAAAGAACTACATCAGAAATAGCAACTGAGCCTAGCCAGTGTAGCTCACTGGATTGAGCACAGGCTGGAGAATCAAAGGGCCCACAGTTCAATTCCCAGTCAGGGCACATGCCTGGGTTGGGGGCCAGGTCCCCAGTAGGGGATGCATGAGAGGCAGCCACACATTGATGTTTCCCTCTCTCTCTTTCTCCCTTCCATCCGTCTCTGTAAAAAATAATTAAATAAAATATTTTTAAAGAAAAAAATAGCAACTGACATTGAATTACCAACCTACAGAACTTAATCTGATAAATTCAGCAAATAAAACTTATTCCACCTTCTCTTCCTATCTGCAAAGAATTAAGTTAGATTTCTTTTGAAATCAAGGCACTTCTTCCTTTTCTTTTCAAAACAGTGCAGAGACGCTTAAAGGGTCTCACCTTCTAAACTTCTACAAGGAAATCAAGGCAAAGGAGCACAACGCAAGGAAGACCTTGAAACTCTCAACCCAGGAAAGAGATGCTGCAGGTCATTTGAATCTATTCAGCACAGGTCCAGGACTTCGGGCTGAGTCATTCCTCGGGCCCTGGAGTGGGGAGGGCCACCATGCTGAGAGGCAAAGGGGTGAACTGCCCTCCCCCACCGTATAACCAGCCTGTGGGACGCTCTGTAAACATGGGCACCTCGGGGCAGGCGTCGCTGGGCCGGAGACTCAGCCGTGCTAGCCAGTGCTCCTAACTCGTCCCCGTCCTTAAAAGCTACCGACAAGTAACATGACATTTTGTGGACACCACGAAAGCCTTCCAGGAAGGAACATGACTGTTTCAGGTGTGAGTTCAGGCTCACATCATTATTTGTCATTTGATCCCCACAGAGGATTTTGGGGTTTTTTTAATGTATTTGATATTCAAAATGATGGCGTGCTTCCTTGTACCTTAACCAATGGGTTTTGAATAACACACGGGATGCTGAAAAAACTGGCAGGTGGACTCTGTAAACGCCTTTTCCTCTCTCATCATTCTCAGGCGCCGAAAACGTTAAGTCAGTGACTATTGAATCTCGGCCACGCGCGGCAGAAAATGCAGCGTCAAAGCCATCAGGGAACCACCTGTGAGAGAATATTTCCAGGAAACAGCAGGTTCCTTCCTCATGGAGGAGATCCCATCCCTCTGAGTAACAGATGACTAGGGAAGTCCATGTCCCATGTCCCAACTGCTTGTCACTCTATTCTGACAATGCTGGAAAGTTGTACTGTTGTGCAGAATAATCTGATTGTCAAAAAGCTGCCTATTAAAAGCATCACCACTCAGATTCTCATATATGGCTTTTTAAAATGACATTGTCAGTACTTACTTACAATGAGGAAAGGGCTTGCCAACTAGTACCAAGTGCTCCATTTGCGTAAGACCGATGCAGGGCTTATCATGAACAGACCTTGTCTTTCCTCAGCACTGAGAAATTCTCTTCTCTTTTTAAAAAGTTATGTCTCCCTCTCCATTTTCTCTAATCTTACACCCTGAAATCCCCTTCGGTCAGAGCGTAGACCTACTGAATAAAACATCTGTGTCTCTTATCTTCTCTACTAACTTCCTCCTCATTGATAGTGGCTCTGCATTCAGAGAAATTATTTTGATTTCATCTTATTTTCACTGAAATCATATATAAACTGAATGTACTTTTTAATCATATTTTTAATTTCTAAAAGCTCCTTATTGTTTTTTACTAGTTGTCAGCAGCATGCTTTTCTAATTTTATGGATGCAATATCTTCTCTGCCTTCTCTAGGGATACAAGTTTGAATTTCTTGTGATTTCTGTAGGGGCACTTATTCTGAATGTTTTTCTTGGTCTTTCTCTTTTAGGTTGCCCTCGTTTCTGCTCATGCTTGGTTACTAACTCACGAAGGAAACGAAAGACTGTTTTTCGTGAGTAGTGCTCCCCAGTAGGACATTCTCCTGCTCCGGAAAGGCTGTTTGGGAGCTCGGCTTTGTAACGGGGCCATCCTTCACCAGGATCGGCTTCTGTCAACTGGCTTTCCTTTTGGGGACACGAGTGAGGAACCTGACATTATTCCATACATCTAAAACGACATAACAAGAAAGAATTTAATCTGTGTGCACACACCCACACTAGAAGCCGTGCTTTCTTTCTGGGAAACGTGTTTGATTTCTCTCGAAAAGCTTTACCAATATGGGGGCTGCTGACGGTTCCGTGTGCAGCGGTGGGGAAAGGGTTGGGAGAGGTCCCTGAAGCAGCTGCCTGGCAGAAAGGATTTCAACCACGCAGGTAGTTTTGCACCACGCCTCATTTCCACTACCCAAAGGCAGGAGCCTACATCCACGTCCCTCGGGACTTTCAGTAAGCTGAGCAGGCACCCCATTCCCAAGGCCCAGCACGCACACATTCTGAGCGTCCCCTCCTCCACTTCCTGCAAGCTGTGCTGTAAGTGGTGCTTCACATCCCAGAAATGGGATGAGAGCACTCATCTGCCCTCGGCCGTCCCCACTTCTCTCTTCATTATCAGGGGATTTTTTTGTTCTCAACTGAGTCTCCGAAGAAAGGAAAAACAAATGCATTCATTTGGTCTAACGTTTAAAATAAAAAACGTACACATACTTTTTTTATTATTACACAAAGACTTCTGTTTCAAAAGTTCGATCTTGTATTGCCCAATTCTTACTTTGAGGTCATAAAAATTGCCCCAAATTGGTTTTCTACAGGAAATTTCTAGAGAAGATTTTGAACTGGAATGTGAACGCCATGGATAACAGGTTTACCTTGTTTGTGTTTCACGCCGGTGTCTTTCTCACCTGCTAACTTCACCATGTGACCCCCTGGGAAAGTGTATCAGCCCCTCAAACTGATTAAACAGTGGCAGCTCCTCATTTCCTTTTCTTACTGGTTTCACAGAAAATTTCCAGAAATCTTAATTTGGTGAAAGCTGCTTGTTGGGCTGAAAATGAGAGGTTTTCATCAATCAGTGGTCAGTTAAGTGGTGTTTTTCTAAAAATAAAGACAGACATCTATACCGGACCCCTCAGCAGGCACTCGCCACAGCTATGTGCCCGCCCCTCACCATTCTCTAGTGCGGTTTTTCAAAACAGCATAAGGACAAACACAGAAAAAACAAAAGTGGAGAGGGTTCCAAGATGGCTGCAGAGTAGGTGGAAGCTACTCACCTCCTCCAGGTACCAACCGGATTTAAAGCTAAATTTCAGAGCAATCAACAGAATAACCAACAGAAGGCTGGCTGAACAGAAGTGTTATAACCAAAGACTTACAGAAGTCTGCACCCATGTGCGGCAGTTGAGAATCCAGAGGAATACCTCACCTACAAAAATCCCCCTTGAGGAGCATGGGGGTCCCAACCCCACACCAGGATCCCCCAATCCAGATAAATAAAATCCACATAAATTTAAACATTTATGTAGAACCACAAAAGGCCCCACATAGCAACAGTGATCCTAAGAAAGAACAAAGTTGAAGGACTCATGCTACCTAATATGAAACTATACTATAAGGCCATAGTAATCAAAACAGCATGGCTCTGGCATAAAAAACAGACACATACATCTATGAAACAGAATAGAGAGCACAGAAACAAACCCACACCTTTATAGTCAATTAATATTTGACAGAGGAAGTAAATACATATGATGAGCTAAAGATAGTTTATTCAATAAATGGTGGTTGGAAAATTGAACAGATATATGCAGAAAAAATGAAAATATATCACCTTCTTACACCACATACAAGAATAAATTCAAAATGGATTAAAGACTTAAATGTTAGACCTGAAACCTTAAAAAAATGTAGAAGAAAATACAGGCAGCCAAATCTCAGACACAGTTTGTAGCAATATTTTATCAGATATGTTACCCAGGCAAGGAAAACAAAAGAAAAAAATAAACAAATAGCACTACATCAAACTGAAAAGTTTTTGCACAGAAAAGGATAACATCAACAAAATAAAAAGACAACCCACAGAACAGGAGAACATATTTGCTGATACATCTGATAAAGGGTTAATACCCAAAATTTATAAAGAACTTACAAAATGCAACACCAAAAAACCCAAAACAACCCAATTAAAAAGTGTTCAGAGGATTTGAGTAGACACTTCTCCAAAAAGGACATAGAGATGGCCAAGAGACATGAAAAGATGCTCACCATCACTAATCAAAAAATAAATGCAAATTAAAACCACAATGATCTACCACTTCACACCTGTTAGAATGGCTATCATCAATAAATCAACAAACAACAAGTGCTGGTGAGGATATGAAGAAAGGGGAACTCTTTTTGCACTGCTGGTGGGAATACAGATTGGTGCAGTCACTGTGGTAAGAGGTATGGAGATACCTCAAAACATTAGAAATGGATCTGCCTTTTGACCCAGAGATCCCACTTCTGGGAATATACCCGAAGGGACCCAAAACACTAATTTGAAAGAACATAAGCACCTCTATGTTCATTGCAGCATTATTCACAATCTCCAAGATACGGAAGCAGCCCAAGTGTCCATCAGTAGGTGAGTGGATAAAGCAACTATGGGACATTTACACAGGGTTGGAATCATTGGACTGCATCCCCCTGGAAGGCTCGTGTCCAGGACTCAAATGGGCATTGGGCTGTGCAGTTACAGCACAGGGGGTGGCAAGTTTTATCCTCACCTCTGGCAAGCACAGCCATCACCACCCCTTGAACAAGAGATATGTCTGACCTGTCCTTCCAACTGCTGGGGCTCAGCCCTGCTGAGCTTGCTCCTACAAAGAAGCTGCTCACTGCACTCATCCTGAACCTAAGGTTCACTCCTCCTGAGGGAACCAGGGTCAGAGACTCTGGCAGAGACTGAGTGACAGGGCTCTAAGTAGGGGCCGTTTACCCCAATGAATGCCTGACTGTGCTGCCCCCTAGGAGAAGTCCCCTTCACCCCATCCTATCAAACTGGCACCTTGTAGAAGGGTCTGTGTGCTACGGCCAGCCTGGGCCCACTCTACAGTCTTTCTTTGGAAGACTCTTGAAGAAGACCAGGCAACCTCACACGGTAGCAGAGCAGCCAACAGGTAGAGGTGGACCTCAGTGTGCCCTGGACCTCCTGTTGATCTGCCCCTGGCTTAAAGCTGGAGGAAGCTGACCCTTATACACAGTTTTGCCCCTCCCATGCACACCCAAGTTCCACAGAGGCAGCCACAAACAGTGAATTGCATGGTAGCTCCAGACATAGACCCGAAGGCTAGTTACAAGCAATATTTGACATCAACCTGTACTGGAACCCTGCCCAAAAAACCCAGAACCAAAACAACCACTGGTGAGCTTCAGACCACACCAGAGTTCAACCCAACTAGCCACACAAGTGGCACATCCAAAGGAGGGTCCTGGCAGAAACCAGACCCTGCTTGGAACAATTCCACCTTGAGGTACAGCCCCTGCACAGCAGCTCACACACTGTGATTGAGGTCTGTCCTATATTCCACCAGCACAAGGGTTAACCCACCTGAAAATCAGCCAAAAGCATTCAAGGCTCAACTACAGCATGGAGGCACATACAACCCACACAATGCTCTGAGACATTCCCAGAGCACGCAGCTCAGGTGATGTAAGATTATGCCACTGAGCCCCACAAGACGCCTATCACATAAAAGCACCACAACAAGTTTAGGAGTCATAGCAGGTCTACCTAATACAGAGAGACAAACACAAAAAGGAAAAATGGGGAGGCAAAGAAACATGCCCCAAATGAAAGAGCAAGAAGATTTTCTAGATAAAGAACGAAATGTAATGGAAGCAACCAGAGTTCAAAACAATGGTGATAAGAATGCTCAAGGACCTTAAGGGGAAGAATGGATGGCCTCAGTGAGAACTTAAACAAGGAGATCATAAGCATTAAAAGGGACAGAGAAACCATAAAAAAGAACCAGTCATAAATAAGGAATATAATCTGAATGAAGAATACACTAGGAGGAATCAACAGCAGGTTAAATGAAGCAGAGGATCAAACTGCTGATTTAGAGGACAAGATAACAGAAAACACCCAAGCAGAGCAACAAAAAGAAGAAAAGGATTTATTAAAATGAGGAAAGTCTGGGGCACCATGAAGACAACATCAAGTGTAACAACATCCACATCATAGAGGTAACAGGAGGAGGAGAGAGAACAAGGGCTCAAAAACTTGTTTGAAGAACTAATGGCTGAATATTTCACTAACCCGGTAAAGGAAGAAGTCACACAAGTACAAGAAGGGCAGAGAGCCCCAAACTACGTGAACCCAAAGAGGGTCACATCAAGATACATCATAATTAAAAAGACAGAGGTTAAAGAGAAAGAGAGAATCTTAAAAGCATCAAGAAAAAGACAGTCACCTACAAGGGAGCTTGCATAAGACTATCAGCTGATTTTTCAACAGAAACAGTTCAGGCCAGAAGGGATTGGCAAGAAATATTCAAAGTAATGAAAGCAAGCACCTATCACCAAGACTACTCTACCCAGCAAGACTATCATTACTTTAAATAGAAATGAAGTAAGTGTTCCAATAAAAGGACATGGGGTAAGTGAATGGATGAGAAAACATGACTGATGTACATGCCATGTACAAGAGACCCGCCTCAGAACAAAAGGTGCACACAGACTGAAAGTGAAGGGATGGAAAAAGATATTCCATGCAAATGCAAATGAAAATATAAGCTGGGGTAGTAATACTTATATGAGACAAAATAGACTCAAAACAAAGGCCATAATGAGAGACAAAGAAGGACATTACATAATGCTAAAAGAATCAATCCAACAAAGAGGATATAATCCTTGTAAACATATGCACCCAATATAGGAGCATCTAAATATATAAAGAAAATCTTGATGAACATACGGGAGAGATTGACAGTAATATAGTAACAGCAGGGAATTTTAACACCGCATTGACATCAGTGGAGAGATCTTCCAGAAAAAAATAATCAACAAGGAAACAGTGACCTTAAAGGACACACTAGAGCAGATGGATTTAATTGATATTTACAGAGCATTTCACCCACAAAGCAGCAAAATATACATTCACTCTCAGGGCACATGGTACATTCTCTAGGATAGACCACATGTTAGGACACAAAACAAGTCTTAATAAATTCAAGATTAAAATCACATCAAGCACCTTCTCTCACCACAATGGTGTAAACTAGAAATCAATTATAAGAATAAATCTGAAAAACACATAAATACATGGAGGCCAAATAACATGTTGCTAAACAATGAGTGGGTTAACAACAAGAGGAAAAGTTACCTTGAGACCAAAGAAAATGAACACACAACCAAAAATCTATGGGACACAGTGAAAGCAGTCCAAGAGGGAAAGAAGCAAGAAAAATCTCAGATAAACAATCTAACCTTACACCTCAAAGAACTAGAAATAGAACAACAAACAAAGCACAGGAGTAAGTAGAAGGAAGGAAATAATAAAGTTTAGAGCAGAAATAAATGACACAGAGACTGAAAAAACAATACAAAAGATCAATGAACATGACAGCTGGTTCTCTGAAAAGATAAAGAATATTGACAAGCTTCTGACTAGACTCATAAAATGTAAAAAAGAGAAGACCCAATTAAATAAAATCAGAAGTGAAAGACGAGAAATAACAACTAATATCACCAGAATACAAAGGATAATAAGAAAATATTACAAACAACTACATGCCAACAAACTGAACAACTGAGTGAAATAGATAAATTCCTAGAAACATGCAATTATTCCAAAACTGAATCAGGGGAATCAGAGAATAGGAATAGACAGATCACAAGTAATGAAAATGAAGCAATAATCAAAGAATTCCCAGCAAACAGAAGTCCTGGACCAGATGGCTTTACAGGTGAATTTTGCCAAACATTCAAGAAGTAACAGCTACCTTTCTGAAGCTATTCCAAAAAATGTGAGAGGAGGAGAGACTCCCAAGCTCATGTTACAAGGCCAGCATTACCCTAATCCTAAAACAAGATAAACATACTACAAAATATGTATATATAGGCCAATATCCCTGATGGACATAGACGCAAAAGTTCTCAATAAAACATTAGCAAACTGGACTCAACAATACAGTAAAAAGATCATACACCATGATCAAGTGGGACTTATTCTGGGGATGCAAGGTTCATACAATATTTGCAAATCAATAAATGCGATACACCAAGTGAAGGATAAAAATCACATGATCATATGAACAGATGCAGAAAAAGCATTTGATAAAACCCAGCACCCATTTGTAATAAAAACTCCCAGCAAAGTGGGAATAGAGGGGACATAGCTCAACATAATAAGGACCAGGGATGACAAACCCACAGCCAACGTCATACTCAGTGAGCACGCAGCAGAAGTATTTAACTTAAGATCAGGACAAGACAGAGATGTCTGCTTTCACCACTTTTATTCGGCATAGTACTGGAAGTTCTAGCCACCACAGTCAGACAGGAAGAAGGAATGAAAGGCATCCAAATTGACAAGAAAGACATAAAAACTGTCATTATTTGCAGATGACATGATACTGTATATAGAAAACCCTAAAGACTTCCTCAAAAAAACTACTAAAACTGATAAATAAAATTGGTGAAGTAGCAGAGTACAAAATTATCAGAAATTGCTGGCATTCTTATACACCAAAAATGAACTATCAGCAAGAGGAACTAAGAAAACAATCCCAGTCTTCTCACTGAGTTCCTTTCTGTCGACATGTGGCAATTCATGGATTCACAAAAGAAGAAGAGACAATTCACAGAGCTCACCTTATTTTGCCTGTTCTCTCCAGAGGTATATTCTGCTGTTTTGTGAGACATCCTGGGAGTGGGGGGAATCCTATTTACAATTGCAACACAAATAATACTAATAAGGTACCTAGGAATCAGTTTAACCAAGGAGGTAAAAGACCTATACTCAGAAAATTATAAGATACTGAAGAAAGAAACTGACAAAGATACAAATATGTGAAAGCATATATCAAATTTGTGGATAAGAAGAATTAACATCATTACTATGTTTAAACTACCTAAAGCAATCTATAGAATCAAGGCAATTCCTATCAAAATACCAATGTCAAATTTCACAGAACTAAAACAAATGTTTCAATAATTTATATCAAACCACAAAAGACATCATATACCCTCAGCAAGCTTGAAAAAGGAGAATAACGTTAAAAGTATCACACTACCTAATATCAAGGTATACTACAAGGTCAAAGTAATCAAAACAGTGTGGTACTGGCATAAAACCAGACCTGTAGATCAATAAAGTAGAATAGAGAACCCAGAAATCAATCCAGGGCTTTATGGCTAATTATTATTTGACAAAGGAGGCAAGAGCATACAATGGGGTAAAGACAGTCTAGTCAATAAATGGTGTTTGGAAAATTGGACAGATACATGCAAAAAAATGAAACTAGACCACTTCTTTATACCACACACAAGAAAAACTCAAAATGGACTGAAGACTTAAGCGTAAGACTTGAAACCATAAACATCCTAGAAGAAAACATAGGCAGTAAAATATCAGATATTTCTCATAGCAATATTTTTTTAATACTCATATGTCCTCAGGCAAGGAAAACAAAAGAAAAAAACAAATGGGACTACATCAAACTCAAAAGTTTTGCACTCAAAGGAGACCATCAACAAAATAAAAGACAATCCACTGAATGGGATCATTGACAATGATACATCTGATAGAGGGTTAATATCCAAAATATATAAAGAACTCAGACAAGCCAACACACCCCCCAAAAATAATAATTCAGTTAAAAATTGGGCAGAGGATCTGAATAGACACTTCTCCACAGAGGACATACAGTTGGTCAATAGACATATAAAAAGATGCCCAGCATCACTAATCATCAGAGAAATGAGAATTAAAACCAAAATGAGATATTATCTCACACCTGTCAGAATGGCTATCATCAATAAATCAATAAACAACAAGTGCTGGCGAGAAGGACGTGGAGAAAAGGGGACCCTCCTGCACTGTTGGTGGGAATGCAGACTGGTGCAGCCACTGTGGGAAACAGTATGGACATACCTCAAAAAATCAAAAACAGAACTACCTTTTGATCCAGAGATTCCACTTCTCGGTATATATCCAAAGAAAGTCCAATCATCGATTCAGAGAGATATACACACCCCTATGTTCACTGTGCCACTATTTACAATAGCCAAGATTGGGAAGCAGCCCAGTGTCCATCAGCAGATAAGTGGATAAAAAAGCTGCGGTACATTTATATAACGGAACACTACTCAGCTGTAAAAATTAAGGACATCTCACCTTTTGCAACAGCATAGATGGACCCAGAGGGTATTATGGCGAGTGAAAATAGTCACATAAAGAAAGACAAATACCATATGATTTTCACTTATATGTAGGAACTAATGAAGGAAATAAACAAACAAAATAGAAACAGACTCTTAGATACAAAGAACAGACTAACAGCTGTCAGGGTGATGAAGTAAATGAAGGGATCAAGAAAACAACCTCCTAGACACAGACACAGGCATCATTTTGGTGATTGCCAGAGTGAAGGGGGCAGGGACAAGCAGAAGAAGGTAAAAGGGGGATAAATGGAGATGGAAGGAGGCTTGACTACGGTAGTGAACACACAATAGAATATACAGATAACAGATTATAGAATTGCACACCTGAAACCTATTTAATTAACAAACATAACCCCCCAAAATTCAATACATATATATATATTTAAAGATAAAAGCCAAATTCAAGCCACCCTGGCCAATTCTGACTTGTCTGCCACGTACCTAACAAGACATGGTGGTCGATGTCCCGGGAAGAGGTGCACCTGTTTCACACTGGGGACATTACCCCAGCCACCAAGCACTGACTGGCATTCCGTACAACAAGGAGAGCTGAGCACCAAGCAGAAAGAGGGAGCAGCAAGCACCAGGGAAGTGAGCCGCAGCAGGGGCCTTGGACGGAGAGCCACGAGAAAGGAGGTCTCACAGTGAGAGGGGAGAGGGGTGCAGGCAGTGACTCTGCAGATGGGGTTGTAACCGGGAAAGACACCGGCGTTTGGGCTGCCTGTCACTACCAAATCCAAGAAGCAATGACAGTGATTGAATCTTTTATGGGCGCTTTATTCAGATGGCCAGGGATCCAAGAAGATGGCGGGTTCATACCCTAGTAAACCATCTTCCCTTCTCTTTCCTGGCCAGATCTTTTATAAGGGGGGTGGGGGAGGACAAGCAAGGTGCGGTGAGGGCTTTGAGATTCAGGGAGGATTAGGTGAGCCAAGCTGCAGCCTTCCTGTTCTCGGCAGTTAGCTGTTCCCAAGGGGGAGAGGGGGTCACACAAAGGGCCCAGATACCTCCAACATGACCCCAGGCAGGTAATCTCTAGCCAGTGCCCCAGGAGGTCTGGCTGCTTTTCTCAGGAGCCAGGACGGGCCTTATTTGTAGTTTCTGAAACAAAAGCTCAACATACACATTACTTGCTAGACTTACAGCTTTTTACCTTAAGCTAAAGTTTTCTAAGTCTGGAGTCCCCTATCGGGATGTCTGGCCTGGAAACCAGCCCCAATACCTTCCTTTCACCAGCGGCCAGGCTCAGAGCGGGAGAGAGTGTCTTCAGTGGGACGAGTGTAACATGAAATGTGTGAGTCTGCCCAGAATTACGTTTACATCCACGGGGGGGTGGGGGGGGGGACCTATGCCAATACGAAACGAATTGCTTTTTACATTTTTTAAATTAAATGTATTGGGGTCACATCGATTAATAAATTACTTTTAAAATGTAAGCTGCTTTTCCTCGTACTCCATGTGCAATTTTAAAACTTCATTCCTGCTTTATGCGGGAGCTCATCTGAGATCTCCAAATATCCTCACAGAGCACACCACTATGTACGCGTAAATCAGTTCTAAACCTGGGGTACAGTTTGGAATGAAATCAGCCCAGGACCAGTGGGAGCCGAGAAACCAAGAGGTGGCATGAGTCAAGACGGACCCTGGGAAGTCACCGCTCTCTTCAGAAATAGGGATTCTCATTAGAATGGCTCGGAGAGAAAACCGCAGAATGTGTCCACTGCCCGAGGGAGGTCTCCCTCTCGGAGCACACTCCGGCATCGCCACTGCTCAGGCCTGCTGAGAGCCCGAGGGCTCCCAAATCCGTGTCAGCCCTGAACCCCAAACCCTCTCCGTCCCCAGAGTCCCTTCTCCTTTTCTCCTCCTTGGTCCCAGAATTTGGCTAAACTCACGACTCTGTCCCTAACCACCCTCTCTGCCTTGCAATCGAAGCGCTTCTGGTTTTCAGGACTACTATGGACTGGCATTTCTACCCGAGATTAAAAATAACCCCACCAGACGGGCCTGTGAGATGTGGTTTCCTGAGAGCCGGAGGCCTTGGGAATGCAAATCAGGAAATGAGCCAGTTGCCACCGACACTTACCAGAGAAAACTGTCATTTGCATCTACACTCCAGATCCCCCGGGGTGGCTGCAAATACATCAGGGGCCCATTCAAACCGGTTCCTGAGCACAGCCTGAGAGCTCCAGTGGAGGGGGATTTGGAAAAAGGCGTGAGACGACAGAGCTCGAGCTCGGAGAATGGGGACTCATGAGTCCATGCCACTGTCGGGACAGAGAGACGGCCAGTGCATTCCCAGCGTCTGACCCTGAGCCGACTGAATTCCCAGGAACTGAATGTCATTGTCAGTGGCTAGCCCCCCCCCCAAAGACCCCTTCCTATACTTTCAGTAACAACATCCTCTGTGATAACGGCATCATCATCGCCAGTGGCATGTTTTCAGGCCTGGAGCAAACAACAGCGATTAGTGAAACCATTTCAATATACAGTGATAGTAACAGCTAACCCTGGGCACGAAGCAGAAAGAAACCAAGTCCAGTTTGATCTTGCTCATGACTCCTGAAGTCAC
Organism: Phyllostomus discolor; assembly: GCF_004126475.2. Lineage (NCBI taxonomy): Eukaryota > Metazoa > Chordata > Mammalia > Chiroptera > Phyllostomidae > Phyllostomus > Phyllostomus discolor. Next base: position 86,137,668 of record NC_040912.2, read on the forward strand.
TTCTACCCACACACCTGAATGTAGTAATTCCCTTCCCAGCAACTCTTATCAAGCTCCCTAAATTCTATTGCATCATATCATATCGTATCATATCATATCAAAGTATCAGTTAAAAACCTGTTTGCTTTAAGGTTCTAAGCTTCCGAATTCTGGATTTCCCTAATGGACTCTATGTAACTCCTGTTCTACAGCTTTGACCTCTTGTCTACACCAAAGCTTCCCCTCTAGGGAACTCCACAAAGTTTGTCTGTATTCCTCTAGAGTAGGCTAGGCTAGGCTGCAATGCACTCACAATCCTAACGTCCTTGTTTTTAGGAAACCCACTGACATATCTAGGGGTGAAGGGCATCATATCTAAGGCTTCCTCTCACACAGTTCATGGGAAAAAGACATATGTATAAGGTATGTCCAGAAAAAGTGCAGCCATTGTTAATATAACAAGAAGGATTGCACAACAGCGATGTAACCTGGCAACCGAGGAGAGTGGACTGGAATGTACATGCATGAACAGTGACAACTTCACTGTACTAACCACTGGGGGTGGAAGACTCCATTGAATGAACATGGGTACTGCGTGGCCATCACATTCAAAATGACTGAGCGAGTAGAACAACAGATCTGCATCAAATTTTGCAGTAAGCTTGAACATTCTCCCATGGAAACTATTCGGATGATTCAGAAGGCATAGACAGCTATGGGCAACTGGTGACTGGCAGCTTCATCACAACAATGCACCCACTCATGCATCATGTCTCATGCAGAGTTTTCTGGTGAAACATCAAATCACCCAGGTGACTCAGCCCCCCTACACCCCAGATTTGGTGCCCTGAGGCTTCTGGCTTTTCTCAAAACTAAAATCACCTTTGAAAGGGAAGAGATTTCAGACGATCGATGAGATTCAGGAGAATACAATGGGGCAGCTGATGGTGATTAGGAGAACTGTGTGAGGTCCCAAGGTGCCTACTTTGAAGGGGACTGAGGCATCATTGTCCTATGTGCAATGTTTCTTGTATCTTGCATCTTTTTCAGTAAATGTCTCTCTATTTTTCATATCACCTGGCTAGATACCTTCTGGACAGACTTTGTATATAGTATTTAGAGAGAAGAACAAATCAAGCAAGGTGGTAAATTAGCAACATTTAGGTAATCTGGGCGAAGGACCTGCAGGAATCCTTTGTGCTGTCTTGCAACTTTTTTACAAGTCTGAATTTAAGTCAAAATAGAAGTTAAAAGAAAGAAAAATTACCTTACAAGAGGGGTGGGCTTTAAAGAAAATAATGTCTATGAAAAAATGCTCTATAAATTATAAAGCACTATGTAAATATTTTTCAACTAAAAATTATACTATTTAAGGTATCCAATTAAACTCATGTCCCCCCAAAAGTCTGATTTTTTTTAAAGATTTTATTTATTTATTTTTAGAGAGAGGGGAAGGGACGGTGAAAGAGGAGAAGAGAAACATCAATCGGTTGCCTCTCATATATGCCCCAACCTGGGACCGAACCTGTACCCCAGGCCTGCACCCTGACCAGGAATCCAACTCTGGCTCCAGTGATGGGGAAGGCTGGGGTGAGCCCTGTTTTCCTCGCACCTCCCTTCCCACTTGCCCGGCTGCTTCCAGGTCTGGGGAGGGGTCAGGGGCAAGAAGGGAGTAGGAAGCCCAGGGCTTGACTGCTGCTGGTGCACCTGGCTGCTCGGGGCCCTCTGCCTGCCACGTGCCCACATACTGATGGCGGTGGGCGGAAGAACACCGTCCTCAGAGACAGCCTCATTCTGACGCGGGAAACCTGTGGACACGTCCCCTTCCGTGGTAAACGGGACTTGGCACATGTGATAAAGTTTAGGACCTTCAGGTGGGAAGACGATCCTGGGTTATCCAGGTGGAACCAATGGAATCACAAGCGTCTTTGCGAGAGGGAGGCAGGAGGGGTGGCGGCAGAGGAGAGGTGATGATGGAAGGGATGAGAGCCTGCGGAGAACTACTTCACTAGTGATCAGAAGGCAAGTGGAGAGGGACCACCCGAGATGCCTTACTTCTGCTCCCAGTGTGAGCTGGGCAGGTGTGAGGCCTTCGGCAGCTCCCTGCACTCCGGAAGGCCCTGCTGAGTTCGCCCACCCTGACTGGGGAGCTCTCAGGTCACGTGCAGTATCAGAATCCTAGTCCTCTGATGTTTCGGATTCTTCAGAAAAGGCTCTGCAGTCAACTCAAGTTAGTCTGTTTAGGAAATGTAGTTTTTCAAAAACAAATATTAACTGATCTGTTTATAGGAGAAACTTTACTAAAAGAAAATATGTTTGCTCGTGAAAACTGTCTGAAATGATTCTGACCGTGAGAATAAAGATTCAGAGCTCTCCCTGAAAGCGGGCAGGTAAAACTCTTAGCCAACTGCTTAAGACAGAGGTTTTCAAAAGGTTTTCCTCAGGCTCTCGTGTAGAGGAAAAAAAAGAGAGAGTATGCCCGCCCACTAGTGGACGAATTGAGTAATTGCTCGATTTGTTCAAGCAGGACTGAAGCTCCATCTAGTGGTGAAAACTGTCCGCTAAGCTTTAGAACCATCACCTGGTTAAATTGTCCACACATGACAGGTGTTCAAGAGATCATTGAAAACTCCAGGTCTACAGAAGCCAGGGACAGAATGTCTACGGATTAATAAACATTTAACGTGGCAGAAAAACAAACCAAGTCAAGGAAAATAATTAAACTTCGTTTTTCTGAATACTTTTTCTGTTTGCAGCCTACATTTGTACTACATAACATATTGTATACGATACTGATGATTGTATCTTGAATTCAAAACTGAAAAAAGAAGATAAAAAAAGATTTTACTTTTAACATTTTCTTTCACAACTTTTCTATTTTTGTCTTGGAACCAGAAATCTGCAACTTTTGCCTTTGGCCCCAACATATCAGCATTATGTCTTTTTTTTTTTTTTAGATTTTATTTATTTATTTTTAAAGAGGAAAAGGAAGGAGAAAGAGAGAGAGAAACATCAATGTGCAGTTGCTGGGGGCCATGGCCCAGGTATGTGGCCTGACTGGGAATCGAACCTGCAACACTTTGGTTCGCAGCCCGCGCTCAATCCACTGAGCTACTCCAGCCAGGCAGAGCATTATGTCTTGTATCGGGTTTGCTTGAACGCAGAATTCAGTCTTGCCAGGCAGCCTTGCCTAGAAATGATCCGTGGTTTTATTTAGTTTAATAATGGAAACAAGCTGTGCAGAAATTAGGCCTTTTCAATCAGGATTTTCAAAGATTTTCAAAAATCTCTGTGTGACAGCTTGGCGTTGCAGTGTCGGCATACCGCGTGCCCTGTCCGGTGTCACACCGCAGACCCCCTTCCGCGCTGTCGGTAAGGACGCACCGCGGAGCGCTGAGCCGCGGGAGGTGGGCCTCCCAGCGGAGGAAATCGGCCCGCGATCTGGGAACTAGGTCTTCAGTATCACAATGCCTGTTACGTTCCATTTCCAGAAACCGATTCTAAGGCAGAACAGAGTACCAAATCGCTAGGTCACTTTCCCCAGGGCTTTTTAAACTGCTTGTGGATGCTTTTTCGGGGAAACAGCCAAAGTGTCAACCAAACGGCTGATTATGTGATAACAACCTACTGCCTGAGCACATGCAGCGCGTTCTTGTCCTCGGACAGTGTCCACTAGTTCACTTCAGCCGTGCAGCCACCCTCCTCCGCATCCTGCTGTGACCAAGCCCGGCCTCTGTGCTGTGCGGTGAGCAGAAGGCTGGGTTACGTCCAATCCGTCAAACAGTCCCCGAAGGCTCCCTGGCCCCGGCCCCAGGAGGGGAGCCAGCTGACAGGTGGCGAGCGCCGAGTCCAAGACGCGTTCTGTTTTTAACTCCCAGCAGAACGCCATCCTGCCGAACGAACGCTGCAGAGGAGGAGACGCACGCCCGTGTCCTTACGTAACTTGCCACGTGGAACTTCGCTTTTATGGCAGGTCCAACGCGAGCAGCGTCTGTCCCGGGAACACCATTCTCTGCTAAACGGTTCAACCGTTTTCTCCGGCAGCACAATTACTTTCTTCATTACGTCCTGCTGTGTGCCTACTGTGACCCCACTGTCTGAAACATTTTCAGTCGTACACAAATTCCCAAAGTCGCAGTGAACCAACAGGACTCACATCTAAATATTACTAAACCTGCACCGTCATCAGCGGCAACAGCAAATGTTGCCGTGTTCGAAGCTTTTCACACGATTTATCTTGCGTTTCCGAGCTCTATTTCCAGTACATGGAGAGACAGTGTTTCTAGTCACACTTGCATTTGCATGTGTTTATATCTTTTCAGGACACGATTTCACTGCATTCAATAGACACTCCTTCGTGACGTGCCGTCGGTGGAGAATTGGGTGTCCCAGGAAGATTTTTTTTTTACATAAACACAACACTGTTTATTTTAAAATAGCAAAACAAGACTTGTTGACATCTCGGTTCTCTGTACGGCTTCTTGGGTGTGGAGCACATGTCTTTTCCACACCCCGGCCTTTGTTCTGACCGCTGTTGGTTTCAAATGGCCCCTCAGCTGCCTTCTCCAGTTGTGCCCAACGCCAAGCAAGCACGTGGAAAAGGTCAGTTTACAAAGGTGAAGCACAGGACTCCAGGTCTGTCTTCTTTTCCCTGCCTTTCATAGAGATTTGGGAAATATCTTGCTTTTCTAACACGATATTGTGGAAGACATTTTTCACAGCTAAAAACTCAGTTTTGCAAAATATGGTAATTATTTTCTGTAATTCAACCTCTGGATCTGGTCTCTTTCCACCTGAGAGAAGAGCACAACCTCTTAGTCCCCTCCAGGAAGTCATTCCGTCACATCCACAAGGACGCCCGGGGGCCCGGTTTCTGCTACCCCAGAATCAACCCTGCAGTCCACACGGTAAGCCAAGCAGGTAAGTGCCCCAAAGGGGTCCCCACCCTCCCCTGCTCCGTGTTAGAATTTTAATGGGAAGCTTTGGCAATGCCAAACGCTTAGCTTTTCTCCAAAGAAATTACAGAGAAACTTTGAGGGTGGGGACATGGCTATGTATGTTTTTTTAAAGCCCTTCAGGTCATCGAGACAACCGTCGGCAGGACTGCCAACGAGAGACCCACAGCAAGCGGCTGAGGACTGGCGATGGACCAGCTCTCTGCAAAGCTTACTGACAGGCAGCAAGGGCAGCTCTCCTGCAACCAGCCACGATCACCCCATCGAGCTCTGCGTGTATAAAGGGAAGGGAGGCGAGGGAAAGGTGGCCGGAGTGGCAGGCAGCACCCTGGAGAACTGCCACAGAGCCCTCTCCACAGCCCCCACGTGCTCCCACCACGCAGCCCACATACAAGTGGAAATGCCAGTCCCCCGAGGTCCCCAGGAGCCAGGCGGTGTTGGCGGGGAAGAAGCAGCAAGGCCAGGAAAGTGCACTGACCACAGGAACCAGGGAAATAAAGCGACGGGCATCTGCGTCCTCTCTTCCCAGCAGCACCCTGGCGGAGCTGGGGCTGCAGAGGGAGGGATGGGTGTCCCCAAACCCGGCCCGTCCCCATCCAATCCATGCACATGGGGTCTCAGCGCAAACTGTGCTCGGGGGGAGAGAGAAGGTCAAAAGACTTAAACCGACAGGAAACTAAACTGAGTTGAGTGCTCATCACCAAAAAGGACTGGGAAAGAGGGAACCGGCCCAAGACACCAGGGTGGCATGTGGGAGCTGAGCACGGGCTGTTTGTGTTTGTCGCACTGGGCTGACACCGCTCCCTACACGATGATACGTGGGTTTTCTCAGTCATACCAGACCTGACCAGTGTCGTTACAAGATTGCTCAGGATTTCTCCCGCCTGTCCTCCCGGAAATACCATCTTTGTTACTTGGGGTCAAACAGAGTCTTGTCGGGGGCAGAGGGGCCTCCTCCAAGGCCATTCCTCTGCCCTTGCTCCCAAAGCTGCCCTGAGAGGACCCCCGGACCCCTTGGGAATCCACCACCCTCTCGGCAAATGCCCAGGCCCTGGCTGTGGGCTCAGGGAAGCTTCTGCAGCTTTGCTGGGCATGGCGGGGCAGGCTGCAGCCCCTCCTCTGCCTCTGTGAGGGGCAGCACCCACGCAGGGCCCCTCTCCAGAGACGCCTTCCTCCTCCGACCCTCCTCTCGTGAAAAGCACGTTCAAGTCCGCAGGGTGCTGCGTGAGAAAGAAGTGAGAGGAAAATGGCTCCTCTAATCACAGATTCTTCCAAACTCGTTCCACCCTGCACCTGCACCAAAGCTTTGACCTTAACAGCCGAGAATCTGAAACCTTTGGTGGTTGGTTCCCGCCAACCCCACTGAGATTTCTCCTAAAATAAAGTTGCCTCCGTTCCCCTCCTAAAACCAAAGAAAGACACGAATGAAAGCCAACGGAAGATGGTATCGGAACGGCGGAAATCAGCAATCTCGTGCGAGAAATTTGGGGAGATGTTTTTTTTTTTTACATCTTGCCTAAATTGGGACAAACTAAACCGAAAGATGCGTGTGAGGCTTCGGGACACGTGGGAGCTGCTGACAAACACTCCTTTCCTCCCTCGGCAGGAGGGAGAGGAGTCACCGGCGCTGCAGCTGTCTGCCTGCAGGCTTCGCTCCCCGCCCGCGTCTGGCTGCTGCGCACACAGCTGCTGGGGACACGCCTGTGCCCGCCTTCGGGTCCACAGGAACTTTCGTTTCTCCGAACAAAGCTTTCTCGGTATTTGCAAGCGTGATGGAATAATGCAAGACAATTGTACAATATGAGTTGGGGAGCTCGATTTTTACCATCCTTCCCTTTATGGTATAAAAAGTGTGCCAGGGCACGCCCTGGCCCGAGGCACAGGGGCCAGGAGACCCGAGGGATGGGTGAGCGCTGCGACAAACCGGGAAGTGTGTGCATGTCTGGCTTCAGGTGGGCAGGCACCGTTCCTCTGCGGTGGATTCGTCCTGCAGACCCCATGGCGCCAGATCTTCTCCTTTTCAGGAGAAGACAGCTTTTTCTTTCCCCCCGAATATATGTAATCTCCTAAACGGAAATGCTGGCCAATAAAAAATGTAGTTCGCCCTGGTGCACTAACGCTGTCCAACCTTAGACGGCACAAGACCAAACACCAGCGCAGGCTAGGTGTGGCCCAGACTCCCCGAACCCCAGCTGAGCCTGGTTCTCAGTCCTGGCCCTGTGAAAGCACAGCACGCCCGGCCCGGCCCAGGTCCTGAGCGACTACATCAGGAATGAGTCCTGGGCGCCTACCTATTCTTTAAAGCGCTGGAGTTCATTCTGTTTCATGGCCGGGGTCTAGTAGGGAATCGGATTTCAAGTTACAGTATTTTCTCACAGGTCCCAGCCTCAACACCACGTTTCAGAACGCTCGGAAGCCTTCCCAGGCTACCTCCACCGGATTCTGAGCTCCAGCAGTGATGTGGATACCAGTCGACTATAATCAGTGACGCGCACACACACACACACAATGAAAATGTCATGATCGCGCCTTTCTCCTGTCTGGTTAACCCAAATAGCATCCAGTGTTGGCTTTTCTGTGTACTATTTGAGGATATTACAACAGCCGGCCTTTCTGGAAGAAATGTGATTCTAAGTCAAAGATGTTCACGTAGGAGCTAATGGGAATTTTTTGTTTGTAAACATGCCAACTATAATCATAAAAACTCCTCAAATAAGGGAGATAATACAGGAAGCAGGAGAAGGCAGATCAGAGAATCTGAAAGCATTTTTATAAATCATTTAGCAGGTAACAGGTCTTGTGAGACAAGTAAAAAGGCCAAGGGCCACGGAGCCTCCTCATCTGGGACTCATGCCCTGGCAGGTAGATACGGACTTAAAGTAAATCAGGCAGGAAGGTGCTGTGCCGGGTACCTGTCCCCAGGTCTCCCCAGTGAGCTCCTGAAAGCCCAAGACAAATGGTATTTATGAAAAATGGAGACAGCCAGTAACCAGATCCTGTGGCCATTTGCATTTCAAGCCTCGAAGCTGTAGTCATGTGACAAGCAAATGAAGAAAAATTAGAAATAACCATTAACTGAGAAAACATCACCGCACCAATGAGCGAGAGGCAGGAGACTGCAGAACAGGCGCCAGTTCTTGGCAAGGAAACAACCCCAAAAGGCTGGGCCCGACAGGATGGCGGTGGTGAGCACAGACATCACGGACAAAGGCATGTCCAGGGACAAGGTCGTCTTCACTCTGGTGGTGTCTGGAATCGAGTGCGTCACTGGCATCGTTGGGAACGGCTTCATCGTGGTGGTCCATGGGGCCGAGTGGGCCCGACGCAGAAGGCTCCCGGTAGGAGACAGCATCCTGTTGATGCTGAGCGCCTCCAGGCTCTTGCTCCAGGTCTGGATGATGCTGGAGAACATCTGCAGTCTACTCTTCTGGGTCACGTACAACCAGAACGCGGTGTACATCCCTTTCAAGGTCATCACCGTGTTCCTGAACTACTGCAACCTCTGGCTCGCCGCCTGGCTCACCATCTTCTACTGCCTTAAAATAGCAACCTTCGCCCACCCGTTGTTCTCCAGGATGAAGAGGGAGATCCTGGTGCGCATGCCCAGGCTTCTGAGGCTGTCGCTGCTCGTCTCCTTAGGCTTTAGCTTTCCCTTCTCTAAAGACATCTTCAACGTGTACGTGAACAGCTCCATTCCGATGCCCTCATCCAACGCCACTCGCAAGGAGTACCTCTCCGAGACCCATGTGGTCAACCTGGCTCTGCTCTATAACCTGGGCATCTTGATCCCTCTCATCATGTTCATCCTGGCGGCAACCCTGCTCATCCTCTCTCTCAAGAGGCACACTCGACGCATGGAAAGCAACGCCACGGGCTCCAGGGACCCCAGCATGGAGGCCCACGTGGGTGCCATCAGAGCTACCAGCTACTTTCTCGTTCTCTACATCGTCAACGCAGGCGCTCTCTTCCTTTCCATGTCCCATGTCTTCAACAACAACAGCCCCTGGAGTATTTTGTGCAAAGTCGTCATGGCTGTCTGCCCAGCTAGCCACTCGGTGCTGCTGATCTTGGACAACCCTGGGCTGAGAAGAGCCTGGAGGCGGCTGCAGTCCCGAGTTCATCTTCACCTGCAAGCGCAGCCTCTGTGACTGCAGCCCACAGGACCTGGCCCGTGCAGCTCTGCCTTTTCCTCTCCTTCTCACCCCTCTTCTCTTTCCGAATCCTGCTCGGACACTCCTCCTCGGGGAACTGCATCCTCTCATAAATGTGAAGCTGAATTTTTAACTTCAGCTCCTTAGCAGAGGTAGCTAAGCAGCTCTGAGATGGGTTTATGAGTGCTCCTTGATCTCTGCTCGTTCACATCCTGCCCTGAGTGCCTCTCCACTTCCTCCTCCCCCAGGCTTTAAGGAGAGGGTGGCAGACACCTTCATTTCCCGGGGACAATCTCTGTTTGTGCCTGTTGTCACTGCGCACCTTTAATTCTCAAGTCCGTCTTGGTCTGGTCGCCCTACTTAAGGCACCTCACTAACCCCCAGTTAAGGAAGAGGAGGGAAGGGAAACCAGACACCTACAGAGAAAAGGGCTCAGGGAAGAGAGGCTGGCCCAAATCCGCAAGTGCCGCGGAGGTTTCCTGGAAAAGGAGGTGAAGTAAGAGGCTCGAGGCTGGACCACAAGGAGGCCAGGTACACGGCTAGCCGAGTGATGACGTGAAATTCAGACGACAGGCGTGCCCAGGGAAGGTGATGGGAGCAGTGAGGGGCTTTGCACACACCAGTCATCTCGGGAGGTTGTTTGGAGAGAAGGATGAGACACAAGGTGGCAGACGGCCAGGCGATTTGACATGGACGGTCAAACAAATGCTTTGTTTTTCCGGATCATAGGGGACCAAGCAAGAAGAGAGGAAAGGAAGAATGAAAAATAAGGGTGAAAGGTGTGGGAAGCAGGAAGAAAACAGAAAGAGGCCAGAGTTAAAGAAGGTCTACTTGGCTCCACTCCTGACTCGGTGACAATGCGAGTGACACCTGTGCGTCTGGCTTTACCAGTTCTGGGTCACCCCAGAGTAACTGGCGGGGCAAGAGCAGGCTCCTGGGAGCGGCGGTGCGTGGAGAAGGAAAACATTACTCTTCATTGTCGCTCTTCAGAATAACACCATCAGCACAGCCTCAAAGGGCAGTTCACAAAGTGACGCCCACGCCCCAGGGATCTTGGAATCAGAAAGAAAGGAGCTGGGCTTTTCTTGTGTTTGCAATTTTTTAAATCAGAATTATTCACCTATAAGTGGAACCTAATCAACACAATAAACAAGCACGTAAAATAGAACCAGAGACACTGAAATAAAGAACACACCGACAGTAACCCGAGGGGATACTCTGGGGAATACGGGGAGGGGGATAAAGGGGAAAAGAAGGGGAAGGGTCATCAGGGAACATGTATAAAGGACCTGTGGACAAAGCCAAAGGTGGGAGGGAGTGAGGGTGGGAGGTGGGGGTGGGTGGGATGGGGGAAAGTGGTGGTGGGAAAATAGAGACCACTGTACTTGAACAACAATAAAAATAAAAAATAAAGCTAAAAAAATTAAAAATCAGAATTACTGAGGAAAAATGTAAAAAGAATGCTACCAATTATATCAAACTTAAGTAGCTCCCAAATGAAAATGTAAGGTCAGTAGCAAAGACTAAAATCTGAGCTCCTGGCTCCCAAACACTTATTTCAGAGAGAGTCTTGGGACTTATTTAACTGGGAAGAAAAATATTTATGAAAACACACTATTTTGGTAGCTTTCCTAAGTGACATTTATATGACTAAAGTTGGCATGGTTGTTATAGTAAGACAAATTAGATTTTGAGGTTTCATTCCAATTCCTAAAAACAGAGAAATATATGTTTTTCCAAATAATACGCACATACATGCCCACTGAGGGTGTTCTAATGCACCACAGAGAAAAATAAAAAATTGATTGCAAGTCACTGTGTCATTAATTGAACCAAGCCAAGATAAGAAATTGCATAATCCCTCTGCAGGCTTATTATGAAGAAATATTCCCTCATTGTTTGCAAGAGTGGTAGGCAGCTATCAAGAGCCTCAGGGATGTGACACCCTTATCAATATTCATGTGCACTACCTTCAGATAAAGCTCTCTCCACCCTCCCCTCCCTCCCTCCCTCCCTCCCTCCTTCTCCCTTCCTTCTTCCTTCTTTCCTTCTTTTCTTCCTTTTTTTTTTCTGTAAAACCCACCGAAACTACCAGAAGAAGTCAGTATACCCTGTCTTCAAATTGGTTTGCTTTCAACAGAAATCAGAAGTCCTAAAGGACCCATTTTGCAGACCCTGTGTGACACCTCTGCCCCGAGAAAGGTTGCAAGTTATGATGTAAAGGTTCCTTCACCCACAGTCAGTCTGGACACGTGCAACAGATCAGGGGGTTTTGGTTGCCGTGGGACTCCAATCTGGAAGGCCCAGCTCAGGGCTGGGGTCTCCATCCTGGTCCAATCCTCGCACATAAAGACAAGGCTAGCAGCCAGGGCAGAGCTGAAGACTGGGATTGGAGGGTCAAACATGACCTCCCCCTCTATTAAGTCAATGTGCACTAACTTCCACTCTGGTGCCTGCTCTCCTGTGGGCACACTCTGCAGGAATTCTCTCTTATTCTTGGCATTGAGCTCCTAGGGCAGACACATCTACTGAGGAAGGGAAAAGAAACTCCAAGTCCAATGAACCAAGTCTCAAGCTGGGGGAGGGCAGCTGAAGGTGGATGCAATCACAGCAGGATGTGAAGGGGGAGATGCTGAGAGATGGAGCCCACCCATCCCACTCAACTTCCCTCTTCCCTCTGGAAGGAAGTGCAGTCCTCAGGGGAGAGACGGGAGGAATGGGAATTTCTGACATGCTCAGAACAGCTGGATTGTGGGAGGGGGAGCAAGAATAAACCCTGGGGAGCCAGGCTCCCTGTCTGCAGAGGGGGAGCCCTCTGGACCCCTTCTCACGACAGGGCCAGAGCTGCCTGCTGCAGCAGAGCTGGAGGTTGGAAGGAAATGCTCATCTCCAGTGTCCTCTGGGGGCAGGGGACAGGTTACATAGTTAGAAGTTTCTGCCGTGAGGACGGAACCATTTTGGAACCTGGCACGCGGCCCAGCAGGAGCAAGCCCGGGCAGAAAGCCGTGGCGTTCAGCACAGAAGGGGTGGGGCGCAAGGCCGCCCCACAAGGAGCTGGAAATGAAAAGTGGGAAGGTGCTGAGTGCCGAAGACAGACTGGGCCAGCCCTGCGCTGCCTTAAGCTCCTGCTGGGCCTTGGGGATGCTCCCCGCCAGCCAGCAGCACAGCACAGCCGACCCGGAGCTCCCAGGGAAGGCCTCGGGGTGGGATGCCTCCCGGCGCAGGGGTCACGGTGCGGAGGTGCTGTGTCGGCCACGCTGGCTTGTGGACCGGCCTCGCTGTGGGGAGGGGGTGGGGATGGATTTGTCTCCAAATTTCTGGTTTGTCTTTCCTTTGGTTTTCCTTCTCTCTTTTTCTTTTTTAAGTAAAGTGTCTCAGAAATGTTCTGCCCCCTCGTGGTTGCATCAGGAGAAATTAAGAGAAATGTGGTTTTGAAAAACCAGTCCAAAGAATCAACAATCCCCGGGGCTGGGCTGGGTTTGGGTGTGACAGCCGAAGCGAGAAGGGATCCAAGGGAAGAATTCCGAGGTAGAGCAGCAATGAAAAACAACCACAGCTCAGCCCCTGCACCCCCACCCACCCTTCCCTCCCACCACGGGCATGTTACTGCATCTCCCTGAACCTCAGTTTTGTATCTGTAAAATGGGAAGACCAGTAACTATGATGATGACACCTACCTCCTAGGATTATCGATCCCATCCTGAGAAATGAATGTCTGGCCCAGAGGAAGTTCTCAATAAATGTTCGCTGTGAACACCGCCAAGGTAGGGGTGCGAGGCTGAGAGGTGGAGTTCTGTGAGGCGTGAGAAGGCCAGAGCCCCGACTGGCCAATGCACACGGAGGGCGAGGCCTGGACCGCAGGCTCAGGGGCAGGACGCAGCCAGGGATTCCACAGCAGCTCAACCATCCAAGTGGGGGGAGGGGTCCTGGGCGCTTGTACCCCTCCCGACAACATCGAAAAGCACCTAGAATTCCAAGGTTCCACCCCCTGGATGTTATTTGGAACTGCCTATTTTGAATGAAGCAGGCACGAGGCCAGGGGTCAGCAAACTGTCTGGGGATGCAGAGTAAACATTTCAAGTTTTGCGGGCCACACGGGTCCCTTTCTCAAGTGCTCGACTCCTCCGTTGCGGCACCCAAGCCACTGGAGACGACATGTAGATGAACGGGCTCGGCTGTGCTCCAGTAAACTTTCCTTTGATTCTTTCCTTAGAAACTTTCCTTTGAAACTTTCCTTTCCTATTCTTTTGATTTTTTTCAGCCATTTAATCATGCAGAAAGCGTTCTTAGGTTGTGGGCTCTACAGAAGTAGGCGTTTGACCCATTTGTTTGGGCCGAACTGGACCCCCAAGCCGCACTGTGCCCACTCTGCACCCAGCACTCTCTCCAGCCCACGCAGACACTGAGCCCACCCCCAAACCTGTCACCCTAACTGTAGGCCGGAGACACTCGTCGCAGCTTTGCCATGCTTTGAACATTGCGACTGTCCGAATATTTTGGCCACTTTCCATTTCTCCAGCTTTCGTCCACCCGCTGGCAATCCCTAAAACACAGCCTTTCCGTTCTCTGTAAGACAAACAACCAGTGCCCTGGTCCCCTCTCCCCAACCATGGACTGCTAAGGTAAAAAAAAACCCACGTTTTTACCTAAAGCTTTAAAAGATACCACTCTCAAACTAGTTGATAACAAGAAGTAAAAATTGGTCCACGGGTCCCCAGAGGGGCCTTGGGGACGTTCTGAAGGCCGCGTCTCAGGCCCTGAGACGCTCACACTCCTACACACACCTGCTGCCAGACTGAACACCAGCCTGCGCGTCCCTTCCTGGACCTGCCGGGTGCGGCAATTGGTTGTCTCCCCGCTCAGACGGCTGAGCAACCGGCTGGCTTTCAGGTGGTGACGGGAAACGCCTGGAGGTGATGCGGCACATGGGAAGAACCCTGACTTTGGTGTCAAAGATCAAAATTTGAGTCCCCATTCTGGGTGCTCTTTGGAAAGTTGTGGAACCTCTCCCAGCCTCAGTTTCCCCTTGTGGAAAACAGAGGTGATCACAAATATCCACTTCATGGGGTTGTTCTGAGCCAAAGCAAAACACATATGTGTGCATAGTAAAGTATGAACCACCGTATCAAGAAGAGTGGGTTTGCTCATTCAACTACAGTGTACCGAGCATATGGGCTGTGCACTGGACTAGGTGCCAGGAACTCAAAGGTTAACACAACAAAAAGTTCACCCTCCAAGAGCTCAGAGCCTGGGAAGGAGCACCTCCCTGAATTACAACGTGAGAAATGCTTCGGTACAGGTCTGTGTACTGCGGGGCCAGCGATGTGCCTTACACGGTCACAGTTAAAACGCCTCTCCCCAGAAATAAAATAAAACGGATCCCTATCTTCTTGCTTTATCTCCTTGTAGTACAAAGAGGGGGGAACTCCGGGCAGGACCTTTCGTCTCAGCCCCACTGGACCTGTGAGGGAAGAACGGGACCCAGGGAAGAGATGTCCCCCTGAGCATCCTTAGAGAGCTCCATCACAGCCTGAGGATGCAAAAGAGAAGGGGTCCCCTTACACCCAGCCCTCCCTAGGGAAAGCTGCTCTTTGCATCTCCTGCCTACAGCCTTCGGAGACTGCAAATAAATCTGGGGTTTATTCAAACCAGATGCTGGATAATAAATGATGCCTGGTGGCCCTGAGTGCAGCTGGAACCAAGAGTGACAGAAATGCTTAGCAGGGAGGGGGGGGGCAATTCAACTCTGAGAAGACTGGACACCCCACGGGCCCCTGTGTGGTTTCCTGTCTCATTTCCCTGCTTCATGGAGTAGGACCTAGCATTTATAATTCCACTCATAAGGGCAGTGAGAAAATGTCCTTGCCTTTGGTTCCAAGACCCAGAAAAATGCCTTGGAAAAGCTCAGACTAGCCCCTTTGGAGGTCATGTCTCCACAGGGCCCTGAAAACACTTTATTGAGGTATGTGACATATAAGAAGCTGTACATATTTCACACATACAACTTGAGGAATTTGGAGATAAATATACACCATGAAAACATCACCATAATCTATGCCATAAACATATGTTGTTGGGAGCCGCCCTGCCTGGTTTCAGGAGCTATACCCCCCCCCCCACCCAAATCTCTGTTGGGCGCCAGCTGATGCAGACACCAGCCTGCAGTGTCCATGGTGTCATGGATAAGACATGAGACATTCACACAGACTACGGAGTCCTGTGTGGAGGAAAAGGGACGGCCTGGCTACCCTCTCAAGGGGAGGGTGCCTCGGAGCAGCCTGGCCACCCTCTCAAAGGAGAGTACACCGATCCTTCCCTTCACAGGTTTTTTATTGGCTTTCCATTTGCACAGGAATATGGGTAAAGTACATTAATCATTGTCAGGCAGTAAGGATCAAACAATAGATAACATACAAAGAACTCTGAGGGCCTATTCTGAGTCAGGGTCTGTTAGCTAAAGGGCTACAAAATTTTTTGGGAAACAAACTCATTTCCTGCTCAGACCTTTATCATTTAATTAAGAGCATTCTTAGCGAAGCAGGTTTCACAGGGGTTTATGTATTCTTTCTTAGGCCTGATCACCTAGGGAACCCGCCCTTTCCAGCACAGGGCTACACCGCCCTCTGCCATTGTTTCAGGATTAAGTCAGGCAGAGGGAGCAAGGCAGCCAAGAGATTAGGAGACTTCTCGCAGACAGAATGAGGACTCAGGCTTTGTCAAAGCCGGGGAGCAAGGGTCCATCACCCCCTTTTGCTGTAGCCCCCCCAAGTCCTTTCTTGGGGGCCTCCCTGTGATCATGCCTGTCTTACATCGTTCCCCCCTTGGGGAATCTTACCCATCACTGGCTAACTACCAGGGGGCCAGTTATGGAAAAAGGAGCAGAAGTGGTGCTCCTGCCAGGAAGATAAGCTTTGTCTCCTTACAGGCTTATGATTCGAATGTCGCTCACTCAGCCTTAGCCATGGGGGGGTTACAGCTCCTGAAACCAGGCAGGGTGGCTCCCAACAATATCCATCCACCCAAGAGTTCTTTTTCTACTCTAGGGAATTAGAGTAGTTTAATATAAGGAGGCCTTTTAGTCCCCAATTAAATGTATGGGCTTGGACAATAATAACAATAAAAAGAATGATATTCTCCCTATGAAGATCTATGTAATCCTCAAGATACGCTCAAAGATGAGGTGGAGTTTAACACCAACCGTCATTTACTTTAACTGAGATGACTCCTTTAACTGATTAAAATAGTCCTGTGAGTGGGTAATATGTCTTATAATAGCTAACATAATTCTATATAAAACAGACACCCAACAAATGTTTGCTAAATGGAAGAAAATAATATGTAATTCATTATCTCTGCCCTTCTCTCTCCCTCCCTCCCCCTCTCTCTCTCTAGATAGATAGATATATAGATAGATTATATGGCAGGTCACATAATGCATTATACTGTATCCACAAAGATTTTTTAAATATCTCAAGGGTCATAACCCTGAAAGAGATACAAAAAATCAGAGTACCCAGATTCTTACCTTATTCTAGTCTTATGCATTTATGCCTCCCCACAGTCCCTCTCTATGAAAGCATCTCCTATCATCAATTTCTATCTGATGAATTCTACCTTACTAGAAAAAGGTTCACAGAATTTGACATTTGAAAACTGCTATGAATTCAAAATGCCATGAATAATTCATGTAATTTGAAAAGTGTTTCTACAGGGCACGCATGAATAAGCGTGAAGATATGAGAACCATATTATAACTGTAGAAAATGGCAACACCTAAATGAATGAATTAATGTCTTATACCTGCTTTGCAGTGATTCTTATAAGAATGTCTCAGGAAAATTGCTTCATTGAAAAGTCGGTTTACAAGAAAGTAAAATAACTAGGAAGGAAACCTGAAGACCCATGTGACAGCACTTCAAACTTTGACAAATGCTGACTTAAGAAGGGGTGTCAAACTCATTTTCACCGGGGCCACATCGGCCTCGTGGTTGCCTCCAAAGGGCCAAATGTAATTTTAGGAGTGTATAAACATAACTGCTCCTTAATAGTTAAGCGAGAGCTCGGCACTGCTTCTGGGTAGGAACAAGGTGCCAGGCGGATAAAACAAGGTGGAGGGCCAGATTCGGCCCGCGGGCCTTGGGTTTGCCACCTGTGACCTAAGGGAAGCATCAGGTAAGAAGACAGTGGCCCTTTAGGAACAATGGTTCAGACAAAATGAGAGACGGTCCTGGATTCCTGTAGTTCTATAAATCTGATTGCATTTGAAAGGGCTTCCATAATTGCTCAACTCGGCCCATAGGATTCACCGTCCAGGACAACCAGCCTCTTATAAGTAATCTCATCTTCCAGGCCCTATGGAGCACAGCCCACACCCCTGCGGCACACCTGGGGCTCAGAGGAAGCCCTCCATCACTTGGCACGTCCTTCCGTGGCATAACTTGGCCTTGTTCTCCAATAGCACTGACAATAGTCATCCAATGTAAATGAATCAAAATTATACCTGTTTTTGTCAGATCAGCAAAAAATACATATTTTAATGTGTCATAGAATTTTAGTAATTAGTTTATGTGTACTATAAGATGAAAAAGGTTAAAAATCACTGGTTTGGGACATAGTTTTCTATGTTCATCATTATCTGAACATCAGTTATAAAAAAGTAAAAACGTTAAAAAGACAATTAAAAAATTAAAATGTTTAAAGTACCAAACTTTAACCTAGGAAAATGCATCATCTCAAGAGGACATTTTTTTTCTATGGCATAATCAAGGTAACATTCCTTTACTTGTGAACAACTTCCAAAAGTGAACAGAGTAAAACATACACATGTACAGAACAAATAACACAAAGGGCAAGGGCACACACACAACACAGGCAGCTCTTAACCGCAATAAACATGTGCTCAGGTATGTACATTATCTGTCAGCATGTGGCACTTCCTGTGATCACAGCTCCCATTCCAACCTGCATTCATAGCTCCTGTGGCTCTAGTGAGGTCCTCTAGAATCTGAACGTAACTTCTATTTGAAAGTGGAATAAGTGAAAATCAACACACTGATAATTTAAACAACTCTCAAGCTAAATTACCTGAAAACTGTGTTGCAAAATGCTGGCTTTTAATTTATCAAGTAAATATCCAACTCACTGATGAATGAATATTCAGAAAGTCACAGTAGGCATATAATTCATAGAAAATTGCAAATTGTTATTAATTGTAGTTACGGAGTAATTGCGTGTTAAAAGGTCAAAAGTCCCATGTTTTACTTGGAATCTTGAAAAATAAGAAAAGAAGCCAAAGTTGTTAGAGCTCACTGAGCCCATCCAGCTGGGTTCTGATTACAGAACTGTGATTCACGGGAGTTATTTTTCTCTACGGTTTTGAAAAACTACCCTTCCATATTGTTCAATTCCATTTTCTCCGATTCTGGGTTGCTTGAGCCAAGTTTTTATTTTCTATACATTTCTCAGATTTTTGACGGGAGGCCTGGGGCATCGTGGACAATGGGAGTGAAGACTCCTTTTCCTGGGAAGAAATGCCCCCACTTCTGAGGGCGGAGATTGGCCCCTGGGCGGCCAAGCTGCTGAGAAGCAAAGAAAAGACCTACCTGCCCTGAAGCAAGGTCAGAGGGCGCAGCTCCCGGTCAGATCTGGTGGTTGCAGTGTCCACTCCTCCGGTCCCTTCGCACCTGGCCCGTGTCGCTGGTGGCCACGGAGAAGGCGCCCCTGGCGCCAGGAGGTCCCCCCAGGCCGCGGGGCAGGGGCGGGGGGGGGGGTGGTGGAACTGGGGGCTCCTGCACCGGCTCTGAGCGAGCTCGAGCCTCGGGGACCCGGGGAGGCACCCTGGGGCTTCAGAGCCGGCGCTGGGGACAGGGCCCCCAAGCAGCAGCACAGTCGCCGGGTCGCGGGCCTTCGAGCACTGAACACCAGGCCTGGACGCGGACGTCCCACGCACTGGGCAGCCCGGAGCGATTGGCCAGCTGTTGAGACCCCGCCCCCTTGCCCTTTTGACCTCTCTTTCTGGGCGCTGGACTTGTGTGCATCTTTCTAGGTGACCAGCCCTTTGTATTATTGATCCACCGAGTGTTTTTTCTGTTGTAAATTTCAGTATTTCCTACTCTTCGTTATTTCCCTCTCTGTGCTTGTTTTGACTGCATTTTGCTCCTCTTTTGCTAGGTTGTTAAGAACATCTATTACTCTTTTGAGATATTTCCTCTTTTCTATCGCGTGCTTTTATCGATGTTTTGCCCTCTCAGCACTTTGATATGTTCTATTTTCATTTCGGCCAGGTCAGTGTTTTGGTTTTCTTTTATTTGCCTTGAGACTTCTTTTTGACTTATAAATTATTCAATAGTGTTTTCCTTTTATTTCCAAGTGTTGGCAATTTCCCTATCTTATATTGACTTTTAGTTTTGATTCCATTGTATTTCGAGAACTCATTCTGTATGACTTTTACAATTTTTTGATGGCGTATTTTTTTATGGCTTAGAATATGTCTATCTTGGTGTGGTCTGTTGGGACTTGAAAAAATGTATCTTTTGCTGTTATTGGTGGAATATTTTATAAATGTGGGTTGGATTCTTTTGGTGGCTGGGGTTGTTGAGTTCATCCACATCCTTGCTAATCTTTTGTCTAGTTGCTCTATCCCTTGTTGAAATGTGGTTGCTGAAGTCTCCAACCACATGTGCATTTGTTTCTGTCTCCTTCCAATGTCACCAGGTTTTACATCACATATTTATGCATCTCTGTTGTTCAGTGCATACACATTTAGGATTGCTGTGCCTTCTTGGTGGAGTAAACTTTTGTCATTATGTCATATCCCTCTCTGCTCCTGGTCATTTTCTTTGCTTTATCTCTTATTAATATAGCCATTCTCCCTTTCCTCTCATTAATGTTTGCATGATATATCTCTTGCCAACCTTTTATGTCAGCCTGCCTATTTGGTTTATTTGAAGTGAGTCTCTTATAGACACCATACAAGGAACAGAAGGAAGAGTAATGCTTTTTAATACACCCTGCCCTCCTTTGTCTTTAAATTGGCTTATCAAGACATTTACCTGTAATCTAATTATTGATACTTTAGGGGTTAAGTCTGACGTTTTATATTTTCCAGTTCTATTTTTTGTTTATTTTTCTTTCCATCCTTTGGGTTTCTTGGGCATTGTCTTACAATTCCACTTTGATTTATCTGTAGTGTTCTTAGAATATCTCTCTCTTTTTTTAGATTTTATTTATTTATTTTTAGAGAGGGAAGGGAGGGAGAAAGAGAGAGAGAAACATCAATGTGCAGTTGCTGTGGGCCATGGCCTGCAACCCAGGCATGTGCCCTGACTGGGAATCGAACCTGTGACACTTTGGTTTGCAGCCCACACTCAATCCACTGAGCTATGCCAGCCAGGGCTAGAATATCTCTTTGTAGAGCTTTTCACTGCTTTGTATTGTTCGTTTGTTGTTCTAGATACTGTATGTACATAATCACATTGAACTAATGTTATTTTTTTCAACCAGTTTGAGTGAAGTATAGAAATCTTCTTTTTATGCCCCTTTACTCTCTCCAATCTATAATTGTCCTCAGTGTTTCCTCTACGTAAGTTTAGAATAACACCAGACAATGCTGTGTTTTTTTTCTTTTTGAACCATCAAATATAAGTTAGAAAACTCAAGAGGATAAGAAAGGCTATAGAATTTACTGGCAATTTTGTTTACCATGTTTTTCCCTTCCTGATGCTCCAGCTTTCCTTCTTTTCTACTTTTGTTTCTGTTTAGAGAATACATTTTTAAAGGACAGTTTCATTGTGTGTAGAATTCTATGCTGACAACTTTTCATTTTGGCTTCTACAGCATTTAGTGAGAAGTCAGCTATAATCTTATTGTTGTTCCTTTGAAAGTAATTCATTTTTTTCCTGGCCAATTTTAAGGCTTTTTATTTCTCTTTCATTTTCAGTAGTTTGACTAATATATTTCCAGTGAGGTTTACTTTTTCTTTGCACTTTTTTTTTATTGTTGTTCACATACAGGTTTTCTTTATATGATATCCTGCTTGAGTTTTCCTGAGCTTCTTGCAACTGTATCGTTGATATAGTTTGTCAAGAAGTATAGAAGTGATATGGAAGTGAAGTGAGTAGGGAATGTGTCTGCCTTTCATTCCGTATGTTGTAAAACATAAATGGGAGGTAAAAATAAAAACAGAAGCCAAGGAGAAATGGAAACATTTCTATAAGGAGCTGTAAGATAGTACCATCTGATTTTTGTTCAACACTGAATATTTTTCTTTTTCTTTTTTTAATTTTATTTTAATCATTGTTCAAGTACAGTTTTCTCCCTTTAACTCCAGTTCCAGCCCACCCACCCACCCCTCCCCACCTCCCTCCCATTACCGCCCTCCCCCTAGTTTTTGTCCATGTGTCCTTTGAATTTGTTCCTGTAAACCCATCCTATTCTCCCCCGAAATTCCCTCCCTTCTCCCCTCTGGCCACTGTGAGCCTGTCCCCTATTTCAGTGTCTTTGGTTATATTTTACTTGTTTCTTTGTTTTGTTGTTTAGACTCCTGTTAAAGGTGAGATCATATGGTATTTGTCTTTTACCGCCTAGCTCGTTTCGCTTAGCATAATGCTTTCCAGCTCCATCCACGCTGTTGCAAAAAGTAGGAGCTCCTTCTTTCTTTCTGCTGCATAGAATTCCACCGTGTAAATGTACCATAGTTTTTTGATCCATTCATTTACTGATGGGATCTAGGTTGCTTCCAGCACTTAGCTATTGTAAATTGTGCTGCTATGAACATTGGGGTGTAAAGGTTCTTTTGTATTGGTGTTTTAGTATTCTTAGGATATAGTCCCAGCAGTGGAATTGCAGGGTCAAAAGGCAGATCCATTTTCAGTTTTCTGAGGAAGTCCCACACTGTTTTCCACAGTGGTTGCACCAGTCTGCAGTCCCACCAACAGTGCACTAGGGTCCCCTTTTCTCCACAACCTCTCCAACACTTGTTGTTTGTTGCTTTGTTTATGATGGCCATTCTGACCGGTGTGAAGTAGTATTTCGCTGTGGTTTTAATTTCCATCTCTCTGATAGCTAGCGATAACACTGAATATTTTTCAACCCTAGTTAGAGCACTTGGAAATTATTGGCTACCCCACAGCGAATCTCATCCCTTCCCTCACTCGATTCTCAGTTGGCATTATAGAAATAAGTCGCTCTGTGATCATTGTAGGTATGAAGCTACTCTCTAGAGCAAGAAGTTTTTCCTCTGGATGTTTATTTCTCCGAAATTTACCACCTGTTACCAGGTAATATGAATATTTATGATTAAACTGGTTACTTAGGGGAAGTGTCAACACTGTTTCTGCAATTCAACAACAACAAAAAAGATGTTTTCTTAACACACTACTAATCTAGTTCTTGAAGAAATGGGTTCTATAAGTTTTTGTAGCATCAAGCATATAATCCACAATCCAGGTGCCTCATCTCTGAACAGAACTGCTCAGGGACTGTCCTTGCACATCAAACTTTCCCCCACATTCAGTCTCGGACCATTCCCATTCTCTTATCCAACTTTGCTGTTAGGTAGTTTTTCTGACTTTTAAGTCATCCTCAAACTACATCTCAAAGAGAAGAGGTTCTGCTTAGTCAAATTTCTGTCCACCCTTCACCTGGCCCTCACCTGCAGCACCCTACCCAAGGCATCCTTCACCTGGGCGTTCCTCAGGCTGTAGATGAGGGGGTTTAACAGTGGATTGAAGAGATTATAAAACAGGGACAGTATTTTTTCTTGTTCCTTTTTTTGATTGGACTCTGGGACCATATAAATCACCATGGCTATGCCAAAGAAGAACCCGACCACACAGAGGTGGGAGGAGCAGGTGGAGAAGGCCTTCCTGCGGCCCTCCCCAGACTGGATCTTCAGGATGGTCCAGAGGATGCTGGTATAGGACACCAGCACCAAGCACAGGGGCCCGACTAAGATAAAGATGGAAGCAGCAAAGATGACAGCTTCATTGAGCCAGGTGTCAGCACAGGCCAGCTCGAGGACAGACAAGAGCTCACAGAAGAAGTGGTTTACTTCCCGGGGCCCACAGAATGGCAGTCTTAGAAGGAGAACCACATGTATCAGAGCCAGGACAAATCCACACAACCAGGACATGGCAGCGAGGACCGTGCACACACTCCAGCTCATGATGACCGTGTACTGGAGGGGGTGACAGATGGCCACGTACCGATCATAGGACATCGCCACCAAAATCAGGCACTCTGTGAGAGCAAAAGCTATATACAAAAATGTCTGCATGATGCATGGGACAAAGGAGATGGCTCTATTCTGAGTCACTAAGTTTGCCAGCATCTTGGGGACATTGTTGGAAGCAAAGGACATGTCAATGATGGCCAGATGGGAGAGGAAGAAGTACATGGGGGTGTGTAATCTCTGGTCCAGACAGATGAGCGCAAAGATCATGCCGTTTGCCAGCAGACTGCAGGTGTAGAGCAGGGAGAAGACCCAGAAGAGGAGCAGTTCCCTCTGTGCGCTGAGCTGGAATCCCAGCAGCACGAACTCTGTGACCCATGACCGGTTTCCCCCCATTCCTTGAAGGGAGTCTGGCAAGGACAGGAGAGTGATGGAAAGATCAAAGCTACAGAATCAATAAGAATCAAAATTAATACAAAAGAACGTATGTCCATAGGCTAGCCTCTATTATGTTTCGGTTATTTTCCATCTTAATCTAACAAACATTTCAAAACCCCATTTAGAAAGGAAAGACAAGCTATTTAGCATAATGTGAGATTGTATCGTTGGTAATGGAGCCATGCAGACAAATTCTTCATTCCAGAGCCTCCACTTCAGCTTTTCTGGCTCCTTTTCGAGAATCTGATACAGTTCACTAATGTAAAAGTATTTACCTTAACTGGTGGTTTACTTTTGGCTTCAAATGTCTTACAATTCTAGAACTTTATTTTACTTGTTCACTTAATTCCTTCACGTATTTTTGTTTCCATGGGAGGACTTTGCTGACAACAGACCATTTTAAGTCACAGGTCAAACTTTCAAAAGGCTTATTCATAGTGGATAAGATTTGTGTCTTCCCTGAAGATATGACCATTTTCTATTTCTTTTCAGAAACAACAAAAAAAAAGAAACATCATGTAAATAACAAAAATCTATGGTTTTAGGTAAGCATTTGGATTATTTTGGTGTGTGTATGTCTGGTCTTCCAGTGTATATATATATGCACCTACAGTATATTAGAAACTTTTAAAATGATAAATGTGATATTTATCCTTTGATTTTCCTTTGGCAGTAACACTTTTGAACCTTCATGTCACAATTTTCTATGACATTTAACCGTTGAGTGTTTTTTGTTTTTGTTTTTTTTTTATTTCATACATATACTGTAACTTAGTGAATCTCACTTTCTGGCCATCAGATTAGGGACAGTGTGCCTTCCATTTACCATGTGTCATGGGGCAGTGTACACATGCCTGTGTGCACACAAGCAATACATGTGTGTGTGTGAATATATGTTGTATGCATCTATACTCTTGTTTTTCAATGAAAATCTTAGCATACGCTCCTAGGAGTGAAATTGCTAATGAAGCACGTTCCTTTCATTTTCTGGTGAGTAGAAAAATAAAAGCAAGCAAGAAATAGTTTAAAGTTCAACCTGGGCCAGATTCCCTCAGTGGGGAAGGTGGCTGACTCCGCAATTTAGACTTGGTAAACCCGCATTCAGACTTCCCTTGTGGTTGTCCTACCTGACGGGTACTTCTTTCTTATTTTTAAGATTTTATTTATTTATTTTTACAGAGAAGGGAAGGGAGGGGGAAAGAGAGGGAGAGAAGCATCAATGTGTGGTTGCCCCCATGCGCCCCCAACTGGAGACCCAGCCTGCAACACAGGCAGGTGCCCCAATCGGGAATTGAACTGACAACCCTTTGGTGCACAGGCCAGCGCTCAATCCATGGACCCACACCAGCCAGGGCTGATGGGTACTTCTATTGTGCTGGACCCCAAGATGCCTGCTTTAAACCTCTGACGAACTGGGAATACTTCACCCACTTTGGGTTACTCTTGCCATTACCTGATAAGTGGTAGATGAGAAAGCAACAACGATTTTGCTGATTTTGTGGGGTGGACTGTCTTGCTCCAGCTGCCAATACGCAGCCCACCACCAGCTCACAGCTCCTTCCCAGTTGCCTCAGATGCACAGATGCCTCACCCCAGTGCGGGTACTTCCTACGCCGCCCACAACCCACCACTGACTGGTGGGGACAGGAAGGCCACGCCCCCTGTGGCCCAGCTGGGGAAACTGGGGTCCTATGTGCTTCAGACCTGCCTGTAGGGTTTACTGAACCTTTACTGAGCTCAGATGGAAGGTTTCCTACCTCCCCCTCCCTTCTGCAAGTACTGATCCCTAAAAAAGTATTCTGTATTGCAAATGCCATCTCAGCGTCCACTTTTGGGGATCCATGCAGGGACCACCACACAATATGCCGACCTTCCCCCTCCCCTAATAGCCTTGTGACCATGCCTGGATCCAGCTGCCCTCTGATCCCCAAGGGTTAACACACTTCAGACACACCGCATCTTAGTTTCTTACTTGCTAGGTTTCTGAGGTTTTCTAAATGGCAATGCCATCCTATACGCCACCCTTTCTAATCCTCCTGCGTCATACCCAGGGGACACAACGCAACAGATACACCCCAAGTCCTCCGTGCCTTGTGCAGTGACGTGAATCTTACACTCACACAGAGTCGGATGTGGGAGAGGCAGCCCCCTCTCCTCTTGCGGCCGTGCGGTACGGGACGCGCGTCCTCAGAATCTCGGCGGGGAGACAGAAGGTGCACACCCGTTCACAGCTGCCTCAGCTGGGAAAAGACGCCCATCACTTCCGCGCACTTTTTAGGCCAGAAACACGCATCTGTGTGCACTCGAACTTAAGGGAAGGCTAGTAAAAACAGAGGAAATTAAATGGACACTTAACAGGCTCTGCAACTCCCGAACACTTGATTGTTTTCACCGGCCTACCAGCGCTGACTGTACTTACGTCTTTCCCACTCCATGCTCAGTGACGACATATTGATTGCTTGAAATTGGCCCTGGTGGGAATATTTACACCACAGACATTGGCACATGCTATAAATAAGTCTCCCCTCCCCTTTAGAAAGCGTGTGTTAAGCATTTATCATTGTTTATATACAATATTTGTTAAACTCGATCCCTTGTAGTTACTTTTCTCTCAATGTTAGGCTCTATACTGAGAATTACATTCTTCCGTACATAACTGACATCAGAAGCAAGACTTTTCAGCCTGAACTTCACAGCCTGCTCCACAGACGAGAATAAATTTATCACGTGTTGTTATCTAGCCTGGCATTGCAGCATTTACATACACATGGTAGATGTCATTTTATCTTGCACAATCACAGCACATTTTCCACATAGACAATAAGTAGTTTTCAGTACGTTGTAAGTTAAATTTACTTTTGTACCAAAATTACAATTCCTCATATATATGATCACCTTTGTTTTTTTTTTTAAAACAAAGATTTTATTTACTTATTTTAGGAAGAGGGGAAGGGAAGGAGAAAGAGAGGGAGAGAAACATCAATGTGTGGTTGCCCCTCCTCAGGCGACCCCTGCTGGGGTTGCCCCCCAGGTCTCCCTGCTGGGGACCTGGCCCACAACCCAGGCATGTGCCCTGACTGGGAATCGAACCGGTGACCCTTTGGTATGCAACCCAGTGTTCAATCCCCTGGGTCACACCAGCCAGGGCGATCACCTTTGTTTTTTAAGACCCATGCAAGTAATGTGATCTGAGTAATGAACACATATGGGCAGTGATTATATATTCTTTTGGACATGTGAGATGTTGCCTGGAGAATGCTGTGAGATCCATCTCGGGTGCATGCACAGACATGCACCTGCTGTATCCCCTGACCTGTTCTCAGGCATTCAAAGGGATGCCTTAAAGGGCATGACAGTCCTGTGACTTCCTGTGAATTCTCCACCATGACTTCCTGTTTGATTAAAGAGCTCTCTTTGCTTATGTAAAAACAATTCCCATAAACAAGGGCCAGCCAACTCATCCTGTCTAGGCTCAGTCAGCGCTCAGGGCAAAGAGGGCATGGCCCTTTCCTCAATGGTGGTGGAGTCAAGGCTGTTCTGGGCACTAACTCATCACGAATGCGAAGCCTCTACAAGCTGATGTGAAATGTGCAGTATGGATCCAAGTTTTCAGTGAAAATAATTATACCGTCACTGTAATTCTCTAGTTATTTCTAAAGACAGAGTCAAGGATGAAATAGTGAAGAGTGTGGTACAGAAGGCTTTTCAACTGGATTCAAATGCTTCCGGCATAAAAAATGGATATGATAGTGTTATCATACACATCTTTCTGCCCTTCTGAGTGGAAACTATGATGTTTTTGTTAAATGAGTGAGTGCCAGATCCAGTGAAAAACACATCCTTTGAGGACTAAACGTAGGGCCGAGTGAAAGTTACTGAGTGCACAAAACAGCTCACTTATTCTTGTGTTGTTATTTATTAATGATCGTACTATTTTCCACATGAACAACTGTGACCCTACTTTTGGTCCACGCTGTACGTATAGATCCTGTGTGTGGGCAAAGCTGTTATTTTTGCTTTCAATAAGTAAAATTTTTACCATTAGATGTTCATGATTTGGCAATCATTTTAGTCTATCATATTGGGCTGTTATAAACCTCTAGAAAAACTATAACACTCAAATGCGTTTTCTAGTTTTGTTCTGCTTTGCACTTCTAATTTGGAGACGTCTGAAGAGGAATTTAATGCATCCAAACAAGAAGTGCTTAAAGTAGCTTGGAAATCACAGTTCAACACGTGGCAGGGATTTGAAGCTTTTAAACGAAGAACCCGAGAGAAACATCAGTTAAAGTGAAATGGTGTCTCTTAGAAGTAAAATCTCACATGACCTCCCAGACTTTTCTTTTCTATAAATATGATCCAGTGAGGGATGATTCAACAGAACAGTGTACTCGGTAAGGGATATTAAATTTAGCTACACAAATAATTGTCTAGAGTTCAGGATAGGGTGAGAAACCTCAGGAATATATCAATCTTTTTAGACACTATTAGAAACAACCAGCAATGATTTAAATACATTTAATCTCTAAGCTGAAAAGGTAATACTTTATTTTTTTTATATTTTTAGAGAGAGTGGAAGGGAGGGAGAAAGAGAAGGAGAGAAACATCAGGGTGTGGTTGCCTCTCACACACCCCCACTGGGGACCCGGCCCACAACCCAGGCATGTGTCCCGACTGGGAACTGAACCGGCGACCCTTTGGTTTGCAGGCCTGCGCTCAATCCACTGAGCCACAGCAGCCAGGGCAAAAGGTAATACTTTAAATAAGGATAACCCATTTCTACTGATTAGGAACTTTTGCCTCTCTGCATCACAATCTTACTTCCCAGATTATTTTTTGCAGCTGTGTTTTTTTTTAATTCTAAATTATCCGATCCTTTCTTCTGCAATTTTAGTTACCATTATATTAATATTTTTCAACTGGCCAAAACTAAAAACAAAAGTTAAGGTATCACATAACAGTGAGTCATTAGAGCAATGGAAGAGAGAATAAACATGAGGGCATGGGATGGTGGAAAATAATTCCGCTTGTCAGTCAATGTAATGAAAATGTTATCAGCTCGTGGAAATAAAAATACAGAGTCAGGAAGAGCGCTTCCTCACGCGGGCAGGGGTTCCCACCAAGCACACAGCACAGGAACCTCTGGGGCACGCTCCTGCTCCGTGGTGCGCTGTGAAACCCAGCAGCCCCGGCAGTCATCCTGTCCTTCCCTGAGGCCAGAAAAATGCCTTCCTGAAAGGCAGATGCTGTCAAAGAGTCTGAAATACACCGATGCTCATTAATAAACGGGTAGACTATAACTCAGAAATTGCCGTCACCATTTTACTGTTTTATGACAGGCAATAAATACTGCTTAGAAACACTATCACTAGGACTTTTGTTTGCTTTTACGCTATGGCCAGGCACTCTGTGACACCAAGGTTCGCAGCAAGGGTTATATTGAAAATGTTATTGGTGGAAGTCTCCATATCCATATGTAGCTATGTTTACCCTTCCACTGAGGGACTTGGGTCAAGTCATGTGACATCTCTGCATGTAAAACCTTCATCTAGGTGTAGGGTGGCCTTTCACCTCTGTGGCCCAGTTCAGAAAGCCGCAGGCAGAGGTCACGGCCTGGACAAGGAGTTTTACATTTTCTTTGTCTTTCTACTTATTTTTCCTATTTTTTTAAAGATTTTATTTATTTATTTTTAGAGAGAGGGAAAAGGAGGGAGGGAGAGAGGGAGAAAAACATCCATTGGCTGCCTCTTGCACGCCCCCAACTGGGGTCCTGGCCCACAGCCCAGGCCTGTGCCCTGACTGGCATTGTACCTGCGACCCTGTGGGTTCTCAGGCCGGCGCTCAATCCACTACTGAGCCACCCCAGCCAGGGCTGTCTTTCTACTTAATTTTCTTTCAGGGCCAGTGCTGGTCTCCATGTCTCATCCCAGGAGGAGACACAGGGAAGGACGTCAGATGGAGTGAGCAGGTCCACACTCACAGCCCAGCTAGGAAGAGCCCCCCACGAGAATCTGCTGGCTTCCCAGCCCAGCCGCCTTGCCTGCACACTCTGACCTGAGGAGACAAGCATCTGTCGCCGCAGCCCAGGCGGTGTCTGCTGTCTCCCTGTCCTACGGCAATCATCCCCATCCCAAACCACCTACCAGTGCTCCTAACTCTCTTCTGTGGACAGCGCTGTGAACTCTCGCTGTGACCTTAAGGTTCTACTTGAACCTGGAGGCAATTCCGTGGAAGGCAGGCCCCTTCCTTCTCCCCGCTGTCTCCATGGTGAGAAATCCCAGGTTGACAACACTCACTTCTCCTTATGATGGTGCTGGAGGGCAACACAGCTATTGGCCTCTGCACCCCTAGGAGCGAAGGTAGTGTTTTTGATCAGCTCCATCCAACCAATTGGACTCTTGGGAATTCAGATTTTCCAATGGCGCCCTATACATCATTACCCTGACGTACATCTTTCCTAAGGGAGGCAAAAAAAAAAAAGTTTTGCTGAACATTCTCTCTGGAGAAAAACAAAGATCACCTGTGTTCCACTGTCCTTAGAGGAAACAGTTTTGGAAAGGGCAGGAGCAGACAGATTCTCAAAGGATGCAAATAGATTTGCAAACTGGAGCCCGAGGCAAACATTGCAATTTATCACTTGGGTATAGAATAGTTTTGCTCATTCAAACTTCTTATCCCCAGTCCCTAGTTTGTAATAAATGGGTTCCTATGGAGCCTGGGCTACCACCTCTAAATGGAATAAAACCTTCTCGAGAGGTTTTTCTTTCACATCGATGTTTCTCTCCCTCTCTTTCTCCCTCCCTTCCCCTCTTTCTGAAAATAAAAAAAAAAAAAAGGATGAAGTCAAAGGTAAGCTCTGGCCATCAAGGGATTCAGGTACGAGAACGGAAAGGCCCCGTGACTCGGCAGGTCATGGCTGAGGTGAGGCTGAGCCCACCGGACAACACTCCCACGAATCAGAGCCCACACAGCCTCAGTGAGTGAACCCCAAAGTCCAAGCTGCCCCCGGTGATACGGTCCAGGGGGCTGCTCCCGAGGCTGCCCGAGGCAGCATTCAGACCAAAGAGAAACATTCGCTGTCACGTCGGAAGACCCGAGCCCATCTTACTATCCCCGAAACTCTTAGCCCTAAACCTCACTGACAGCGCAGCAAAACAAATGCCAAGCAGACTCAATCATTGATTAATCAAGATCAGCAAGATGAGCAAAGAGAGTAAAATCGCCTGTTTGGGAGTATAAGAAGTCAGTTATTTTATGGGTTTTTTTAATTGATTGATTGCTGAGGGAGGAAGGGAGAGACAGGTGGCGGGGTGGGAGGCTGTTGTTCCACTCACCGACGCTTCACTGGTTGCTTCCTGTCTGTGTCCTGATCGAGGGTCGAAGGGCAACCTTGGCATGTGGGCATGACATTCTAACCAACTGGGCTACCCTGCCAGGGTTCTTTATGTTTTATGTTTATATGTTTGCCTAAGATTCGTTCAACTTTGTGTTTGATTGACCTCGGTAAAATTATTAATAGTTAACAAAAATTAATTATCTGCAAATGCTGGAAGAGATTGCTTTCAACTCTCTGTGAACTAACCATATTGCTAAACGGATACAGGCTCCAGCCCGCAGGGTCCATGTATTGTGGCTGCAACAAACAAATTCACACGGACTGCAGGAGTCCCGCGGAGAAAAAGGGGCAGCTTGGCCGCTCTCTAAGGGAGAGAGCGGGCCTCAACCCATGCCTGGACAGGCCTTTATTGCTTTTTCATAGCATACATCAAAGAAGGTTCTCATTCATTATGCTCAGGTTTGCTTTAGGCAATTCCTTTTTACAGGTAACAAAGCAAAGGATGTTACTGACTACTGCTTACAGATGAACAAAGAAAAATGTTGCAAATGCAAGGGAACGATAAGAGTGATTGAACTGGTTACACTGCATCCTTGGGAGAATGAGCTCAGACTTCAGGAAGTTACTTTAAAGATAGGCAGTAAGCATTTGCTGCCTCAACTCAGGGTGAGGGAGTTTTAGCAGAAAGCAAGCCTCGTAGCAGCCTAGGTACAATGCAGGCCTGATTCCCCACGGGAGAACCAATCTGTGGGCTCGGCTCCTGTGTGCCGACTGGCTCCCCACTGGTTTTCCGAGTCAGGGGCTGAGCTACATCCGCCATGCCAGGCGGAATGGTTCCCTATGCTCAATGATTACAATGCCTTCGCCTTCACAGTTCACCTTTCCGTGGGTTATTAACGAATTAATTCCTACATCTCTATTCTATTTTCTAAAAGCACTGACACGATTTTGACTTTTAGTACTGATTCTATTACGTGGTACCCGATGGCAGAAGTTTTGTTTTGGTTTTTGCTTTCCAAGCCTACATCACGGAGGATAGGTCTGGCCAGTCCGGATCTGAGGGAGTCCTTTTAAAAATCCAAACTCTCCGGCCTGAGGCCCTGCCCTCTCTGGTCTCTGGCGGCAGGGCATAATGCGGACGACCCTCTCCACCGCTGGCTCCTGTATCTGTTCGGTCGCCTGGTTTTCCTCCCACTTCCTGACCCACCAAACACCCTGCAAACACAGAACTCACTCACAGTTTGTACACTTCATCTGTTGCCGTGGCTAAGGTGGCCAACCGTCCAGGACTGAAAATCCTGCAATTCAGAAAAACCCCCGGTCCTGGGCAAACCGGTATACTTGGTCACCCTCATGTCACCAGAATGATTAGGACTATATTCAGATCTCCAGCTTTAGCACTACCTTTCAACCACATCTGTGATACTGACTCCAGTTCCATTCCCTGAGGAGCAGACACACGTACACTTGGACTTCACACACAGGCACACCTGCGCCTCCTTAAAATCCTCCGGTGACTTCCCCTTCCCCGCATACCTGCAGCCGGTCAGGCAAGGCCCTCCATACAGCCTCCCAGGCCTACGTTTCCCGACAGATCTTGACCCTTTGCTGTATTCATTTTACTGAATATGGTCATTTAAAGAGCCCGATGGCTTGGTTCTCTTTGAAATCTTAAATATGGAAAATTTCCAATGCACAGAAAAGTGGAAAGTCAGTTCCAAGGTCCTCTAGGTATCACAGCCGCAGCAACCATCAGCATCTTGCCAGGACTGGCCGCTAAAGGCTTTGAGGAGAGTTCAAATACAGGGTGGGGCAAAAGGAGGTTTAGAGTTGCTCATATGGAAAATAATACAATAATTAACCAATAATAGTACAGGAATAAACTCTGTGTTCTGCGTACTCACAACGGTAAACCTCCTTCTGCCCCACCCTATATTTCCAGCAGTTTTAGCCTCAACTATAGTGTGGATTCTACACCAGGAACTCACAGCAACTCTGTGTCTTCCTCCTCAATGCCATGGCCGTTCTCGGGGTGTGACATGATCCCCTTCAAATTGTCACATGTGTGTTTGGTCTCTACACTTCAGTTCTCCCAACTCTGCCCATGTCAACAATGTTTAAGTAGGTCCTGCTGAATTTAGCAAAAGCTCCTCTAAAAATGGTGCCACTTGTTTTTCCTGACTAATATATTTCATCTGACCATTTTTAACATGCCTTGCAAAATAGATCCTGCCACTGTTCTGATTTCTCTCCTCGTACAGCAGTTGATCATCAGTTTTGCATTAATCTTCAACAAGTCTTTATTGTAAGAAGTCCTCTAATAGTCATAAACTACCTGTTCCTGTTCTAATCCAAAACATCATGAAGAAAAGCCTTACAATCTATCCTATTTTTCCCCCCAAACTAGGTTTTAATTACTTTCCAAAGCTCTATTCCAGCTGCTCTAAAGAAAGCTGAAGGCTGTGTCTCTGGACTCTCCGTCGTCCTCACCCAGGGTGTGTTGGCAAGAGATGCCGCCGCCCTCGCTCTCTGGCTGGCGGGAGCTGACTCCCGCACACCACCGGCTCTTCCTTTCAGGCAAAACAGGGAAGAGATTGGACAGACAGGTTCGAGAGCCACACAGCCTAGATTTCCACACAGTATTAGCTCTGTGACTCTTGAGCAAGTTGCTCGGCTCTTCTGAGCTTCAATGTCCTTGCCTTTAAAAGAGGGACGATGAATATCTCTGTCTAGTGGGGTTATTGTTGTAATGTTCGAAATCCTTAGAACAGTGCCTAACAAATTGTAAGCACCGTGTTTCCTTTTACTCCTTGGCAGTGAAGCTCAAACGGTGTTGTTTGAATATATGGCCACTAGATGGCAGCCTCCTCATTTCTGTAGCACAAACCTTCCCAGGCAGCGATATTTGCCAGTCAATATTCAACACACCATCAATTTGATTGTGTTAACTGACAATTTTCCCCTCTTTCACCTCTTGGCTTAAGCTCCATATTTTCCTTTGAAATTCCAGGAACACAGCTGTTGATCCACGCATGTAGCCACCTCTAAAACTCTATGCTGAAGCTATTCTTAATCCAGAGCTGCTAATCTTATTGAGTAATTACAAGAATTAAAACCAAAGCATGGTTGGTTATGGAAGGGGTCAACTGCCTGATCTTTGCTCTCATTTCTCTCCTCCGGCTCAGGAGAAAATAAGCTGGCTTCCAGTGTGGCCCCCCTTGTCGCATCACAGGTCTCCCTGCCCACAGCCTGAAGAGAGGACCATAAACCTGTTGGACAATGGACAGTTCAGTTCTATCAATATTTACTGAGACACTGTATATGTGAGATACTGTGACAGGTAGTAAGGCTATAAGGGTAAATAATAATCATATAGAAGCATAAAAATGTACCTACTAACAAATCTACTAGATCTTTCTAGAAATAAAATATTAATGTTTTGATAAACTCAACAACTTACTCTAAAACTTATACAGAAGAATAAAGGTCCTTGAATAATTCATCTCTGCCATATATTAAGGCATACTACTAAGTTATAGTCAGACTAATAGAACAGGAGAATAGCCGTAAAGAAATATCCATCGGAAGTTAAGATATGCTACAAAGTGAACCACATATAAACTGGGCAAAGGATAGATTATTTATGAACTCTGGGAGTGAGGCTTGCCATTCAGAAAAATGAAGTTGGATGCCTTTCTCTTGCATACAAAGGTAAATCTTCTTCATACCATGGCCAATCTAAGTGGATAAAAGGCCTAAATGTGAAAGGTAAAATTACAAAGTTCATAGAAGAAAATACAGAATAATTTTGTGACAAAGGGGTGGGGAATGGCTTAACACACAAGATCCAAAAACTCAAAAATGAATGAATGAATGAATGAATGGCGCAGCTGACATTCAGGGAGAGACTTTTACAACATCTACACGCGACCGGAGACCAGGAGGCAGACCTTACACGAAAAACTAGTGTGCGCATGTGTGCATGAGCGCGCACACACGGGAGAAAACGCAACCGGCCAACAAATGGGAAAGGGTTCATCCCTGTTCTAACCAGAAATCCACACATTAAAACAACAACAACATACTATTTTCACATTCCTCAGAATAGCCAAAACCCGCCACGCGTTGGCGAGGATGTGAAGAAAGGAAAACCTTTGTACTCCTGGCGGGGTTGTGAAATCACTCCCTCCTCCTGGGGGGCCATCTGCCAGCGCTTGGTGAAAGGGGATATTTACATACACCTTCACCCAGAAGATCCACTGCTGGGCACGTCCCCCCCCCCCCAAGGAAAACCCTAGCTCAGGTTCATGCAGGGACATGGAGAAAGACGGTCCTGGCAGCATTGTGTGCGGAGATGGCGAGTGGAAGGCACCCCGAACAGGGCCCCTGGGTCGGAAAGTGTGAGGGATGCCCCTACAGAATATCACGCTGCGGTCGGAATCGGAGAACTAGAAGCATGAACAGCCCTTACATGTACGAAGACACCTCGCACACAGCACAGCCCTGTACGTTCCAGGAGGAGATATTCACGTCCGTGGTGACTATTAACCACAACAGCACACGTGTCTGAGAGAGCCACATCACCGAGTGGTGAAGCCTGGACCGGTCTCTTAATCTCCCTGTTTAATCAGTGTCTTCATCCGAAAAGTGGGAAATGACAGTAGCAACTACTCTGTGGGACCGTTGTGAAGATTAGCTGAGTTAATACACAGTGCTTAAACAATGCTTGGCCGCAAGTACTTGCTAAGTAGTATTGTTATTATTATTGTCCGTGATAATGAGTGCGAGGTTCAAGCGTGCAAGAGAAAAATAAAATCTAAAAAAGCCATGGTGGGGCCCTGCCCAGGTGGCTCAGTGGGTCGGGGCGTCCTCCCATAGACCAAAAGTTTTCGAGTTTGATCCCCAGTTGGGATGCATATGGGAGGCAACCAATCGATGTTTCTCTCTCTCTCCCTTCCTCCCTCCCTCTCTAAAAAATCAACAAATATATCCTCAAGTGAGGATTAAAAAAAAAAAAACAAGGGTGGGGACTTGTATGTATAACAGTGGGCTAGGAATTGAAGGGACGGATTCACTCCACCTTCTCTGTCCGTGAGGTTAAAACACACACACACACACACACACACACACTCTTCCTCCCTGCAGTTTACAATGGAGTGGGAGGTATGGAAAATTTCGAGCCCTGGCTGGCATAGCTCAGTGGATTGAGTGCGGGCTGGGAACCAAAGTGTCCCAGGTTCGATTCCCAGCCAGGGTACATTCCTGGGTTGCAGGCCATAACCCCCAGCAACCGCACATTGATGTTTCTCTCCCTCTCTCTCTCTCTCTCTCTCTCTCTCCCTCTCTTCCCTCCCTAAAAATAAATAAATAAAATCTTTGAAAAAAAGAAAAGTTCGGTGTGCTGTGACAAGGGCCGTGACAAGAGAACGCACAGGTGGCCCCAGAACCCTCAGGAGGGACACTCAGCTCAGCCTGCAGGTCCACAAAAGGACCCTGGAGGAGAGGAGTCGTGGGCGACAGGATGACTTAGGGCTCACGATTGGGGACCTGAGTTTGGACCACAGTTGTGCCTCTTCCCAGCTGATACGATGTTGGGCATTATATCCCAGAGTGATGATGTGCAGAAAACGCTGACTCCCAAAGGCAAACGGCTAGAACTCGAAGACCCCAGCAGAACCTCACTATAACCTTACCTATGATCAGGCCTCTCTCCAGGTAGTTCCTATCTCTTTAAGGACAGTCACCAAAATTGCCTATTAATATTTACCTTCACCTGAAGGCTTAAAAACGCATCCCCACCCTGGTGTGTTCCAGGGGTGTCCAGCCTGCAGCCCGCAGGCCACATGCGGCCCAGGACGGCTATGAATGCGGCCCAACACGAAATCGTAAATTTACTTAAAACATTATGAGACTTTTTTGTGTGTGATTACATGTCGCAATATATTTAACGTGTGGCCCAAGACAACTCTACCTCTCCCAGGGTGGCCCAGAGACGCCAAAAGGTTGGCCGCCCCTGGTAGAACATGTCGGAGAGCATGCAGTCTTGTTTTTTACAACCCTCCGCAATGTCAGGGTGCAGAGGATGGTGATCGCATTAAATCTTGGAAGGAAAAGGTGCTGATGAATGTGCTAGCCCTTAAAACTAAGAGGAAGTAATTACCAATCAGAGAAAAGGGTTTTTTAAGCAGTTGACCACAGAATGCCTGCACGTCGGCCCACACGCCATCACTGGCAGGTGCACCGTGCGCCACCAGCAGCTGCACGAGAAGGGACCCTCCCCGCACGCACGTTGAATCAGCAGCTGGAGTGTTGTTTTGTCCGGAGAAGGCGGTGGCTGGTCCAAGGAAGGGGACTTGGTCGCAGGAGAGTTTACAAATCCCGAGTGCACTCACAAGGTTTGCTCATTTTTCTCACAGAAGGAACACGAAAATAAAAATACTGGCGTGGGCTGAACTTTGCTTAGGGAATGACCTCAGAAGTGAAGAAGGAAAGGGACAAAACAGAATCGCTTTTTAGCCCAGTTCCCACGGGCAGAGCAGAATAACATGTTCTCCAGCAGCTTGAAACCAAAATCCAGTACACAAGGCTCGTTCTTCGAAACGGAGCAGGAAGCGGCTGCCGAAGTTTGGTGTCGAGTTCTCAGAGGCCAGCTCCAGACTGCACAGGTTCAGTTCCCCCTTCCACCACTTACAGGCTTTATGTATGACCTTGCACAAGCTTCGGAATCTCTCCATGCCTGATTTTTCCCATCAATGAAATCAGGACAGTCGGTGATGATAATAGTACCTACCTGAACAGCCACTTGAGAAACAATTTGTCAGTTACTTAAAAGGTGAAGCACAGCCCTAGCTGGTGTGGCTCAGTGGATTGAGTACTGGCCTGTAAACTAAAAAGTCACAGGTTCGATTCCTATCCCAGTCAGAGCACATGCATGGGCTACAGGCCTGATCCCCAGTCGGGGGCGTGTGAGAGGCAACCAATGTTTATCTCTCTCTCTCTCTTTCTCCCTGCCTTCCCCTCTCTGTAAAACCAAATAAAATCTTTGGGAAAAAAAAGTGAAGCACAAACTTACCATTAGGCCCAGGTATCTACCCCCCAAAAAGGAAAACATACATCCACATCAGAATGTATATGCAAATATTCGTAGCAGCATTGTTTTTATAATGGCCAACAACTAGAAATAGTCCAAACACCCATCAATTGGAGAGGGCAGCAATTTTCAACGCTTTTCATGTCAAGGCACACCTAAACTAATTACCAAAATTCTGCAGCACACCGAAAAAATACATATTTTTTGTAGATCTGACAAAAAATGGGTATAATTTTGAATCATTCACACTGGACGGCTATTGTTGAGTTGGCTGTAATCATTTTTTTATTTCACAGCCTAAGGGAAAGGAGGTCAGTGCCCCCTGACTAACTAGTCAGATATTGTGCGCTGACTGGTGTGGCTCAGCTGATCGGGCGCCGTCCTGCAAAGTGCAAAGTCATCAGTTCAGTTCCCGGTCAGGGCACATGCCTGGGTTGCAGGTTGTCCCCTGGTTGGGTCACGTACAACAGGCAACCGATCAATGTTTCTCTCCCTCTGTTTCTCCCTCCCTTCCCCTCTCTCTAAAAAGTAAATAAATATTTTTTTAAACAGTTGGGTATTGCACGTTTTAAAAATTCTTGTGGTGCACTGGTTGAAAACCGCTGGATGGGTGGACCAGCAACACGTGGTGCATGCATGCAATGGAATCCTACTCAGCAATATAAAGTAAGAAATGACTGATGCACGCCACACCATGAGTGAGCCTCAAAAACACCATGCTAAGTGAAAGAAACCAGATGCTGTGTATATATATGTGTGTGATATGATATATATATGATATATATAATATGATATATATATATATATATATATATATATCATATTATGAAGCTTCCAGAAAAGGCAGATCCATGGAGACAGAAAGCAAGCTGGTGGTTTCCTGTGACTAAGGCGGGAATAGAATTGATTGCAAACTGGTGTCAGGGAACTTTCTGAGCTGGTGGAAATATTCAAACACAGGATTGTGGCGATGACTGCACGGCTCTACAAATTCGGTAAAAATTGCTGCATGGTACATGCAATAGGTACATTTTATGATACATAAATTAAGGCTGTTGAATAAAGCTGCTAAAAAAACAGTACTTTACCTTGCAGGGTTGTCATGAGGATTTAATGAGGGTGTTTTTTTTAAAGATTTTATTTATTTTTAGAGAGAGGGAGAGGGAGGGAGAAAGAGAGGGAGAGAAACATCAGCGTGTGGTTGACTCTCACACGCCCCCTACTGGGGACCTGGCCTGCAACCCAGGCATGTGCCCTAACTGGGAATCAAACCTGCAACCCTTTGGTTCACAGGTGGGTGCTCAATCCACTGAGCCACACCAGCCAGAGCTAAATGAATTAAAAACATTTAGAACACTGTCTGACAGGTACTCAGCTCTACGTGCTCTGTGTATTGACTAAATAATGAAGACATATGTTTGTGGCCATGTGATTGAACACACGATTAAATTACTAGCAGTTCTTGTATGTTTTTCTACGCCACAGGAAGCACTTCTGAGTACTTAAGCAATGGAGTTACTTCTCTTCTATAAAATGCACTTTAAAGTATCATACTAAACTTGGAGATCATTCAAGCGGAGATGTTAAGACGTGTCACGTGATCCAACCGATAACCACCACCTCTCTAACCTCTCATCTCCTGCACCGCCCTCTTCCAAATCCTTCAGCAGGAGTGAGCTTCTCTCATCCTCTCCAGACTCGAGACTTGGGAGGACAGCACTTTCACACGTCGCTGGCAGGGCGGGGCGTGGGGGGAGGGTGGTACAGGGGCAGTGCTGGGGCGGGGGACAGGAAATCCACCTGCTCTCCCTCGCCTTGTTCAAACACTTACCTTTTACTGACCCGTTAAGTCTTCACTTAGGGCCACTTTTGATAGAAGTTTCCCCTGATTCTTTCTCATTTCCCCAGCATCCCCCCTAACACACACACACACACACACACACACACACACACTTTACGTTGAATCTGCCAACCAATGTTTCACCGTTTGACCCCCGCATCAAAGGATAAACGGAGTTCTTGCATCCGTGAGCACTCAGAACAGCACAGGGGACAGGCCGGGCACTGCATAAACCCTGGTGCAGTGATTCCCCGCCAGGGGGCGGGCGGGTTCTCACCCCTCAGGAGACACCCAGCCTTCCCATCCACGCACCAAGTACTCCCCGGGGCGCGTTTCCAGTCAATGCCCACTCCCGCTCCCAGCCTCGGGAGAAACCGCCGATCTGCTTTCCGTCCTCTCTGGAAATTTAGCATGAATCACAGGGTACGGAGTCCTCGGCATCTGTTTCCTCTCACTTGGTATATTTTATTGTCACTGAGGGGTTGCAGGGCGCTACTGCTTTCCAGTGGGCAGAGGCCAGGGATGCCCCCACACATCCACCCACGCACAGGACGGCCCCTCGGAACCCAGAATGCCCCGGGCCGGCATGTCCACAGTGCTGAGGCTGAGAAACCCTGCCTAGGGGATGGAAGCATGAATTAATGAATAAATGAATCACTTCTGAAACTGAATTTAAGGATTGTCCTCACTGTCCTCTCAAATCCTAAAAGGAAAAAAAATCAAAATATGTCAATGCCCTGTGCCTGTCCACAACTTGACACTTGTTTCTCTAGTGCCATCATTTCAGGGTGGGAGAAACATCAGGGTTATTACATCAGGGGCACCGCGGCGCCTGCGCGGATGCCCCTTCAAACGTGACCCCCACCCCAGACAGCCCGCCGCTGAAAGACACCTTAACCCCGGTCAGCCCTCTTCCCAGAGCAGCCCGCATCCTGTGGCTGGCATCCGGGGGTGCTTCCCAACTTGGAACGACTCTGCAGGGCCATCCCAGCTCCAGAGCTCCCTGGCGGGGGGCTGGCTGAGGCCTTGGTTCAGACGGCACCTCAGCCCAGCGTCTGCTTCAGCCCATGCTCCTTCCTCCCCTCGCCTCTCCTTGTCCCTTCCTTCCCCAGGGGTCACTCACAAAACCAACCCCAATGAAGCACCTCCTCTCTGACACCCAGGAGTCGGCCTCCCAACTGGGACGCCAGGGAACAACGGCTCTGGCTTCTAACATTTATGTTGGGGGCATGAAGATTTTTATTACATAAAAAAATCTAATCTAATAGCGACAGAAATTTCGATTGGTGCAAAAATAGAACCTCTAGTGACGAAAAAGAGATCCCTGAGCCCTGGCTGGCGTAGCTCAGTGGATTGAGCGTGGGCTGGGAACCAAAGTGTCCCAGGTTCGATTCCCAGCCAGGGTACATTCCTGGGTTGCAGGCCATAAGCCCCAGCAACCACACATTGATGTTTCTCTCTCTGTCTCGCTCTCTCTCTCTCTCCCTCCCTCCCTTCCCTCTCTAAAAATAAATAAATAAAATCTTTAAAAAAAAAAGAGAGAGATCCCTGGTTGTCAGGGCACGGATGGAGGGCAGGGAGGGCTGGACAGATTGCCAGGGGACAGACAGCAGGAAGCTTTGGGGGGTGACGGATAAGCTCACAGCCTCCACGGTGTGACGGTTTCACAGGTGTCCGCCTATGTGAAAACTCATTAACGTGCACACTTTAATTATGTGCAGTTGATTGCACGTCATTATACGTCCATAAAACTACTTGATATCTTTTTAGAAAAGGAACAGAAAGAAATGATTAAAGCCTGAAAGGGAGTCTGCAAAATTAAGAAAAAGTGTATCTAAATCCCTAACACAGACATTTGCATTTTTTCTCTTCTTTTGGCCCACAGGTCCAATATATTTTGTACACACTTTACAAGGGTAGAGTGACAGAACATGTTAGCTGTTTCCAGCTGCGATGTTGTCACACCGGTACGTTGTGATGAACTGTGAGCTGTTCCAACTAAATGTATCGATCATATTTACCCTGGCTGGCCAAGGCTTGCCACTTTTAATATACCATAGCATATCCGAGATCACGTCCACGATAATGTCAACCCCTCTCCCACGTCTTGCTCTGGTTTCTGAAATGTGGGAGCTAGCATGCAGGATCTCCCATAAGCCTTGCTAAATCCATAGGAAAATGTCAGGCGTTTAGAACCAGTGAGGGAAATGCTCAGTTGTGTCTTGGCAAATATTATATCTTAAAACTGCATTGCATGTGTTCCTACACGGCCCCTCCTCAGGGACGTTTTCCTTAAAGCTAAGTGAAATAAATCGTGGAAATAAAGCACATAAATAAGTCTCCTTGCAATCCCCTCCCCGTTCTCAGAACAAGTTCCTAAACACAACTTCCTTCCTGTCTCAGTTTTTCTTCCTGCCTTCCTCCCTCGATCCTTCCTTCCTGCCTATCTTTCTTTCTGGACAGATAATATATACCCACATAGGTAAAAGAAAAAAGTGTTAAACTACACACAACAAAACTCTCTCTCATTACTCTTTTCAAAAGGGCCTTCCATCACAGAGACACCTTGCTACAAACTGCCACAGATCTTCTGCATTCCTCACCCTGCTAGATCATTGCATTCCTCTCTCCTGCTCTGTCCCCAGTCACTTAGCTTCCCTCCTCAAAAGCAACCAATTGTAATAAACTTTTTGTCTTGCCTTGCAGCATATCAACCAGCATACAGGTCACGTGTATACCCACACACTTAGAGAGTATTTCAATCCCTAAATAAAGATATCAAACATATGGACTGTTTTGCACCTTGTTGTTCACTTAATATTCAATATATCAGATATCATTCAATATTAATATATAATGAGCTTCCAGATGCTTTTTGGAGTTGAACAAACAGAGCAGGCCGTTCCCCATGGTCACTCCTATCATCCTCGCGGCGAGGCCTGGGACCCTCCCCCACTCGCTCACAGAATGCGTGTTCCTGGTCGAACATGTACCAGGCATCGCACTAAGCTCTGAGAAATATAAATGTAAGCATAAATATAAACATAAACACATATATACAGGGTCTGACACAAACAACACCCCTTTTTTATTACAGTCTTTTATTACAAAATAGGCGTGTAATTCTGTGACATAACAATGCAAACACACCCTATGTATGACATTTTAGGTGAAATGTTCGACTGTAAATTATTACACCCATATCACTACCCTACCAACCACACTCAAATAGGCGTTACTTCTGCCAGATCCTGTGTGTGTGCCTATACCTCTATCTCTTTATCTATATCTATCTGTATCTATCACTTCTTCCGCTGGCCCAGTCCAAAGAAGATCATGCAGCTACCAATCTGAGTCCTTTCGTTCCTCCCAAGGCTGCACGAGGTAGGGGTTACCAAGAAGCATTCCCATTTTTACATCGGACAGGAACCCGAGGTTCAGAGAGGTTGAGTGGCTTGCAAAGGGCGCACAGCTGAGAGGCGCTGCGC
Source organism: Phyllostomus discolor (assembly GCF_004126475.2). Lineage (NCBI taxonomy): Eukaryota > Metazoa > Chordata > Mammalia > Chiroptera > Phyllostomidae > Phyllostomus > Phyllostomus discolor. Next base: position 86,181,115 of record NC_040912.2, read on the forward strand.
GCATCTGAAACCACTCCCCTTTGCCCCAGACTCCACCCCAGGGAAGGGCGGCGACCTGGAGGTGCGGGGGTCACCCCGCCTGCGCGCTCCTCTAGGGACACCCCACCCACGCCTGCTCCCCGCCCGCCCCGACCCGCCGCGGGACTGCGGGAGGCGCTTCCCCTCTGGGAGGCTGCGCAGTGAAGGCGGGAGGCGGGCCTCGGGGCAGGCGGGGCCGGGGGCCAGGTCGCAGCGCTCCAGAGCAAAGGAAACGTGCGCCGCCTCGCTCCTGGCGCTCCTGTCGCTTCTCTGCGGGGCAGCATGGGGCCCCTGCCGCGGACCGTGGAGCTCTTCTACGATGTGCTGTCCCCCTATTCCTGGCTGGGATTCGAGGTGACGCCGAGGCCGGGACGACCAGGGCAGAGGGAAGGGCGAGCGCAAGACGCAGGGCCCCGCGGTCTCGTGCAGTTCCTGGCGCTGCCGAAAGGGGTTTAGGACAGACAGAGAGCCGAGGCTGAAGGTCACTTCGTGTTTGTAAAATGGAAACAATCGCTGGCTCCAGGCCGAACCCTTATATCCTAACACAGCGGTTTTCCACAGTGGTTTGGAAAAGGGGCGACTCCAAAGAATCAAAGAGGTGGCACCGCCACCTCTTAGCCCTCTCGCGTCCGTTGGTGGGGGTGGGGGGCCGCGGGGGAAGGAGTGTAGAACAGGATGGAAACTGTCCACAGGAGCTACGATTCTGGGATAGAGTTCTAGGAGTGAGCAAGTTTAGCCATTTCAAGCCAAGCAGTTTAGGGGGTCCGCCTAACCCTTTGCGTTTAGAGCCTCTGGCTAATCAGTTGTCATGCAACACCCTCCCCTGTCCCTCTGCCACGTTCGCGCCTTCCCTCTGCACACTGGCCGCGATCTCCGCCTCCGCTCCTGCAGATCCTGTGCCGATATAAGAACGTCTGGAACATCCAGCTGCAGCTGCGCCCGAGCCTCATTGCAGGGATCATGAAAGACAGTGGTATGAAGGCAGCAGCGCCTGGGGCAGGGGGGTGACGAAGTGCAGATTTCAAAGGCCCAGGGGAGCTGCCCTCCAGTGGGTCTTTATGTGGGTACCAGCAGCTGGTCATCTGCCCTCTACCCAAAACCCAAGAGGGGCGCCCAAGGCTGGGATCCTGCGGTGGCTTCTCACCAGCAAGCACAACTCTCCACTTGCAGGAAACAAGCCCCCAGCTCTGCTTCCCCGCAAGGCCCAATACTTGACAAACGACGTTAAGCTCCTGAGACAGCATATCCAGGTTCCTCTGCAGTTCCCCAAGGATTTCTTCTCTGTGATCCTTGAAAAAGGTGAACAGTGTGGGATACAGATATACAGATGGGACTGGAAATGCAAGGTGGCGGAGTTGAAGATTGTGGGGCCAAGAAGGAGGGGCGGGGCGGGGCGGCTAACTGCAATGAAACAAACCCTGGGGAAACTCAGCATCAGAGTCCAGCAAACAGAAGGTTGGGACAGGGTGGGCAGAAGGACACAGGAGGAGAAGGAGCAGGACAAATCAGGAGACACTTGGGTGGGAAGCTGAAGGCAACTGAGCTCTGGGGATGTTCCGAGCAGGAAAGGGTGGGCAGGCCCTCCATCCGGAAACAAGCTAGGGGAGCCCTACCCAGGAGTGCCTGTGCCCCACAGGAAGTTTGACAGCCATGCGCTTCCTCACCGCTGTCAACATGGAGCACCCGGAGATGCTGGAGAAAGCGTCCAGGGAACTGTGGATGCGCGTCTGGTCACGGGTGAGGGCATGGTCATGGGCGAGGGCAAGGCTCTGGGAGCCCACCTGGGAGACCCCGGGTGATGTGGTGGCCCTCCCCTGGGCCTGCTTCCAGACCGCTGCTCCTGCCCTCCCCTCTCGTTCCCTGACCTGCTGTCCATCCCGCCCCTCACCTGGCCACCCCCTTCCTGCTGAGTGTTCTCTTCTTCCCAGGACGAAGACATCACGGACCCTCAGAGCATCCTGGCAGTGAGTGTCCTGGCCCCGCGCCCAGCCCACCCCCTCCTCTCACAGGGAATCTGAGGACAGTGGGCATTTGGGGGCGGAGAGGACATAGTTTCGCTTCTAGATGGAAGAGGTCATTGTTACTTGGGGAGAAAGCATGTCTGTGTGTGAGGGGCCAGATTGTGGAAAGGCTGGAACTAAGAGGGCTCTCAAAAGTGTATCTCAGGGTTGAAAGAGGAAGGGCAGAATTCTCCATTCGAATTTATTTGATGGGCGTAGTCAGTGGGAGAGAGAGGGTAAACGTTAGCAACCCTTCCTCCACAGGGAGGGCTGAAGTATTCACAAACAGCCCAACAGAAATCTCATCAGGGATTTCCATGGGAATCAGCGCCCAGCCCTTGATTTAAAACACACACACACACACACACACACACACACACACACAGATATTCAGGGAATCCGAGAAGCGGGAAGGCAAGAGCCCCAGACTTAGCATCAGGGCCTCAGACTCTCGCTTTGGCTCTGCTACTGACAAGCTCTGTAAGGCTGACCAAGTCCGGTATCACCTGGACCTGACCTGGGCCTGTCTCCTCATGGGTTCTAGAAGGGGTCAGGAGCTGTCTCTAAGGCGCCCTCTGGCGTTAAATTTATGCAACTACAACTCTTTGCTGCCTGCTTTTCCCACCAAACTCAAGATTTTGGAGGAAGAAAATAGTCCCTCTTGGCGAGGATAGTCCTCCGCTTGTGGGAAGGCAAAGGCCTTGCCAGGAAAACTTGGGGACAGAGAGTAAGAAAGACCCAAGTTTTCTCCTGAGATCCCCTCTCCCACTCACTACTCCAGACACAGTGGCATTCCCTGTCGTGTCCCCTCAGGCCGCAGAGAAGGCTGGCATGTCCACACAGCAAGCCCGGGGACTTCTGGAGAAGACCTCAGCGCCACAGGTGAAGAACAAGCTCAAGGAGACCACCGAGGCGGCCTGCAAGTATGGGGTGAGCCACGCCTGAGGAGTGTCCCCAGCCCCAGAGTCTGAGGGTCTCTGCTGGGTGCCCACGCTCCTGTCCGAAAACTGCTCCCCACCGAGTCCTCCGTAGCTCTCCCGATGGCCTTCCTCTCCCGTTCCTGCCCCTGAGCCCAGGGAAAGGAAAAGGGGGAGAGAGACGGTGATCAAGGACAGAGCCTCTGAGAGTCAGAAGACTCCTTAGAGCCGTGGGGTCTCTTATCAGACACCTCCAGCTCGTTTGCTTCTGTGACCGCAGACAAGTGTTGCCTCATGGCCTTTGACCCCAGCCCAGTGAACTAAACGCCTTCCTCCCTGCTCTTGTGTTGCTTTCTCTAGGCCTTCGGGCTGCCTGTCACCGTGGCCCACGTGGATGGCCAGACCCACATGCTGTTTGGCTCTGACCGGATGGAGCTGCTGGCACACCTGCTGGGTAAGTGACAGGCTCACACTGAGCTGCCCTTGGCCCCAGTCCCACTGATATTACATCACTGATCAGAAGGACAGATTCAGAGCAAAGAATGTTCTTGACATTTCCAACAGTGGAGCCTTACATAGACACCGGTGCTTGAGGTCAGATGGGGAGGGGTCGCCTTCCCGGCCACAGGAGAGAAGGAGGCTTCTGCACCTGGCAGCCAAGCACAGCCCTTGTGAGGGAACCCCTGGGGCTCCGCCTCTGACGTGCGTGGTTTTCTCCATCCAGGGGAGAAGTGGATGGGCCCTGTGCCTCCAGGCGTTGGTGCTAAACTGTAAGGATGCCCAGAGGAAGCAAAACCATCTGCTCACCCCTGCTCCGCGGAGAGGTGCTGGGACGGAGGCCCCTCTGTGGCCCTGGCCGGGCCGCATCGTCTGCATGGCTCTCACGGCTGCTCTTACTTCTGTGCCTCACAAGTGCCTTTTGGGAGCCCCAAACTCTGCCTCCCCCAGAATAAACCGGATGCCACTGATGCAGCAGCTCAGGGTCTGGGTCTTCTGTGGTGTTCGTGTGTTCTTATCCCTGTGGTCACATGCTGTCCGCTCCAGGTGTGGCAGAGGAGAGCTCTGGCTGTGTTCCCAGCTCCCAGCCCACCTCGGGGAGTCCCTCTATTTCTTCTGCAGAAACTCCCCAGGGCCCTCTGTCGGGGACAGCAGACTAAGGCAGATGGATTTTGCAATTATGCAGTTTGGCACTTACTGTCTTCCAGCCAGCCACGGTGTCTGAGATGGGGCTGAAGCCTAGGCCCCGTGTGCGTGAAGGCTGGAGGGAACCACAGCGTGGCTGAGTTTGTGCCTAGATATTTAAATTGGGTCCAGCGACGCTGACCGGTAGAACCAGGGCAAGGCAGTGCAGGGAGACTGGCTGGCGTGGCCTTGGCCTGGGGAAGTTGTTCATCTCATCACAGGTCCCTCCTCTCGCCCAAGTACAGGTCCTGAGAAAACCCCAGGCCTCCCCCTGCCTACCACGAGCCCCCCTGCTCTCACACAAACCTGTGGCTTTGCTGCTCCCCCCATGATGTATCCAAAGCCCCTGCTCTCTCTGTGCCCTCGGTGCAATGATCAGAATGCCTTGTGTTTCAACAGTATTTGGACTTCTCTGAGGAGACCCTCCATTCAGAAGCTGAAGCCACACGTGGGTGCCTGGTGGGAAGCAGATACGGGCCCACAATAGCGTGGCTCCATTTTCCTCTCCCTCTGCCTCTTCCTCACCTTACATCCCATTCTCCACTTTTGTCCCTGATCATGTTCTGCCTTCCTCCTCTATCCCCGCTTTCCATTGTTCCAGCATGTTCCAGGACTCCAGGTCACCCGCATCAGGCTTATCTGTGAGGTGATGCCAGAAGTACATCTGCAAATAAGCACTCCTTCCTTCGAGCAGATTTCATGAGATGCTTGTCTCAGCATTATTTGTGACATCAAATGACTTAAAAGTAACAGTAGGAGGGTGCTTGAATAGATTATTATATATCTAGGTTGTAATGCTTTCTAGCCATCAAAAACTGTATGTCTGAGGAATTATAAAGAACATTGGAAATCTTTGGATATGATATTGATTGGGAAAAAAGATGAAACTATATATTCAATAGCGTGATCTCAGCCCTGGCTGGTATGGTACAGTGGATTGAGCACAGGCCTGGGAACTAAATGGTTGCAGGTTCAATTCCCAGTCAGGGCACATGCCTGGGTTGCAGGCCAGGTCCCCAGTGTGGGGGTGCTTGAGAGGCAGGCACACATTGCCATTTCTCTCCCTTTTTTTCTCCCTCACTTCTTCTCTCTCTAAAAATAAAACCTCTAAAAAAATTAGTATCATCTCAATTACGTCTGGATACATTAAAAGATATTCCAGAGGACATTAACATACTAACCCTAGAATGAATTATGTCAAAATGTTTCCATTTCATTTGTCTGCCTTTTTAAATAATCAGTTGTTGTGGTAAACAAATATACATTTAAAGGAGTAAAAAACCAGAATTTGCAGATTCACTTTTGGGTACAATTGTGCATTCTTCCCAGTGTTTTCTAAACCTCTCCATTGCTTAACTTAATCCTAAATCTTATCACAGGTTACTGTGGGATAATCTCTTATCACAGTTGCATTCTCCCCAGATCTGCCCAGTCAACCTTTGAAGACTAGCATCCTGTGGCCCTAACCCCAGAGCAGAATTTCATGATCTCCGAAGGAAGGAGACCATTTAGACTTATCCCTACAATCATGATCCAGATAATAATTTCTGAAAGATGTCGGCCAAATGGAATGCAACGTGAGTGTTTTGGTCGGAGTTTTCCCAAGACACAGGTTAAGGAGGATACTTATCGATATATGGAGAAATCAGAAGGAAGTATGGTTGAAGGGGCTGAGGACTCCCACGGTCTACCATCGGAGGTTCCAGTGGGGTCCAAGGCCCAAGAACCAGGAGCACCGATGTCCGAGGGCAGGAGGGATGGGTGTCTCAGTTCAAGCAGAGAGCACACTCACCCTTCGTGTGCCTGTATGCTCTGTCCCAACCCTCAGTGGACTGGGTGATGCCCACCCCCGTGGGTGAGGGCTATCTTTACTGTCCATCCATTTGAATGCTAACCTCTTCTGGAAACACCCTCCCAGCACACCCAGAGGCTGTGTTTTATCAGCTAGTGGGGCATCCCTGGGCCCAGTCAGGTTGACACATGAAATTAACCATCAAGATGAGAAAGGGAAAAGCCCCCCAAAGCAGCTGTATTTTTTTTAATAAAGGAATACTCTGTGCTTCTAGTCCAAAGAGAGTTTTGTACTTATGCTTACTTCCTTCCTCTCCTCACCTTCTGATCAAAAATTGTAATGTCATAAAATCTGCGATTATGTCAATACCCAGAATTCAACAGTGACCACTTTCTTGCATTGCAATTTAAATTCCAAGCTTACCAAAACACAACTTCTTAGGTAAAATTCCTAGATGTGACATTCTGTTGCAGAGCCAAAGGGCAAGTTGTGATTGACAACAACCAAAAGGTATGGAATGCATGTGGTTAACAAACCAAACCAAACAAAACAAAGCAAAGTGTCAAGTGAAAAGTGAAGTCTCCCCGCTTTCCCACTCCTATTCATATTCTTCAGTTGTGTGTGTGTGTGTGTGTGTGTGCGTGTGTGTATCCTCCCAGAAATGTCCATATTCTTTAACATGCAAATGTCACACGTAACACAGAGAGACGCTACACCCCCTCCATCTGTCTCCCCAGTGGTAACATCCTGCATGACTACAGTACAGTAACACAACCAGGAAACCCACTCGGAAGGGACCCATCGACCTTCCTCGGATTTTATACATGGCGTCACACGAACTATTTGTGTGCCTGCTTTTAGCTCCACATAATTGTATTCACCCGAACACCATGTGACCACAGCCACAGTCAGGATGCCGAACATTCCCAGCACAAGAGTTTCTCAGGCTACTCTTTTATAGCCACAGCCGCCTCCCTCCCTCCCCACTTCCCTCAGCCCTGGCAAGCGCCAAATTCTTTGTAGCATTTTGTCTTCCTAGGGTGCTGTGGAGATGCGATCCGATTGGCTTGCTCACACTCAGCATAATTCCCTCGAGGTCCGTCCAAGGTGTTGCCTGTGTTGTAGTTTCTTCCCACTGACTGCTGAGTGTTTTTCATGGGATGAATATACCAGTCTGTTTAACTTGCTGAAGTTAAAAACAACATTTGGGTGGTTTCTGGTTTGGGGCTATTAACCAGTAAAGCTGCTCTGAATATTCACGTACAGGTTTTTGTGCGCACATGAGCTTTCATTTCTCCCGGGTAAGTGCCCATGCGCACAGTTGTTGGGTCACATGGTAAGTGTGTGTCTCATTTTACAAGAAACTGCCACACTTTCCTAGAGTGGCTGTGCCATTTTTACCTCCCCACCAGCAGCGCGTGAGTGACCTAGTTTCTCTGCATCCTCACCAGCATTTGGTGTTACTATTATTTTTTATTTTTGCCTTGCTGATAGGTTTGCAGTGAAATCTCGTTGTGATTTGAATTTGTATTTCCCTAAGGACTAATGATGTTGAATATTTTTTTGTGTGGTTATTTGCCATCTGTGTGTCCTCTTTGGTGAAATACCTATTAGTGTCTTTTGCTGATTTTCTAATTGGATTGTTTCGATACATGTCCATATTGGTTTTAATAATAAGTTTTAAAATATATATACAAACTGTAAAAGCACATCTTTGGGACAACTGGAGGGAAATAGCATGGGCTTGGGTGTTAAGTGATATTAAAGAATTAATGTGAATTTCATTAAATGTGATAGGGGCAGGGTGGCTGTACACACAAAAAAAACATTCTCATTGGTTGGAACTATATTCTGAAATATTTAGGGTAGAGGTGGCAGAATGCCTTTTAGAAGATGGGAGACCCTTGGCTGGTGTGGCTCAGTGGATTGAGCACTGGCCTGCAAACCAAAGCATCGCTGGTTCGATTCCCAGTCAGGGTGCATGCCTAGGTTGTGGGCCAGGCCTCCAATAGGGGGCACTCGAGAGACAACCACACATTGCTGTTTCTCTTCCTCTCTTCCTCCCTCCCTTCCCCTCTATCTAAAATAAAAATAAAAAGTAAAAAAAAAAAAAGATGGGAGATATGGAAGGAATAGATGAAACAAGAGTGGCAAAATGTTAGTAATTGTTGCTGTGTGGTGCCTAGAGAGTTCACTATACTATCCTTCCCTTTTATGTGCCTTAGGATGTTTCCAGAATAAAAATGTTTTTAAAAGTTAATGTAATAAAGTGTAATTCTGCCATAGTACGTATTTTCACTACACCCCCAAGTGCTGTGCACACCAGGTCGGCTTCAAGGACCTGTAACCTGAGCCCGCACATAGGGCTTCTCAGCCCGTGTAGTGCCCTGCTATTGCTGTCTTGAAATCCTTCAGGATTGTGAGCAAGGGGCTCTGCATTTTCATTGCATGCTGAGCCCCACAAATTACATCGCTAGACCAGATGCTGTAAGCACACAACACGTGCTGAGTAAATGCTTATGAAATGAATAGAAGAGGAAAAGGTGAGAGAAGGGGAAAAGGAATGGAGATAGTGAAAAAGGAGATAGATAACCATTTAGGAGATAGATAGATAGCTAACCAGCAGAAAGGCTGACTGGGTCTTCCAGGACAGTATGCTGCTGGGGAGACAGGGAGGCTCAGAGAGCAGGAGGAGTCCAAGGAAATGAGTGTGGGGCTGTTATTCATCACTCTCCTTCTCTGGGGAGCCCCCGCTACAATTCCCGGGTACAAGCAAAGGGGGAAGCAGAAAGAGGTAGCCACTTAGACTGCAGGGTAGAAGGACTGGAGACCAGAGGACCAACTGGACCGCTGCTCCTTGTTTGTCCCATGCTCTTAATCCAGGCCTACACCGTCCCTTCAGTGTCCTGACAGAGGGGTCGGGGAAAGCTAAAACCCTTGGCCTGGGCCGACACTCTTCAGCCAGGCCAAGTTCAAGACTGTGGCTGGCTCTAGCAGATGCCAGATTGGAAAAGACTGGGAGAGGCAGGGGGTGGGGATAGAAGGAGGTAATTGAGGGGAGGATCAAGGGATCAAAAGATCATGAATCATTAAATCAGTAAGTATTCACTAATTACCAACAAATGGCACAACAAGTACTCATTGCCTCCTCCCCGCCCAGTAATGAGAGGGATGTGCAGGAGGGTACACACTCCCCACTCTTTACCCAGGATGCATTCCTGATCCCCACCCATCTCAGCACAAAGTCTCTCCTGCGAACCCCAGCAGCCCTTTGTCCCTTTGCTACCAGCACTCGTCCCTGTGTACCTTACCTTACAGTTAGTTCTACACGTGTCTTTCCTCTTCTGGACAGTAAGCTCCTCGAGAGTGAGATCCCTACGGGATCTGCTGTATACACCTCCGAGTATCCACACACAGCAAGTGCACAATAAAAAAGTATCGGTCTGCAGGTAAGTTCAGGCTGAACAATGTTTAGCCACCGCGGCCTCTGCACAGGACAGTCGGCACACTCCCCTGGCCGAGCTTTTGCGTTCAGGAGTTCAGACCGCGCACCCTGAGAAAAGGCATGGCGTCTCTCCGTCGTGCAGACTGGATTTGTCACAAATGTGCCAAGTCAAGAATTCCAGACCAAGCGTTTCAACCTCCGTCATGCAAAATACAGTGGGGATCCACAGCACCCCCAGAAACTGCCTATCGTTATCAAAACAAAAAGTACAAAGAGACGTCCATGTGGGGGAAAGACATCACGGAGATGGCTTGGATCAGAAAAAGCGAATAGTCCCCGGGTTCACAAGATCATCCTTTCAGCGACTGCAAAATGGAAAGTGGCTAAACATTTGATAAGGATCAGGCCCCGGAGGCCGCCACAAGGACTTCCCGCAGGGGAGGACACGCTCGGCCTGCCTCAGGAGCACTGGGGACTTAGCGGTCAGTGCCGTGGCATCTGAGCCCCGTGCACCAAGAAGCAACTAAGTCCTGGTGCCGAAGCAGTTTCAGGTAAAAAGGTGCAAATCGTTTTTATTTGAAGATGGTGAGAAAGTGTTTTCATTTCTCGTCCGTGCTCCAACCAACAGAGCCACACCGGCCAGGGCAACAGCACCTTTTCAGAAGAAGTCACCTGCACATCGGGCTTCCAGAGCCATTCAGGGGAAAATGCTACCTTTTGCAATCAGTCCCGATGAGCTCACAAAAGATAAGCATCCTGATACAGAGCCTGCAATCTTAATTTCCTAATCTTGCCTTGTGGGTGGAGAACCTTATTTCATTTTCTGACATTCCCTTTTGCGGCCTTTGCTGTCTAAAGGTCAGCCTTTTCTTAAGACTCCAAACGATGGGGAAATCGCATCTACCCACTTCTCCAGGGAAGGCCAGAATAATGATCTGAGAACGTCACAGGCATCCTGTTGAATTATCATTGGAAGGCAGCCAAAAGCGTGTTCGGAGTGAGTTTGAAAAGTGGCTAAGAGCCAGGGTTCTGGACTGGGGCTGCGGGTTCAAATCTTGACCCAACCCTCAGTCTTCCTCAAGTTTCTGACCTCACCCATAAAATGGACGTAATAACAGTAACTCTTATTACGCTATGCATATATGGTTACTTAATTTGCATGGAGTATAACTTTTAACACAGTGAGCACTACACACAAAATACTGCACACGTCAGCTACAAGTATAAAGCGGACCCATGTTCAGAAACACGAAAGTACAGAAACAAAGTCTTAGAGACGCACACCCCGGTAGACCTCTGGTCCCCCTCACTGGACGAAGTCTGTTGATTTTCTCCGCTTCTCCCCTTCCCCCCCCCCCCCCCCCCCCCCCCGTCAGCGTACGTCCCTTCACCACCCTCCCCACACAGGAAGTAGGCAAGTAGAAATCGGACTGGCAACTGAATTAGGTGGGGCATTCCTATTTTGCTAAGGATACTAAATTGATAGAGAAAAGAGAGAAGTAAGAACTTTGGGAAGCAATTTGGCCATGAGGATTCAGGGCAACAAAAACTTTCACACTGCTTGTCTCAGAAATGACATTTCTTAGAATTCAGCAGGAGGAAATAATCAAAAAAAAGAAGGAAAAACTACATGTTACAAGATGGATGAAAAAGGGGTTCAATGGAAATCAGCCTCACAGGTGATCTGATCATAAATTCCTAAATGGGCAGAGCAGGGCATGGCGGGTAGTTGTGTGCCAGGCCTACAGCTTCTTTAAAGAAGGTTTTGAAGCCAGCTCTAGGTGCATCTAGGTTCAACACACTTTTGAAATACGTGAAGTAATGCCCCAGGAGACATAACCATTCTCAAAAGAGCACAGAAACTTAAGTATCCTGTAACCTGATCCCTGCCTGCCTTGCTTTCTCCCACCTCCACGGAATCTTCCTTATGTCCCCTCCTTAACTTCAAATGCGCAAAGGAAACCGTAACACTCTCATTCTCCTGAGAATTTTAGATCTTGCTTCTCGGCCATTGTCCATTTTGGTTCAGATGAACTCTTACAAAAACTTTCTACAGGTTTAGACGTTCTTACATCTACACTTGTCATACACACCAACGACGGCCGGCCGATTTCCTTCGATTCGTGTAGTAACTGTAGGTTGAAATTCTTCTGATCCCAGCTGCACGTCTCCCGTGTGAGCTGAATAGTGAGGAAACGGGTGGAAATGAAATAACCAGCTGTCCTCCCACTCTCCATTCCCACTTCCTATAGAGACACACCTTGTTTACACAACCACAAGGCTTCCCGTGTGTCTCCCCCCTGGCCTCTCTCAGACACTCTAGGGCAGAGATGCATCCTCATCATCGGCATCCCATCTCTATACACGCAGGCATACTGCTCTAGAAACACTTCTCTTACTCCTCCTCCTCTTTCTCCTTCTCTCTCTCTCTCTCTCTCTCACACACACACACACACTCACACTTCATCTGCTGCAACAGCTCAGGCTATGCCCCCCAACTGTCCTTGGGATCAGAGTTGTGCCCCGTTACCTGCTAACCCCGTCCACTTGTCCAGGGGTAACTCTCTGAAGGCAGAGCATCTAGCCTTGTCTGTCCTCCTCTGAGTCTCAAGGACAAAGTGTGCCTCCAGGCACTCTGCTCCTGCCCGCACCCACCTCGCCGATTTACTGCCTGACTCACAACCGAAAAGAGTGGGTCCGGGACCTCCAGTGTGTATGGTGAGACCAGGCGGCACAGCAGCCTTCTAATAAAGTCACTCAACTATGTTCAGTGAACACCTGCCTTGTGTGTCAGGACAGGAGTTGCTTGCAGGGATTCAGAGATGATGGGAATGAATCACTCTCCAGGAGAAACTCACCGTGGAGGTCAGGTGTGTAAACAGAAAATTGCCATATAAACAGGTAAAGGCCGGGACAGGGGTAGGAAGGAATGCTGTGGTTACAAAGTGGACACAGCCTCCATGGCAGGCATCCCCTCGGAGGTGGCTTTTGAAGAATCAACCATTAACCACGCCACAAACTCCTCCTACGGGTCTGCAGAAAACAAGGAGTTCACAGACAAGCTCCCACAGCAGCGGAAGCAGAACACACCATTCCAGGACCGCAACGGTGCTGAGTCCGCAAAGCACTGTGTGATCACAGAGGCTGAACAGACCACGATCTCTAACCCCAGGCACAATACATATTCTCTAAATGTGAGGCAAACTGCTCTTAGTATAACTCACACCAAGAAGAAAGGGCAAGGACAGGTGAATTTAGCTCTGGTCCCAAGCACAAAGATCCCTGGGGTAGGGAGGAGGAGCACACTCATCAAGGCGCTGTAGTGGGGAGGGATGGAGTGAGAAACAAATTAAAGTGGGGCTGTGGGAGGTCAGCCCTACGGAGAAAAAGGGGGAGTGAAGCCTGGGCAGGAACTGAGGGATTGAGGCCAAAGCGAGGGTGGGGCCAGTGGGCTCCACCTCCTCCGCGCCTCCCACTTCCCCACAACCTACTTTCTTTGGAGTCTGGTCCTGACAGGTGAGGTAGCAAGCCTAAGGTTGGTGAGAGGTGGTGGGAGGGTCCTGGGATTGGTGCAGGGGTGTCAGGAGGGGGTCTGGCCCCTTCGTAGAGTCTGTGAGCCCCTGCTGCGCAGAGGTCAGGGAGCGCCTGACCGGCTGGTTTTGGTATCCCGCCGCCTCTGCGTTGCTGCTGTGTTGCAAAGGAAAAAAGCTTCTCCCCACCAGCCTCCCAGCCCCTGTGGTAATAACTCCAGGCGAGAAACTGGAAATCCGAGTCAGAGTCTCAGAGGGTGGAGGACCCTTGCAGATGCGGGGTGTGGAGTGCCAGGAGTTATCTGGCTTCTGTCCGTGGCCCCGGGCCTTTGTCTGTAAGATTCTCTCTCAGTAGCTGGGGCCCTGCGGCTGTGTTGATTCTACGCGCGTTCCCCCTCCCCCCTCCAACCGGAGTGTAGGCTGACTGGAGGACATGGGAAGACGGGGTCAGACATGGGGTAAGTGGTGCTCCCTCCCCCTACTCGCCCCAACAGGGTCTCACTGAGGGTCCCTCACTGGGAAGCTGGGGGGCTGGGGAGAGGTCCAGTGCAAGCAATAATAGAGAAAGGGCAGGGCCTGCCCCATCACCTGGATTCCAGAGATGCCACTGAACCCCAAGGCCCACCCAGGACTGGATCCTGGATGGGGAACGGCAGAGATGGAAGGGAGAACCCAGGGAAGAAGGAAGAAGGAATGCAGGCAGAGCCACGACACAGGAAACTGGTGTGATGGCTGGGAGTCCGCACTCTTGGGCAGGCTTCCTGGCTTATTCCACACACGGATGCCTTTGGGACGACAGCGTGATGCTATAGAGGATGACAGAACTGGAGGGTTCACTGCCGATCACTTATTTTGGCCATTTATTTGATCTGAGATGGAAGAACCTGAAACCCCCCAGAAGGTGTCTAGTAGGGTTACTTTGGTATCTGACCCAGCCATGATGCCGATGGCTAGTTCAGACACAACAGCTGTGTGTCTCTTTGCAGGAGCCTGGGGAGGGGCCATGGTGCCAAGCCAGTCGTGGGGGAGACTGGAGAAGCCACTTGTCTACCTGTGCTGCGTCTCCTTCCTCCTGGGGCTGGCTTTGCTGGGCATATGGCCAGGCATTGTCCCTGCTGCTTCTTTCTTTCTGACCTTGGGTGGCTTCTTCCTGTTTGCCTGCCTCCTGGCCTGTTTTCTGGAGTGGGCATTCGGATCTGTGCGGCCGGAGAGCCCGGGGGCCTCAGGCAGTGCTCGGTGAGTCAAGGGCGGGGGCAAGTTGAAGGAATACACTGCCCACTCTCCCTGTGTCTCTAGCCTCTCAGGCTTACAGGCTCTGCTTTCCACCTCTGTCGCTGGTATCAGGAACAGGAGGTGTCTTTTGTCAGTAGAAAATAGAAAAGGGGAAAAGGGCTCCATTCAGGCAGCCACCAGTGACCTCATTTCTCCTCCCCCAGGGACAATGAAGCCTTCGAGGTGCCAGCCTATGGAGAGGCTGTGGTGTTGCAGTCACAGGGCTGCCCCCAAGAGTTGGATCAGCCGCCTCCCTACAGCAGTGTCGTCATTCCCCCAGGACTTGTGGAGGGACAGCCTTGCCATGCACAGGGGCCCAGGAGAGCCCAGGTGGAAAGGCGAGTGGGCTCAGAGGGGTCTATGACCCCAGGAAGCCCTGGAAGAGCTCCGATCAGCCTTCGCCTTCGGGGACCACGAGCCATGTCCACGGCTCCTGATCTGCAGAGCGTGGCCACACTCCCGCAACTGGAGCCTCTCACTCCGCCCCCTGACTATGATGTCAGTTTTGGTCACCCTGATGATGACGATGTTTTCTATGAAGACGACTGGACACCCCCCTAACGGACTTTCCCAGGATATGTCATCTGTCTGTGCCAGACCTACTGGGTCATTTGAGCACATTTCCCAGTGCCTTCAGAAACTTCCTGAGCGGGGACTTTAACCCAGCGGGGAGTCAGGCTAAGGTAAGCCCTTCCCGGCTGAAATGTAGGTGGTGCGATTTGAATTTCCAGGCAACATTCAGAAACTACCCATATCCCCTATCTCCTGAGTGAGACTGAGGGCAAGAGGAGGGGTGACCCAGAGAATCTGGGGAAGGATGAAAGGGATCAGCATCTGAGTGACAATTATGTTGCTTCTGTTTCCGGTGCTCTGCTTCTAATAGATCCCTTGTGCTTCCCAGCCTTGTGAGGTAGTATTATCCTCATTTGAAAAATGAGGATTCCAAGGATCCGAGAAATGGATTTGCACAGGGGCACAGTGCTAGGAAATGGCATAAAAATAACTTAAACTCTGCTGTTCGGATCCCAAAGCCTATCACGTTCCTTCTCAAAACACGGTAGCCAGGCCATCCGCACACCTCTCATTCTGCCTTGGACAACTGGGTGAGGGCTGGGAGACTTCGTGTAGACGGAATGGGGGACCGTGTGTCTGTAGACCGGGTGGACCGAGTGTGACCAAGAGCGTGCCCAGCCCCCAGGAGGAGCAAAGCTCTGATGGCCCCTGCTCCACGTGTAAAGCAGTTCTGTCCCAGGGGCTAGAGAGTAGTGCCCAGCGAAGGGTCCCCATCCTGTGGGGAAGCAGTGGAGTAAAACTGCCCTACGGTTGGGGTCTTCCCGTTTTGAGAATGGTGGTAGGTGGGTCAGCAGGGATAGAGCGTGAGCTTCTTGGCTGGGGTGGCGGAGCACCCAAGGATCCTTAGTCATCCGAGGTGACAACTGGAATCCCTTGCCCTGACTCTAATCGCTTCGGCCTCACCCCTTCACGTGGACCTCTAGGGTTTAATCCCAGCCCCCGGCCTGCTTCCTCAGATCCCAACAAAAGACCCGATGGTCTGGAACCACGTTCTGCGGCTGTGCTGTAGGTTTCAGCCATCGGGAGGGGCTCAATCACCGCTGCCCCACCCTTCTCTGGGGTGCGCTCCCCACTCAAGGCTTCAGTCATAGCGCGGGTATCCGTCGGGCGACTCCTAGTGCTCTCCGCCTCCTTACCCTGGCCCCAATATTTCAATAAAGTAACAAGTCGGCCATTCGCGTCTCTGTCAAGTTTCTGCAACAGGCCAGGAAGGCGGAATGGGAGATCGGGGGCGGGAGCCAAGATTTCCGCGGGAACCCAGGACCAATCGCGAGCCCACGTAGGGGGGCGCGGCTCCTCGCTCTGTCCCCGCCCCTTCCCTTTCCACCCAGCCCGCTCTCCATTGGACGGCACTTCCACGACAAGGCTCTGCGCCTGCGCACGCACCGCGACGTACGGGGCTGGGGGCCTAGCGTAGGGGGTGGTGCCAAGAGAAGTAGGGCGCAGGCGCGTTGCCGGCCGCCAGTCGGGGGAGGGATGCTGAGGCCGCGGAGGCTTTTGGTTTGTTGGGGTTGTGGGCGGTGCGCTCCCAGCCCGGGAAAAGCGAGCAATGGCGACCCCGATCGCGGGCTCCCGGCCAGCCCTGCCCCTAAGGGGGCTAATGTCCGCTGACAGGGGATGCAGGTGAGTCAGGGACGATTCCAGGGGTCCTCATTAGGTCTCAGGGAGGGGGATCGCGGGTCCCAAGCGTGTGGCCCTGGTGCCTTCCCCACCTTGGACCCCTAAAAGCAGCCTGTCCGCACTGCCTGCCAATGGTGGGAAGCCGGGCTGTTCCCCCAGGGGCGCCCGTCTCGGCCTCGCCCATCCACGCTCCAGCCTCGATTCGTCCATCCTAGGAAGGCTTTGAACAAGGGGAGCTCTTTCCAGTCTTGCCAAATCTCGGCTTCTGTTAAAGATTCTCCATCTTTAAATCTTTAAAAGGTTCTTTCTTTCCTCTGCTTCCCTTCTGAAGAACTATACTGTCCCCTTAACCGATGAGACCTGCAGATCCCGGCATCCTGCCTAATGTGCATTGAAGTTGGATTGAATATATCATGAGCCCGTATTGCTTTGGGTATAATGACCAGATTTTCAAAGCAATCAGCACAGACTTTGGGGTGTGATACCTTGAAAGGACAAGGAGGTTGCGGGGGCTCCCAGTGCGTCGCCTCCTCTGCCCCGATTATATCCTTTAATGGCAGACATCACCCAGAACATTTTAAATGCCTTCCGGTCCAGACCCGGAAGATTTAGGACTTCAGAACTGGAACCTGCAGGGGCACAGAGAGTCAAGACTGAAGGACTCCTTTTGTGCCCTTTTCAGCACCCCTTCCTCCCCTGGCAGATGTGTTCCGAAGTTCTAGGTGGTGGTGGTGGTGGTGGTGGTGGTGGTGGTTCCTTTTGGAAAGTCCACCTTGGAGATTCTCCAGAGAGGAGCAGGTGTGGGGAGAACAGATGATGCTTCGGATTAAACCCGTGGAGTTTTTGGTTGAAAATTCAAGTCTGGAACTTGAAAGAGTTAAGAACCAGGAGTGTATTAGTGAATTGTGAGTATGGATGAGACAGACTGGGGACAGGTTCTTAATAGCTGTCAGCATTTAAGGACAGGTCAGAGGTCCTCTGGAGGAAACAGGAACCTCGTGGTCAGAGAGGGGATGTGGAGACAGTGGTGTAATGGGCCCCAAGGGAGGGGAACGTTCTATTTTGTTTGTTTGAGGTCTTTATTCATCAAAGGTTAACTGCAACAGGCACATACTAAAATGGGTATGGCAGGGCCTTTTACAAATGGCTTTAACACTCAAACTTCCTCCCAAGAAAAGGGCTGTTGAAACAAACTGTATAAACCGCAAACAGTCTTTTACAGTCACAAGGGAAATACAATTGAACTAAAAGAAAGCACTGGTTTCTCCTAAAACTAGATTACAGCTGTGCTTACTGTACATAAAACAATGTAAAACAGATTACAGAAGTGGAATGTTGCAAATTTAAAATTAATCCTTGGATTTTTATCCGGGAAAATGTCTGTTCACATCCAAAGGCCCAGCGTAGGGTAAGCTTTCACCAAGGAGTGGGACACGAAAATTGTACTTTTTTCAAATCGAAACAAGTTTGGTCACTTAGCTTTGGGCGTAGTTGAAGGCAACTGGGGCAGCCTGCTAGAGGCTGCCTACAGGGAGGGGAAAGTTTTAAGGAGAAAATGATGCTGGTACGCTGAGGGAAACCTGGGTAAACCTGCTCCACGATTGGTATGCATGCATCCTAAGGAAACGGATGGATGGCCGCTGCATGTGATGTTATCTTGTTGTGGTCGGCCTAATTAGACTTATTTTTATCAGCGTTCACATAGACCATTGTTACTGCTTTGGTGTCTTTTAAATCGATTCTTAAATGGAGTTTTTGATCCAGGGGTGTCCAGCCTTTAGGTGTCTTGGGCCACACATTAAATACACCGTGTAGCATCCAGCACACGCGAGAACCAATATCGGAGACTTTCAGGGGTTCAAAGATGTTATTTTATTGGCCAAGTTTAACCTGCGCAGGGGCAAACTCTCAAAGTGTCCAGCGACACAGTGCCCACAAGGAGCTGCAAACGAGAGCCACCGCGAGCACGGACAACTACTTTCTTATATAGGGGCGGGCGGGCAAGCAAGCATTATACAGAAGCAGATGTGGCAGTTAGCAATTCGCTTACAGAGACCGCGAGAGGGAATTTCAAACCAAGCATTTTTGCATAAGGTGGGAAGGCAGGCTGTTTGTTCATTAACCTAGTAATCTCCTGGCTCTAGCTAGCTAGTTTTCTATTTTCTCATTAAAAACTACAAAGCATTGCTTATCTAGCCTACTCAGGGGAGAGCGTCTGCTAGACACGGGATGTTTGCTTACCTGCCCTGTGTCTCCCTTATCATTTCCTTTTAGCTACAATGTGGTTCTTGTCTATTAGAGGAAATTTAGTTCTTAATTTCCTTATTCCCAACACACCGCAACATATACCGTATTTTTTGGACCATAAGACACACCTAGGTTTTAGAGGAGGAAAATGGGGGGGGGGTGGATTTTTGAAGCAAAAATTGTGGTAAAATATGTAATGACATAAGCAACATAGTATTTCACCAATGTAAATGTAAACAGCTCAACAGCAGCATTAACAACCATTATTCCTCCCAAATTGGCGTGGGAGGTGGGTAGTTTGTCTTATAGTGCAAAAAATACGGCAATCACACAAAAAAATCTCGTAATGTTTTTGTAATGTTTTAAGTAAATTTACGATTTTGTGCTGGGCCCCACTGATAGCCACCCTGAGCCGCATGAAGCCCAAGGGCTGTAGGTTGGACACCCCTGCTCGACTATGTTGTTGGAGCAGGTTTTTACTAAAGGTTTTGGGGTAACAGGAGTATTTCAAGAAATAAGAAGTTCAAATGGAATTTCAAATGTCGCTGTTCCCAACCCAAACTTGAACCTGAGTTGGCTAAACATTAACCTGCTTAGGCTAAACATCCCCAACCCTGGGAATGTGTTCCTGGCCACTGCCCCTGCTTTGGGGGTCCCACATGCCGTCTTCCTGGGTCTCTCTCAGCTCCTCCAAGACCATGCTTTTCTCTCCTCTCACTATAAACCCCTAGCCTATCGTTAAGCCAAGTACATCCGATAAATGTTGGGGTATTCACTGATTCTGTGATGCACACTTGAACATCTTTGAAATGAGGATGGATCTTTAAATAGGGTTTTAAGTTGTAAACCGAAGCGATTACCATATTCCTTCCTCACTGCCATCAGGCCCATACTGTTGTCATATGTTTGGAAACTGACTAAACGGGCTGACGAGCTCCGGGTTTATATAAACTAGGCACATAGATGATATACATTGAAATGAGATCCTTTTAGTTCATAAACAGAAACTGATACTCTTTCCAAACCAAGAGCAGAACTAAGGAAACCGTGAAACGAAGACATCCCTAGTAAACGCAGTTACCAGCATAATTTCGCCTTTATGTGCACTAACTCTTAAGTGATTTCAGGTTATGGTGGCCGTGTCCGTTGTTGGTATTTGTCCACTGTGACTTTCTCTCATGCTTCCTCCTTACCCAGCTCTCAGAGGATTCTGATCCTTTAACTTACATCACTTTTCAGCAGCCTGAATAAATAATGTGAAGTGTTTTATGGAATCATCTCTTGATTGCAGTTGGTCTGTCATTTCTTCCTCAGGAATACGCGTGTGTGTGCTTGTGGGTGTTTCTCTGAAGGTAGCCATGCCCCCGACCTAGACAGACTGTTTGTGTCAGGGGGTGCTCTTGGTTGAACACACTCCATAAAGAATCCTGTACATCATTTCCTCATGCTCAATGCGTCCCTGGTTAATACTTTGACCTCAACCAGTCTCGATAAAATATGCCTAACCTTGGTTATTGTAAGTCCTGTCCCTTTTGTTCTTCCTCCCTCTGCCTCTTCCACGCCCCTCTTCTGTGCCAAATCTTCTGTACTCGACAGCCTTTCTCTCCGCCTCTTTCCGGTAGGGTGCTGGGCGTGTGCGGCATGCATCCGGACCATCAGGAAGCTCTGAAAAAGAACCGAGTGGCGCTGGCCAAGCAGCTGCTGCTGAGTGAGCTGTTGGAACATCTCCTGGAGAAAGACATCATCACCTTGGAAATGAGGGAGCACATTCAGGTATGGAGGCGAAAGGGAAGAGTGGAGCGAACTGATTGTAGAACTAGGAACAGAGCTTGATACTGTGTGCAAAGCAGGCAGCGCCCTAGGAAGGGGATGGCAAGGCCCCTCTTCCCTAGAGCATTTAGCAGAAAAGATATGCAATTCAGGAATAATGGGAAGGACTTCGCCTGTATTGTTTGTTTGTTTGTTTTTATGAAAGGAATTCTTGAGATGGGTGATGACATTCTTGGGAAGCCCGTCTGGAGAAATAGAATTGGAGCCAGACAAGTGAATGGGCTCTTATGCTTTATCCTTGTGTTGTAGGCCAGAGTGGGCAGTTTCAGCCAGAACGTGGAGCTCCTCAACTTGCTGCCCAAGAGGGGTCCCCAGGCGTTTGACGCCTTCTGTGCGGCCCTGAGGGAGACCAAGCAGGCTCACCTGGAGCATCTGTTGCTCTCCACCCTCTCTGGTCTTCAGCACGTGCTCCCACCGGTACGGGGCCCCAGACGTGTGGTGTGTTAAGAAGGGTTAGTTCGGAGGGAAAGGAATTTTTGAAACGGGAGACAAGATCTGGGTTTTGTTTGGACCGGTCCATCTCCCTAAGACCTGCCGTGGGGGTCCTGATGTCTTACAGCTGAGCCGTGACTACGACTTGGGTCCGTCTCTGCCGGTGCCTGAGTCCTGTCCCCCCCACAAGCAGCTCCGCCTGTCTGCAGGTGAGAATTGATGGGATAAAACAGGTCCTGCAGATTGACTGCCCTTAACTGGCGTCTGGCTGCCCTAGTGTGATACCTGCTTTCATTCATCTTGGGAACAGTTTCCTCACTGAACGTGTTCGGGACCGGCAGAGCAGTTTAGATGGGTTATGGGTTAGGCGTACTTCCCTTCCATCACAGATGGTGTTTTCTTGGTAGTTAGCCCTAGGAGCAACTGGTAGAGGCAGGATATTCCTGCATATGCTTGGCCTGTCTCCTCTATAAAGCTGAGCTCTTATAAAATGAGAATAGACTACATTGTGGGCCACGAGCCTGTCGATTGAGTTGCTTTGTGATTAGGACAAGGCCTTTAGCACATCTCATTCAGCCATTCAGTGAGTTGAGCACCTGCTGTGTGCAGGCTAAGTCAACAGGTCTCTGCCTCGAGGGATCTTACAGATTCAGGGAATGAGCAAGACCAGTAAAGATTAAAACCCCAGTTCAGAGGGTGCCTGAAGTTTCAAAGTACTAGGGTTGATGTGTAGATCGTGCGCTAGTTTTTGACTCCTGTGCCACAGATGCTGTGGAACTCTCCCTGGACAACGGAGATGGCCCGCCGTGCCTTCAGGTGAAGCCTTGCACTCCCGAGTTTTATCAAGCCCACTCCCAGCTGGTGAGTCTGGTGGAATGGCAGCAGGAAAAGGGTTGCGACATGAGTCGCCCTTCTTGGGCATCTGGACGTGGTCTGCGTGTACAGTTAGTTCCTCCCTGCTTTATTAGTCAGAAAGTCTTTGTGGATGGAATGTCTCCTGTGGGCATGTTTCTATCTTGACCTGGTGGAGTTCGGAAGAATGTGATGTCTTTGTTCTCTTGAAATGTCTCACGGGGGGCAGGCAGGGTGGGGTTTGCATCCCCAAGCTCCCGGTCTCATCGGCCTCCCCTCCCCAGGCCTATAGGTTGAAGTCCCAGCCTCGTGGGCTGGCCCTGGTCCTGAGCAACGTGCACTTCAGCGGAGAGAAAGACCTGGAATTCCGCTCTGGCGGGGATGTGGACCACAACACTCTAGTTGCCCTCTTCAAGCTCCTGGGCTACCAGGTCCACGTTCTGCTGGACCAGACTGCGCAGGTACCCACGCAAACTGCCCCTCCTCTGCCCGCCGGGCTGGGTGGTGCTGGTTACTTCCTCCCCCCACCCTTCTGCTCGCTCTTTTCTGCCTCCCACCTTGCGGTCGCGTGAAAGGAAAAACTGGTGTTAGCCAGCCACCTCCTTGTTGACTTCTCGGGGAGCTGTGCTCTCCCAAGTGGAAGTCCTCACTTGGGTCCTCCTTGTCCGTGTCCAGCAGATTAATCCCCAATCGCTCAGGAAGTGGGGGGACACTGAGAGTCACCCAGCGGCCCCGAAAGGCCCTTCTGAGCCAGGGCTGCACAGTCTGGTTACTGTCGTAAAGATGACTTCGGCAGCTGAAATTCTTAGAAGTGAAAGCTGGCTGGAATTGCCCTTGTAAAAACCATTTTGTGGCAATTTAATGCACATTGGCCTGTGGAAAAATTCCTTTTTATCAGTTGTGTGGCCACGAGGCAGATCTTAGGGCAGTTACTTCTGGACTAGATTCCTGCCCCTCATAAGCATTTTCTTTACGGGTTATTCTTCATTACCCTCAATTATGCAGCTGCACGTTGGACTTTGTTACCTCTGGCTGTTTCTGTTTTGAAATTGATAATGGCCTCTTCGGTGAATTAATACCAAATCTTCACTTTGATTCCAGAATAATAGTCCTTTCCTAAACTTGCCTTTGGGAACGTCAGGGGTAAAGTTAATGTTTCCAGGAGCTTTGATTGGTTGAGGTGAGGGACCTTTGTTTTGCCTTCGACATTGTCTGTGGTCTCCGGGTCTGGGTTTCAGCTGTCTTGCTTCCGTGAGGAAAGTTAGGTGCTTGCTCTACTTTCATCAGGAGGCGCTCAGGGGCGCTCCTTCCCCACAGCAGCAGCAGCCCACGCAGCGAAGCCGCCCCGGCCCCAGAGCCACGGCTGGAACGGCTGCCTCGGTCGGGTCTGCTGGGCCTGGAGGGAGAGAGGCTGGGGCATCGGCCATGGTGCCTGCACAGGGGGTCCCGTTAGGAAGTCACTGAACAAATCAGATTTGTTCCCTGCTCCCTCGCAGGTTTTGCTCCAGTCATTCCTTTCACTAGAAATTGACATCTTGGGTTTCCAAATTGTGTCTTGTCATTAGGAACCTTGCATGCATGACAGTGAAAGATGCCATCCTGAGTCACCAAGTCAGCCGTACGCTGCTGTTTTCAGAGACAGTCACTAGAATTGGGGGACCCATGAGCCCACTTCACAAGTCCTACTCCTACAGGTGCTACCCCTGACGCAGACTCTAGGACCCCAGGGACTCTCCATCTCCATCCGTGACTGCAACTGCAGGAGCATCCGATTTCGAGTGCCTGAGAAGGGGGTAGACTGTGTCAGGAACCAGGGATTTCAAAGGCGGGCCTTGAGTTCCAGGGAACTTCAGTTAGGTGAGGAACTCTTGGCATCAGCAGAAAAAGAAGCACGCCCCTTACATTCCCAAGGAGCAGGCAAGGTTAGAGACCGTGTCTTCTATAGAAGTTAAGGGAAAGAAACAGTCACCGGGCAGATAGGGTCTGAAGGCGGGACGGAGACTTGAATGGGCCTGGAAGGATGGCTGCTAAAGACAGGTGTGGTGCAGGGGGCCGCGGCGGGGAGGACCCCTGGTGGACAGGGAATGTGTGTGTGATGTCAGGGACCCAGTGGGTAAGTCAAAGGCCTAGGGCAAGGGAATGCCAAAGATAAGATTAGAGTTCAAGGGGGCAATGCACAGGGCCTTGAAAGTCTTCCCAAAGGAAGCGGATGTCCTTGTTTTGACATCAGAACATCGTTAGTGATTCTTGAACGAAAGTGATGCATTATTCATGCGATGATTCAGGAAGGCTAATGTGACCGCATCGCAAGGAATGGAGTAGAGGCTCATGGCAGGAAATCCATCTTGGGGTGGAAGTCATCGTGCCGGTACGAGACGGTGAGGGCCTGGACAGCGTAGTGGACGGGAAGGGAAGGGGTGTACATGAGAGGAGCAGAATGCCATGGTTGTGCTTCCGGTGCCTGGTGGGTGAGTGACTGCAGATAGAGGGGTGGGAAAGCTAGGTAGGAATTGAGGGCCTCGGAGGGAGTCCAGACCAAAGCTGTGAATTTGGCAGTTACTTGTGTAGGAAAAGTATTTAATGAGAGAGTATGAGATCTTTGAGAAGGAGATTAGAGTAACGAGAGCAGAAGGCGCAGGACTGAGCCTTGGGAGGTAGCCCTGCATGTGGCCTGACCGCCAGCTCCGGAGACTCAGAGCCACGAGGAGGAGGACACCGTGGAGCCCGTTTCTGGCGGAGGCCGAACTCTCAGGTCCCGCTAAAGTCCGGTAGTCGCAGTGGGTGTGGTGGCGTGGGCCACTGGGCCTCCGCACAGCATTCATTCTGCAAGGGCCTCTCGAGAAACTCGACTCTTGTTTTATAAGTGTTTGCCGAGCAAATAAACGACCAAAAAATTAAGATCTTTGCTTTTTCCCTTTGGACTCCAGAGATCATTCCATTTACAATTGGAGACGGTGTGTCGTCATAGAGAATTCCCCCCAATCATAGAGAGCCCCCCCCAATCATAGAGAGCCACCCCACCCCCCAATCCTCGGTGGGTGCTCACTGGCGTCCTCGCTGCTCCGGCTGGTTTTCAGTTTCTCTCTGTGCTCAGTCTGTTCTCCCTGCGTCTCCTCCGTGAGCCTGCTAGTTCTAGAATTACAGTTCATCATATATGAGGAAGTGAGACACATTTCAGTGGCCAATATTCTCTCACTGTGTGGCATTGGTTTTTAACTTGCATTTGGGTCACAGGCTGCTTTGAGAATGCGGGGACAAGCTGTGGGTCCTTCCAGGAAAGGCTACCCACAGAATTGCACAGAATGTCAGAGGGCTCATGGGTTATTCTCTTCTCCCGCATCCCCCACCCCCAGCCAAAACCACAGGCACGGGAAGACTGCTGTTTAGATGACAACTGTGATTTTCCCAGAAATCAAGCTGCAGATCCTGCTTAAAGCTATGCTGCCTTTGGGAAAATCCCCCCAAGTGATTAATCCCCGTTTGCTGAGTGGTTTAGTCCTGTCAGTCCAGTTACAAGTGTGCGTTCGTTCCTTGGGCTCTTCTGTCCTCTGTCTACTGACCTAATCATCCCACTGGAGTTCTAAAGCCTCGTGAGTAGGTGCCACACGTACTTCCGTGGTGTTCCCTTCCACGAGCACACCTAACCACTGTGTGCTGAGTTCTGCCGCCCTCAGCTCCGGAGGCGCCTTCATGCTTACGGATTCCCTCGAGGTTATATATTCTTGAAATAAATTAATTTTGAGTATCTTTTACTACCTTAAGATTTCTAACGTTATGGGTGGCTTCCGTTTGTCCAGAAAATATACCTACGTTGTCAACAAAGCTGATTTCTCCATTTCTTGTTACGTTGACGAGTTTCAAGTCTTGTATAACAAAGTCTCAGTTATATTCAGACAGGAGTACAGTTGGCCCTTGAACAGCATGGGTTTAAACTGCACAGGTCCAACTACGGGCAAATTTTTTTTTTTTTCCCCCAGTAAAGACATAGTCGGCCGTTTGTATCTCTGGGCTTCACGTCTGTGGATTCAGCCAACCTCGGATCAAAAACAGTATTTTTGGTCCACTGCTGGGAATCCAAAGTTGTGGAATGCTGACTTATGCCTTGGTCTGCACCATTGTATCTAAGGGACTTGAGCATCTGCAGATTTTGGTATCCTTGCGGGGTCAAAGGGCGACTGGTTAAGTTCTGGGGGAATCAAAAGTATGTGTGGATTTGTGATAGTGGGGTGTTGTTGCCCCAATTCCAACAGTGTTCAAGGGTCAGCTGTATTGCAGACAAGTTGATTGGTAGTTCTCAGACTTTGCATATTGATTTCAGAATCGCTGAAGGCTTGTTAAAATGAAATTGCTGAGGCCCAAAACTTGCATTTCCTACAAGCGCCCAGGCAATGCCGATGCTGCTGTGTTAGGGACCACGCCGTGGGAACCGCCACAGTGCATTCCACAGGGGCGTGCTTTTTTGTCAGGGGCTGTGTGATGCAGCTCTCCTGCCCGGATGGCGTATTTGTGGTCCTTGTGGCTAATTCAAATTCATAATAAAGGAACGTCACTGAGCTAGGAGAGACAGCTGAGACACGGGTGGTAGAGGGAGACATAGGTTTAGCAGTTAGTGTCAGATTATTATAATACAACTTCCCATTGATGGGCGAAATGCTTAAGATAGGAAGAAACTCATATGGCAACTCAGGGCTAGATAAGCAAGATTCTTAATTTGGACTGCAAGGTTGACCAGTAATAGGTGGTTGTTTTTTTTTTTATGAAAAAATGATAATCGTGTTACTGTTCATTGCACATGCATGTAACATTAATGGCAGATGGTTGCAGTATGTGTCAGGCACAGCTGTGAGTCCTTTCTCTTCTTACAAAGTGGGTGATAGAATTTTGAGGGGCTTCATAACTTGTACCCGCTTTGAACCCGGGGATCAGACCTCAGTCTCTCTGAACCTGTAGCCTCCGCACGTAGACCTGGCCCTGACAGAATCTTCCAGAGAGCATGCTCCTCCCTGAACAGGCGTTTTCTACAGACGCCATCGCTGTCTCCGGGCACCTCAGCTCTCTGTTATCACGGACCTGTTAGTCCTTTGTCACTGAGTGGTTTGTTTTAGCACAGCCCCGTAGGGGACCCTCATTCACAGCTCCGTAGGTGGTCCCCCCATGCCATCTGTGTACATGGGCATTGGCTCTGAAGAAAAGCCTGGTTGGTGATTGGGGAATGGACCAAGTTAACTGGCTCTTGATTGGCTTCATTAGTGACTTGCTCTGATCCAGGAGTTAGCATATCCCAGTCTGTGAATCTTGTGCATGTATATTCAGAATTCTGTGTCTGAGGTCATGCTTTCTTTAGCCTCTCAGAGGCTCTCCGACTTCCCTTATCATGGGCCACAGAAAAGCGGTGCTGACTACAGCGAACAACACTAAAAGGTGTCTTTGTTCCAGGAAATGCAAGAGAAACTCCAGAATTTTGCCCAGATGCCCGCTCACCGTGACACCGACTCCTGCATAGTGGCCCTCCTCTCCCACGGCGTGGAGGGCGGCGTCTACGGTGTGGACGGCAAGGTGCTTCAGGTGTGTGCAGTTTGGAGACGGTGCCCTGGAGGCCGGCCCGTGTCGCCCTCGGCTGCTGTCTGCCCGGTGCTGGCTGCTGCGGGGGGCACGGGACTCGGGGTCCCTACCAACTACGTAACCTCCCTTCCCCCCTACTTCCGCCCGGCAGCTGCAAGAGGTGTTTCGGCTCTTCGACAACGCCAACTGCCCGAGCCTCCAGAACAAGCCGAAGATGTTCTTCGTCCAGGCCTGCCGTGGAGGTGAGTTCCCGGAGGGCCAGCCAGGGGAGGGGGCTCCTGGGCGGCCCCCCCAGCTCTCACTTTCCTGTTTGCTCCTCTCAGGTGCTATTGGATCCCTTGGGCACCTCCTTCTGTTCCCTGCTGCCACCGCCTCTCTTGCTCTGTAAGTGTCCCCGGTGCATGGGGTGTGCTGGGACTTGGCAGTCCCTGGCTCTCAGGCTGGTCGGCTCTGTGTGCACCGCCATGCCCTGTCCTCAGGACTCTCGGTGGTGGTTGGTGCCTTGCCTCCTCTTCTGAGGACTCTGACTTATTTCCATGCTTATCAATAACCCTGATGCGTTTTTTCTGTTACTCCTTCCAGTTAGGGCCTTTCTGTCTCTCTTGCCCGTCCCTCTCGCTTTATCCGCTTCCTCTCTTCCTTCCTCCCTCTCTCGGCTCCCTTTTTACTTTCTCCTTTTTCTTCGCTTTTCACCTGCCCTGCCATCCTTTCCTCCCTGCTTCTCTTCATCATCCACGTGCCGTGCACGGCAGCAGGCGCCAGGTCGGCCCCAGCCCTGTTCCTCAGCTGCTGCCTCGCTCCGCTCTCCTGCCCGCAGCCTTCCGCCCCAGGACTCCCAGGGCTCCGGGAGGAGGCTCAGCAGACACGTGGGCGTGCCTCTCACGGGGAGGGGGCAGCAGGAACGAAAGTTCTCGCTGCAGTCAGATCCTTCCTCTGCCACTCACTAGTCAGGTCACATTAGAGAAGTCACTTGATGTCCCTCTGTCTTTGTTTCCTTGACATAAAATGTAGGTGATCATCGGGCCTCTTTCATGGGGTTGTTTTGATGATTAAGTGAAGTGATACATATGCAGGGCTTGCTTAGCACAGGAGCTGGCTCTTAGTGAATCCACAAGAAATGCCAGCTACGGCGGTTGTAACGTGACCAGTGTCTTCAGGGGGCTTGTGGTTGGATCAGAGGTCACTCTGTCCAGATACTCAAATAATTTTTTAAGCTGTTGCATGTTCAACGCGTGTAAATGATGAATACTGCTTTTATTCTCCTAATATCACCAAGGAATGTAACTTATTAAGGTCTGGCACCGTGGCTAGGGCTCCTCCAGGTACTATCACAAAGCAAACGAAATCGTGGCCTCTCCCAGGCGCCTGCTAACTACTAGGAACATAGAGCAGACGTGCATGGAGAACGTGTACAGTCGTTCAGAGGCCTCGAGTCAGCAAGGGGGAAATTAGTGAGACTCAGACCATACGTAGGAAGGCGTCAGCTGTGAGGAATGGACCATTTTAAGTCAGCTCAGTTTGAAGAGATTTTTCTGGACGGGGTGAGGCTTAGCTTGGACCCACAGGTGTGGAGTAGCAGATAGAGCCTTTCAGGAGTAAAGGGGGATATAATAGGACAAGTGTGGCAAGATTAAGGGAATGCCCGCCCCCCCCCCCCCCGAAATGGTATGCTGAGTCAGAAGCAAGCCTGGATCTAATTTAAAAACCAAGCATCTGCAAGTACCGTATTTTTCAGACTATATGATGCACCTCCTCCCCCCCCCACCCAAATTTGGGAGGAGTAATGGTTGTTAATGCTGCTGTTGAGTTCTGTGTATACTTACATTGGTGAAATATTGTTATTTATATTATTAAATATTTTACCATATTTTTTTTGCTTCAAATTTTTTTTCCAATTTTCCTCTAAAACCGGGGGTGCGTCTTATGGTCCGAAAAAAAAGGTATGTAGTGAGTTGTGGCTGACCACATGAGGTCAGCCAGCTGATTATAAACATTTAGCCACAGCTGAGAGTTTGGGGCCTCGGCAGATAATAGTGTGGAGCTTTAGGGGGGCATAAATAAGGAATTCGTGGTGATTTTTTTCCTGGTATCACCATGGCAGGAAGCTGCACTAAGAAAAGGGTGTTGGGGGCCAGGAACTGACTTCCGTTCACCTGCTGACTTCCCAGGCCCAGAGCACATGGCCGGACAGACACCTGGTAGCCCTTAATACATAGTGAGTGATGGGGTGAAGGGTCTCGCAGTAACACAGAAAACAGATTATGGGGATATCCTAAAGAAAGAACCAGTAACGTGTATTGATTGATCAATAGATCTGAAGGCAAGAGAGGAGTCTCCTTTCCCTTGAGGGACACATGTTGCCACTTGTCCTAGTTCCTTCTGGAGGTGTCACCTGCAAAACACAGTGAGCACAAGACACAATCACTGTCTCCTCTATTCAGGGACACATCCAGTCCTAGGTCTGGGTGGGGAGAAATGGCTCTTTCCTGGGGCGACCTGAGTCTTCCTTCTAAAATTGAGTTCTTCAGGGGATGAGCAGGGGCTAGCCGTTCCTTGGAAACGCGCTCCCCCGACTCCGTCTGCATCTCGTCACTGTGACCGTGTCTGTAGAAAGTGCCGCCCCGCCCCGGTTGGCTGCCTCCTAAGCTGGCGTGGAAGCTCCAGGAGGCAGAAGCCTTCGCTCGATCCGATCCCTAGGGCTTAACACCAAAATAGTGCCTGGCACGTGGCAGCTGCCCCGCACATTTTCCTCGGACCGGTGAATCTTGGCCATCTCCCCCACGGGCCTCCAAGCTTCCCTTTCCGTGTAGGCTCTCTGGAACGTTCTGTGGAGCGGCAGCGTTGCGAGAGAGCGCACTTTTCCTCTTGGGGGTGAAGAGCTGTGTATTCTGCCTGTCTCTTTCCTATCCCCGTTCCCCGGCCCCTCCACACGCCCAAACGAAACATCAAAGGAGGAGTAGTCTGGGAGCAGATAAGGCCTCGGCAGGAGGCTGGGCGCGTGCTCAGGGCAGGTTGAGAAACTACTGCGAAAACTGAATAATAGTGTGCTTCAAGTTTTTCCTCTTTTAAATTGCTCTTAAATCTTGGGTGCCTGGTACAGTTTGGTTTGTGAAATTAATCAACAAGTAGTAAGTGGTTTTAAAAAATACCGAAAATGCCTTGGAGACAACTGGTCATGCTTAGTTTTATAACCTTTTTACTGATGCAGATTTCAGGTTGTGACTTTTACGTGGCGCACATGCAGTGATCACATTTTTAGTTTGTTAACTTGCTTTTTTCCTTTTACAATAAAACTAAATCTATCTGCCCTGGCTGGTGTGCCTCAGTGGATTGAGTGCCAGACTGCAAACCAAAGAAAGGGTCTTTGGTTGATTCCCAGTCAGGGCACATGCCTGCGTTGTGGGCCAGGTCCCCAGTAGGGGGCGCTCAAGAGGCAACCACACATTGCTGTTTCCCTCTCTCCCTCCCTTCCCCTCTCTAAAAATAAATAAATAAAATCTTTTTTAAAAATGTCTTTAAAATCTAAACATATCAGCATTCTATTGTGTGTTGCAATGAAAAAGCACCATGACTTCCAGGTGCACTGTTCAGTGAGCACGTGAATTGTGAATGTAGACCGTTTTAGCTCTGTTCACCAGGGGCTTGGGATTCAGCACCTTCCCCTCCACAGGCTGGACAGCTCAGACCAGGGGTTTGTGCGCCCCGCGTATCAGACGCACGCCAGGAGAGGAATGGGGGCAACGGGTTTTGTGTTTCACTTCGTCGGCCCTAGGTTGGAGGCGACAGCTGGAGGTGGCTCTTCCCAGTCAGGGTTGTGGGGACCTTGGGCCTGCCGGGGTCGGGCCCGGGAGAGATGGGAGGAAATAACGGCCCCGTCCACCCTGTCCGCCCTCCTACAGATGAGACTGACCGCGGAGTCGACCAGCAGGACGGAAGGAGCCACGCCGGGTCCCCTGGGTGCGAGGAGAGCGACGCGGGTCGGCAGGAGCTGCTGAAGATGCGGCTGCCCACTCGCTCGGACATGATCTGCGGCTACGCCTGCCTCAAAGGTACTGCCAAAGGGTTGCACCCTCTTCCGCGCCTACGCTTTCTCGTGGAAGGCTCGCTGATGGGCGGGCGGTGGAACAAGGGGACTGGTTTGGGGCATCCAGCCCTGTGGGTGAGGGTGTCCCGGGTGACCTTCACACCGGGGGCTCCTGTCCCGGTTGCAGGGACGGCTGCCATGCGCAACACCAAACGGGGCTCCTGGTACATCGAGGCCCTGGCTCAGGTCTTCTCCGAGAGGGCTTGTGACACGCATGTGGCCGACATGCTCGTCACGGTAAGTCGGCCCCGCCTGGCGCCCCAAACCTCATGCACCCCCACAGTGTCCACCCTGCCCCTGCCCACCCCCTCATCCCCCTGCCTGTTTTGTGCGGTCTCTATCCTCCCTGTGGAACTGACACCGGGGAAAGGCCAGGCTCTCACACTTGGGACCCTGGGTGTTCTCCTTTTGCCTTCCCAGGTGAACGGACGCATCAAGGAGCGGGAGGGCTACGCCCCCGGCACGGAGTTCCACCGATGCAAGGAGATGTCGGAGTACTGCAGCACCCTGTGCCAGCACCTCTACCTGTTCCCGGGACACCCTCCTGCGTGAGGCCGCCCGGGCATCCCGGACCACGGGAGGCGTGGTGGAGCCTCCTCAGGATTGGGGTTTCTGTGCTTCCCCCTCAGGGACTGGGAGTCCCCAGGCCAGTTTCATGCCTGTCCTCCTCGCCGTGGAGCCCAGGACCGCGGGCTGGCTCCCGCTGTGCAAGGCTGGCTGCCCCGGTTGCCAGGAGCCTGGCTGCGAGAGAGGAGCCCGGCAGCGGGTGTTGGAGACACGCCGTGTTGACAGGAGACGTCTCCTTGATGGGCGTGCTCCCTTCCTGCCCCCGGCTCCTGTGGGTGGCACTTTGGTCATTGCTTTTGTCACGTCAGGACATCTCCGAGGTCACCTCCTGTCCTTCACATCCCAGCCTACTTTTCTGAAAGAGAGTTTGGAAGGTGTCCTCATTTAACACAGGCGTTTGAAGGGACAGCTAGGAGCAGGGACGCACGCCGCTGCTCTGTGTGTGGGAATGACCTGTGCGTTCCTCTGGGACGGCAGGGCCACCCGCGGGGAGGACGGCCTTCTCAGTGCCCCTGTGGGCCCCCCTGGACTTCAGGAATCTGAGCTGTCAGCAGAGCTGGGGCTGGGGTGCCTGGGATCTGTCACTCGTGGGTCTTCGCCCAGGAATATCCCACAGACCTTTCCTCTGAGCTCAGCTCTTACTGAAACGGGCCTGGCGGGGAATGCCCGCCAAGGCAGACCACGGTGGCACCTGTAACCTGTGCCCTTACCTTTCTTGCCTGATTGTCACCTCCCTGCTTCCTGTTTCTCCCGTTCGTTTCACCCCGTTCGCTGCTGCCTCCAAATCTGTCTAGAGCACTGCTTGCTTGGGTCATTTGGCTGTTCGAACACGTAATGCACAGTACCTCGTTCCTGCTTTCTGTTCCAGTGCCGAATCCTCTTCTGACTTCACAGGGCCTGTTTCCCCACCCACGTGTGTGTCCCCACCCAGCGAGGCCGTGGCTGTGTTGGCGGACGTGTTGGTTGCTCCAGGCACCGGCTTCATCTCTGCCGAAAGGTGCTCCTGTTCCTGAAGGCCTCCTCGACTTCCCTTCTGGTGTCTATATGACAGACTTGGGGTTTTAAATAGAAGTCGAGTCATCTCACTTCCCTGCTCGGAACCCTCTGGTTCCTTGTCAATACTCAAGTAAAATCCGAACTCTTCACCTTAGCCTGCAGAGCCCGCTGCCCTGCCCTGAAGCCTCGTCACCTGCGGCTCTCCGGGGGACAGCGCCAGTGGCTTCCTCCGCGTCTTTCCTGTCCCGAGCCATTGCGGACACGCCCGGGCCTGCTGAGCGCCACCCCTCGCCACTCGTGGCTTTGGTGGTTTTGCCCCTCGACCTCAGTTTACATCCACTTTCTCGTGGAGGCCTCTGCAGGCCATCCTCTCTAAGCGTGATTGTGTTTATCACTGCGCTCTTCTGAACCTGTGGTGATACCCTTACTTGCTTCCCTGTTTATCCCTGTCTCCCCTGCTAGGGTGTAAGCTCCACGGGAGCCAAAACTCTGTCTCTCTTGTTCCCCAACATCTACCCAGTTTCTGGCCCACGGTCAGGGCTCCAGTACGTTTGCCGAAGGAAGCAGCCCTCGCTGGAATCCTGCCTTTTGACTGCACACCGTTTGGTGTCTGTACTCTGAGTTTTTTTGTGTGTTCTGATTCCTCCACCGGTATCACGAATTCCTGAAGATGTGTCGCCTGCGAGACAACTTCCTCCACGTCTCCCAAGGTGCCCGGCACCGCGCTCGGCCTGCATCCCAGTTGAGGTGCTCGATACCTACTTGTTCCGTGAGCCAGGTGGCCCGGAGACGTGGGGCCGAGCCTTGCTCACCCTCGGAGCAGTGCTGCATAGAAGCACTTGGGCGACAAAACCTTCCCAGTTCCCACTGCCAGGATGTTGTATTGCCTTCAGGTGCCAAATAAATGCTCCTATTTATTACTGACGTGCGTCAGACACCTCTGTCTGCAGATGATCACGTGGTGCCTACTTACTCTCAGCCCTGACGAGGCCTACCCCTTCTCGTTTTGCGGCCAGATTTGTAATAGGGACAGATCCATGCCTGAGATGAGCCCGTCTTTCTTAGTTGCACGACCGTGGGCAACGGCCCAAATATGGCCAGCACTGGACTGTCTCACGGCCAGAAGAGCCAGAAGTTGTCACCGACCAGTATCGGTTCTGGATTATTTCGAGTAGGCAGGGAAGGCTAGAGCTGGAGGATGAGGAGGCTGCTAGAATCCCTTATCTCACATGGTCCAATGTGGATGGAAGGTTTTCTAGGGCGGGCAGCCAGCAAGCAGCCTAGGCAGTGGGCTGTGTGTGCCTTGGGGAATTCTCCAGGGGCAATGCCTAAAGGGCAGACCTGGAGAGGCGAATGCCCTAGGACCACTGTGGCAGGAAGAGCCCCAGGACCCGGGAGGAAGTTGAATGTAGAGAAGGAAGAGCAGGAAGGGGTAAGGGACTAGTGTCTTCCTGAGTCCCTTAGCGCAGAAGCACACCGCCAGGTGGAGATAGGGGACTGGCTGGAGGCCAGCCCTGGGGGCAGCGGGCAGGAGGAGGGGCCTGTGGTTGGCTGTGCCGTGAGAAACCACAGTGGGATCTCCTCAAGGGAGGGAGGGATACGGAGTCTAGGAGAGGCTTAAAAAAGTACTGGAGTGGCAGGAATCAGGTGAGCCCCCATTTGGGGAATAGGAAGGCCCGAGGAGGTGTGATAAATGTGGGAATTACAGAGCAGCATCTGTCTCTGAGCTGGATTCCATGTCCTTCCCACCCCCGCCCTTGAATGAGGGTGTCAGGTTGAATTTCACGGTCTGTGCCCTTCCCCCATGCTCACCTCTGCCAGGGGATTCTTTTCTAAAATTATCTCCTTGAGCTGGGGGCTGCCCCCTGCTGCCTCCTCCAGCCTGCTTCCTCCAACAGGGAAGGGAATGGGAAGAAATGAAGCAAGTGGGTCCTGGGCAAAGGAGGAAGGCCTCTAATTGGGGGTGGAAGTCCCCAGGAGCTACAACTGACAACGGATGGGTGTGTCCAAGGCATGGGGCTTGGAGCCTCCCCACCCTCCCCAGTCACATCCAGCAGTCACTTTCCCATTCTAGAGATGAGGAAAACGAGGCTTGGAGACTTGCAGTTATACAAAGAAGGAGAAAATGACCCTGTTGGTTAGAGCATCATCCTGATATGCCAAGGTTGTGGGTTCCATCCCCGGTCAGGGCACATACAAGAATCAACCAATGAATGCATAACTAAATGGAACAAGTTGATGTTCCTCTCTCTCTCTCTACAATCAATTTAAAACAATTTTGTTAATTTAAAAAAAAGGGGAAAATGTCACTTTAAGGGCATGAACTTGAAATCAAATAGATTTTGAATTCTGGCTCAGCCTTTGAAGAGACCAGAGGCCTTAGCTAAAGCACCGAACCTCACCGAACTTCGGTCTCCCATATCTAAAAATGAGGAAGATTATTTCTACCTTCAAAGGTCCCCGTGAGGACTAGAGGTGATGCTGTACAGCGAATCACATGGTGTGAACACATTAACTCTCTCCCAAAATGAGCTTCAGCGTAATAACCCGAGTTCACATGCCCCGCGGGAGCCAACACCGGGGTCACTTCTTTGCATGCGTTCTTTCATCTCCATCTCCGTGCCCCTCTGAGTCACTGCCTTTCCGAGGACACTGAAGGCAGCATGGGAAGTCATCTGTCACCTTGACTGTGCCCTCTTTGCTTCTGTGACTTTTCTCCTGGCAGGAGATTTTTCTCCCTCCTTACCTTTGGGAGCTATAGATTTTTCCCACTGAGCTGGGAAAATAAACCCGAGACCAAAGACTTTATTATTGTTCCATCTCAGCCCTAGTTAGGGAGAGAAGGGGGCAGAGGGGGGGCGGGGAGTGTATCGTGTTTGAAAAACCAGGAGAGGGAGAAAGAGACCTGCCCAGGCTGTCAGCAGGGCCTCCCAGGGCACGGCAAGGAACCAAGGGTGTTTCAAGGATCTGATGGGCAAGGTCCTGGAATGAGTGGACTAGAAACAACTGCCACGTGGCCTCTTTGACAACCTTCCTTCCCATAGCAAGTCCAGAAGCCTGCAGGCTTTAACCTTTTAGCATCATGGACCCCAGAAGAATATGTACCTTATACAGTGTTTGTATCTCATAGAATACATGCATGCTTATGAATTTGTTTCCAAATTGAGCTTTTCACAGAACTCCCTAGAAATTCAGCTTTGTCCATCCAGACAAGAACCTAAGCACTGTACCCACAGAAGGATGGGTTGGCGAGGGTGGGCAGAGTCTACACTTTATTCTCTTGCAGGACGGTAACCCATGAGATCTCAACTATTTGTAATCCCAAACTCAACGTAATGCTCCTCACATCCCGCGCTAGCAACTGTAGGTGTCCTTGACCTTCCTCATTTCCGAATCTGGTTTTCAGAATTGCAGCTGGTGCTTCTGTTTGGCTTGGTCAAGTGTGAGGGCCACCCCAGCCCCAGGGAGCTAGCCTCCACATCTTGGAGTCCATAACCAGGACCCAACTTTCTCTGGAAGAGTGAAGAAATAGTCATTGCCTTAGATACTTGTTTCTTGGGATTATCAAGACGCTACAGCAACTGGCTACCTTCGGGAGAACCGTACGCCACAAACAGTTGAAAACCTTTCCTGTTTCTGAAGCCCTCTCCCCACCACCCCCCAAAGTATAATTGCACTGTAGCACTGTATTTTTAAAAGATTTTATTTATTTATTTATTTATTTATTATTTTAGAGAGGGAAGGGAGGGGGAGAGAGAGAAAGAGAAACATCAATGTGCAGTTGCTGGGGGCCGTGGCCTGCAACCCAGGCATGTATGCCCTGACTGGGAATCGAACCTGCGACACTTTGGTTGGCAGCCCGTGCTCAATCCACTGAGCTACGCCAGCCAGGAGCTCTGTATTTTCTTAAAGACAGTATTTGTTTCATCTCACACCAACCCCTTAGAACTCTTTGCTTATGTTCTGCCTACAGAGATGGTGGATATCACAGACCCTTCAGTCCCTCAACGGGGCACACGGTCATCTTTGCGGGTGGAGTATAAACCTTCAGGGGTGGAGGATTTGTGTTACAAAGGATACTTTTGATGATTTCCGCCTTCCCACCTGCTGTGGACAGAGCCTAGATCCCAATTTACCTGCAGACCATATATTCAGTGTCCCTGGCCTATAGTGCCTGAACTTGGACTATCCTGGGACAGACCCCACTTGGTGATGGACCCTAAACTACACCCTTGCTCGTGTTTCTAACTTGCTTCTATCATGAGGAGCTCACAGGAGAAAGGATGTCCTAGGAAAATTGGCAAAAGAGAAAAAAAATGTGATGCCAGATAGTTTGTCCTTGGCTGAAAATGACTTACTGACCTGGAGACGAGAAGACTGGCAAAGTGCTTCCCCATCGTCCTTTATATTTGTCCTGAGAAGCGCTCCCCTCTCCTCGCGCCCCTGCCCCTGGCGAACTTCCCCTTTCCTGCTATCTAACCCGGCTAGACAGACCCTCGGGCGCTCCTCGGTCCATACAGAAGAAGTTCAGTCCCTCCCCGTAAATGCGGGCTGCTGGTGCGGCTGACACTTGCCAGTCTGGGAAGTGGGAGAAATACCCGAAGCCTAGGCTCCGCCCCCTTGCTTCCCACAGCATCCCCCCCACCCAGTGGGTGAGAGATCAGGGGTGACAAGGGATGGCGCTGCAGCACGGTGAACAGCCCCCGGCAGACAGAAAAGGCAGAGCTGGAGGAGAAAACGGCACATTGGCTGGGTGGGGAGAGGGGGCCAGACAGGTGAGGCCCACACCTTGGCTGGATCTGCGGCAGGGAAAGATGGCAGAGAGGCGTCAGCTCCTCCCTGAGGCGAGTTACTCTCCAGTGTTTCGGGGCCTTGGAATCACCGTCGGGCATCGGAGCCTCACCTTCCACTTACTGGAGCAGAGATGGGACTTTTTTTTTTTTTTTTTGAGAGATGGGACACTTCCCTGGTATAGATTTAACACGCTCTGGGCACACACAGGTTTGAGAGCACGCTACGCAGTTTTCCTTCCTGGTCTGGGCGATATTTCCAGGGGGACCAGGGGCTTGGGGCTGGGAGCCTCCTAGTGACTCAGGAGGAGGACAGTGCTGCCGCCCAGCTGAGGGAATTCCCTGTGGGGCTGTCCCTCAGGTCGCCACCCCAACCTCCTCCCCAGCCCGCACTGCTCTCACACCTGCTTCGACCCCAAGCAGAGATCAGATGTGGCTGTGTGGGGGGTCATGTGATGGAGAGATAGCTATAAATAGCTGGGGGTGGGCACGCTGCCCCAGACGCCTTGGGGACAGGCAAGAGGACAGGCTTAAGGAGCTGTCCTGGGGGGAGGACGGGGGCAAGCAGGCCAAGGCCTGGCCGGGGGAGGGAGCATGGAGCCGTCTGGGTCCCAGCGGCGTGGGCGCGAACAAAGCTGGTGGGGCAGTGCCCCCCAGTACCAGTACGTGCCCTTCGAACACTGCACCAGCTACGGACTGCCCTCCGAGAACGGGGCCCTCCAGCACAGGCACCGGAAGGATGCAGGCCCCCATCCCAACTCCCACCCCCGCCAGGTAACGTCTTAGGGGGAGGGGACGCTGGGGTGCAGGGGCCAGTGGGGTGAAGGACTGGGGGAAGTTAGGAACTGAGTGAAAAGAAGGAGCAGTGTTGATTTTCTTTTAACTGACCAAGTGCATGGCAATGTGTTCAAAATATGGCGATTGTTAGAAGGGCTGGGCCCAGCTCAGTACCCACACGTCCGTCCTTTTATGTAACCTCTGCTAGCAGATCTCCCCGATCCTATGGGGACGGCAGAGCCACACATGCACCAGGAGCTCGTGCTCATTACATAAGCTCCACGAGTGGTTGGCCGAGGAGCCCACGACTCTGCGCGTGCAAGCTCCCTCACACCCTCGCCCACAGGCAGCACCCTCCACACACCGCCACGTTCTCGTTAACCGAGCCCACACGCCGCTCCCCTTTCAGGCTGGATGCCTCCCTCCCCTCCCCAGCCCTGCTCTGCAGCGGTGCTCAGCCCTGAACCAGCTAGCACGGAGTTTTCTCCTTCCGTGTTTGCTGGGTTTGGGATGGAGTAGCCCTCCTCCTCAAGGGACCCTGGGACCCAAGGGAGAGAGGTGGCCCGTGGAAGGGCGTGC
Organism: Phyllostomus discolor; assembly: GCF_004126475.2. Classification (NCBI taxonomy): domain Eukaryota; kingdom Metazoa; phylum Chordata; class Mammalia; order Chiroptera; family Phyllostomidae; genus Phyllostomus; species Phyllostomus discolor. Next base: position 86,220,180 of record NC_040912.2, read on the forward strand.
ACTGAGTGCCGCGGGTAGGTAGTGCCTGCTCACTGGGTCCCAGGTGGGGCGTGGACGGAAACACGACCTCCCTGGATCACTAACCTCATTCCAGGACATGGAACAGCCGCGAGCAGGGCAATTAGTGTGTGCCTGTCCGCTACTCAGGCTTCAGCTCTGCTGAGCACGTTGTGAAATCAGATCTCTTCTCCTCAGACTCTCCCAGGACCAGCAACAAGGCCTGGCCTGACCCTGGCCCCAGGGGAGGGCGTTGGTGCAGCTCGGGTGGGGCAGGCCAAACGCAGGTAGAGCCCTAGCTCCCTGCCCCCACCTCAAACACACCTGCTCCACCTAGGGGGTGGGAGCAGGCAGCGACCAGGTCTGAGGGCCACTCCTCTGCCCTCCTCACATTTGGGGGAGTATCTAATTACCCTGCTCTGGAAAGAGGGAGATTCCCTTGCCTTCTCGGGACTGGTTCCTGTTTGGGCACACACATCCAGGGAGGGAGGGCTGGGCTTTTTCTATGTTTGGCTGAGCATCTGAGGGGCCGCTGAGGCACAGGGCAGCCAAGAGCCCCCGTGTCAGCATCCCTAGGGGGAAGTCGGGGTGGGAGTGGTCTCGGGATGTTACAGAGACAGGCGGAGACTCAGAGAGCGGAGTGGCAAGGAAAGCTTCTCCTGGACACAGAGGCACAGTTCTTCTGTCTCCACTTCAGAGTAGGAACTGGCCTCCTTGATGAAGGTCGCCATGGACCAAGATGAGTACGGATGGAGAGAGGGTGCGGACGGGCACACAGGTGGAGAGAGGGCAGTGTGCGGATGGACAGTGGGCAGTGGAGGGTGGCGGGGGGCGCCACAGAGAGACCCTCCTCCAGGCCCTCGACACCCAGGATTTTAAGAAGCTGTTTGTTTCTGTGGGGTCTGCGTGCTTCCTTCTGTCCATTCCTTCGGACTCTTTCATAAGGCACCTTTCCCACCCTCCCTCTGTCCAGATTTATGGCCATCACAAGGAGCAATTCTCAGCCAAGGAGCAGGACACGGGGATGCCCAAGCAGATGGGCTCCAGTGCCACCATGGACAGCACAGATGAGGACCACTATTCTAAATGCCAAGGTGACGGGGACAGAGCGGTCAAGGAAGGTGGCACAGGAGGAGGGACAGGGCTCTGGAGAATAACCTGGAGGCCCCACTACATATGTCCCAGCCTCCCCTCTGCACGTGCACCCCAAAGCCCTCCTCCCAGGGTTAAGGAGAGGCATGTCTCCCCAGTTCCTTCGCATCTGGCCTTGTCCCCCACTTTCCCTCCCACCCAGCCCCAAGAAAGGAGGTTTGGAAAGGGAGTCGAGGGTCCAGTAGGGACCTGGCCGTCAGTGCCCCTTCGGAAGGGGCAGCGCTTGGCCGAGGAGGGAAAAGAAACTCGGTGAATGAGACACTCAGACCAGACCCTTCATTACTGAGACACGGAGACGAGCCCTCCCTTCCAGTCCTTGGTCACATACATGGGCAGTGACCCGCTGCCCCCTTCGTTACCCCTGTCTCTCCCCAGACTGCGTCTGCCGCCTGGGACGCATGGTGAGGAGGAAACTGGGGGAAGACTGGATCTTTCTGGTGCTCCTGGGACTGCTTATGGCTCTGGTTAGCTGGAGCATGGATTATGTCAGTGCCAAAACCCTTCAGGGTAGGTTTCGCCCCGCCCTGTCCCCCGGGCCTCTCCCCCACAGGGGGACTGTGTCTAGGGTTTCTGCCCAGGACGAGCGGGGAGTGTTCTGGGAGGGGACATTGCTCAGAGGGGATCAGGCCCAGAGCAAGACCAGACCGGACCAGACCCAGATCCACTGCTCCTGCCCCTTCCACCTGCCACCAACCAAGCTGTGGCTGCCCCTCTATCCCTCACCCCAGTTTTCTCAGGACTTGCCTGGGTCGGGCACCAAACATCCTGGGACCCAGGAGCGCCTCAGTTCCGGGCAAACCGGGGCGGTTGGTCACCGGTGTGGCCTCTAATATCGTGGCCGCAGCCTCAGCGCAACTGTGGCTTGTGGCGGGGCCGCCACCTCCTCCGCATGGTGGGAACTGCAATGGCTCAGAGCATCTCCAGTAACTCAGGTTTCCCACACACGAGTTCCGTAAGAATAGTATCATCTCGTGAGATTCAGTGAGACAGTCCTGGCGAGAGCGTGCCCCTGTGCGGTGGGGCGCGGTGCGGGGTTGCAGTGCAGTGGAGCTAGGCGAGGTTGGATGGGGGCACGGAGGAGTGCGGTGGGGTAGCGGGGTGGGGGGGCGGGATTGGGGGGGATGGCGGCGACCTGCCATCCACACCGCCCTGAGCCCAGGCGTGTGTCCCCGCAGCCTACAAGTGGACCTACTACCAGATGCAGCCCAGCCTGCCGCTGCAGTACCTGATCTGGGTCACCTTCCCACTGATTCTCATCCTCTTCAGCGCCCTCTTCTGCCACCTCATCTCTCCCCAGGCTGTTGGTGAGAACTTCCCCGGAGAGCCTCCCAGGTCCCGTCCTCAGCGTAATCTCATTGTCCCGTGGACCCTTCCACCCGACCTCCTCCCTCCCCCAGCCCTACCGGCAGCCCTCGTCCCTGCTTCGTCACTGTCCTCCCCACCACAGCCCCCTACCTGCCCCCCCTCCCCATGTCCACTGTCTGGGTGGTCATCTCCCTTTTCCCCTCCAGCCTGAACCTGCGCACAATCGTTTTGTTACCCTGTTAGGCTCTGGGATTCCCGAAATGAAGACGATCCTTCGTGGGGTCATCCTGAAGGAGTATCTCACCCTCAAGGCCTTCGTGGCCAAGGTCGTGGCGCTGACTGCGGGGCTGGGCAGTGGCATTCCTGTGGGGAAGGAGGTAGGTGGCCATCCCCGAGGTGTGAGCTGGGCACAGGGTGGCCCTGGGAGCAGACATGGACCTGGGCACAGCGACCAGAGCCAGGGCCGAGGGCATAAGGGAAACCAGGGAGGGCAAGCACCTGCGAGGTCCTCGTCCTGGGCAGAGCAGCGGCACCGTCAGCGCCGGCAGGGCCTTGGAGCAGCCTCCCGACCTGGACACCGTTGACGTTTTGAGCTGGGTGACCTTGGCTTGGGGGTTCAGTCCCGCACCAGGGAGGCTGTTTAGCAGCCTCCCTGGCCTCTGCCTCCTCCATGCCAGCAGCAGCCCCCAGGTGTGACAGCCAGAGTGTCTCCAGACATTACCAAATGTCCCCTGGGGTGGGGGTGGGGATCTGCTGCAGTTGAAGAGACACTCTAGACGGATGCCATTGTTTTTTTGTTTAGGATTTTATTTATTTAATTTTTAGAGAGAGGTGAAGGGAGGGAGAAAGAGAGGGAGAGAAACATTAATACTTGAGAGAAAATCGATTGGCTGCTTCTCACACTCCTCCAACCAGGGACCCGGCCCGAAACCCAGGCATGTGCCCTGACTGGGAATTGAACCAGCAACCTTTCAGTGCGCAGGCCAGTGCCCAACCCACTGAGCCACACCGGCCAGGGCCCGATGCCCTTGTTTTATTTTGTGACAGACAACTGAGACCTAGAAAGAGGCTGTGCTGTCCTCAGGGTTGTGCTCATGTGCCTTCTTGTCCTGCTCCCATTGGCGATAATCCACACAGCAGCCAGGGTCTTCTTCTCAGAGTGGAAGCAGCAACATCTGACCTCTGTGCAAGAACTTCCCTAACGGCTCCCCATTCTTAAAATAAAATCCAGAGCTCTCTCTGGGGCCTCAGAGGCCTGTGGGGGCCTGACTCCTCTCTGTCCCTCTTCTGTCCTCCCAGGCTGCTCCGTACTCCCTGTACTGGGGCATCAAGGCCTTCTCCCTGTCCCTCGACCCTACACGCTTGTCCCCCTCTCAGGGCTCCTGCACTTGCTGTGCCCTCGGCCGAGAACCATCTTCCTCCCGATTCCCACGGGGCTCATGCCTTTGTTTCAACATGACGCTGCTCATTTGTGACCTTGTCCAAACACCGTCTCTGAAAACATCCCCATTCCGCCTCCTCTGGCCCCTCTGTCTTCTGCCCCTTTGCCCTCCCTCCGTTTCTTCCCAGCCCTTGGAATTTTCTGAAATACTAAAATGCCCATCTATCACCTCCCTTTCTCTGTGGGGTGAAGTTCTGTGAGGGCAGGATGTCTGTATCACTCACTTCTGTGTTTCCAGCGCCTAGTGCGGTGCTGCCGGGGGCAGTCAATGCTGGCGCGGCCAATGCCGCCAAAGCTTCCCGTCCGGACCCTGCTCCTGACCCCGCCCCTCCGTCTCCCCGTCTTTCTCCCAGGGCCCCTTTGTCCACATTGCCAGCATCTGTGCGGCCGTCCTCAGCCAGTTCATGTCTGTGCTTTCTGGGGTCCATGAGGTAAGGCTGAGAAAGGAAAACGAGGCGGGGCTGTGTGTGTTCAGGGTGTCGGGAGGGCTGCCTTTGCTCCGGGCTGGCCGCGACGCTGAAACGGAGCATGGCGCTAACCCACGCTCCGCTGTTCTCCACCCCCTCCCCCGTCTGTCCTCGCCACCTGATGCCTCTGTGTAGCCTGTGTCTGTCCAGTAACGCCCCCCTCCTTCTTGCTCTGCACCCCTGCGTTGGAGCCTGCACACGGCCCACTCCTGAGCTAACCTGCCAGTCCACACTCCCCGCCCCCTCCCCCCCACCCGCCATGTCAGTTCCTGTCCACGATTCCCTCCTGTGCTGCCCCCGTCCCCTTCTCGTCCCCAGTTCCTCACCCTGTCTCTCCTACCACGGCCCCTTCACCCCAGCCCTCCACCCTCCTTGTCCTGCGCGCTTCTCTGTTGCAGACCGTGCCTGGGCAGCTTGACCTCCTGGCGCCGGCCTGCGCAGTGGGCGTGGGATGCCGCTTGGCAGCCCCCGTCGGAGGCAAGTCCCACTTCCTCCCACCCGTTTCCTGAGCATGACATGGAAGGGGAGTCTGGGCGGCTGCCACAGCTTCGGGATGGAAAGCGTTGCTCGCTGGAGGGACGGGTCGGTGGGCCTTCAGCCCCTGGGCTCCAGGCACCCACACTTTTCCAGCAAAGGGCTGTATGTTCTCCTGAGGCTGGTGGCTATTTCATGCAGGCTTCCTTGATAGCGCTGTTTGTCTGAAGTCCTTTCCTGGCCCTCTTGCTATTGACACTCCTCTCCCTGATTATGCCCGTCTCCAGTCTCACTCTGGCGATCACTTCTTGGCTTACCTGCCCACCATTTATTTACCTAGCTTTTATTTCATTTTCTGTGTTTGGCCTTGCGCTCTGAGGTCACTTCCTGTCTTGGCCTGGGAATGGCAGGGGGCAGTGGGACCACCACGATGCCCTGTGACTGAAGCCTGTCCTTCCGCCTCATTCCCCACCCTTGCTCGTTCTCCTCCCCTCTCTCTGCCCCCCTCCCTCACCCCTCCCTTCTCTCTCTCCATCTGTCTCTCCCCCAGTAGCAGCCATACTATTACACGGACATGCTGACGGTGGGCTGTGCCGTGGGAGTCGGCTGTTGCTTTGGGACCCCCCTTGGAGGCAAGTGGTTTACCCCTCCTACTCCGGTCCGCTCGCCGGCCTTGCTCCCCAGGCTACTGTCAGCATCCCCAGGTGCGAGGATTACCAGTCGGAACCACGGTGTAAGGAGAATAGCTAACTTCTAGCGGGCGTTTCTTATGAGCACAGGCAATGGCGCAGGCAATGTTCTGAGCTCTTGACGTGCATTCCTGCCAAAAGCCGCGTGAGGCTGAGATTAGAGAGCCGCAAGGAGAGAACAGTGCTTTCCTTGTGTTGGGTGACCGGCCGGTAGGCATGGTCAGAGAAAGCAGTGGTATGTGTTTCTCTGCTCATCATTACCTGTTGTAACCAGACTAACAGCAGAGATTCTATCGGCCAGGCCTTGGGTTCCTTGGTGACAGAAAGGACACCCCGTTGACAAAGAGAGAAGCACAATTTCAGGAAAAAGCATATGGTTCTGAAAGGCACCTGTTGTTAGAGGCATCTTTTCAACTACAAAAATGTGATCAGCGCTTTCATAGAGGAGTCTTCCGGGAGCTAAGATGGCTTGGCCCTGGAATGATAGGGAGGAGCTCTCAGAGTTCATGACGATGTGCCGTGTCCACTCGTCCTGACACGGTGCCAGGGGGCGGCGTGGAAGGAGATGAGGTCAGCAGGCGCCTCGGCTGGCAGCCTGCTTGTCCGTCTGTCGTCAGCTCTTGGCATTAGAGTCATCGGTCCCCGTTGAAGAAGGGTAGTATGTTAGAAATTTTTACAAACGCTACAGTTCACACTTAATGTTTATAGCCACTTTCACCTTTGTTTACTCTTTCACCTGACAAATCCAGAACATCTAAAGGACATTTTTAGATAGGTTACAAAAAAAATGTGTTTTTGTCTGTAGTTAGATTCTTTAAAAGCGAAGAGAATCTGAATTTTCTGCCTAAGGTTGGAATTTCTAGAATGAATGAGGAAGGTTTTTCTTGGCCCCGTGTATGTGGAGTACAGGGAAGACCACAGGAAAGCTACAGGTAAAACACGGCTCTAAAACCTGCAAAAACAAACAAAGCATGACTCTTGACACAAGAAAACGTTCCGCATTGGAAAGTTAAGAGGCCATTGTCAGAATGTTTGTATTAAGTGGCAAATATTAAATGGACTTGCAGATAACGTTACTTGACTGGTATCATTTTATGAACATGGTTTACAAAAGAAAAAATTAGTATTAAAACCATTTATTCACTATCTAGTCAACTCCTAATTCCTTACCCAGTGGAAAGAAATAGACTTCAGCATTCTACCAAAATGACAAACACCTGTTTGCTTCTGTGGCGCGTGCTCTGTGCTGCCCTCAGGGCGCTGTGCCGGGTGGATCCTGTGCTCTGCCTGGGAGCTCACCTTGAAAGACTAGACGGGCAGGCAGGCAAGCAGCCCACCACTCACGGAAGTGTCTTCATGGCAGCCGGGACAAGTGCAGCGGGAGCTTTCTGCTAAGCTGCCTGGGTGTGGGGGCTGAGGGGGTAAGGGACTGGCATTGGAGCTTTACAAAAGAGATAGTGTTTGCCCCCCGGCCAGCTAGCTTAGTTAGAGCTCCGTCCCCATATGCCAAGGTTGCAGGTTTGATTCCCAGTCAAGGCACGTGCATAAATAGGTGGAACAATGAAGCAAGTTTTCTCTCTCTTTTCCCTTCCCTCTCTCCCCATGCTCCACTTCAAATCAATAAATAAAAATAAAAATAAAGAGATACTTAAGGAAGACAGCGAAGGTGGGGTATTCTGGACAGAAGAGACAACATTGCAAGGTCAAGATTTGGGGGCTGTGCCCTCGCCAGGTGGCTCGGTTGGCTAGAACATCACCCCGTACACCAAAAGGTTGTGGGTTGGATTCCAGTCCAGGGCACATACCTGGGTTGTGGGTTCCCTGGTCAGGGTGCAACAGGAGGCAACTGATCGATGTTTCTCTCTCACATGGATGTTTCTCTCTCTCCCCCTCTCTCTCTCTCATCAATTACAAAAACATATCCTCCAGTGAGGATTTTAAAAAAAAGACCCGGGGGCTATAATTATAGTTGGTGAGTATTGCTAAAAGATGCAGGGGGAGGAATAACAGGAAATGAGTCTAGACAGGTAAATGGGACGAGCTCATGAAGGCTCTCGTGAAGTCGCACAAGAAAGTAGATTTTATTTCTTCTCTAGGCTACATGCCCAAATGTGTTTTTTCATGTCCTTTTCTTTTTTGACTTTTTCTTTTTCACAGTTGAAATTCAATATTATATTCATTTCAGGTGTACAGCATAGTGGTTCGACACTTATATAACTTATGAAGTGCTTCCCCACCCAATAAGTCTAGTACCCACCTGACACCCTACATAGTTATTGCAATTATTTTTAACTATATTCCCTATGCTATAATTTACATCCTCATGACTGTTGTGCAACTGCCAATTTGTACTTCTTAACCCCTTCCCCTTTTTACCCAGTCCCCCACGGCCCACTCCTACCTGGCGACCCCACAAAATCCCTTTTGCCAAGGACCTTCTCAGGAGATGCATAGCATCTCCCGGACTTGACTTTGGAAAACGCTGTCCGAGTGCAGGGAAGCCATGGGAGAATTTTGAACAAGGAAGTGACTTGGCCGGCTTGGCATGGTGAGCCAATCCCTTTGATATGTATGTGCAGGATAGAACTGGCCTGTGGATTAACAGGTTTAACCCAAGATTAACAAGGAGACTGCTCTCATTGTCCTGATGCTAGATGACGAGGGACTGGACTGGGCAGAGGCAGAAGAGACGGAGAAGAGGATGACTCACATATATGGGTGATAAACAGTAAAATCGATGCGACCTGGCGATGGGTCCACGTGAGGATGTGGAGGATAAGAGAAAAGGAGGAACCTTGGCTAACTCTCAAGTTCCTAACCAGGAGACAGGTGGCCAGGGGTAATAACCAGAAGAGGGAATCTAGGAAGTAAAACAGGTCTGGGGAGTTGATAGGTTTCGCTTTGCACGTGTGGAATTTGAAGTTTCCCCGTGGCATATCCAAGGGGTATCAAATAGGCGGCTGGGTTGGTGAGGCTGAAGTTCAGGAGCTGGGCTGAAAACACAGCTTTGTTCACCGAGGAGCCTGTGGGGGTAGTTGAATCTAGGGGCAGAAAGGAACTGGAGAGACAGAGTGTATCTGTGAGTAGCAAGAATGGGAGACCAAGAACAAGACCCTGGGGCGGGCAGAGGCAAAGGAGGCAGAGGAGAGGCGAGGAGAGCCCCCAGGGTGGGAGGAGAGGGCGACGGTGCAGAGCTGACGCCATTGGAGCGTCTCCAGAGGCTGTTTGTGTCGATGCAGCCTCGTTTCCTCAGTAGCACATCTTCTGTCTGGCTCGGGCTAATATTAAAATCAGGTCTCGTTCCTGAGGATACAGTGACAGACTGTTAGGGGGAGTGTCCAGGAGCCACATCGTGGGAAAGGAAATCTTGCCCAGGATTTCAAAAAATGGTTGTCAAGTGTTCGTGAGTTGGATAGTTCATACCCAGACAAATCCAAGCCGACTTGGGTTCTACTGCTGCTAAAGGACAGAGACTCCCTCCCCCTGAGTCTCTACCGCATCGAATCCACTTCTGAGAGCGAGAAGGCGCTGCCTCACCTGGTGTGATTCGAGGAGCAGGGGCAGAAAGGTGGTTGGCAACGCTCTGTCTGCCCCAGATTCCTCGTTCCCTCATTCCTGTTTTCTGAAATTCCACCCATCCTATTCTCTTCTGTGCTCTTCCTTCCTTCTCTCCTCCCCAGCCCTCCCCTCCTGTCCTGTCTTTTTCTGTTCATCCATAGAACAGGCATTGAGCCCTGATTATGTACCAGGCACTGTACTAAGTGCTGGGGTCCAGGGTCCTCTCATTCTTAGGGGAAACTCAGAGCTGTAAACTAATAACTCCATCCGAACATGGTAAGTGCCCTGCTAGTGCAAAACTCCAAGAGAACAAGGTGAGGGAGGGACTATTTCTACCTGAGGACAGGGATCGGGGGTGGCTTTCCGAACAAGGTGGCATCTGAGCTGACCCCTAGGAGTCCTCTGCCCAAATGCTATGGCCGCTCCATGAGGGGGTGACCGTCAGGCCACCTTCCGCTTGTTGCAAGGGACTAGTCTACCTGTGGGCTGTCCCCTGTGGAAGACAGGGGCAGGGGTCCTGAGGGACTCGAGAGATGGGACTTTGAGTGTAGAACAGGCAGAAGAAAGGGGCTAGGAGGTGCGATGGCACCCGAAGAGGGAGGCAGGGTGAGGGGGCTGGGTCACAGGGCAGCAGTGGGCCACCATGGACAGCAAGGAGGGGGCGAGCCTCACCCAGTTCATGGTCTTTCTTGGGGTCGGGCCTCTTCTGCGTTCATCTAATTATGGGCTGTATTTCCCGGCGTGCCCTTCCTTGTTTTCCATCGAGGTGAGCCGCAGCTAGGTGTTAGGTGGTTTTCTCATTGAATTTTCATTTTGCGTCTAACATGTTGGGAGATGATTTTCTTCTCATCTCCCGAGTCTTGCTTTCTGTGCCCTTGTTTGTGTTTCTAACTTTATCCCCACCAGCCGTTGCTGTTTTTCTATACTTCCACCTCCTGATTTTCTGTGCCAGCATCTACTCCCAGACACAGCGCTACTTAGGGCTATTAATTAGCTTTCCCTCTACCTCACCCACCCTTTGCAAGCACAGTTATTTTTAACTTCTAGCCTCTTCGTTTTTCCCCTTGTTTTGGTTCTTTTAAGTCAAGTTATTAATTTTTTTAAAATGTGGATGAACGCTCTACTTTCTTTTCTGGGACTGTTGAGTACTGTCAGCTCTTAGGGAGACCTTTCGTATTCGTTTTTCTTGTTTCTTCCTTAGAAAGTTGCCCTGGGTACATGGTACACAGGAGGAAGGAGGAGGGGTCGGAGGGTTGTTAAGGAGAGTCCCTGTGATCTGGAGCCCAGCTCGGCACCTCTGGCGAGCACCTGCTCTGGATGATTTCTCTCTCATAACTTTTATGCACAAAATTGTCATTGGCCCTTCAATCCCTGTGCACATCCGACACTGTGGATCTCACCCAGCCCTACTTTCTAAGAGCATGAGCACCTGATCCTCACATTCTGTGGGCTGAGGGCTGCCCATTTCCCCATTTCCCATCCTTTCTGTATCTTGTTGAACCACATCCCTGGGTTGCAAAAACACTGCCACCATGATTAGGTATATGGTGTAGAGCGTGGACTTGAAGAGGTCCACGGGGCCGGGGTGTGGGAGAGAGCCTGTCTCGTCCGTCCGCACCCGACCCTACGTCTGTGCCCCTGCAGGAGTGCTGTTCAGCATCGAGGTCACGTCTACGTACTTTGCTGTGCACAACTACTGGAGAGGGTTCTTTGCAGCCACGTTCAGCGCCTTTGTCTTCCGAGTTTTGGCCGTGTGGAACAAGGATGCCGGTAACGGGGAGCCCTGGGGTGCAGGCGCCTGAACGGGGAGGCACGCCATGGGGCGTGGAGGGAAGCCCTGTGGGGCAGTGTAGGAGAGGACCCGATGGTGGCTTTATTTGGGAAGTGGACCGAGGATACGGGATGGGGAGATAGGCCATGAGCAGGGGGGCACTGGCTGTGCATACAAAGAAGACACAAAGTAGAAGAGGAGACACTGGGCTTGGAGGGAGAAAGGAGAGGATCCTTAAGGCTGATCACCTCGGGCTCCCTCTCTGGGGCTGTCTGTGACACTCCCCCCATGATCCCGGGCCTTTCCCCCCTGTAGTCACCATCACCGCTCTCTTCAGAACCAACTTCCGGATGGACTTCCCCTTTGACCTGCAGGAACTCCCAGCCTTTGCTGTCATCGGGTCAGTGGGGTCACCTGCCCTGGGCGTGGTGAGGGGGGCGGGTGTGGCTTTGGGTGGAAGGGACCCAAGCTGGGAGGAAGGTGGATGAATTGCAAATTGTCGGGGGGGGGGGGGGGGGCAGTAGGTAGAAAGGGAAGGCAGGCGCCTGGTATTGGTTCCTCCCATGGCTGGGTCCGAGGGATGGGGATGTCATTCCCGTGCAACTTACACCCTCAGGATTTGCTGCGGGCTCCTGGGAGCCGTGTTTGTGTACCTGCACCGTCAAGTCATGCTGGGTGTCCGAAAGCACAAGGCCCTCAGCCAGTTTCTTGCTAAGCAGTGAGTCACCCCCCCCTTCCTTATTCCTTCCCACTTACTTTCTGGTTTCTCCGCAAGTTCCTTTTTTTTTTTTAATCTTTGCGAAAGGCATCGAGTGCCTTTTGGTGGCTTGTGACACAATACAGAAGCCCTGATGCTATATACATAGGGGGCGAGTGGTGTGGTTTCTCTCACTTGTGAAGACAGCACTTCGGTGGAGAGAATGCTCTGTGTTTGAGGAACCGAAACTACTGTGGACCACAGGAAGCTTCAGCTTGCCAGGGTTTGGTGTGGTGTCCACTGTGCGAGGGGTTAAATTCAGAGGGTCATTCATCCTGTTTCTTTTTCAGCCGCCTGCTGTATCCTGGAATTGTCACCTTTGTCATCGCCTCGTTCACCTTTCCACCAGGAGTGGGTCAATTCATGGCTGGAGAGGTCAGCTGCAAGGGAGCCTCAGGGTGGGGTCAGGTCACGGAGCACATTGACCCCCTGGGGACTAAGCCAAGACTGGGCCGTGTGGAGAAGGGGAAGTAGCACAGATGTCCCTGGGGCTTCTGAGCCGTATGACCTTGTGGCCAGGGATACAATCTGTCCCTGAGAAAAGGGCAGAAGGGACCCCTGAAAAGTGAGCCTGGGAATCAGCTCTCTACAAAGAGGAAGCACCAAGTGTCCCGGGAGAACCACCCCCCCCTTTCGCTTCCTCCTCTCGCAGTTGATGCCTCGGGAAGCCATCAGCACCCTGTTTGACAACAACACGTGGGTAAAACACATAGGTGACCCCAAAAGCCTGGGCCAGTCAGCGGTGTGGATCCACCCACAGGTCAACGTTGTCATCATCATTCTCCTCTTCTTCATCATGAAGGTACCTCTCCACTCTCAAAGCTTCTGTTCGTTTTCTGCCTAGGAGCCCAGGGTTTGCACGAGGTGAGGGAGGGCGAAACTCCATCTGTTGCTCGTCCAACCCGAAGGGAAGTAGCTTGGAAACCATAGCACAGCCTACTCGTGAATGAAAGTGAATCAATATCTAGGTGAATCGCCCCGTTCATGTCACCTTAGTGATGTTGCCACAATTCTTACAACCTTTCCAAAGGTTCTGCTTGCTAAATTATTAAGCCACCACAGCAGCCAAATAAACAAGGACAAGATGGAGTTCAGCAAAATAGATAGCTTTGTAGAAACCTCAGATAAATTAATTGAATCGCCCCACATATTAGATAATTAGGCACTCCATTCTCCGTGTATCTATTTTTAGCTGATTCGCATATCCATGTCCCCCCAGTCTAGCATGTAATCTCGTTTCTAGAATTGCAAAACAGATCAAATACTTAAATCAGTTTTATTAGTGACTATAAACAATTTTTTATAAATGTTATTACTCTGTTAGCTAGTGAGGGTTCACTTTCTTCTAACTCCATTTAGGAAACAAAAGCCGATTTCTTTTCCTCTTGGTTCATTTTCATATCTGCCTGTCAAGGATCATGTATTTAGAGATTTCTCAATTACTGCCTTAGACAAAGATATTTTTATTTCCAACCCTCATTGTGACATCTATTACTGTTGCCAATTGCATATTCTTCTTTCTTGATGATTGTCTTATTATTTCTACTATGTCTTGCCCAAATAGTTCAACATTTTCCTCTGTATATTAGGGCTATTATTCAAAAGTCTGTGCACTCCAAACTTTCATGCTGTTAAATACCTTGCTATTAACTTTTTCATGATACTTTTTACCAATCTGTGTTTCCCCAGGATATGAGTCACTTAGTAATATGTGTGTGTGTATATATACATGTATATATTACTATATATATACACACACATACTATTATATATATATATATAGTAATAGCTATAGTGGATTTATTTATCCACTTAATCAATAAATGTTATTATATACCTTCTATGTGCCAAGTATATAATAATTAATCGCTGATCTTTGGCAAATCTTATGTTTATGGTTAAAAGGATTTTTTTGATTGCCTTCTTTGCTTGTTGTTGCTCATTTGATGTACTTGTCAATGATCTTATGATTAAAGGTACCAGGTGCTCGACACACCAGGTTCTAGCCCTGTAACTTACATTTTCAGGATTTGCTGTGGGTTCCTGTGTTCTTCCCCGTTTCACTCCACGTGGACTGATTGGGTCTACCAGCCTCCACATTTTACATATCTACCTTATTAATTTTTTTTTCTTCTTTCCAAAGATTTGATATTTTTATGATAAAGTGGTTCTCAGTGTCTTATAAGGGATTTTTTTGAGGGGGGGGCTTTCATTATAGACTTCATATTCTCTGATTTGTAAATCTCAACTTCCTCTCATTGTTGTTGAGTCTACAAACCCACTGGCTGTAACCAAGTCCAAGTTTTGATGGCATCTCAGAATTTATTGCTCAGTGGTAATACTTGTGATTTTCCAGTATTCCTCTAGGTTGAGCTATATGGTAACTTTGGGGACACATATACTTTTAAAGTGTCAAGCTCTTGAAAATTTTTGGAGAAACAAAATACTGTATGTTTTCAACATTTCCCCCACACATCATCTCACCTCCCAGGATTCCCAAGTATGTATCTGGGTGCCATGTCATGGATTAAAGCTTATCCTGAGAAACGCACTGGATTATAAAGAAAGATTCAGCTGTGTGTCACTATTATTCGTTTCTCACTGAATTACATCTTTGAAAATGTTTACATCATAAGTGTATCAGGAAGAGAAATTCACTCATTTCTTGGATTCTACTTCAAGCCCAACAGTTTGCATCAGGCCTATGATTTGTAAAAAGTAATATATATAGCCCTGGCTGGAGTAGCTCAGTGGATTGAGCACAGGCTTTGAACCAAATTGTCGCAGGTTCAATTCCCAGTCAGGGTACATGCCTGGGTTGCAGGCCATGACCCCCAGCAACCACACATTGATGTTGCTCTCTCTCTCTATCTCCCTCCCTTCCCTCTCTAAAAATAAATAAATAAAATCTTTTAAAAATAATAATAATATATATAAACATAAAAACATTCATGGCTATAAATCCATGATATTACTTAATTACGATGGCATTTTTCAGTGCCGTGTCATTGGACACATAAACGTACCCTCATCATTTCCAGAGCTCGAGCAGTCGGCTACACAGCCAAATCAAAATGTAAAAGTGGCTAGAACTGTTTTTCCACAGTCTGATTTCAAATTTATGTGGTCTCTGCCAGCACCAGTGCAGGCTGGTCAGATTCTCAGCTCAGAACTTTTATTCTGTTGATGAAGGGGCCATCCATCTTCCTCAACCTTAGAACACGGAAAGTATCATTATGTTGTAAGCCAGGAGCTTTTACAGTGAGTGTGAATATAATTACAGCTTCGGTTTCCCTTTCAATAAGTCTAACGTGATTGCTGAGGATCGCGGGGGAGTTCTCAGCATGGCCCAAGGCTTTGCAGAATTCCTCTTTGCCTGAGCGCCACACGGCTGCTTCTTGTGAGGGGTCTAAGTAAAGTGGAATCTGTGATCACGGCTCCCTAATTTCCCAGGTGTCTGGAATTTCAAATCTTGGGAGTTTTTTGTGTCCCACATCACTTTCATTGCTTCTGGAGCTTTCCTTTTCTGTGCTACTAGCTCAAATTCTTGACTCATCGCATGTGTCATTCTTCATGCTATAGGACTTGATATTTTAATGTCTTCTGATCCTGACACTGTCCTGACACATATCTTAGAGGCGAATCTAAAGTTCATCCTCTGAAATCACACCCTCTGGCCACCTATTATCTGTATTACAGAAACTTCTAGATTGACCGGAGCCTACAAATCTCTATGGCTTTGCAAAATCCCTTGTGTGCTCGTTCCAAAGATGCGATACAGAATAGTTCAAGGGGTCTCAGACTAGTATAGGTCAGAGTCACTTAAGAAGCTAAAACTACAAGGGCCCAGAACTCTGTCTCCAGACAGTCTACAATGGTGGCCCCCAGTGGTGTCTGCACATCTGTGGTTTAACCTCAAGTTCCCCTTGAGCTTGAGGTTACTGTTGGGTGTTTTAACAAATAGGAGCTCTGAGAAGTTTTCTTGTGTTTTGCATAGTATGTGACCAATCTCTCTTCTTTCTTTCCTCCCTTCCGTCCTACTGACCTACCGACATCCTGCCCACACTTTCTGAGCACTGCGCCAGTGCAGACAAAAAGCAGAGATAACAAGCCACACTCCAGGACTTCTCAGTCTATATTCTCTTCATCTGTACAATTAACATTTCAGTTTTCACCTGTTTTAGACAGCCAGATTCTGACACAAAGAAGTATGTATTTTGCTTTATCTCAGAGCTCCTGGGACGAACCTTCTCAGATCCTTTGTCACTTTCTCTTGAGGTCAGCCCTGGCACAAGAGAATTCTGTCTAAGGTTCAGGAAATCAAGAGATTTATTTCTCATTAGTTTACAATGCAATAGGTGCCATTTTTAATTATAAAAACATTGATCCTGGCAATTTGTTCTGATCTTTAGCTGCTACCATCATTCTCCAAGTCAGTTTAAGATCCTTTTTCCAAGATTGGCTTACTTATTTTGGAAGAGATATGTAAATCTATTGTTTAATTTACCTACTATGTCTCATCAAAGTTCAAGCGCTACTCCATTTTTCACTGTATATCGAAATTCTTTTGCATTCTTTGCCATAAAATGCATGTATTGCTTTTTCTAAAATTATCCCAGTTTCTATGGCAATACTACCTGAAAAAGTTGGCCTTGAAGATCTTTTCTGTTACAGTGGCTGACTCACCTGGCATTCTCCAGGTGCCCCGCCCAGGATAGATCCTTTGTTTCAAGTGATTTGACGTCACAGGAAATGGCTCAGGCAGGGATGCGCACACCAGTTTCCCTCGTGAGGTTCACCATAAAAATGGCTTTGTAAATAACAGCATTAACAATCAATTAGTCACTCAGTAAGTCACTGAGACTTGAAGGTGTCTGCCATTTCCATCGGGGGATCTTTTGCAGAAACATAATCTGACCAAGAAAAGATATCTTTCAGCTTCACGAATTTCACGCTCTTCCACCGAGGTGACCCTTCGAAGCGAAGGGGTTACAGTGGGCAAGGGTCCTTTGGGGGCAGTGACGGGGACCTCTGAGGCCCCACTCCTTGTTCTAGATTGCCTGAAGGCAAGTAAGAGTCACTCCAAGCAGGAGGGTTTGGGGTTAACCATCTGGAGAAACCAGTGTTGTCTTACAGTGTTGTCTTTGGTGATCTCTCAGCCTGAGAACTCCATGCTTTTTAGTTCTGGATGAAGGGGAGCAGGCGCGATGGCTTTCGGAAGGACGAGCCATCCCAGTGTTTCTGTGACTCTTGAAGCAGCAAGGAAGAGAACAGTGGGAAGGGGGTTGAGTGTGCACGTGTGTGTGTGTGTGCACGCGTGCGTGTTGGGCAGAGTTGAGAGGGTGTCCTGATGTCTCTTTTTACCCAGTTCTGGATGTCCATCGTGGCCACCACTATGCCCATCCCCTGCGGGGGCTTCATGCCTGTGTTTGTGCTTGGTAAGTCCTGGTGGGGAGCCTGGGACCGTACCGAGAGCTACAACCTAGGGAACCGGGAGAACAAGGAAAGGCTTGCGACGCTAGGGGCTTGTATTTGGTCTCAGCACCCAAGGAGGGTTTGGCTCTGAAAACACAGACGATAAGGAACTTGGATCTCTCAACACCTCCCTTCCTTTTGCCTTTGCTCTAGGAGCTGCATTTGGAAGGCTGGTGGGAGAGATCATGGCCATGATATTTCCTGATGGTATCTTATTTGATGGCATCCTCTACAAGATCCTACCTGGGGGCTACGCAGTGATTGGTGAGACCCATCCCACCCTCCCCAAACCAAATATTGAGTCCCACAGATGTCCTCACTCTGACCCTCCCGTGCCATCTTCACTCCGGGCTACACTATATGGCTGTAATTTAATGCTATTTAGTTCAGCTTCTATTCAAATAATCAGCCCTTGGTTCTGACTCTCGATACATTTATTGAATGTCTATGAGACTTAGTTTCCTCATGCATAAAAGGGATTATGGGTATTCAATGAGACAGGGATAAAGGCACCTAGGATTGTGGCTCAATGTTTGGTAAGGCTTTTTTTTCCCTTCCAAAGAATCATGGGAACAACAGTGCAGGTGAGTGGCTCAGCTGCTTTCACCTTGCAGATGTGTCAGTATTGACGGGACATGGGCACATGACTCAGCTGAGAAGCATGGGCTCTGGACTCACCGTTGCCACTTGTCACCTACATGGGCGTGGAAAAGTTAGCTGCCTTTCCAACCCTTAGAGACTTCTGAGACATCTTACAGCTCCAACATTCTATGAATCTCTGATTTATTTCATTATATCTATTATCCCATCCAGTGAAACCCATGTCTAACACAGTGATCAGTGTAGATCCCCGGAACTATTGTGCCTTCTCCTCCTTTCTCTCTTCACTGAGAGCCTATAACACCTAGACAGAGGAGCACTAACCAGCTTTATTGCTTGTATGATGACCTTATTCTCTCACAACGTGTTGGCTCAAAACCTGAGGTCCCAAGTAGAATGCCATCACTAGGTTTTAAAATGCTCAGTTAAGAGTGATACAAACTTTCTGCCCTAGCTGGTGTGGCTCAATGGTTTAAGTGCCAGCCTGTGAACTGAAAGATTGCTGGTTCAATTCCTAGTCAGGGCAGATGCCTGGGTTGCAGGCTAGGTCCCTGAGGTAGAGGTGGAGGGCAGTGTGTAAGAGGCAACCAGTCAATGTATCCCTCCCACATGGATGTTTCTCTCCCTCTCTTTCTCCCTTCCTCCCCCTCTCTCTAAAAATAAATAAATAAACTATTTTTTAAAAAAGAATGATGCAAATTTGCAAAAACCAGGAATAGCTAGGGCATCACTATGTTCATCTTATAAATGAAAATGCGGGCACACCCAAGGATTTCATGTCTTGTCAAAGGCTGTGGGATGAGATCAAAATGATGATTTTTGCGACACTTCAGCATTCTAGTCCCTACTCTGGACACACGGTTGTCTCGGGAGTGTTGGCACCGACCCAGTCTGTGTCACCCTCGTCATGTCCCCATGCGCCAGGAATCGCAGCGCGAACCCACCGGCACATCCCTGTGTCTCGTTCTAGGAGCGGCAGCGCTGACCGGGGCGGTGTCCCACACAGTCTCCACGGCCGTGATCTGCTTCGAACTAACGGGTCAGATCGCGCACATCCTACCCATGATGGTGGCTGTTATCTTGGCCAACATGGTGGCCCAGAGCCTGCAGCCCTCCCTCTATGACAGCATCATCCAGGTCAAGAAGCTACCCTACTTGCCTGACCTTGGTTGGAACCAGCTCAGGTCAGGGGCACCAGCTGGAATTAGTGCAGCTCCAATGGGGCGGGGATGGGAGAGTCTGAGGGTGAGATTGACGTCAGGGCCCATGTGTGCAAGCGCCGCTTTTGACTGACTTTTCCATTCCCGTGTACCTGATAACCGTTGTGAATGACCCGATGGCAAACCTCACGGGAGGAACGGAAGGGCCAGCAAAGAGACAGGCACGTGGTGGGGCTAACCCTGCCCCCCCCCCCATGCTTTCTCCCTCCGTAGCAAATTTACAATCTTTGTTGAAGACATCATGGTACGTGATGTGAAGTTCGTTTCCGCTTCTTGCACGTATGGGGAGTTGCAAACCCTGCTCCAGACCACCACAGCGAAGACTTTACCACTGGTTGATTCAAAAGGTCAGTGGGAAGGAAGGGAGCCGACTCCTGAATGAGAGACCGGAACTTAGCCTCCACAGAGGCGGGGTTGGGGTGGGGACACTGTGGTGTGGCCTTGTCCGTAATGCCCACCCAGTCTGCTACAGGAGACCCAGCCTGTGCTCCGTAGGGAACACGATCATCCCGAGGAAGGCAAAATACAGGCGTAATACAAGCACTATGAGACAATTCAAAACCAAGGAAAGAAATACAGCCAGTTCTCACTGCTCACTGTGGTTATGTTCTATAACTACTGTGAACACAGAGTTAAGGATACTACCCTGAACTGTTGCTCCCACCCAGAGGACATACAGGGTTAGGTTCCTGCAAGCCCCTGGTCACAACAGCTTCTTCCACTAATCAGTGCATCGACCTGTATTGTCTGTGTTTCTCTTTAAAGGCACCTTATTGAATATATATTGTTGATTCATTAACGTTGAACTTACAGCCAGCAGCAAGACAGCTCATGCGTAGACAAAGCTAATCTAACTCACTTATCTTCTCCATAAGGCACGTCCCAGGCTTTATGATTGGGGGGATGGGCAGTGTGAAACAGCAAAATAACCAACACGAATCACAAAAATGTGAAACACGTGGCAGTACATGAACCACGAGAAGAGCACTCGTTTGCAATATGCGAGCTGGAGGGAAGAAAGGGAAAACAACGATGTAGCATCACCCTGTCCACCCTCAGCTAGGAATGTGTGTGTGGGGGGGAGGGGCAGTCAGATTTCCAGCTGCTGCGAGCCTGCCCGTTCAGGACAGCGGAAGCATCTCGAGTACTGATGTGAGTTTACAAATAGGTGAATTTGCAAATAATAAAGGGAACTCGCCAATAATAAGGCTCAGTTGTAAGTCTTCCAGGCCCTTACGTGGTTCTCTCTTCTACTTGGTTAAAGAACAGCCATTCTTTAATGTCCAACTTGAGGAGCTGGTGGAACTGTTCCACATGAAGAAGTGAACGGTTTTAGTAAGCTGTGACTTCACACTTCTCTTCCTTCCCATTCTCTCTGCCCCCTGTTGGCAGCAGTTCTGCTCTGTACTGTTTCTTACGGTGGTGCACATGTGTTTGTCTGACCCTCCTTATTCCTTGAGGGCAGGGACTGTGACCTCTGTCTCCGTCAGACTGCCTCCTTACTGGGTATTAAATAAACACTTGTCTAATGTTGGAACTGGTGTAACTGAGAAGAATCACAAAGGGCCATTTGGAGCCATTGAGATGGTTAGTTCTGATTTTAGATCCTCAGAGTACCCAAGTGGCTCAAGTGAGGTTAGTTTTAATATTTCCCCAAATCCCAAACACCTTCTTTTTTTTTATAAATGCATCATTTTTTTTAGATTTATTTATTTATTTTTAGAGAGGGAAGGGTGGGAGAAAAAGAGAGAGAGAGAGAGAGAGAGAGAGAGAGAAACATCAATGTGCGGCTGCTGGGGGCCATGGCCTGCAACCCAGGCATGTGCCCTGGCTGGGAATCGAACCTGCAATACCTTGGTTCGCAGCCCGTGCTCAATCCACTGAGCTACGCCAGCCAGGGCCCAAATACCTTCTAAGTGGCTTCTACAGCAGGAGCTCTTCGCTGGAGCAGGGGTGCAGACACTGAGGCTCAGGGTTTTTGTGGTAACCACTGAGACTTAAGGGTAAGATGTATCCCAATGATACGGCCCCAATTTTATGGCCTTAGAACTTAATGAAGATGTTAATTATCGTAGCAGAATCTTGACCTTCCCAGGAAAAGTAAGCATTTCGTTTCTATCCCCGAAGGACCCAGACTCTTTAAATAATTAAACATCCGCTATCCTTGTAGATGTCTTTCAAAGTATATTCACATCTCAGCTTATATGAATGGCTTGTGATGTTTTGTTTTGTTTGTGAGACGGGCTTGATTAGCCTATTTTAATGCCAAGTTCACCTATTTGCAAACAGGCTATATCAAAATAAGTACAAATTAGCACCAATTAGCGTACTATCAGTTGGGTCTCTAAGTGCTAAATGGGTGGAATAAGAGGAATTGAATGAGGTCAATCCTGCAAGAATTTTGAAATGAGTTTTGAGGAAGAGAAGATAAAAGGTGGCAGCGGGTGGGGGGTGCAGAGTGGGGGAAGCAAGTGGGGACACAGGGATTCTGTTGCTGCCTCCATCCTGCCAAGTGGGGCAGAGTTGGGGGGCTGGTCCTCAGGCTGAGCTCTGAGCTTGGATCCGCCCCCCGCCACACCCCCGCAGATTCAATGATCTTGCTGGGCTCCGTGGAGCGGTCAGAACTTCAGGCCCTCCTGCAGCGCCACCTGAGCCCGGAGCGGAGGCTGCGGGAAGCCCAGGACCTGGCCAGGAAGCTGTCTGAGCTGCCCTTTGATGGGAAGGCGCGGCCGGCTGGGGAGGGATACCAGGGCTCCTCGCCCTCTGGCCGGCCAGAGTCCTTCGCCTTTGTGGATGAGGATGAAGATGAAGAAATCTCTGGGAAACCCGAGGTGACCGGGCTGGGAGGGACCCAGCGAGCAGGAGAGATTGGGAGAAAGGGAAAGCAGGAAGAGGGAGTAGAGATGGGGTCACTGAGAAAGTCAAGGGTCCAAAGGACTAAAGGAGATAAGGCTATGAATGCCTGTACCCACGGGCATTGAAAGGGATGTAGGAACTCTGAACTGGGGAGGAAGAATCGAATTAGATGGATTTCCTAGGACACCAGCTGGTGAAGACAGGAAACCACTAGGCAGCCCCTTCTCTGGGGCTGAGAATTTTTTACTGTTCCATACAGCTGCCTCCTCTTCCTCCCCCTCAACACTTTCCTATGGTTCCACTGGCCCCTGAAGAGCCCAATGGGCCCCTGCCCAGCCTCAAGCAGCAGCCAGAGGCACCGGAACCTGCAGGTAAGGAGTTTCCCATCATGCCCCTTCACTCGGCCTGCAGGCTGCCACTATGAGGAGAGGAGACTAAGGTGGTGGGAGAGGGTTCCTATTCATTGAGTCTCCATATTGCTGCCCCCAAGGAGCGGGGCAAGGGCTGATTTAAGAGGATAGGAGAGAGGGCATCTATGGCGGTGGCAAGGTGTCATGGGGCCACAGGGGAGCCCCTGGCTATTTCCCCCCACAGAGGGTAGGAATTGCTTTGTTTCCATTTCCACCTGCTCCCCATTCCTCTCAGGTCAAAGACGCTCCATCTTTCAGTCTCTGCTGCGCTGTCTGCTGGGCAAAACTCGCCCCACAAAGAAGAAAACAAGCCAGGTGAGAGAGGAAGGGTGGGGGCAGGGCGATGGGGGCTTGTCTTTGAAGAGTGAGAAATCCATGGTCCTTAGGTGGGGGGGGGGAGGGGGGCCCACCAAGGAGAACCTTCACCGCATGGAAGGGGTGGGGAGTGGGAAAGCAGGTGTCTGTGGTCCTGGCCTAGGAACCGTGGCTGCATTCCATCAGGAAAGAACTCGGACCTGTGTCTTTCTCCTCCAGGACTCAACAGACTTAGTGGACAACATGTCACCCGAAGAGGTAAGTGAGGGAAATAGCAACCTGGGGTAGGTGGTTCCGTCAGATGAAGATAATTACTCGTCTTTCTCTATCTCCTTTGTTGTGTTTTATGAATAAGATGCGAGTCTGGGTGGGAAAGTGGGAGATGGGAAGGGAAGTGTGATTATGGGGACAGTGATGGGCACAGGCGGGGTTTATCTGGTGGCGTTCTCAGAAGGACCGTCATCATCTCAGAAGAGGGCTGTTTTGGGTCTCCATGCGTAGGTGGGACCACGGTGCTGAGACGCACCTCAGGTCTCTTAGACATTAGGCCTGTTCTGGACAGGCAGAGGCTACAGAGGTCATGCCGTGAAACAGCACCAGACACCAGCCCTTGTGCACACCAGTGGGGAAAAACAGCACTGGAGCCACACAAGAAGTGGTGTCTGCCCCGGTGGAAGTTCCTCTGCTGATGGAGCAGAGCCCTGAGGCAAAGGGCAGCTTCAAGATACCGGGAGGCAAGACCAGGAAGAACCACACTCTGAGGACAAGTATTCGTAGTGCTGGGGCTGTCTGTCCGGACAAACGCCTGTTTTCCAAAAGAGCTGGTCATCGAGTCCATGAGACAGAAACTCCAGAGCGCCGAATGGGCTTGGCGTGAGCAGTGAGAGAACGTGGAGCAGTGACTGGGGGTGGCCTTGACGGGGACATGCCCGAGGAGGTGTGCAGACACGCCCCCCTTCAGCAGCAGCCTCTCTCCTTGGGAAAGGAGCAGGCAGGCTCGAGCTCTGTGGCTGACAAGCCATAATGCATACTGTTATTTCACAATAAACATCGGACATCTGGAAGAAATATGTGCTGGAGAGTAAAAGTCCTCCAGGGTTGGAGGAAGGGGTGGGGAGTGACAAGAGAGAAAGGAACCCTCCCTCTCCCCTTGGCACCCCTCAACACTCATCCTGACTTCTGGAAAACTCAAAATGACTTACAGAAAAGTGAGCTAAATGATCCTAGGAGAAACAGAAAACCCGTTCCTTCCGTCCCGCAGCAGGAATCAGATGGGTCCCATCTGCCACCAAGGAGTGCCTTGCTAGGGTGCTGAAACCAATCCTAATTCTTTTTTATTGTTGTTGTTGTTGTTGCTAATCCACCAAAAAGAAAAGGCCAGTCAGTTGGTCGGTGAGGCTATTTAATGACTGCTGAAAATAAAGTGCCGCCAGGGATACAAAGATGAGCGATCTACATTTTTAGTTTATATCTTTCCCCAAGAAGACTTTATTTTAGGCAGCTCCCAGCTCCCATGTGACTCAAGGACATTTTGGAGGGATAAGATCCAATCGGAGCCAGAATTCAGACAATTTTGAACATGGTTTTCGAATTAGATCAAGGTGACACTCTTGGCAACATCAAGATGGTACCTACGGAAATGCTGGGAGAATTCAGTTATAGGTCGCCAGGAGTCCCGGCTTTGACTTGATTCTGCTACCCTGTTCGTACACAGAGTTAAAGCTCCAGTTTCTAACGGGCTGGGCTTTTTCAAGTTCAGACCCAAGAGCAGACATCCCTTGCTCCTTGGAGAAAAGGTGGGGGGGTACGTAGAACATGACCAGCAGTCAAGGTCAAGGTCAGAAGCCCAGCTCCAGCTCTGTGCAATTTGAATAAAGCTGTTGCTCCTGAAGGGAAATCAAAGACGAAACTGGGGAAAGCTACAAAGGTCCAGGACGTAGAACAAGCCAAACCAGGGTTGGCAAGGTAGCTGCCTGCCATTAATAAATCGTCTCTATGACATACCTGCTAAGGAGTCACCATCCTGTGCTTTGGGAGCCGGTCACACCCCATGTGAACCTTTAGTCAGGGAAGAGGAGAGTTCCAGAAAATGTTAGATTCATTTGTGAAAGCCAGAGCCATACTGGATTCTTGGGAAGCTTGGGGATTTGGGCATCGTATCTAAAATCAAGAGGAGAGTTGGCCTTCTTGTTTTAATGCTTCTGTCCCACACAAACAAAGATGGCTTTGCTCACGTCCACCACGCGCCATGCAAGCCAGCACAGCTCTTCAAATCCAGCCAATATCCGCCGTGCTGGACGGTGTCAGAGGGAAGTGTGCTGGTCTCGTCACAACATGGGGCCGTCCCTACCAGGAACACTCTCCAGGAGTTCACGTCCAGCGGGCAGGGGTGAGACAAATCCAGTGCGCGAGTGCCCGCAGTCCACACCATTTCTGAAAAGGAGAGACCAGCAGAGTGCTGCAGGGAGGAAGCACTTTGGTCTGGGAGCATCGAGAGTGCAGAGCAGGTGCAGGGTGGGCAGGTAAGGGGAATGCAGCCCAGCCAATGCAGAAGCCAGAAGGGGCAGGGGCTATGACAGGCATAGGGGGAGCACTGTGAAGACAGGTTGGAAGTAACACGGGGTTTGGGGGACTGGGGGGTGTGGGTGAGAGAGGGAGGGTGTGCCAGTGCCTGAGGATGAAGGCTGACTGGGAACCTGATGAGGGGGGAAAAGGAGGGGCGGTCCCCTGGGAAGGAGGGAGGGGCTTAGTGAGCTGGAAGTTCTGTGTTAGTTCGTTACATATTTCAGCTGTGTACTTCAGGACTGGGGGCTAGGAGGGCTGCTTGCAGTCAAGGCCTTGCACCTGAGGTTGAAGGGGGCTCTGCGGCGTTGGGTGACGGCCCTCCTCTGCCCAACAGGTTGAGGCCTGGGAGCAAGAGCAGCTGAGCCAGCCTGTCTGCTTTGACTGCTGCTGCATTGACCAGTCCCCTTTCCAGCTGGTGGAGCAGACGTCCCTGCACAAGGCTAGTCCTTTCACACCGCTCGGGGCTTCTGGGAGGGCAGGGGCGGTGAGGGTCCATGGTGCGCTGACCTGCGGCTCTTTCTGTGCAGACGCACACACTGTTCTCACTCCTCGGCCTCCACCTTGCCTACGTGACCAGTATGGGGAAGCTGCGGGGCGTGCTGGCACTGGAGGAGGTAATAGTGATACGTCCCTTTGGAGCAGCAGGAGGAATGAGTGGCCTGGTGGAGGAAGGATGGTTTTAACACCCCCCCATTTTCCTATCTCATGAATAAATTAGAGGAGGAAGAGAGGGGTCAGCAATCTGGCAGTGCCAGTAGAGGGGACTGCCAAGTCCTGAAGGGTTCATAGATCACCCCGGATGTAGCCCTTGTGATCTCCCACAGCTGGCATGGGTTTGGGTTGGAGTTCGGGGCACGCGTCCTAGTTTCATACCATGGAAAGGGAGAAGAGACAGGACGTGGCTGAAGGGGGCCTGAAGGTCACAGGGAACGGGCCACAGGAGCACCTGGGTCAGGAGCCCTGAGACCCACTGCTCTGCAAGGGGTCCGCTGGCCTGTCCTTCTTCGGTCGTCTTTGGTCTCTCCGTGTGGTCCATCTCTCTTGCCACTTTATGGCTTTTCCATGCCTTTTTCCTCTCATTGTATCTGTAGTTCTCGTGTGTCTGTTCCTCTCACTCCCCCCATCTCCTTTCTCTTCCCAATCCTGTACCGTCTTCCCTTGTCCCTCTGCCCCCCAGCTGCAGAAAGCCATCGAGGGGCACACCAAGTCAGGGGTGCAGCTCCGCCCTCCCCTGGCCAGCTTTCGGAGCACAACGTCCACGCCAAAGACTCCCGGGGGCCCGCTCCCTCCCACAGAGGGGTGGAGCCTGCCCGAGGACGGAACTGGGGCGGCTGAGCCAGAGGACGTGGTCCCTATCCCTCCGGAGCACCCAGTGCCCTTGGCCGCCCCCAAAGCAGAGAGTGAGCTAGAGGAGCTGGAGCTGGCGGACAGCCCGGGGCCAGAGGAGGAGCTGGCTGACATCTTGCAGGGCCCCAGTCTTCGGTCCACCGATGAGGAGGAGGATGAGGACGAACTGATTCTTTGACTGCCCCCAGGACGGCCCCATCAGACTGTCAAGAGGCCGAGGCCCGAGGGTGGGTTTCAGTGGGAGAGGGTACGTCCCTAAGTTGGAGCGATCATGCCGATATGCTGGCCCCTCCTTGGAATTTTAAAATGTGATGGTGATGGTCTTAGAGGAGTCCAGATTTGGGCAGGGACTAGCCTCGATCAATTATGTAGGCATGTCCCCCATTCCCAGGCATCTCGGTGAAGGGCTCATGTACTCGCTGGAGCTTCCTGAGTTTTTCCCCCAGTGTAGGTGGGGGACTCCCTGCCTCTCTCCTCCCCTCATCCCCCCGCCCCCCAACTCCCTGTGTTCTCTCCCAGCACCCCCTGGCTCTGCACATCTGTCCTTCAGTTCCCACAGGTGTGGGTGAAGGGAGACCCCGGATGGCTGTGGCCCTGCAAGTGTCATACTGGAGGAGGAGAGGGGACCACCCCATGGCCTCGTGAACTGGCGGCCCCAGAATATACCGCAGACCCTCCATAGCCCTTCTCCCAGAGCCCCCCACTCCGTACTCTCCCACGTCCTGAAGTTGGCCTCTAGACTCCGACTGGCTCCCACTGTCTGTCCCCAAGCAAGGGCATGACTAGGACAGCAACAGGCCTCTCCTATGTCCTGGATTCAAGCAGTGAACTGTGGAGAAAGATGCTATCAAGGAGAGAATGTCGCAGGAGGCTCTGTGTGGAAGGGGCACCGCGGGCCAAGCGGCCGTGCTGCCCCTGTGGCGCTGCCTTCTCCAGCAGACATCCTCCCTGTCGTCTGGTCACAGCTTCCTCGCCCTGTTTCCAGGTCACTTCCTGGAAAACCCACCCCCTCTCTTCCCGGGGGGTCATTGATTTGTCCCTCCCAATAGAGGGTGGACAGCTCTGCCCTCAAGCTGCTCGGGCTGAGGCCTCTCCTGCCCGGAACTGAGGCTCGGGCCAGCCAGGCCCCTCAGACACCAGCCCTTAGACTAGTTCTCTGTGCCCTTCCTCTTGGGGTGGACGGCTGGGGGTTCAATGTCAAAAGGCAGACCTCTTTGATGTGTCCACACTTGGGAAGTCTGAACCACATCCTCCCCAAATCAGCAACAGGGAGACTGCCTTTTCTGGGAGTGGTCCCAGGGGCTCTGAGCGTGCAAAACCCCTGCTCCCACCTCCCAGGCTTTCCCCCTTTCTCCTCCATGCCCTCCGGTTGTGTCCCCTCTCCGAGGGGACACTGTCCTCCTTCACCCCCCCCCCCACCACCCGGGCCCAGTCTCCATCCCCCAAATAAGACACTCATAGTCGGAGGGTGCCACCACATTCTGTTTAGTGCCAATGAACACAGCCTGGAGCCCTCTCCAGCGTCACACCCCTACCCCCTCCCCAGGCCAAGAGAGAGGCTGTAGCCTGGGGAGGGGGCTGGCAGCGGGCATTTGAGCCCAGTGCCCACGTGTATATAATCTATAATATTTATATATATTTATATAATTCTCTCTGTAATATATGCCATAGAATCTCTCTTGGGCCTGGGAGGGGGGACGTCACATTAAGAAAACATGCTGAGACTGGCCGTGAAAGTGGATCTTCCCCAGACCTGGAAGACGAGCATGGGCTGTGGGGGCAGGGGCGGGGCAAAGGTCGTAAACACAGTCACCACGTTTCGCTCCTTAACCCAAGGATAAGAAGGAAGGGGGTGGGCAGGGGGCAGGCGGAAGGGGAGGAATGGGAGGTTTGGGTTTTCCTTAATAAACAATTAAAAATAAAAGTACACCCCCCTCCCCGAAAGAAAATCATTTAGCAAGAGCAGTTTCATTCACAATAATATAAACACAGCCCCCGTCCCGGGACTGTTGTAAATCGTGCTGCACAGCCTTTAACCCCGAAGGGAAAGCAACCCCCCCTGACCCCCAACAGCCTCTTCCAGCACATGCCCCTCCCCTCCCCGCAAATAGGCTATAAGCAAACCCCATGCACCCTGCCCCCAGCACCAAAGAGGCAGCTGCTCCCTCCAGAGAGTCCTAACAGGGTCCCAGGCCAGCTCCCTGGTCTTCTCCCTCTTCAGAGTGGGAGGGGAGCTCCTTGCAAATGCAGACCCCAGCTGACCTCTGGTCTGCGCATGTGCCAGCCGCCAGCACTGGGGATGTGGAGCCCCTGCTGGTGTCTGAAATCACCTAGATTCCTTGACAATTCAGTCATCTTTCGGCAGGGCCTGCCCGAAAAAGGGCTCCCTCGAGGAGGGAGGGAGGAAAGAGCGCTGCTTTTCTCCACCTGCCCCAACCCCCCAGGGCCCTGAGCAAAACCGAAATGAGAGCCCACTCGCTGGAGTGGGTGCCCACTGCGGGCTGGGGGCGGAATAAGGGGCAGGAAGAGGAAGAGCCTGCGAGGAAAAGATGGTGTATCCAGAGAGCGGGTTGCACACGGTGCGGAAACGGGCTCCCTGGGAGGCGGGAACCGGAGCATGCAGAACCCCAAGACCTGCAGCGGCAGGAATGCAGGGCGGGGGAACAAGGCCACTTCCCAGGGCTCCTGGTGCCCAAGTCAGGTCACATGATTAAACACAAGGGACAGCTCTGGATGAGGTAAGCCACTCTTCACCACCTGTGCTCGCCATGCCTACCGGTGTTTCCTCCAAGACTCAACCTCCCCTCCCCTGAAGACAAGGGGCCCCAGCCTGGGTTGCATTTCAGGACTGCGTGCGTATGAACATGTGAACTTGATGGAGGGTGGGGGACAGGGTCACATGTGGACAGAAACACCACCATTCTACCTCCTCATTCCAAAGAAACAGACATTTGGGGACAGGGGTGGGGATAAGGTAGTTTGTGCTCAGGGTCTGAGAGAGATGACGTGCACCCTTCCTGGCAGAGGACAAGAGCAACAGGACCCCTGCCAACATCTGGGTAGAACATGAGACCTCGGACCCCGAGCCTTGGATGAGGCAGGAGGAAAGGTAGGCGTGAACGTCCTGGCTTCTCTCTCCCGCCCAGACTCTCCGCGGGCCAGGAGCCAGGGCACAGGGTCCCGCTATGTGCTCCACAGCTGCCACTTCTTTGCCCCGGCCTGTCCCTGCCGTCAGGATCATTTACAGAGGTGTGCTGCAGACAGAGGTCCCCACCGAAATGGACACTGGGAGTGGGAGGGCGAGCAGTTTCGGGGGCCTATGCCTCGCTGTAAACCCATCCTAGAAGGAAGAAGACTCTGATCCCCTCTCCGCAGGGGGCCCAGGAAGGGGCCCAGAGGAGCTGAAGAAGGAGAAAAAGGGGCTGAGTGTCCCCCCGGGCGGGGGCCTGACAGCACCGGACTCCTCCCTCCGCCCCACTCAACCTGAGTCCCCAAGAAGTTATAAAAATGTAGAAAAGGCAAAGAGAAAAGTGTAAACAGCTCCAGAGAAGTTGGGGGTGGATGGAGGGAGGCACAGACCTCACGCTTCCCTGCCTGGCAGGCCACGGGCGTTCTGTGTCGCCCCCTTGGGGCGGGAGCTCCTGGAGCAGGGGGTGGAAGAAGGCAGACAAGGGAAGCAAGAGCTGGAGCAGCCAGCCCGCTGGGTCCTTCCCCAGACCCCTCGGACCCACCTTTCGGTCACGGGATATTCAAGATCCCAGAACAGGTGGCCAGGTTTGTCCTTGGTCCCATCAGCGACTCTCCGGTCTCTGGGTGGGCCATATATAAAGACCCCTGTTTGTGCCCTTGTGTACCCCAGCTTCGCATCCACCTTCCCCGGGCCTCCTGAGCTCAGAAGCCGAGCTACCCACCGAGGGCAGACTCTCCGTCCTCCAAGGAGACGTGGCTTCCCCTACGCGTGTCAAGCCACGTCCAACAGCCCCCGAGGTCTGTTCTCCACAGTAGGGTCGAGCTGGGACCGCAGCCAGAAAAAACACAGAGTCGGGAAAAGCAGGAGTGACATGAAGAAGGGAGGCATTCAGACAGCCACAGTCAAGGCTCCTGGAAGACGAAATCAGGGCGTGGAAAACCGAGGCCTAGTCGACGGACACAGGCCGCTCTGCGCTCCTGTCCCCAGGATACAAACTGGAGCTTCCGCATCGCAGACCCAGAAGCCTGCAGCCAAGCCAAGTTCACAGCCATCTGGTTGCCTGGGCCTCAGTCCCCGGACCTGGGGTTCCTACAGCACAAGCCTGGATGGAATCCCATCCCGGCCCTCCATTTTCCCGGCGAGGACTGGCAGCCCCCGGGTTCCTCGCTGTCTTCGGCCCGGGCTTCGGCTGTACTGCTGGGGGAAGGGAGGGTATTGTCGCAGCCATGCCCCTCAGGCGGGAGTGGAAGGTAGGGCATCGAGTGGGAAGAAGCTAGTTGTTGGCCTCACCCTCCTCCTCATCAAAGGACTGCACACCTGAGGATGTGACGTCAGACACCTTCCGGCTGAGAGCAGCGGACATCTCGGGGTCTTCTCGTGGGGAAAGTGACTCCAGGTCCCGGCATCCCGCATCCTCTTCCTCCTCGGGGGCCAATGGCCTCTTCTCCTCCTCGGCAGGGCCCCTTACCAGGTCCACCCTGCCCACCGCTGGCGCCCAGTCGCTGTCTCCCCCCAGCAAAGGTGGAGGCTCCTGAGCGGAATATCCTGAAGCAGGTTGGGAAGGCCCCATGTCATGCAAGCTTGGCTGCGAGTCATCAAATGCGGGGCCAAGATAGGAGCCCGTGGCCGGAGAGGCGATGAGCGACTGGTCGCTTGCTTCCCAGGCATCCGATGACCCCAGACAGTACATGCCCTGAGACACGTAGGAGTGAGGCCAGCCATCCAAGGGGGCTTGAGTGAGGGCATCTGTGAAGAGAATCGTGGATGTTGGTGGGCGCACACACTAGGCAAGGCAGTGACAGCAGCACAGAGAATCAGGGGCGACGCATTAGGGAAGGAGGGAACTGGAAGGCTGAGATGAACAGAAAGTCTTAGAACAGGTGAGCCCTGGCTGATGTGGCTCAGTGGCTTGAGCGCCGGACTGCAAACCAAAGGGTCACGGGTTTGATTCCCAGTCAGGGTGCATGCCTGGGTTACAGGCCAGGTCCCCAGCAGGGGGTGTGCAAGAGGCAACCACACAATGTTTCTCTCCCTCTCTTTCTCCTTCTCTTCCCCTCTCTCTAAAAATACTTTCAAAAAGAAAAAGAACAGAGATACAGAAATGAATACCAGTACCTAAATAGTTGAGGCCTCTTAGGCCTCAGGGCTTAGATTCTGGAACCATCCTTCCCTCACCTTGACTCTCCATCAACTCCTGGTAGTTGTCACTGTAGTTGCAGCCCAGTGGCTCCTGGGCAGAGTTGACACTCATGTCCTCACCGTCCATGGAGGACCAGGCCATGAGTGTGGCCTCGGAGATGGCGAACTGTTCCATGACGCCTGAGAGAAAAAAACGCAGTCAGCACCAGATGGTCCTCCTATGGGCTGACCTTGCCATAGGGGGTGGGGTTGGAGGGTCAATCTCTGGCCATTCCGAAATGTGCCTCCCGAGGCTTCGGGGCACAAGTACCTGCGAGGAAACGCGCCTCCTTCTCGCCATCGCTGAGGTCAGAGTAGGCATCGGTGTCCCTGCGCACGGCCTCGTGGCTGTGTTGCGGCTGAATGGCGGGTGCCTTCCCCCAGCCCTGCCACTCGATCATGTGGGCCACCCGGCCTTGCCCCATGGCTGTGGGCTTCGTCACATGGTCCTTCATGCTTCTCGAAATCCCTAAGGGACCAGACATTCCCCACATCCTCCAGAATACCACACAGTACCCGTTAACCCCCCGCTCCCCACCCCAGTCCCTGGGGACTCCACCCCTGGGGGTCGGGACAGGCTCCCCTAGGTCTCCTCGTGTGAGGGCAGCCTGGAGGATGGGAGCGGCTGCACAGAAAGGCCAAACAGGTCAGGGGGAGCAGGGAGCGGGGAGACTGAGACCAGGAGTCGGAACTATCCGGTCTGGACGGTCCCCAGGCAGGCAGCCTAACCTGAGAACGAGGACTTGGCCAGGGCGCCGATGCCATAGGCGTTGGAGTTTCGCTTAAGCTTCGGCAGAATGGAAGTGGTGTCCTCCATGGAGAGCTGGAAAGGGGAATGTGGGGGGAGGGACAGAGGCATAAGAGGGTGTGGGGTGCCTTCTATGTGGGGAGAATTCTGTTCATGGTTTCCCGGAGGAAGGAAACCATGGTGATAGGGAAAACCACTATAGCCAGAGGTGCCAAGAAGGCCTATGCTCCAACCCCCCCTTGAACATGTGGGGGTAAGCGGAGCCTGGGAGTGACCACAGCGCCTGCATTACCAGAGAACAGAAGGCAGAGGAGTTGGGCTGGGCTGGGGGAGCTGGGGAAGCCCGCACTCACATTGATGCCATCCCAGGAGAAATCGGTTCGGGTTTGCTGTGGGGAGAGAGAGAGGGGAGTGGGTATCCCAGGCACCTCGAGGAATACAGGAGCCCCCTCCCCCTTCCTCAGAGGGACTCCCAGAAGTGTGTGCAGAGGAGAGGGCTTTCTTGAGATTAGCATAGGAAATTAGCATCGATTCAGCTTGTATTTGGAAGGATGTAGGAGAAATGTTCTGTCAGGGTGTCTATCCGAAGGAGTGTTTGGGGAGTTGACTTGGAATTTAGGAGATTTCCAGGCTCAGGGCTGCTTGGCAGCTTTGTTCATGATGGTTCTGGGGTTTATTAGGGGCCAGCTGGTGAGGGGGGACAGCTGGACCAGGCCTCACCTCCGCCGATGGCCGGTGGAGGCTGCTTCCGTGCAGCGAGCTGGTGCTGTCCATGTTGATTTGGTCGACATCCTTGAGGCCCTTCCAGTCCACGGCAATCACCTCATTCCCTGAAGTGGCCAGAGAGTTAGGCACTCCACCTCATCCCCCTGTCCCTCCCACCCCAAAAGGCCCCTCCTGGTCTTAGATGCTGAGGCTGCCCTTCTGGACTCCTCCCTACCCTGGGTGACCACTCCTTCCCATTGCCCATTCCTTTTCCATCCCTACTCTCCCCACATCTTCGGTAGAAGAAATCATAGTACTGAGCCCAAATACTCAGTTTGAACTCAACCAGGAGTAGCACACTCGGACAAAGTGGTGTCTGGCCTTCCTTATTGTTGCTGTGCAAACGGAAGGGTCGGCGGTTGGGTTTTCGCAGGAAAACTGTCGCCCATCCGGTCCTGACCAATCCTTGAGGGTTTCCACGTAGGAGTACGCAGGAGCTGTGCATTTTACCTGTTAGGTTTCTACAGGTAGGGGCGGGGCTTCTCTAGGGCTAGCCTCCCTATGCCTGGCTTTCTTGTTTGTGAGGTGGAAGGCATGGAGGGAGCCCTGGGTAGGAGTTGGTGAACTTGATTGACAGGAAGGATGTGGACAGGACAGAAGCAGGAGATGGGTCCATGTACGCAGAAACAGCGAGAGCAGAGAAAGCAAAGCGGGAGTTGGAATCACTTTACCTGAGTGCTGGGAGATAAGTGGTGGGTTAAAGAGGAGTGGAAGGGGGACCTCGGGCAGAAAGAAGGGCAGTTTTTACAAAAAGGAACCCAAAGAACGGGAATGGGAGGGGCTTGAGGGTTGGGGGGAGCTGGAGGGCCCAGAAGGGTGGTGACGGCTATGGTGAAGCCAAGCTCCCCGTGAAGGGGGACAGAGCCAGGGCAGGCGGTGGCTCCTGGGAGGCTCGGGGAAGAAGCACTTGGAGCCTTGCAGAGAGACCCGAGTCAGACGGCTGTGAAGCATCTGACTGTTCAGACCCCTCCGACACAGGACGTTTTACGACTCCGAATTCCGGGTTCAGGGCCCACTCTTGAGAAGAGGAGAATCAACTGGGGGGTCTCAGGCCTGGGGAGGCATTCAGCTCACATCAGCACAGCTGCTGCTGCAGGCAGGGCTCCTGTTGAAGGGGTCCAGGGACATGGGACCCCTTCAAAGAGGACACTGTTCCTGGGGGCTGCAGGGGAGTGGCGAGATGGGTGGGACCACAGGCTATGGCCTGGGGGTGGGGGGAGAGGAAAGGTGGACATCTGGGCCGAGAGAGCTGGAGAGGGGCAGGCAGAGAACAACCTCTGCGAAGGAATATGGGGCCGGCAGGGGGGGGGTGGCCTTTGTGGAAGAGGGAAAGCTGAGTCAGAGCGGTGGGGGGCAGGCAGGGGGAGGGAGAGAAGGAGAAGAGGTGAAGGCAGCGGAGGAGGGGGGGTATCCATGGAAATAAATCAAATCTCAGAGAAATCAGGCTTCCGTCGAGCGAGTTTGTCTGGGATAATAATACGAATTATCCTCTCAGCCTGAGGTCACTGGGGCGTGTAGGCGGGAGAAACGGGGAGTCGAAATGTGAAAAAAACTGGGGGTTTGGGGAGAGGGCTCGATCAATTTGTTGGAGTGCGCAGGGGGTGGGGGGCCAGGGGGCAGGAGCCAGGCAAAGGTTGAAGGTGTTAGATGAATTAGGAGGCGCCCGTCTTCCCTCCCCAGTCAAAGGTAAATAAAGGGCTAGCTCCGCCCCACCACCCCCCGCTGACAGGTGCCGTCCGTCCCGGATCCTCCCAGGCCCGGCCCCACCCTGCTGGGAGCTGGCACCCAGCCCCTCTAGGTCCCTTCGGACCTCTGCCTCCTCCCCCGCGCCCACCGGCTGTAACCCCCAACGACAGCCGGCCCGTCCCCCTGCCCTCCCGGCGCGGAACCCATTCCCTCCCCGAGGCGCATCCCGCCCCCGCCCCAGAGGGAAGATGCACGTGAACAAAGCAAATCCGGGGAGGCCGGGACGACAGAAAAAGACAACGGAGAGGGGAAGAGATGGGGGCAAAACGCCCGAGCCAGATGGAGGCGGGGGTGGGGGGGTGCGTGCGGAAAACAACTCGGGGCTGAGAGGTGCGGCGAGGATTCTTCGAAGAGGGGTGCTCCAGAAATGGAGATGGAGGCGCGGGGGCGCTGAGGCAGGCAGAGTCGAGGCGGAGGGCCGGGAGGCGGCGGGAGAGGAGGGCAGAGCGACGGGGGAGAGAGGAGGCTGATGGAGAGATGATGGAGAGAAACCGCGCCTGGGGGAGGGCGAGGGATGGAAGCCGGAGGGAGACGGAGAGAACGCCGAGAGCAGACAGGGATGCTGGCCCTGGGGGTGCGCGGGGAGAGCGGGGAGGAGAGGCACGGGGGGAAAGTGAGGCAGCCGGGCAGGGCGGGGGGCGCGGAGCGCGGTGCTCGGGGGGCGCGGAGAGGGTGGGGGAGGGGCCGGAGGCGCAGACCTGGCGAGCCCAGCCTACGCCCACGCCCGCTGCGCCGCGGTACCCACCCACGGTCCGGGAGCCGATGCAACCCATGGCTCGGGGCCTCCGGGGCCGGACCCTCGCCGACGCGCGGCGGGCGCGGGGGGGAGCACCGGGAGCCGCGCCGCCGCCCCAGCCTCTCTGCAGCGCCGCGGCTGTCTCCGCTCGGCTCCGCTCCCCCCGCCCCTCTCCATCCCTCCCCGCGCCCGCCGCCGTCGCCGCCGCCGCCGCCGCCGCCGCCTGGCTCCCCCGCCCGGGCTCCGCTCGCGGCCCGGGAGGGGGCGGCCCGGGGATTGGCTGCGCCGGGCACCTCCCCCAGGCCCGAACACGCCGCCGCGCTCCCCGCGCACCTCTTCGCGCCAGCCTTCCCCAGCTCCTCCCGCGGCTCCTGTGGAGTCGGGGCTGGGCTCACGCCCGGGGGCGCGGTGGAGTCCGGCGGCAGAATACCTGCCCGGGGTCCCAAGAACCGGGTAAAGAGCCCCGGGCCCGCCCTTCGGCTCTCGTGGATTAATTTTCAGGGTCCGGGTTGGGGATGCTCAGGGAGAAAGTGAGGTTGGAGGGGCGGGATGAGAGTAAAGCCTTGATGAACCACAGCCTCGGCCGCCCAA
Organism: Phyllostomus discolor; assembly: GCF_004126475.2. Lineage (NCBI taxonomy): Eukaryota > Metazoa > Chordata > Mammalia > Chiroptera > Phyllostomidae > Phyllostomus > Phyllostomus discolor. The sequence goes on from NC_040912.2 coordinate 86,256,533, forward strand.
TTCCGCCAACACTTGTTTTCTTCCAGGGGCGGCGTGACTGGATACAGTGTAGGATGCCCTGCGTTTCCCGTGCACGCTCTGTCCACCCGAACAGATCGCGAAGTCTTTGCGAGCGCGTCCTGTGTGTGACTTCCCCGGGCTCGGCGCCCGCCGCAAATGGTGGGGGTGGATGTACCGTGCCTGATGGGGGAGGAGAAGGAAGCTAATTCAATGCCACCTGAAGTGAAGTAAAAAAACGCCAGGACCCGAGGCTGGCTGGAAGCCATAGTTTGAAATCCAGTTTAACTTTTCCGAGCCTTGGTCCTCTCTGACGAATGAAAGCGTGGATGTCAGGAGGAGGTCAAGATCAACAGAGCGAGGATGCCCTCTGGCTAGTGGGGAGGGTCAGGTAGGTACCCAAGGCCTCCGGGGTAGAGAGAGAGAGAGAGAGAGAGAGAGAGAGAGGGAGGGAGGGAGGGAGAGGGAAAGAGAGAGAGAGAGGGAGGGAGGGAGGGAGAGGGAAAGAGAGAGAGAGAGGGAGGGAGGGAGGGGGAGGGAGAGAGAGAGAGGGAGGGAGGGAGAGAGGGAGAGAGGGATCTAAGTAGCAAGGGCCAAGTGGGCCGATGGGGACAGCGGACTAGAAGTGGAGTGCAGAAAAGTCACAGGAGAAAGGGCCGTAGACTTGTCTAAGCTGCCCCTAGAAAACCCAAAGTGTGAGAAGGCGGAGTTTCAGCACCAGTGACCTCAGCCGGGGTCTGTTTGCGGCCCACCTGCTGTCAGGTCGCTCCTGAGGTTGAACAGGGAGTCAGTGAGGTGGTGGGCTAGGGGTCCCTGGTGTGGGCATGGAACCGAGAGAGACCAGGTCTTGTGGATGCAACTTGTAACCTTTAGATTATGAACGGAGAGCTGACCTTGAGGGTGATGACCATTACATTTGGTGGAACCCCACGTGAGAGATAGGGGCGACGGTGCTAATCTAATTGAAGACCCAGGAGACAGGATCACGGAGAGAACTGATCTTTGGTCTCTGTGCATGAAGAAGAAATGAGCCAAACCTACATCTATACAACCCTGAGAAAGGAGAAACAGACTAGTCTGTTGTAGATCTGCTGAGATTTTAATTGTCCAGTATAATTTGTAGCAGGATCTGATACCTTTTTCAGACAGTGGAAAGAATTAGAAAGTATTTCCCCCATATCCACTATTGTGTATTTTTCAAAAAAAAAAACTACCAGGATTCTACCAGGATACCTAGAATATAGTGTCTCGCTACCAAGGAGAGGAAACAGAAAGACGGAAAAGGAAAAGAAGGAACAACCTCCATCAGTGCAGCAAAGCCCCCCAAACCCTTATGGTTGGAGCCAAGAAAGCACTGCAGGGTGGGAGGGGGGCGCAATTCCAGGTCTGGTGTAATGGGCCAAGCGACCAGTACCGCTCACGCCTTCCCGCCCGCCATTGCTCTCCCCTCAGGGTGCTCTCATTCCACTCTTCCCCGCTACTACTCTGATCCAAATATGGATCTAAAGCCCTCAAGCAACCCTTTTAGCACAGCTGAATGAGACTGGATTTAGCCAAATGATTTAAATCAAGGTCAGCACAAGGGATTCCAGGTCTTGAAGCCTCAGTCCCAATCCCACGTTCTATCTTAAAGGTATTTTTTTTTTGCACCCTAGAAAAGTAGCCTATCATAGGCACAGTGCTGGCCAGCTTCCTCCCTGCTTCTTGTGTGGGATCTTACTTCTCGCCATTTGGAGGCATCCTCCCGGTCTCTTTGCCATCTTCTGAGTCAAGGTCAAAGACTCCGGTTCTGATATGAACAGGGACAACCTTCCCGCAGGACAGTTGGACAGTACTGATGAAAAACAATCTTTAAAATATGCATTGATGTTGTAAATAAGTTGTGACACAGCTGTTCCACTTATAGAAATATTCTTTTTTTTATTTTTATTTTTTATTTTTAGAGAGTGAAGGGAGGGAGAGAGAGAGAGAGAAACACCAATGTGCGGTTGCTGGGGACTGGCCTGCAACCCAGGCATGTGGCCTGACTGGGAATCGAACCTGCGACACTTGGTTCACAGCCTGCACGCTCAATCCACTGAGCTACGCCAGCCAGATTCATTTATAGAAATATTCTAAGGAAACAACAAAAAAAGTGGACAAAGATTTAATGGACAGCAGCCATCGGAGCGCTGTTTACGCAACAAGGAAAGCTTCTACCCAAGTCCATGTTCCAACCTGGCGAGTCATTAAATAAATTATGGTAGATGTCTATAAATAGAACTCTGTGGAGCCATTCATAATCTCTTATGACCGTATTTGTTGTCAGGAAATTATTCATGATGCACTGTGACATTATTTAACAAGCAGGTTATAAGAACAGTGTGTCAGTCTTTGTTTAAAAAATCACACATGCCCCTGGGTGGCGGAGCTCAGTGGATTGAGCGCGGGCTGGGAACCAAAGTGTCCCAGGTTTGATTCCCAGCCAGGGTACATTCCTGGGTTGCAGGCCATAACCCCCAGCAACCGCACATTGATGTTTCTCTCTCTCCCTCTCTCTCTTTCTCTCTCTCTCTCTCTCCCTCCCTTCCCCCTCTAAAAATAAATGAATGAAATCTTAGAAAAAAAAAAAGAATGGCATTCTTATAAAAAAAAAATCACACAGGCACACACACGTCCCTTTAGCAGAAAGAAGGATGAAGCAGATGTCAGTGGGTTGCACGTTTGGTGTCGGGAAGATGGGATTCCCGTCTGATGGTGTCTATTTTCTTGGAGAAATAGCAGGCGAGATCCTCTAAGAGTCTGGGACTGGGGAAGATACAGAATACAGTAATAAGAAATGACACGCCAATATCACTTTATAGCTGACAAAGAGATTTCAGCCTCTCCTTATCACATCCCAATAAGGAAGTCATTAGCTTTGCACTGCAGTTGAGAAAAATCTGGGCTCACAGCAGGTTAACTTTCCTCCCCGCCGCTGCGCCCCCAGTTAACCAGCTGGAAGCAGAAGCTAACAGGGGCGTCAAACTCATTTTCACCAGGGGCCACGCCAGCCTCGAGTTTGTCTTCAAAGGGCCGAATGTAATGTCAGGGCTGTATAAATGCAACTACTCCTTAACAGTTAAGCGAGAACTCTGGCACTGCCACTGACCACAAACAAGGTGCTGGCCAGGGATAAAACAAGGTGGAGGGCCTGGTTCGGCCCGTGGGCCTTGTGTTTGCCACCTGTGAGCTAGCATTTCAATGCAGCCCCACAAATGAAAAATTCATCCTGGATGCTTAGGCAAAAGCCTCATTTGTGTGTTTGTTCATTTCTTTTTAAACATTAGAATGACTTGGTTTGGGAAATTTAATGGGGCAGACATTCTTTCGCTCTTGCCTTTCTCTTAGGGTGAGACCGTAAGCTGAAGGCAGGCATAGATCTGTCTGCATTCCCAAATTTTGAAATGGAAAGGTGATGCTCTCTCCTCAGGGGGACTTCCAGCCCCGCTCCAGGTCCTGGGTGCCATCATAAAGTACCGGCGACAAGAGTGTCTTGATTCCACCTTGTCAGTGTCTATGCATTGTATCAGAATCTCTGTGTCATGGGGAGACAGGGAGGTGGCTCCGGCTGCTCCGAAGTCAGCTTTGGGGCTCACAGGAGGCACTGTTTGCTTAGGCACCGGAAGCGGGTATTCTGATGCTGGGGACCTTGGGAAAAGGGCTGCAAGAATACCTGGACTAGGGTGGGGTTGGCGGGTGGGGCGGGGAGGAATCAGAAGACTCTGAGAACACGCAGGGAATTTCCTTCAGTGGGATCATTTCCTTAATAGTCTGTAAACAAGAAGACAAAGGATGGAGCTGGGGAAGCAGGTTGCTGACCCTTGGGGTGGGTGGGGGAAGACTCGGAGCAGGGTTGGGGGCGTGGCCGGTCGTGTGTAACTGTATTTCCACAGAGTAGGAAGTGCCGCAGAGTCTGCGGTGGTCAGTCTCTGGAATGAGCGATCCAGAGAGGAGGCTCCCGCCGTTGTGGTGGGGCAGGGCCCTTCCTGGGCAGAGCGAGCTTGCTGAGGAAGGAAGGACATCTCGGGACGGCTAGTTACGCAGGAAGATGCCGTCCACAGCAGCAGAGGTTCTCTGGTTCCAGGGTTGGTGGTGGGGACAAGAAGGCCTCATGGAACCAATCTTTGATCTGCTGGACTCTGGAAGATAACACGTTTTATTTCATTTTATTCATTTCTTCCTTATTGTTAGGAGGGAGGAAGAGAGAGAAAGAAGAAGAAACATTGATCAGTTGCCTTCTCGTAGGGATCCCGACTGGGATACGCACCCCAGCCGGGGATCAAAGCCACAGTCTGGGTTTGTGCCCTGACAGGGAATTGAACCTTTCAGTCTACGGGACTGCAACCTTTCAGTCTACGGGATGACGCTCCAACCAACAGAACCACGCAGGCCAGGGCGATAAAACCTTTTAGGACAACATAAGTCCTTTAGATGACATTTGAAACTTTTGCCAAATACTGGGGAGCTCATTGCAATGTGTAGTGAGATGAGGACACCTAGCAGCGTGGCCAGTGGTGGTGGCCTCTCCCCCCAGCCCCACCCCTGTGGTGCCGTCTCCAGGGACACGGGGGCAAGTCAGCATCACTGAGTCCCTATGTCGCAGGACCCTGTGGCTCCATACAACAGAGGAGAGAGCTGGTAGGGTCTATTGTTTAGATTATTGAAGGAATGCACTTGCTCTGTCTTTTCTTTGAAAAGCAGGTCTATGGGCAAGCCTGGAAGAGAATCACTTCAGATTTGGGGGTTGTATCCAAACATCTGATGCAGAGGGCCAGGCCAGGGGTTCTAGGCTAATGGGGGGCGGGTTGGGTCCAGAGGGCACGGAACACTAGTTTAGTCATGCCCCAAAGCGCGCTCAGGGCCTCGGAGGTCCACCCTCAAGTCCAGGTCACAGGCAGCAGCAGACTGGGCAGGAAGCCAGGACCCAGAAAGCAGGCCTGGGCCTCCACGAGCCAGAGGCCAAGTAAGCAAGGAAAGTGGAGCTCATCAATCCCAGAGAGCCCAGGCGGATGCAACCGCCAGAGGTCAAGTGACTACTCAGCGCTCACAAATCCCAGAGCACAAATGTCTGACGAAGGAAGGCAAGAATCAAGTAGGGAGCAGCAGGCAGTTGCTTTTTCCAGCCTCAGTGTCCTCACCTGTCAATTCTATATTCTCCAGGAGGACCAGTGAGAACCTGGACTTGGAAGGCTTGTTCCCGAGCATCACAGGTAGCAGCCTGGCTAGTATTTACGAATTCAGGGTTGAGCATGAGCAGCTGATGTTCCATCATGCTCCTGGGGCCTTCTTACTTCCCCTGCTGGGACCCCTAAGTCCCACCTTGAAGCCCAGTTGCTCCAGGAGAGATACCCTGCCTTGTGCTTATAAGGCATCTTCTCCTGTTCCTGCCTCCAAATCCCAGGCTGGTGGCCGATGCTTTGTTACTTCTCTAGCCAACAGCCTACCTCTCAGATTCCTGGGTAGACCTCCACTCTGGGATCCCCATCCTTGTGTCTTTCTTAGCTTCTAGATGTCCTGTGCTCTCTACTTGGATTCTTCTTGCAGATAAAGGTCTTCTTGGACAAGGGTCTGTTTTTGTTGCAAAGTCGAACTGCCTGGGCCCCTCCCTCCTTTCCTGCAACTGTTCCAGACCCAAAACAGTGTTCACTGCATGACGGGTCGGTGGAGCCCTGGTCTCAGCCCTTGCCAGTCTGCCATCTTGAAGCAAGCGGGCCAAGTCCAGAGGGCAGCACAGGCGTCTCCCTGCCAGTGAAAGAGCAGAGGCCATAGGCACACTAAGTACCGATCATACGAGCTGGAGGAAAACTTAGAAGTCAAGTCCGTGGCTGTGCTTTCACAGACAAGAAACATTTGCCTCTCAGATTTTTGTAGTCACACAGCTAGTAAGTGGTGGCACTGCAATCAGCATTCAGGTCTTCTAACTCTTTTCTAGCGTTCTTTTCCCCATCCTGGGACGCTTCCCTAAATCCATGTTGGATTGTTTTTCTGACTTTTATTATGACACTAAATACTGTTGGGAAATGCTCATTAGTCCCCACACTCCTTTTTCTCATGTCGATGGAACAGCTCCTTTTGGATAAAATGAGGTAAAAAGCACATTGTTCTAAGCGGTACGTGTTCTCGCTGCAATAAAATTAAGAATAAAAGATCATTGTTCTAGCTTAGGCATTCCAGAGGTAACTGTGTTCTTGTTCTTTGTGCTTAAGAATGGGCGAGTAATGCTAATCCTCCGGTGTACGTTCAGGTCATTCTTCGGTGAAGGTATTTTCACTGTGATAAGCGGACAGGGGACAAAGCTCGTACTCTTCCGGGTGGTGGTGAGCTAGCCCCTGAGGGCTGTTGGCTCACTGAGTCATTCCTGATTGTTCTGCCGGCCTGCACTAGACCCACCCAGATGGCAAAGCCCAAGGGACTGGAAACTTTGAACTTCAGGTGGTGTGTGGGGGTTGCTCCCAAGTAATAAAACCGATCTTAGAAAAATTTTGAATGGAGACAAACAAAAATTTAAGTAGACACGGTGAGGTGGCTAGAGGTAGCCGAGCTGAATTTCATTACTGCTGGTGGAAAGCTGTGTCGGGGGCAGGGGGGGGGGGGAGGGGGAGGGGGTACGCAAGCACTGTCTGCATTCTCTGGAGGGGCTGGAATTTGCCACTTGAGCTTTTGAAACACCGATTCCATGTTGAAATGATAATATTTTGGATATAGTGGGTTATAGCATATTATTAAAATGAGTGGCGCCTGTTTCTTTTTGAATTTCTTTGAAAATTATGTAACGTGGCTTAACATCAGATCTCTATTTGTCAGTGTTGGCGTAGGGTATTGTCTTTGGATACTGGTTGAGATCAAGCAAAGTCACGGGAGGTGAGAAGTTCAAGGAACGAAGAGAGAGAGAGAGAGAAGGAAAGATCATCTGTGTGGTATTAAAATCACTACAAATTAATAGCAAAGCCATTTGGGAGAGAGAGCCAGTGAGCCGGGACGTAATAATGTTCTGGAAATGAGGATGAATGACCAAGGGCAATAGAGGGCGATACAGAGGCGGGCAGCAGGTGCTCCAGTTTGCTGACGTGAAGTTCGAAGCTGGAGGATTTTAGGGAGGAGAGAAGGAGGATAGTGTGGAAGTAGTAACACGGGCAGAAATGGATACGTGTTCCTCATCCAGGGCAGTGGGGGAAAAGGCACTGCCACTTGAGAAGACTACAGACGGAGGCGTGTGTCCTCAGGTGATCCAGGTGAGAGCAGCGGAAGAGAAAAGGCAGGAGGAAGAGGAACATTTGCTGACAGCGGTCGAAGTGCTCCGAGAGCACCCTGCTCTGGTTTCCGGAGCTGGGCATCTGTGGCTTCTTAGGGTGACTGACACTTTATTGAGGTTAAAGGGCATAATGCAGTTAGTTCTGGCGGTCTGGAGGCGGAGCAAGGCTGCCAGGGTGGGAGGTTTAGGGGGAGGAGTCACAGGGGCCTGGGGTCTGTTTCCTCAGAGAGTCCCGCCTCCCTCTTCCACCCGTCCATCAACCATCAAAGCCCTTGGTAGGCCCTCCCAACTTCCCGTGCACTTGCTCACTAGGTGATTTTTTCCAGCCAATAATAGATTCGATATAATACTTGGAAGCAGGTAACTCACGCACGTGGATCTTCAGCACAGTTCTTCTCTGCTCCAGACCCGGAATCCTGCTGCCCACCGCACACCCTTTCATTCTTGGCATGCCCAGAACAGAGCACAGTCTTTCTTACGCCCAGACCTGCCCCTCTCAGCCGAGGGTGCTGTACTCCAGGTGGGTGCCAGCAGGAAGCTGAGCTGGGTCCATGATGTCTCCCCCATACCCCCTGACTCTCACTCCAAGTTCAGTCCCTCACCAGGCTCTGCAAATCATGTACTCTGCCGATCTCCATGGCCCCCTCTGTGCCTAGAGCTCTGCAATAGCCTGTTCCCAGGTCTGTCCCCTCCTGTTACTCTCCACAATGCCGCCATGGTGAGGTGTTTCAACATTCCCAAGTATTTCCCTGCTATCCCTTCCACCCCAAAACTCCACCCAGTGGCTCCCCACTGCTCTCAGGACAAAGCCGAAACGTGTTCACACCGTCCGCCTCTCTGCACAGCCACCTCCCCAGCTCTGCGGCGGCCCAGGCGTGCACCGCCCTCTCAGGCACCCGGCCATGCCTGCCACGCCCTGTGCTCCCCTGTGAGGATGGCCCTGCTCATGGCTGCCCCAGGGCTTCGCACGGGCTGTTCCCTCTGCATGGAATGCTCTCCCCTCCCACTTTGCCCGGTTAACTCCTGTGTCTTTCAGGTCTCGGCGTGAATGCCCATCCCTTCCTTGACCCCCATGAGCAGTTCCCATCTCAGTGTGCACTTCATCACAGGCATCACGTATCGTGCTCTTGAGGTCCTCGTGACACGCAGTTTTACACGTGTTTGCGATTGATTAAAATTTATATCCCTTTGGAGACTCCCCAAGGTCATGGACCCTCCGTGAGGGCTGGGATCATGTGTGTTTTTGCTCAGTTTTATATCCCTAGCTCCAAACAAAATGCCCTGCATATAGGTACTCAAATAAGGGCTTAGTGAATGAATAAACGATGCTGGTGGATTCAAAGGCCCTTAAGCTCTGCAGAATGCAGGGCCTCCCTTGATCTTGCACGAGATTTCAGTGACTCCAGAACTCAGTCAATGTGTCCAAGGCCCTGGCCGTGGGGCAGGCACTGCCTCCCGTGCTGTGCTACTTCTGAGCCCAGAAGAACAACTTTGCCGGGACTGGGTAGGTGGTGCTGTGTTACTGATGTCCTCTGGTAGCATCTCACCCCTGGGTACGAAAGCCCGTCTCCCAGCTAGCATGAGCCTGTTGAGAAGTCTCAGTAGGGAGGCACGCCCTTCTGGGTAGGTCCGCATCCCTCTTTCAGGGCAAACGCCCCTTTGCCGCATTCGTCACACCCCTGGGCGGCGGCAGGAAGGGGTGCCCGAGGCGTTCTGAGGGTTTGCTCAGAAGCACCCACTTCCTGTGTCTGGTGACTGCAGTGGGTGTCTTCGTAGTAAACCCACCTTGGTGAAGGGAGTGGAGGTGAGTGGGAGCCTCTAGAGAAGTGTAAGTACTTCTCACCTCAAGCGGCTGGGTCATCTACTGAACTTTAACCCCCACGGCTTGAAATGTTTACTTTCCCTAGTGACTTGGTCAGCTATTTCCAGTGACAAACGTTGGTGCTTCTAGGCCAGTCTCTCTCTGGTTCTGGCTTCCTCTGGGTTCAGAGAGAAGGCAGGCAAAGGCGGCAGCAGATGCTTCTCTAGCGGCCGCCTCGGTGCCAGCAACCTGCCCGTGCTGCTGTTGATGCCGAGTCTCTCTTCCTGTCTGCCCTTCCCCGCCCCAGGGCCGCTGAGTCTCTGCCACCTGACCATCTGCCTTGCTCTGCCCCCTGCGGCCGCCACACATTGCTGCCTTGCAGACACTTGCGGTGCACTTGGGTGCCCATCTGGTTCAGACCCTGGGAGGTGTGGACTCCTGACTCCTACTGCTCCTCTGGGCCCTACCCTCTAGATGGCTCATGAGGCTCTGCTCACCGCTGCCTGGTCCTGGACCTGGTGGGGCAATAATAATGAGTCTGAATGGCCAGGAGGCTGCCCAGCTATCGTAATTAGTGTAGCCAGCCCGAGCCAGCACTGCTGGGTGGGTGAAACTTTTTCCTAATGTTAACCCCTTACTGTACTGAAATATCTACTGAAGTGGTTTTTTGACTCTAGATGGAGAGTTTCTTGAAAGGCATATTATATCCAGAGTGCCTACCATATAGAAGTTATTGGTAAACACTGGCAGAACCGAGGCTGGGGAATGGAGGAGTGCACAGAGGATGATGCCCGGATGTCAGCCTACCTGCAAGAAAGGAGGAAAAGGGCGCCATTTGTGGTTGTCAGGCCATCGCCTTCGGGGGTTGGGGGTGGGTTGGGGGGTGGTCCCTGGGGCAGAGAAGGAATCTGCTCTCCCTGGGCTTTGCCAAAAAGATCCCTGGGTCTCGCTGGGTGCTCCACCCTCCGCGACCCCCATTCCCAACCAGCCCCTCCACTGTGCCTGCAGCCCTGCCGGTGAGAGAGCCTTTTGTCGCATCAAGCCATGCGAGTGGGACTAGGAGGGGAGTGAATCTGGGAGAAAGTGGAAAAGTAAACGCTCTGGTATCAGGAGCAAGAGAAGATGGCTCTGTCATGTCTTTTCCTTTTTTAAAATTATGAAAGTTATACATGTTTATGGGGGAAAAGTCAAGTTCTAAAATCTTTCTGGCCCTAAGCGGTGTGGCTCAGTTGGTTGGAGTGTCATCTGGGAACTGAAAAGTCGTGGGTTCGATTCCCAGTTAGAGCATATGCCTGAGTTGTGGGTCTGGTCCCTGGTGGTCCGGGCATGTAGGGGAGGCAACCAATCAATGTTTCTTTCTCACATCAATGTTTCTCTCTCTTCCTTCCTCCCTTCCTAAAAGCAATGAAAAAAGAATGTCCTTGAGTGAAGATAAAAAAAAAAGGAAAAGCTTTTTGCCTTCCTCTAACTCTGTACCCTAACAGCAACCGCTTTTAACAATTCTTGGAGACATCTTCTGGAAAAGTTCTCTCATACAAAACTCGCTCCCTCCCTAACCCCCATCTCTGTGTCTATATAAGAGAGAGATAGAGAGAGGGAGAGAGAGTGGGGGGGGGGGAGATGGAGAGGGAGAGGGAATTCGATGGCACCGTGTGATGGCAAAATGGTGGCCCAGAGACTTCAAGTGGGGGCTGGATGTGGCTGCTGAGCTGAGGAGGTTGTTGGTGCACCGAGCCAGGGCTCCTGGAGGGAGGAAGTAAGGACCACAGGGATGTAAGCAGAGGGCAGAGGTGTCTTCAAATAATAACATATTTGCATTACAATTTTTTTTTTGCAGTTTCAGAGGTGAAACATAATGCAACAGCTACTTGGCCTCAGTTGCCTTAACTGAAAAGTGGGAGCATCATGTACATTTCCCACAGGTTTGTTGTGAGGATTAAATGGAGGCTATATGTTAATTTTTTAAGGATTTCATTTATTTATTTTTAGATGGAGTGGGAGGGAGAAAGAGAGGGAGAGAAACATCAGTGTGTGGTTGCCTCTTGCACGCCCCCTACTGGGGACCTGGCCAGCAACCCAGGCATGTGCCTTGCCTGGGAATCGAACTGGTGACCCTTTGGTTTGTAGGCTGGCGCTCCATCCACACCAGCCAAGGCTGGAGAATATATGTGTTTAGTATCGTACCTAGCACCACATACTAAGCTTTTTCAGGGTATTATTATTATTATTGCTGATGGTGTTCTGGTGGTTGCTGTTCCTGCAGTTGGTAGAGTGCCTAGCACAGCGCCTGGCACAGGAGCGGCCCTCTGTCGGTCTGCAGCCAATATATGGAAAGAACCGTGTGATGGCGCTTCTGTCCTTTTCAGAAAAAAAAAAAAATTGTTGCCACTGCCTTTGTTCCTTCTATTTATTTATTTATTTATTTATTTTTTCTTGGCTGCTTCTAACTGCCTACTTCATGTTGTGCGACCTTGAAGGAAACTTTTCTGGTGCCTGGTGGACATAAATTCTGGGAGGTGTGCAGAGATGTTTTAAATAGCAAAGGTTCCTGCCGATTTTTTTTTTTTTACTTCCTCTCTCTTGCCTGGTCCCAAGCTGTGGGAAATGATTAGGTGAAAAGTGGGATCATCATGTACATTTCCTTGCTACTAGTCCTAGGGGACTAGATGTCCCCTAGGTGGGAACATCTGTGTACTTGCTACTTTTTACACATCCTACCTGAGGAGATCAATGAGAATTGCTTACTTGAGAAAAATACCTCGCCTTGACTGGTGTGGCTCAGTGGGTTGAGTGCCGTCCTGCAAATCAGAAAGGTTGCAGGTTCAGTTCCCGGTCAGGGCACGTGTCTGGGTTTCAGACCAGGTCCACGGGTTGGGGGGGGTGTGAGAAGCAACTGATCACCAATTGATGTTTCTCTCCCTCTCTTTCTCCCTTCATTCCTCTCTCTCTCTGAGAATAAATAAATACAATCTTTTAAAAAAGAAGAATACCTAAACATCATTAGGGCCGCTCTTGTTCACTGCAAGCATTTTTTTAAAAGATTTTATTTACTTATTTTTAGAGAGGGAAGGGAGGGAGACAGAGAGAGAGAGAGAGACAGAAACATCAATGTGCAGTTGCTGGGGGCTGTGGCCTGCAACCCAGGCATGTGGCCTGGCTGGGAATCGAACCTGGGATGCTTTTGTTTCACAGCCTGATCTCAATCCACTGAGCTACACCAGCCAGAACCACTGCAAGCATTTTAACATCAATTGGCCCTCAGCTCCTCTAGGGGCGCCCTGGCCTAGTGAGCCTGTCCTCCTGGGATACCTGGTGTGTCCCTACTTGTACTGAGATTGGCCGGCTGGAAACTCTGAGCTTTCATATTCTGCATCCCAAATGCTTTCAGTTGTCAGTAGAACCAAGCCTGCCTACGCACTCTTCTATCCCTGATTTATAAATAGGTTCAGCCGCCGAACAATGAAACGTACTATATTTTGAACTTGCACATTCCTTAAGGAGATGTTTAGACTGCAGATGGCTTTTCGTCTGTGACACTATCTGGAAACCATCTTCCTAATTTCCAACCCCCATCCCCCCCATCCCTCACCCCCCGCAAAGTGGGTGCAATTTTGAAGGACTGGCAGAGACTTTTGGTCTGTAAAATCCAAGACACAGTTTCCAACAGACACAGTATCACATTTCTAGCCGATCTTCACAGGGACAGGCCCAGGACCGGCTTCTGCCTGTCTGAGAAGGTCCGTCTGCACGGCACGCTTCGTCTCATACATGGCGCACAGGCTATGACAGTGTGAAACACCCACGACAAAGACAAGATGACACCGGAGAGAAGCAAGATCAGTGGGCACCGAGAAGGAGGCGAAGATGTAGTAGTAGCCGTAATGAAGTGTCCGATAAGGTTGAAGGAGGGAGCAGGCACTGCGTACCCCACGGCCCGTGACAGATCAGCTTGGCAACTCCGAGAGGACATTCGGAACAACGGCCTTAGGTTAACCCGTCAGCATCTCCATTCTGGGCAGAACTGGGGCTTGAATAATAATACCAAGTATTATGTAACGCTTCAGATATTGAATTTCGTGTATTCCTCCATATAATGCACTAAGGTAAGTGGATTGAGTATCATCACGCCTTTTACACACGGAGGAAATGGAGTGGAGAGAACCAAGAGACTCGGCCACTCAGGCGGGTCTCTGCACCCTGACCTCGTTCTGCGTCCTGGCCTCCAGCGTTGCTTCACCCCACCCCAGAGTTAGGAGAGCGAGCTCTGCCGTTAGAGCTCTCGAGACACCTAGCTCTAACCTAGAGACCTGGGGGCTAACTGGGTGTGATGCCGGGGGTGGGGGGCGGGCCCTCCGAAGCCCCCAGTCTGTGTTCTCCTGCTAAACGTCAGAGGAAGGTCTGGATGGCCTCTAGACCACAGCGCAGGTGCTCGCTGGCAGGAGGCTGCTGCGCATTTGAAGCGGCAGGACCCGAGACAGCAGGGTGTGTGCAAGGGAACTGCCTTAGATGGCAGGAAAAAGGCAGCGCCGGAGGGGGATACATGGGATCCGCAGGCCGAAAGGCCATATGACTCCATAGTTTGTAAGTAGTGAGTGTGCAAGCATTCAAGCGGCAATTTGGCGCGTTTCCGTGTTCAGTGATTCCCAGGTCTGTCCCTTTTGCGTCGCCTGGGGCCGATTTCAAGGCAGAGCAGTCTAGTCGGACCAGTGGGGGGCTCCACGGAGCGCAGTCTCCGGATTCCCCGAGGGCCGCCCCGCCGCCCAAAGGCTCCCCGAGGGATCACTGTGGGCGCTTCACAGCTGTCGAAGACGTGTCGACCGCGTCCACGCCCTTCCTCCCGGAGCCCCAGTCGACCGGCCGCCCACGCCTCCCCGCCCCGCCCCCGCACCTTGGCTCCCTGGCTCCGCTGTCCTCGCCTCTCCTTCTCGCAAATATTCACAGATCTGCAGGCGGGGGTGCGGATGATGCGAATTCCTAGAAGCCGGAAGGGGCTGCCCAGGATTTCAAGTTAGGATCCCCTAAGCACCCTTGAGGTTCGGACTCACACACCCCCTTCCAGGTCGCAGAAAGGCCTGCGGGGGGCGGGGGGCGTGAGCAGGGAGGACGCCCACCCACCATCGTGGTCCACCCTGCAGCCCAGGTCCACCCCAGGGTTGCCAATCCCGGTCGCCCCGGAGGGGACTTGGGGCGCGGGGCTGGCAGCTGGGTGGGAAGGTGGCAGGGGCAGGTAACGGCAGGCCCAGAGAAGGAGGAGGGGACTGGACCCGGGCGGAGTCGCCAAGGGCTGCCTCGGTACCTCCAGGGCACCGCCAGACCTTCTCGGGCTGATCCCGGCGTGGGGACGGTGAATCAGACCTTGGGCACCGCGGGTCGGGCGTGGAGGGGGGCAAGTCAGGAAATGACATCAGAGGCCTGTGCTCGGGGAGGGGTGGTCCGCGGCGGGCCGGGGCGGCGGGGGCGGGGTCCGGGGGACCTTCGCGGAGCCTGGAGCCCACGGCCAGGACCTGGGCCCCTTCCTGGGGAGTTTACCGCCTGGTCCGCCCTCCCTGCCTCTCCCCGCCCCCTCTCCCGGCCGCTCCTTGTATGGTCTGGGCGCCGCGCTCTCCCCGCCTCCTCCCTCCTCCCACGGCCCCACGTCCCTCCCCGGTTGGGCTAAAGGCGGCGCTGGACCCGGACACAGAGTCCGCGCACCCGGCGCCCAGGCGGCCACCTGAGACGCGGCGTGCACGCTCCGGCCCGCGGTGAGGCGAGGGGAGCCGCCCACGGGGAGGGGACGCCGGGACGCCGAGGGGTGCTGGGCCCGATAGGGGGGTTCCCTGCACGTCTCAGCGCCGCTTAACCCGGCCACCCACCCCCAGCAGCCCGGCCCGGCCATGGCGGCCCCCCGCCCGTCTCCCGCGATCTCCGTCTCCGTTTCGGCTCCGGCTTTTTACGCCCCGCAAAAGAAGTTCGCCCCGGTGGTGGCCCCAAAGCCCAAAGTGAATCCCTTTCGGCCCGGGGACAGCGAGCCTCTCCCGGCCGCCGGGGCCCAGCGCGCACAGATCGGCCGGGTGGGAGAGATTCCCCCGCCGCCCCCGGAAGGTATGCGGTGGGGCGGGGGGCTGGACTAGGGCGGGCGCCGGGCTGGGGGCAGTGGCATTGGGGTTGGGGGTGCCTGGAAAGGTTGCAGCGGAGGGGGCTGGGCGCAGCCACCCTGTCCCGAGCAGATGTTCTTACCTCATCCTGGAGCTCGTGGCCGGGAGCCAGGGCTCCTGGGACGGGTCCAAGTCCCCCGCCTGGGGGTGGGAGGTGGGAATGTGGGGCACGAATCTTCCCTCCGGGTCCGTTTTCCGAAGTGTAACGGGAGCTGCACCGCTCCTGCGCCAACCCCCCGGCCGTTCCTGACCCAGTGCTCCCAGGGTGTCCTGCGCCCTCGTTTCCTTCCCGCACGCCCCAGAGTTTTTGGGTGAGGGGTCGCAGCTGTAGAAGGAGGGAAACTTAGGGAAGGGGGCAGAGGGGCCCCTACTGACGTTCCTCTTTCTCCTTCCTACCCTAGACCTTCCCTTACCGCCCCCTCCCGTCCTTGGGGAAGTCGAGGATGCAGAGGGCACCCTGGGAGGTGCCTTCCCACCTCCCCCTCCCCCGATCGAGGAGCCGTTTCCCCCTGCTCCCCTGGAGGAGGAGATCTTCCCTTCCCCACCGCCTCCCCTGGAGGAGGGAGGGCCCGAGGCCCACGTCCCGCTCCCACCGCAGGTACGGAGGCCTGGGAGGGGCAGCTACGCAGGAACACCCCTGAGGGAAGGAGAGGAGGGTCCTTCCCTCTGACCTCCCCTGCACCTCTGCCCTGATGTGGGGTGGAGGGCGGTGGGAAGGGAGGACTGGGATGGATGCTCTGACCTTTGACCCTGCAGCCCAGGGAGAAGGTGAGCAGTATTGACCTGGAGATAGACTCTTTGTCGTCACTGCTGGACGACATGACCAGGAACGATCCCTTCAAAGCCCGGGTAAGGAGCGGGAGAGGAGGGAAGGAGTGGGGACAGAACTGGGGAGGCAGCACCCTCCCCCACTCATACTTCTCTGCCCCTCCTTCTCTCCTCGCAGGTGTCATCTGGATATGTACCCCCACCAGTTACCACCCCGTTCGTTCCCAAAACCAGTACTAAGCCTGCAGCTGGGGGCACGGCACCCCTGCCTCCTTGGAAGGCTCCTTCTAGCTCCCAGCCTGTGCCCCAGGCTCCAGCTCAGCCTCAGCCTCCGAGCCATGTGCATCCCCAGCCCCAGCCCCAGGCCAAGCCTCAGGTCCAGGTCCATGTCCAGTCCCAGTCCCAGCCCCAGCCCCAGCCCCAGCCTGTGCCTCTGGCTAACAGTCAGCCTCGAGGTCCCTCAGCCCCATCTCCAGCCCTTAAGTATTCTCCAGTGACTCCCAAGTTCACTCCCGTGGCTTCCAAGTTCAGCCCCGGAGCCCCAGGCGGACCTGGGTCGCAGCCCAATCAAAAGCTGGGGTCTCCGCAAGCTCCCTCTTCCACTGGCACAGGCTCCCCTCAGCCCCCCAGCTTCACCTATGCCCAGCAGAGAGAGAAGCCCCGAGTGCAAGAGAAGCAGCGCCCAGTGCCCCCGCCGCCGGCTCAAAACCAAAACCAGGTGAGGGAGGGTGGGAGGGCCAGGCTGAGTGGGGGCTGGGGGCTGGGGGATAAGTCAGGAGCCAGAAAATGAGGGCAAAGATGGGTGAGTGGGGTCAGTGGGATGGGCGTTTCCAGCCTCCTGGGTTGGACATGGTAAGACACAGCTCTTCTGCGGGGGGGCTCCTTCCAGGGGCTGGGGCTGGGTTGGCTGGGAATGGGGAGCAGCCCAGGCTGTGAATTAGGCGGAGCGTTTGGTGGACCATCCCTTTCACCTGTCCCAGAATGTTAAAGGGGAGGATGAGCTTCTAGAGTTTATCTCTCTGTTACTCTGAGCCCTCTGTTCTGTCTGCCCAAGGGTGCATCTGGTGATAAGAGTTGCAGCTCATGCTCTGTGCCCTGGGTGGAATCAGGGCGGGAGAGACCTCTCAAAGAGGTTAAGCCTGAGGGAGTCAGCTGGACCTGGGATAGAATTCCCAGCTCCCCCTCTGACATGATCCTCGGCCAGTGAGGTGAACTTGGAGGAGCCTCACTTTCCTATCTTGGAAACGATGCTGTCCATCCCAGACAAGGGCTGGGAAACTTAAGTGAGCTAACACACAGAAAGGGCTGGCATTTTTATCTTGCACGTGAGTGCCCCAAATGGAAAAGTTCGCATTCCTGCCTTCCAGTTCGGGAGACTTAGGAGTTGAATGGAACCTGCTGGGCATCTATCTAGTTCAACCAGCCGCCCAGTAAGCGGGCAGCAGGAATGCCGGTGTCTGCGTGTGCAGTCCTGGACCGGGCGGGAGGAGGTGCCCAGTACCCATGAGTGGTGCAGGATCCTGTGTTATGGGAGCTCTGAGCAGGAAGTCAGCCTGAGTCTGGCACATTCGGAAAGACGTCTAGCGTGCTTTGAAGGATGGTCGGACTTCAGAGTCCAGAGGGGAAGTGAAGGACGCTGGGCTGGGACTAGCATGAGCAAAAACTCCAGGGCGCAGGTGCACCCGAGTGTTTGGATACCGGAAAGGAGGAGGTTCCCCTGAGCAGTGGTGAAGCTGTAGAGAGGTAGGCAGGAGCTCGAGGGAGCCTGTGGGTCCTGGCACGTCCTTCCTAATTTTCCTGGAGGTGTGTGGCTGGGTCAGAGGTCTGG
Source organism: Phyllostomus discolor (assembly GCF_004126475.2). NCBI lineage: Eukaryota > Metazoa > Chordata > Mammalia > Chiroptera > Phyllostomidae > Phyllostomus > Phyllostomus discolor. The sequence continues at coordinate 86,274,334 of NC_040912.2, forward strand.
TGACACCTGCCTGGGGAAGCTTTGGGGAGAGTTTCCAGCCAAGGTGTGGGCTAGCGGTAGGGGTCAGTGACGTTTGTTGGGATTCACTCCTGAGCCTTAGATAAGAGCTGTTGCAAAGGAAATGCCTCCAGGACCTTGTAACTGATAAGCGGTTGGAAGAGGAGGGGCAGGGTAAAAAAAAAAAAAAGCCTGGGTGTGTTGTGGAATGAATGTCGGTATTTTGACAAAATAGAGAAGTCCAGAAGGGGAAATGCTTTGCACCGGAAAAGTGCGGGGGCGGGCAGGGGGTGGTCCAGCTGTCAGCGTGTTGAGCAACAGGTTCCAGGAGGACTCTCCTTCAGCTGGGACTGTCACTCACTTAGAAGTGGGGGCCCGGGTTTTGGGAGAGGCCCGGGGCTCAGGGTTGTCAGTGGGGACGGTGGTCCTGAAGCAGCCCAGCCTGGGGTGCTTACACAGATGGAGCCGAGGGCCTGGGGGGGGGCCCCTTGGGGAGTGCTCGTGTTGGTCACGTGGCAGAAGGGGGAGGAGCACAAGTCAGGGTGGGGTCTTGGGGACAGAATGTGATGGTGAGGAAGCCTTGGGGGGGGCGGTTTGAGGAGGATGAGGACCCCAGTGAGGCCCCTGATGTGACTGCCTGAAAGTCACCAATGGCGGGGCAGGGTGGTCCCTCTGTGGGGACGGTGAACAGAGTTGAGGGCTGTGTGGACAGTTAGAAATGGAGGTTCCAGACAAGCCTGCTCTTGGAGGCTGGCAGAGAGGCGGACCAGGGCAGGGCCTGTGTGTGTGGTTCTGTCGAGTTAGGGGAGGGGGCTCAGGTGTGTGCGTGAACCAGGAGGAAGAAGCTGATGGAGGAGAGCAGGGCCCGCTGCCGGGATGGAGTCCGGGGGAGAGGTGGTGATGCCATCCCCATCCCCTCCACCGTCCCCGTCCCCTCCACCGTGGCCTTCCCGGAGAGCAAGGACAGTGTCACCACAGTGTTTTTTGTGGAGAGGAGGGACGCCGAGTCAGCATGAGCTGGCGGACTTCCATCCTCTCGGTCACGTAGGAGGTGAGGTCATCGGTGAGAGCGAGGGAGCGAGGGGCTGGAGGAGATGGAAAAGGTTCAGAACAGCTGCTGTGGGGAAGCCGTGGGGAACCCGCAGGAGCCAAAAGCCAGATAGCGGAGCTGGGGGCGGTGGGTGCCCGGGCCCTCCCGTGTTGTGTGAGCTCACTCTGCAGCCTGGAGCGATCTCGCTACCGACTTTCCGAGCCCAGAGGCAGAAGCAGGAAGTGGGCCCTGCGGCCGGGGCTGAGGTTGGGCAGATGAGCCATGGTTGCCAAGGGGGGCGAGAGTGGCTGAGAGAGCCCCATAAAAATAGATGGTCAAGGGGTCAGGCTTGGGGGAGGCCCCCAGGGAGGGCTGCGAGGCAGGAAAGCAGAGCCCTTCTGAGTAGATTCCTTCGGTGGGTACACATGGGGCAGGAGGAGGAGGTACTGTTAGAGGTCAAGTCCAAGGTCTTGGAGGTCAAGAGCCTCATGACTCTCAGGTCCAGGGTGTCCCGTGGTGGAAGGTGCCTGAGATGGAGGGATGTTTGGAGCCATTGGGGTTGAGGAGTTAGAGGACTGAGTGCCGTGGGCGCTGAAGCTGGGACACCAATGCTGGCAGGCAGAGGGGGCAAGCTCAGAGCTGGGGCTTCTCTGCCTGCCTTCCCGGGCAGAGGCAGCCCATCTGGATACTACAGACAAGGTGAGGGAGGTGGGGCCGAGCCTCGGGGAAGGCGGCTGTGGGGGGAGGTAGTCTGGAGGCTGAGGCTCCAGGTGTTGTGGGAATGGAGGGAGGCGAGGGCAGGCAGGACGTTCGGTGGCTGCAGCCCTGGGCGGGCTTCTCCGCTAACAGAGACCAGCCAGCGTTGCCACTGGAGTGTCTCGTGGCCATGCTGCTGCAGGTCAGCCAACCCCTGTGGCATCTCCCCCTGGTGCTTCTGAGGGTCCCCGCAGTACCCCTAACCTCACCGCATCCCCACTCCCAGCTCTCAGGATCCCCTAAGTAGGTGGGGGCTGGCCTAGGAGAAGCCCTTCCCTGAGGCCTCCAGGGGAGGACGTGAGGTCAAGTAGACCAGGAACTCTCTCTTGGGGGGGCACCCCAGACCTCTGCGTGGGGGGCTGGGGGCTGGGCTGCAGGAGACAGCCCTGGGGGGTTAACCTGTGATTCCCGCCTGTATTGCATCCTCACGCTGACAGGGCTGCTCAGCAGCAGGCGGGACGGGTAGGTGTGTGCGCCTGGGTGCGCAGGTCCCTCGCGCCGACCTCTTCCCTGGGGGGCCATGTCTGAGCATGCTCTGTGGAGTTGATGCGTGGCCTGGTGTGTTCGGTGCTTCCGTGACCTGAGCTGCTGCTGTGTGCGTGGCCTCCGTCCGCTCAGTCCTTCCGGCCTGTCCGTGGCTGCCCAGTGGGGGTTTGGGCAAAGTGGGTGGAAGAATCATCCCCTTCCCCTCATTTGTGTGGTGCTGGGGTCTGGGGACAGGGAGTGAGGAGCTTTCAGGGTCAACCCTGAGCACCTGGGAAACGGGAGGGGAGTTAGTCCTTCTTGGAAGAAAGTGGATAAGCTTGTAGGGGAATGTTCTTGGAGGGGGCAACCCTTGAGAGGGTATGAAGAGAGTGTTGGGGTTTCAGGTGCGCTCCCCGGGAGCCCCAGGGCCTCTGACCCTGAAGGAGGTGGAGGAGCTGGAGCAGCTGACCCAGCAGCTCATGCAGGACATGGAGCATCCTCAGAGGCAGACCTCGGCCGTCAATGGTGAGCTCGCCGCCCCCTCGATGGGACGTCTGTGTCCCCCTCTGTGACTTCCGGCTGTAGCTGTGGCTTCAGCTCCCATTGGAGCCAGCTGATCCCTCTGCAAGCTTCCTCCTGTTTATTTATCTCCTCTGGCCTTTCCAGAGTCCTGTGGCCGGTGTCACCAGCCCTGGCACGCGCGCAGCCTGCAGTTCGCGCTCTGGGACAGCTGTTCCACATCGCCTGCTTCACCTGCCACCAGTGTGAGCAGCAGCTACAGGGACAGCAGTTCTACAGCCTGGAGGGAGCGCCGTACTGTGAGCGCTGCTACACTGTGAGTTGGGGTTGGGGCTGAGGGCTGACCTGCCTTGGCAGCTGGCTCCTGGGTGCTAGTTCTCCGCCCACCTACCTCCTACTGCTACCTCCTCAGGACACCCTGGAGAAGTGCAACACCTGTGGGCAGCCCATCACTGACCGCATGCTGAGGGCCACGGGCAAGGCCTACCACCCACAGTGCTTCACCTGTGTGGTCTGTGCCTGCCCCCTGGAGGGCACCTCGTTCATCGTGGACCAGGCCAACCGGCCCCACTGTGTCCCTGACTACCACAAGTGAGGACCCACCCCCCCTCTGGGCTCTTCTCTGGGGTCAGCCGTGGTTTGTCTGGGAGCCAGGCTGCTCCTCGGACCCCCAGACAGCTCCACACCTCTGGTCTTGCTTTCTGGCCCTCCGTCTTGTCTGTAGCTGGCAGAGGCCAGTTCATCTGGACTTAGTTGTCCAGACGCCTTAGGGCCTGGGCAGCAAGTCCTGCTCCTGGCCAGTCCCCTGGCCCCTGGCTCACGGAGGCTTGTTTGGGTGGTGGGCTTGGGTTCAGCAGCGTGTGCTGGAGTGACTTCACTTCACACACACAAGGCTAGGTTCTAAAGTTCCTTTGGAGGCCAGTTGTTGGGAACTCTGGTTTCCCCCGAGAAGGTGTTTATAAGGTGGCTGCTTTCTCGGACCAGCAGCAGAATCCGGAGGTAGTTTAAAGGCCAGCACAGGGACCGCGCAGGACGTGGCTTGCGCCTGGGTTTGAGGTGCACGTTCTCAGGATTCCCCCACGGGTGGCCAGTACCTCACGTCCCTCTGTACCCTGAGCCATTGGGCAGAGGCACCTGTGTGGTGGGGGGGGGGGTGCTAGGGTCAGGGGTCCAGGAATGGGATCAGAGGGGCACCTCTGGGTGGGTTTTCTGCAGGGTGGATGTGAAGAGGGTGAGGACCTGGTGGTAGTAGCTGTTCGGGGCTGGGGGCGTTTTGGGAAGGTGAGTGAAGAGGCAGGAAGTTCCCCTTGGTAAGGGCAGTTATGGCGGTGGGCCTTAGTTGGGCCTTTCTGTTGGGGTTCCCCCACCTCGAGGTGTGGGGCAAGATGGGCAGAGAAGTCGGCCTGTTGCCGTGCCACCGCCCACTCCCCTCCCTGAGCCCTGGGGACAGCGGAGCGCCCCTCCTCCACCCTGACCCGAGCCTTCCTGCTGCCCTCCAGACAGTATGCGCCCCGGTGCTCCGTCTGCGCGGAGCCCATCATGCCCGAGCCTGGCCGCGAGGAGACCGTGCGTGTGGTCGCTCTGGACAAGAACTTCCACATGAAGTGCTACAAGTGTGAGGTCCGTGTCCCCATGGTCCCTGAGGGCTGGGCGGTATATGGGGACACTGCTTGCTGGCCAGGGGGTAGACAGGGCCAGCCAGCAGTTTTGAGGGTGGTCATTGGCAGGGCCCAGGCCCGCCTGGCCCTGATGTTTTGGTCACTGCAGGAAGGGGGTGTGGGCTTTCTGTGGGGTCACTGAGTTGCAGATTGACCAAGATAGGAGGCTGCGCAATGGTGGGTGCCGTGCTTTGCCACAGTGGGGTTGGGGTCTCAGCGAGGTTCAGAGGAGAGACGTCAGAATGGAGTTGAGACGAGTGGGACAGGCCCCATGTCCTTTGTTGGGGTGGGCGCAGCTCTGTCCACCACCCATCCCGGTACTGGAGGCCCAGGGGACCGAAGTGAAAGTGGGGGCGAGTCGGGGTGGGTGTAGCTGGGTGAGGGGCACAGACGATGGGGACACCAGCTCTGAGCCAGGGAGCACTTGGTCTTCCTAATGCCAGCGAGGGGGTTTGGGGGGGGGGCACAGGGGCCTTTCCCACCAGTGCCTTCTCCTCCCACCCAGGACTGTGGAAAGGCACTGTCCATCGAGGCTGACGACAATGGCTGTTTCCCCCTGGACGGCCACGTGCTCTGCCGGAAGTGCCACACTGCCCGAGCCCAGACCTGAGTGAGGACTGGCCCCTTCTCCCCGGGAGGCCATTCCCCATCAGCGGACCACCCACACTGAGACCGCCCTGCCCCACCACTGGCCCTGCCCCCTCGGTTATTTTTGATGTCCAGCCCCTCCCTCCATTCCAAACCCCACCCAGCATCCCAAGGGCCCCGATCCAGGGGCCTGAACGAGACCCAGGCTGCAGAGGTCCAGTCCTGGGTTTCCCGTTCTCCCCCACCCTGCAGGGACCTCCCCCACCCTCCAGGTACCCCACCAGAGGGTCAGGGTTGAGCACTGCTGCTTTCACTGCTGCACCGATGCCCGCAGCTGGCCCCCCAGCAGCCTCTGCTCTGCTTGCTGGGGGCCAGGAGCCCCCCTGACCCCCCCAGGAAGTTGGGCTGGGCTGGGCTGACTGGTCTGGGCATTCCCACCTGCCTCCATGCTGCCAGGTTGTGGCTACAGCTACAAATAAAAAACCTTCTTTTCCAGAATTCTTAGCAGTGGTCTCTTTTGTGCTACAGATGGAGGAGGTGGAGGGATTAAAAAAAACGCCAGGGGTCAAGGTGAAAACTCAGCTCCTGTTTATTTATAAAAATATATATATGTATATGTATATGTATATGTATATGTATATATATATATATTAAACCCTCCCTCCCTCAGCTCCCTCCCAGCACTACTGTATTACAGAGGCTCGCAGCCTCCAGAGGCAAGTTCCTCGGGAGGGCAGGCGGGCACAGCACCAAGGTCTGGTCAGCTGAGGGAGGAAGGGGCATGAGGAACCCTGGCCCCGTCCCTGCTTCCTGAGGACAGAGGTGGGGGGAGGGGAGGACTCAGTCCTTGAACCCCTGAATACTGCAAAGAATGCGCTTCTGGTGTCCCGGCAGCGTGATCCCCATCTGCACCAGGTCCCTGTGGTCAAGGAAGAGGGTTGGTGAGCGGGTGGGCAGGCGGGCTCAAACCCCAGCAGCCCTCCCCTGCTGGGCCCCCAGGCTCCTCACTCCGCAGTCAGGTCCAGCACACACTCCATGGTGTCCAGCCCGGCTGAGCGGAAGTGCAGGATGTAGCGTTTCATGCGGATGGACTCCAGCCACTCAGGGACGCTTCGGTAGGGGATCCCGTCTGAGCCACTCAGGCTGGGCAGGCGCAGGGTTACCCTAGGGGACACGGGGCCGCCTCAGTCAGGCGGGGAGGCAGGGGCCGTCCTCGGCTTTCCTGAAACCACCCCGGGCACAGCCTGTGAGCCTCCGGGGCCAGCAGTCTAGCTGCTGTCTGGGCACAGAGATTATCGAGACTTTGCGGATTAGCCAGGCCATTGTCTGTGAACCCACTTCCTGGCCTGCTTCCTGGTGCGCTCGCAGCAGTGGGCAGCAGATGGACAGCCCAGGGGGAGGGGCCAGCCCTGCAAGTTCCCAGCGCACAGTTCCTACCAGCCCATCCCCACCGGAGTGGCCAGTTCTGGGCAATAGGTGGGGTGCCGCTTAAGACACGAATGCATCAACTATCGAAGCTGAGCCAAAGCGGAGGCCTGGAGCCCGAGCGTGGTCCTGCCTGTTTGCAGGGTGGCCGCGGAGTGCTGGGCGCAGCCCCTGATGGCCACCTCCAAGCTTGGCTGTTATTCTTGCCCTCGGACACCCACAATACAATGAGTGTTCCTGTGCTAACGGCAGCCAGAGCCAAAACCCATTAGCAAAGTAAATCTACTGGGGGAAAAATGTCCAGCATTCCAGAAAGATTAGCACATGCAGTCTCCAGTGTATGAGGGAGTTGTGCTCCAAAAGATAGTTTCAAAAGTTGGAGCACATTTTCTCCCAGAAGGAAGGTTATATATGGTGGTTTGATACAGGGGCCAGCGTGCCAGGGCTGGTTTGCCCGATAAAGCGCTGGACGTCCAGCCTTGCCCGTCTCCTCCGTCTCCCCGCCCCCATCCACCCCCCGCCGGTTCCTTCTCCACATCCTGCCAATGTTTTTGGTGAAATGCAGTTCTGACCATGTCCCTCCCATGGGCAGTTTTTAAAAACAAGTCAATAGTTCTCAGGATAAAGTCCAAACTTCGCAGCAGAGCTGGTCCTCCTTGCGGTGACCCCGCTACCTCTCCAGCTTCGTCTCTGGCCACTGTCCCTGGGCTGGGCACTGCCGGCTGCCGTCACCCTGCACAGCTTGCAATCAGCCTGCCCCTAGCTCCTCACACCCACGCCGGGCAGGTGACCTGGAAGCCTTCCCAGACCCTGCAAGGCTGCCCCTCACAGTCATGACATCCTGCTGCCTGTCCCTTGCCACTCAGTCTGTCGTCCCCTCTGCAACCTGAGTGACCGAACTCCCCAGCGCTGGTATCAGTTTGCAAGCTCTGCTTGTATCTGCCTCCCATCTCCCTGTTTGCTTCCTATCTCCCATCAGACTGCAGCTGTCGGGGGTGGGACTGCATCTCTCCACCAAGGTGGCTGCTCCCCGAGGGCACAGACTGTGGTCATGCCCTGTGTCCGGAGCTGTGCAGGCCCAGCACTTGGTGGCTGTGGCCGAAAGCCCATTTCCGTTCCCCCAGCTGTGCCCTCTGCATCCTGTGGCCCTGCCCAGCGCAGTTACTTGGGGTCGAAGTTGGCCACGGTCCGCAGGGTGTGCGGGGTGTCCAGCAGTTGCTCCAGGTGTGTCTTCAGCTGGTGGAAGGTGGGCCGACGGCCACAGTCGTAGGCCCAGCAGTTCTTCATGAGCTCATAGAGAGCGGCGGGGCAGTCCACGGGAGGAGGCAGCCGGTAGCCATCCTCGATGCTCTTCATGACCTGCCGTGGGGGGGGGCAGGGTGGGGGTTGAGGCCCAAGGCAGGAAGCTAACCTGGCAGTTCATGCAAGATCATGCAAAGGAGCTTCTACCTTCCCCTCCATCCCCACCACCTGACCAGTAGTGAGGAGAACAGGGTGTGAAGCGAAGGGGACCGGAGGGGGCGTGAGTGCAGGAAAACTATCGGTCAGGAAGTAGCAATGAGAGTATGTGCAGGGGGGGCCATGGTAGGGTACGGGAGGAGACTGGTGTGGGGAGTAGCCAGGCTCACCTCCTGATTGCTCATCTCCCCGTAGGGCTTGTCCCCAAAGCTCAGCACCTCCCACATCACAATTCCAAAGCTCCACACGTCACTGGCCGTGGTGAAGATACGATGCGCGATGGCTTCCGGTGCTGTCCAGCGGATAGGGATCTTCCCTCCCTAATAAAGCATGTAGGACAGAAGGCCAGCGCATTTCAGGGCCTGGAGGAGGGGTGAAAACATCCCTCTCCTCCGTGAAGTCAGTGTGTCCGCGGGAACACGGGTCCGTGTTTGGCATACACATGTGCCTGTGTGCATGACATGAAACCGTGTACGTGTCTGCGTACGCAGTGAGTACAGGGCTCTCACCTGGGTTTCGTAGGTGCCATCAAAGTTGTCCAGGAGACGGGTGAGGCCAAAGTCAGACACCTTGCAGCACAGGTTCTGGCTCACTAAGATGTTTCTGGCGGCCAGGTCCCGGTGGACGTAACTGTGGTCACTGAGGTAGGTCATACCAGATGCAATGCCCAGCAGCATGGCCACCAGCTGCCCAGGTACCAGCTGGTCCTCCCGCTCCTGCACCAGGGTGAGTGGAGGGTCAGGGGATGGGCAGGGTGGCCTCTCCCCAAACCAGGAATCAGTCCCCAGGGCTTCATGGTACATCCCACTTCCCGGCTGGTCCTCTGCCCTGCTCACCCGCAGGAAGGCATCCAGGGCTCCGTTCTCCATAAACTCCGTGATGATCATGATGGGCTTTCCTGAGACACGGGGCACGTCACCATGGCAACCTCCACCCCATCTCCACCCCAAACCACCAGAACCAGATTTCCTGCTCTTGGCAAAAACACCTTCCCTCCCCTTCCAGTGGTCTCACACCCTCCCTCCTCCCCTCCACCCCAGTGCCTGGAGACCAATCCTCATACTCTTTGTGACCACGCCTTCCAGGTGCAGGATGTGCGGGTGGTTGAACTGGCCCATGATGGTTGCCTCTCGGAGGAAGTTCCACCAGTGGCCATCTGGAGACGTGTCCTTCAAGGTCTTAATAGCCACAGTCTTGCATTCCTGGCTGGGGATCCTCAGGGTCCCTTGATACACTTCCCCAAACTCTCCTGGGCAGAAAGAAAACAGGGTGCTGGCCCCACGCACTGTTAGGCTCCCCACAGGGGACAGATGACATCCTCTAGTCCACAGGTGGCAAACACAAGGCCTACGGGCCAAATCTGGCCCTCCACCTTGTTTTATCCAGCCTGGCACCTTGTTTCTACCCTGTGGCAGTGCCAAGCTCTCGCTTAACTGTTAAGCAGTAGTTACATGTATACAGTCCTAAAAGTACATTTGGCCCTTTGAAGGCAGCCATGAGGCTGATGTGGCCCTCGGTGAAAACGAGTTTGACACCCCTGCTCTAGTCCCTCAGTTCTCTCTCCTTCTCTGGACCAGACACCTGGTGTGTCCTTTCTGGGACAGGAGCTGGGCTGTGCTTCCAGGGGACGGGGCTGGGAGTCTGGGACAGGAGTGCACTTCCGCCCCCTGGTCAGCACGGTCTCCCGGGTGAGCACGGTGCGTGGCCAGCGGTGGGTGCTCAGGAAACACCGGGTGTGGTGCACGGGCACTGGGCTGTGTTCACGAGGGGCAGGCGTGCTCAGGGCCAGCAGCAGCACAAGCAGCCAGGGAGGCTGATCGCCGCCGCTCTCCTCTGCGGGTTCCTCTGTTCGCAGCTTGGCCGGCGCAGCCGCACAATCAGCAGAGACACTGCCAAGCTTTGTTCTGTGCTCAGATAGATTCATTTTCCCTGGTGACCCAAGGGATCAGGGCAGCCCAAGGACGCTGGGCCCTGCTGGGGTAGGATGCGAGGCCAGGGAGGCTCTGAACTGCCCCCGCGGGTGGGAACCATCTGAGAAGGGCCCCAGCCTGGACACCGTGACCCCCGCCCCCCTTGATAAGGTAGATGTGTCTAATGCTCTTTATCAGAAACTCCATGACCCCAGAAGCAGATTGTGCACCAGGTGGGGGCTGTTCCAGGACACTCGATAAGGGGGCGACAACAGCAGTTCAAGGACACGGGGTGGAGCAGAGAGGGAACTGGTCTGGGAGCGCCTGGGCCAGAGGGGAGGCCAGCGGGGAGGCCAGCGGGGCTCCGCAGGGAAAGGCCAGAAGGAAGCGGCTCCTTGCTGCCACCCAGAGGGACCAGCGGGGCTCACCTTCCCCTATGACCGTGTCCACGACCAGCCAGGCTGGGTCGAGTTCCTGGGTGAAGTTCAGGGCTCCCTGGGCAGGGTCCTCATACGCCTGCAGGTCCACGTAAGGCTTCAGCCACAGCTTGTCCTCTGCAGGGAGAACGGGGCAGGCTGGACCACAGGAGTGTCAGCTTCAGGGCCCTGGATAGATGGGGGGAGGGGCCGGCCTCGACCTCGACCTCGACCCTCTCATTCTTCTGTTCCCTGAGGAGTCCTGTTTTGGCTGAAGTGGGAGAAAGTCTTTCTCCTTGGCAACAGAGCCTCCACAGCCAACTTTTCTGAGCACAAACCTCCTGTGTCCTCACCCCCAAGGTCCAGAGCCGCGGGTCGGAAACCAGACGGAGAGTGTTCGTGGCCTCGAGTTACCCAATCTTCCCATGGCTCGTTGACCCCTCAAATGCCTCGCCCTTCCCTCTCACCCCTGCCCACCAGGCTCCTCGAATCACTCACACCTCGTTCCCCGTCCCAGACCACCCTCACCCCTGCCCCACCACTGGGATGGACCGCTGACTCCCCTTCTTGAGGCACCTAATGAAGTGACCAGCAGGCACCCCACATGCCTCGGAGGACTTCAGGGAGCCTGCCAAGCCCCTCCGGCCCAGCCCCCCAGCCCAGGGGCCTGGCCAGGCAGGATGGGGGAGGCGGCCGGGAGCCCGGGTGTTGGTCCGGCGGCACCGACAGCTAATCGGTAATTGCACAGAGCTCTCTCGGGCACCATCAGTACAAAGTTAATTAACCAAAGTTAATTAGGTAGCAAAAGACGAAAATCCTAAAGACTACAGAGCCCACTTGTACCCCCGATGTTGGCCCAGGAAATGTGGGTCCTTTGGTCCCACCCCCAGAGGCAACTCCCAACACATAGGCACACACACACGTGCATACACATGCACACACATGTGCACAGGTTCTCCGGGCTCACCTCCATCCACATTGTCGACACGATCCCGCTTCCTCTGCTGCCGCTGTCGCTGACCTTTCCTGAGGGGGTGGGTAGGGGGAGGGCACAGCTTCTTCAGGGTCCCCGGATCACCTCAGGGGCCCTGTGGGCTCTGGCTAAGTTTTCCCAGGGTGCAGGGTGAAGGCGTGGGCACAGTGGAGAATGGGAGGGTCGCTGGGACTGCTTTCGGGGGCTTCTGGCCAGACGAAGGGACCCGGGGTGGTGTCTGGGGAGGGGCAGGAGCGGCACCTGGACCGGCAGACGAGGATCCCGAGCAGCAGCCCCACGCCCAGCAGCATCCCGAAGACGAGGGCCACGATCTCGCCTCCGGTCAGGCGCCTGGAAACTGAGGCACACACACAAGGTGACGTGAGGGAGGCTGGGCATTCTGAGTCAAAGGGGCTGATGGGGCGGAGGCCAGCAGGGCGAGCCCAGGGGCAGGGCCCGCTGCTGGCCTCAGGTGCGTCCGGTAACTGGGGAGACAGGTGCGTGGGAGGGAGAGCGAGCACGTGGGAAGGGCCTGGCTGCCTGCGGCTGGGCGCTCGGTGAGCGGTCAGGAGGTCTGATTAGGATGCTGGCTGGCTGCGCGGAGGGGCGGCAGGCGTGCCTGAGATCACTGTGGGGAGACCTGGTGCGTGTCTGTGTGGGGCCGTCCCCCTCCCCGGAAGCAGCGTGCGTGGGTGTGTGGACAGAGCGGAAGGGTCCGAGAGGCCTCGGTGGGACAACAGGTGCCTGCGCGTCTGGGGCAGAGCAAAGGGTGAGCCACCCACCTGGTGGGCTCGTCCGAAACTCATGGTCGGGGGAGAAAGGGCCGGGGCCCTGCGGGGTCAACATCCGGACCCTGACGGTGTACGTGGTGTCCGGCTGCAGCTCGGTCAGCAAGACTCTGGCTTCGGGCACCATCCTGTGCCATTCTTCATCCTGTGGGCGGGGCTCGTGTTGACCGGGCCGGGCGGGGCGGGCCTGGCGGAGGTGACCGGCGAGCTCGGGAGCACACAGAGGCAGGGGCGTGGGTTGGGGAGTAACCATCGCAGGGCTCAGTGTAGGTTTTCGCCCCAGGGAAGCCATCCTGCAGCCCAGAGGCCAGGTGTTGGGGCGGGCCAGGACCAGACCTGGAGACTCACTCGGCCGCGTCCTCACCTGGTTCAGCACGTGGAGCTCGTAGGTGAGGTTGCCGCCGGGGCTTCGGGGCTGGGACCCCTCCCAGGTCAGCTCCAGCTGCCGCGGCTCCTTCTTCACCAGCCTCAGCGACAGGCCTGCTGGTGCCTCTGCGAGTCCAGAGGGTCCCAGTGGATTTGGAAGAGGAAATCATTGAGGAGCTTTTTGATGGCTCCCTGCCCATCAGTTTGTTCCTGGGGCTCCCTCCCGGGCTGGCCCCCCAGCCACCGCCAGGTCCCCCCTCACCTGTGTGCCCCAGGCTGACGCTGAGCGAGGCACCGGTGGACTTGGAGGTGGCCAGCTCCGACACTCCGTTGTGGGCTTGGACGTTGAAGGTGTAGTTGGTGTAGGGTTCCAGGCCGTCGACATGCACCGCGAGCACGAGGAGCCCGCTGGCCCCCGGGGAGAAGCGCACGTTTTCCCCACAGCGCTGGCAGGCACCTTCCCCTGGCGCTGCTCCCTGACACTGAGAACACTCCACGCTGTAGCTCATGTCCTGGCGTCCCCCCGTGTCGGCCGGGGGTGCCCAACGCAGGGAGAGCTGAGCCCCCAGAACAGAGAAGCTCAGGTTCTGAGGGGCTGAGGGGGGGCCTGCGGGAGAAGAGGGGCCGTGAGCAGCAGCCTAACCTGCTGGCTCCTCACCACCCCAATCCTTGAAGGCCTCCGGAGGCCGCCAGGGAGTTGGATTCCTCCTGAGGATAAGGCAGCTTCCTCTGGGCTCTGCATTTTGGGGGGGGTAGGGTGGTGAGCGGGGGCAGGGGAGAAACTTGAAGTGTCAGGCATCCCCCAGACAGTCAGTGCCTGATACCTGATAAGCCCTGGGCGATTCCAGTCCTAACATGGGCTCAGCAAGGGCCCCGCGCCCCTCCCCAGCGGCTGGGTCCTGCCGGGGACTCACGTGTGCATGCTGCCTGGGGACCCTCCCCGGGGGCTCGGTAGTGGCCGCTCTCACAGGCACACAGGGTGGCTCCCTCAGACTCGGCCGTGCTGTGCTGCGGGCACTTGAGGCAGCTGGGCGAGTCCATGTCTGCCCGGTAGGAGCCGCTGGGGCAGGCTGCAGAGGGTGCACAGTGCTGTGGTCATTCAGTGTTTTCACGGATAGAATCACACCCTCCCCCTCACCGCATCCTCGTATTGGAAACACTCCCCCACATGCGACCCTGGGGCCCTTGGACACTCACTCAGTTTAATAATCTCTGACACAGAGCCTTGGTTTCCCTCCCTCCCTCGGCACCCTGGACACTGTCCCCCTCCCCCGAGTGGCCCCTGCAGGGTGTCACCACCTCCCTGGGTACCCTTACCAAGGCATGCTTCTCCGCCTTCCTCATAGCCAGGCTCACAGTGGCACCACCCCATGGGCACCAGCCACTCGCCGTTGGAGCTGCAGTGCATGCGGGGGGCTCCCGAGGGGACAGGGCTCGGCTGGGCATGGGGCACGCAGGTGCCCGCCACTTCCACCAGCCTGCCGGGTCTGGGGAGCGTGTCAGGGAACTGGGCCAAGGCGTGCACAGCCTCAGGGCAGCGCTGGTAGAACACGCGTACGGACACCAGGGCCACGCAGGCCCCCGGGTTGTGGAAAGCGAGGTAGAGGCCGCGGCGTGTGAGGTGGCCCAGGGAGCAGCGCTCCAGGTTCATCTTCATCTCGCCAGACGCGAGGTCCCGGATGGTGAAGCTCTGGTCTGCAGCCACCGTGGTGACCTGGGGAGGCGGGGGGGGGGGGAGAGGGGAGCAACCACAGGACAGAAACAATAGCTTGCTTAATGCTTCGCAATCACATAACCATAAACCGAGGGCTTTTACATGGGAGCGACTGAGCTAAGCATTTGAGATGCATTATGCTACTCAGTCCGGGCAATGGCCTCAGAGAGGTGGAGTGAACAGCCGTCCCCATCCAACCAGCAAGGAGACCGAGGCTAGGAGAGGTGAGAGACCTTGTCTGGGGTCACACCGCTAGGTTTGGAACCCGGGCCACGGGGCACCAGCTCATATAATTTCTGCCACTTGAAGATGTGGCCCCGCCTCCATGCCAATGGGATGATCGGTTATAAAGTGTGTCATAATTCATGTATTACTAGTAACAAGCTTTACAATATCGTCTCTTTGGGAAAATCCTATCATCCTATCATCATATGCTTTTAACTCTTCTGCATTCCAGTGGTTTTTTTAAAAAATTCATTTATTTTTAGAGAGAAGAAGGGAAGGGAAGGAGAAAAAAAGGGAGAGAAACACCCATGTATGGTTGCCTCTCACGTGCCACCCCTACTGAGGACCCAGCTTGCAACCCAGGCATGTGCCCTGACTGGGAATTGAACCAGCAACTCTTTGGTTTGTAGGCCTGCACTCAATCTACTGAGCCACACCAGCTGGGGCTCCAGTGTTTTTTGTTTTTTTCCTTAAGTAGGAAAGAAAGGACTGCTAGGAGAGACACCTGCAGAGAACTACCTTCCTACAGGACCGGGGCAGTGCTCATGGGGACGGGTCGCACAAGAACACCATGGATGCTGATGGGAAGCACCCAGCTGGAAGAGGCTGGAGCACCTCTTCCCCGCCTCCCCCACGGCATGCTGTTATCTCAGCGGATGCTGGCAAGAGACGAGGCGGCCTCTACTACCGCTATGTTAAGACACGGAAGCCAGAGCTCAGAGAGGTAAAGGGACAAACGCCCAGAGTCGGGACGCAGCCGCAAAGGTACTCAAATCCAGTTCTTCTGAACTCCAGCCCCACTGCCTCCTCATTATCGGACACCTAGACCTTTGGCTTTGTCTTAGCTGAGTGGGGACAAGGGAAGGAGGGAGGCAGGGGTTCAAATGGCCCTGAGGGGCGAAAGTACCTTCTGGAACATGGGCCGACGGAGCTGAATGCCCACGTCCTGGTCGCTCTCCATGTACAGAAGGTTGAAGGTTTCCTTGCAGCCTAGGGTCCCCGCCTCCCCAGGGAAGCTCTTACAGTCTCGCACGGTGAACTTAAGCTCCACGTGGACGCTCGAAGCCTCCTCCCCTCGGTAGATCCAATTGGAACGAAGCCAGTGGTCAGTGTCTCCGCCTCCTTGCACGGGGCAGTCCTGGTACATGTACAGGGGGGTCCCATTCAGCATCTGCTGCGTCCCGCTCCACTGCCGGAGGAAAGGCAAAGTCAGTCTCCTGGTCTTTGTGTTCCAGAGCTCATGGCAAGGAAGCTGGGGTCAGACCCCCCCAGGTTCACGCTATTTGTCCTGCCCTCTCCCCACCCCCTCAGCCCCAGAGTAGTAGGTTGAGTGTTAGAGTGAGAGATCTATACGGATATAGAATGGGCGAGACGACACCCCCTTTACCTCCCTGGCCAGCCCTGGTCCCTTCAAGTAGCCCACCCCAAGTACAAACGTCTGGGCACCAATGTTGACCTATTTCATCAGTAAAGCTTGTCAAGGACCCCGAGGGCAGACTTTCGTAGCCAAAGCTCATTCACAAAATTTTCTGCCCATTTGTTCAGAGAAGAGGAGACCGTGTTCAATACCGAGGTCTGTCAGCTTTTGGAGAGCAAGCGGCAGCACAGAATGCTTCTGTGTAAGCGAATCTCCCCCGTCCCACACGCGACCAGTAATGGCAAAGCCAACCCCTGTCAAAACCAACAACTCCTAGACACCATTCAGTCCACCCCTCCTTAACTTCTCCTACTTTAAAAGAATGCTTCAACTCAGTTCATCATGGCTAGCACTCCCCGTGAAGCAACTGAGTCACAGCCAGCTTACATAACTTGCCCAAGGCACCCAGCTACGGAGAGGCAGCGCTGGGATGTGCACCCGGGCACTCTGCGCCCCTGAGTTTATGCCGATAGTCATTATGTCTCTATGTGCTCATTACAAAATCAAAGGACCAACATTTACATATAGTAAAAAGTGAAAGTCCTCCATCCGCCCCACTGCTGGAGGAAGCCACTCTTACCAATTTGGAGTAACACTTGACAGACCATTTTCAGCACCTCTAGAGCAATGTTTGTGTGTGTGTATGTGTGTGTGTGTGTGTGTGTGTGTGTGTGCAACATAAATTTAAAAAAAACATGTAAGTGTTATTCTGCAAGATAGTGTTCGCTTTTAACCAAAAGTCTTTGAGCTATCCACATGCATGTATAGAGATCTACCTACTTCTTTTTAGCAATCCATAAAATAGTCATCCACTGGGTCGATGTACCAAACTTTATTTCATCATTCACCTATTGTTGGGCATTTAGGGAGCTTCCAGCTGTTTTTTTTTTTTTTAAGTAAACATATACAGATTTCTACAGAACTGCTGTATCAATGGGTAAACGTATTACACGTTTTATAACATTTTGCCAAATTGTCCTCCAAAAAGACTTTCTCAGTTTATACTTCCACCAATAATGTCCCAGAGCTCATTTTCTGTAAAGCTTGTCAACACTGGCTATTAACATTTTCTTATTTTTGACTAGTCTTAGAGACAGAATGCAGCTTCTTGCCATTTTAATCTACATTTCTTTGAGAAGAGGTTGTATGTTGCTCTTGGTCACTGGCTATTTGTATTTTTATGCAATTATCTCTTGTCTGATATGCTATTGTTTCCTTTTTTCTCAAGTTTTACTTGTTTACTTATATTTAATGGAATTTCGGGCAGTGATCTATTGTTATCTTTTGGTTGTTCACTTGGATGAGCTTTTTAAGTATTATAGACATTAATCATTTGCTTGAAATGCATGTTTCAAATATTTTCTCCCTGTCATGCCCCTTTACTTGGCTAATAATGTCTTTGATGTTGACATATATTTAAAATTTTTAGATAATAACATCTAGAGTCTTTTCCTTTATGATTTTGGGGTTGTGTATTTTGTTTGAGAAGCTGTCCCATCCCAAACTTATAAATATCTATGTTTTCTGCTAGTATTTTTATAGCTTTGGTTTTTAGATTTAAATTCTAATCTCCCCAGAACCTATTTTTTTGGTATAGTACAAAGATGCAGTTTTGCCTTTTTAAAAAAATTATAGGCATTCAATTGCCAACTTATCGACAAGCTTATACTTTCCACGCTGATTTGCAATTCTGAAGTTATCACATACTAAAATCTCATATACGTGGGCTTGTTTTTGAGCTTTCTGTTCTATTCCATTGACCTGAGTACTCCTGCGTCTGGGCAAGTCTGCTGTTTCATTATTCTCCCTTTTCAAAAAATACTAGCTATTCAGAAGTATTTTCCCTGCCAGATGAACTTAAGAAAGAAACTCTGAAATTTGTAAAATATTCCTTTGATATTTGGGTTGCAACCTCCTCAGTTTATAGAGAAGAGACTAGTGGCCTTCACCTGAGAAAGTTCCCTTTCCCAAGCCTTTCGCTTCACTAATGCAAGGGCATTCATGGCTACTCTCTGCCCTGGGAAAAGGCAAGAAACTGCCCACGTGGGGTGGCGTGGGACAGGGACAGGTTTTTGCATTACGTTAGGGAGTTCACAGACTGGGCGAGGGTTGTCGAGGCACTGAAGCTGGGGTGACAGAAGGCACCCAGAGCCAAGAGGAGGGCAGGTGGGAGGGCGGTGGGTGGTTAATGCGCAGCTCCTTAGCCAGACTGCAGCTGGACCCGGGGAAGCAGATGTTCCCAGCTGTAACTCGCCTCTCCGGGTTCCAGCGGTGAGCGAAGGGGAGGACCAGCTGCCCGGGATCAGCAACAAGGGTCCTTTCACTTATCACTCAGGCGCTGCTGGCTGCTATGTGAGTGCCTTCTGGGGAGCCTGGACCTGAGTGCATGTTTTGAAAAGATGAGGAGGCGAGAGGACAAGGAAGACAGCGGGGGTGTGTAACTGCTGCTGTCTTCTTGCCTTCCTAGTGCTGTGTAGCCTGGGCTGCAAAGGGCGCCTGGCTTTCACTCTGGCCCAATTAGGGAAGAGTTATTTGGGTGGAGGTGGCAGGGGCACTGGCGCAGGCCTGTGGGAGCCGGCAGGTGGGCCCGCAGCCCTCATTGTGGAACGATTAGTTGGTTTATGAGATGAGGCGCCTATTAGGGCTGGCCTAATGCGGGATTTTCCAAGCAGCCCCTCCTGTAGGATACATTATGGTTTAGTCTATTAATTCTAATTACAGGCTGCTCTGCGGGAGAGCTGAGATCGATCCAGGACCCCAGGGCACAGAGGGAGAGAAAGCCAGTCACCCCAACCCAAGAAATCGAGGCTGATAGGAAAGGGAAAAGGGGACCCCAGAGAAAGGGGTTTAGGACCAGAGGGAAGACAGGCCATACTCTAGGACTCTAAGGCCAGGGTCCTGGAGGCTGCAGCAACCGGGCCAGCCTCCCGAGTTCCCTGGACACTTTGCAGAGTGGCCAGAAGGCGTTCTCTGGGACTCAAGGTCCGACCTCTGCTCCCTGGGTTTTAGGAATGTCCAGGGGACTCGGGGGCAGACTTCAACAGCTGGGAGGACGCACGGTGTGCCTGCACTGGGGAGGGACGAGGAGAGGCCGGGGCTTGGGGACCCCTACTGAGGCAGCTTCTAACGTCGCGGGGAGTCACAGTGCCTATGAAGAACGTGACGAAAACGCCGGCTATCCTTTCCAGAAAAAAACCGAAAGTCCACATACACACACACAACTCTGAACACACTTTTGTGGGATTCCCTGATGCCCTGGAACTTATCTGGGCAACTTCTTTCGGGATGAGTGGATCTCAGACTGAGGATGCTTTGCTGTTTTGGTCTCAGCCCTCTACCATCCCCGGGGATGGTCCCTTCTCTCCCTAGAGGGTCCTCAGCTGTTTGCAGCCCCTCTGCCCTGGGGCAGGCAGGGGAGGAGACAGGCATTGAAGCTCTCCCCATGGGGTGAAGCCTGACCCCCACCTTGCCCCATTCAGGAGGTTCTGAGTCACCTCCCCTCCCCCTCCAGAGGAGGCACTTCCAGTTTTTCCTGCTCTTTTCTCCTGTTCCTCCACCCACCTCTCCACCCCTCTTCCCACTGGCCCTCAGCCTTGAGCCATCCTGAGTCCTGCCCTCCCCTGACACTTACCCCGTCCTGGGGATCCAGCAGCCAGCCCAACTCTCCCTGAGCGGTGCTCGTGTCCATCAGAGTGACTGAAGGTGGGGAGGAAAGGGGCCTGTCACCTCTGGAGGAGGGGGCCCCCACAAGCTGCCCACACTCCTCATTCTGGGACCCCCAGTCCCCAGCATCCTGTTCCTGAGAGCTGGGACGTCCCAAGGCTCAGGCGGGGACAGTGGCCCAGGAAGGACTGAGGAGCTCCAGGGACTAATAGGCCGTTGTCCCTCTGGAGTGTGGCAGGAGGAAAGCAAAGTGGAGCAAGGGTTGGAGGGCTGGATCTTTGACCCAAGTAAACGTAGGGAGCATTTGGAAGAGCTGCCACAGGGAGGACCTGCACCCTCTCCCTCAGCGGGGGGCCCATCAGCTGCAGAATGCAAGGGCGTGTGGGTGAGACAGGTGCTCAGCTTCCGGGGGTCATGGATGGGTAGAATGTGGACAGGGGACCTTAGAGTGATTTCTGAGTGGCAGGCTCCCACCACTGGCAAGGAGCCTGCTCTGCCTGTGATTGGCGGTGTGGAGTGGGGTACAATACACAGCTCGGAGTCTGGGAAGTCGGGGTAGCAGAGCTGGAGAGGTTGGGCAAGCCTGCCCAGGGAAGGCTTGGCCTCTACATCCGAAACCCTTGCGCCCCGAGTTCCAACCCTTCTCCAGCGGCAGGTCTCTCTGTCGCCTGGCTTAGGTTGACGATAAAGCGCTTCCACCTCCCACGGCAGAGGGTTCAGATGTCTGGGCTGGGCTCTTGAGGCTGAGAGGGCCCAGTCGCGAGGACCCCCCTCACCCGCCCGCCATTGCTGGGGTGGGGGTCTGGACGCTGCTCCTCGCACCCCACCCCCACTCGCAAACTGCTGCCCAGCAGGGGCGGGGGTGGCTGGCCCGTGAAAGCAGCTGTTCGGGTTCAAAGGCCAAAGATTGGCCTGGCCAGTCGATGCCCTGGCGCCGGTAAAACAAGAGCGCGGGAGAGGGGCGCGAGGAGAGGCCTCCTCAGGAATGCCGGCTCCTGGAGGAGGGTGCCAGCAGGACCAGGGGAGGGGGTGGGCCCGGGGTGGGGGTCTGTACCTTCCTTGGCGCGCGCCCCTGGGGGCAGCGGGGCGCAGAGCAGCAGCAGCAGCCCAAGCCCCAGGAGCCAGCGCCGCTCCATGGCGCGGGGCCGGGACCTGGGACAGTGGCCCGGACTGCTGAGCCAGGTGGCGAGGACTGAGGGGGAGCCAGGCCGGCCGAGTGGGGGCGGGGGGCGGGGCTGGCTCCCGGGGGGCGGAGTCCCGACCTCACCTGGATCACCTTCTTAAAGGGACAGTAGGGCAGGAAGGAAACTTGTTCGACAGGTAATAAACTTCTAAAACCGGAGGCGTCTTGACCGGAATGAGACTGCCGGCGCCGCCTAGTGGGTGGGATTAGGAATGGACTAACCCAGTCCTAATTCTAACCCTGCCAACCCAGTGTTGATCCAGCCTTTAGCCTCATTCTGCCTTGGATTTCAACTACACCTTTGTATTTCTCTCCCTGCCTTTCTTCAGGGCCCAGCACTGTCACAGATACCGAGAAAGGCAGGGGCTTACAGTGCAGTAGGGGAAGGCTTAGATAACCCCAGTGTAGGGCGGGGTCCGCCCTTGGAGAAGCAACTGGAAGGTTGGAAGCGGAGCACACTCAGCCGGCAGGGCACTTTAGGTGAGCCTCCTGGAAGTAGGCGTTGTGAGTTGGGTTTTGCGTGGCAGAGATTGGGAAAGACGTGAGCAAGGGCCCGGAGGCAGGAAGGTGCGTCCTGGGAGTGGTGAATGGGCCAGCTTGACTGCTGGGGCGCAGGATTTATGTTGGGAGCCAGGCAGAAAGGGAGGTGCAGGTGTGGGCCAGAATGTCGAAGGTCCCCCGGTTAAACACAGTAGGGCGTTTGACCTTACCTTGCACTTTGCAGAGCAGACAAGAGCAGCTTGGGGGATTCTGGGACCGAAGGGGCCCAGCCTGCTTTAGCCCTACCTAGTGGTGGTGTCAATCCACAGGCCTCCCAACCTCTCAGGGATGGCCTTCTATTATATTTAATAGCTGCTTATTCTGTTTTTACTTTCCATGCATTAAGCCTGGAAACATCAAAGAGGAAAAGTCGTCCTTGCCTTGCCCTTAACGAACCATTCCTCTGAGGAGTGTTGGGGGCCAGGGCATAAGGCAAGCACACAGGTGACCGAAATGTCAGCAGGGGTGGACCGCAGGGGAGGTGCAGAACAGGTGCCGGAGGCTCAGGGGGGAGTGGCCTGCGCTCGCTCGCGGAGCCCTGCTTCCTGCACCCCTCCCTGGCCCCATCGCATGGGGGTGAATCACGCATCATCCTCCTGTTGTTGAAGTCCTTGTGTGTTTTGGTCACTGTGGAGGAAGGGAGGCGGGGCATTCTAGGCGCTTATTTTAGTTTCAAAAATTAATATTTCTCTTGAGTGTGTGTGTGTGTTCTATTTATACGTATATAAAGAAAAGGGCTTGTAATGTCCCAACCCACGCTATCCTCACTGGTATGAATAAGTAAACACAGTGCATGTACGTTGGTTGGAAAAATGTACACGAAACAGAGAAGAAACAGAAGGGAAAGTTGAATTCTCCCTCTTTCCACCCTCCAATTCCTGTCCCCAAAGTTTACCCCCACCCGCCGTTCCTTGTGATTCTCCCAGGATTTCCCCCTGTGTGCACGGCGTCAGTTTCCCCCTTCTGCTTGCACACGTACACATGCTTTTAGCACCTACACACAGAGGAGCCTCAGAGCCCACCCGCTCAGCACCAGGGGCCTCTTTCTAATGGAAGGCCTTTGGGGAAGAGGCGGAGGCCCCCCACAGGCGCACTGGGGTCAGGGCTTGGTGATTTCAGCAGGGAGGAATGGGCGAAGGGTGCACAGCCAACAGGAGGGGGGAAATGGAGC
This sequence comes from Phyllostomus discolor, assembly GCF_004126475.2. NCBI lineage: Eukaryota > Metazoa > Chordata > Mammalia > Chiroptera > Phyllostomidae > Phyllostomus > Phyllostomus discolor. The sequence continues at coordinate 86,296,596 of NC_040912.2, forward strand.
AAGCTTTGGACAATTGCTGCTAGGAAATCAGCCAGACTGGGGTGAGGTAATGCATGTGCACGTTGCTGTAGTTTGTTAAAGTTACAAGGCTCTGGGGACTCAAGGGGGGTGGGGTGGGGGCTGCTGGGGTAGGCGGAGGTGGAGTCACAGGAGCCTTGCTTTTGTTTAAGATTGCTTCTCAGTCCCCGGGTCAGCGAGGGTTGCGTTGCGGCGGGGGCGTGAAAGCCCACCTTCCAGCTGCATTCAGCATGATCCCAGTTGACAATGCCTCATTCCCTTTGCTGTGGGAGGAGGCACGCTTTCCCTTTGGCCTCTGTCCTTAACTAGCAGCGCAGCTTTTGTCAAGTTACTTACACGCTCCGGACCTGAGTTTCCTTAGACCTGGCTGACCTCTGGGGCCACTTCCAGGAAGGAAGGCGGGGTTCCAAGTCAGAGGACCTGGGCCAGCTCCTGCAGCCAGGCTGTGCCTCCATGTCCTTCGCTGTAGCGTGGGATCCGTGGTGCCCACCTCCTGGGGCCGGTGTGATGAGTCAAAGAGGAGAAAGCGCTCTGCTAACTCTTAAGTCCTGGACGGATGTGAATGTGCTGGAACAAAGAACCGGCTAAGGGAGAGCAATGGGGTCACCGCGCCCCTCCCACTCCCTTTTGGGATATTGATTTTAAGCTGGTTATTAAGAAATAGAAGACTCAGAAAGTATCTTTGACTTTCCCCTCTTACCTGCCTCAAGGAACTCTGATAGTAAAAACCTCTTTAAAGGAGAGGAGCTTCACCTTAATTTCACAACACCAGTGAACTGCGTGCAGCAGACAGGGGGACACCTGGCAGACTCTGCGTGTTGAACTTGTCTCCGTGTCCCTGTGTTTCCGGGTGGGCCTGCGAGGGTTCGTCGGCCGCATGTCTGTTCTTTCTCGTCTACCTGTGAATTGCCTGCTTTCAGTTTAAGATTGCAAATCTCCACCCCTCCGCTTTGTCCAACATGGCAGAGAAACCTCAGCTGCCCGATGGGGTTTGGGGGCTCATGTCTCATGGCGCGCCCTCCCCCTTGTGCTCTGTAGTGAATTTTGGACATGTGGTCCAGTTAATCTGTCTCATGTTAATTCGAGTATTAGCCCAGTTAGCACTTGGAAGATGGGAGGAAAGTTATTTTTTGTCCCCCAGCAAGGCCACATATGACTTACTGAGGTTCTCCTCACTGAGGTCTCCCAGGTTACTCCCGGAGTGGAGCGACCTCTGTGACTAGGCATCTATTTTTTTTTCTTTTAAAAGCAATTATACCACAGGATCATTTGCATAAAATGAATTGCTCCCATTCCAAGTATACAGTTCAATGGGTTCTGACAAACGCAGACGCCCTGGTAACCACCACCTCTGTCAATTACAGAACACTTTCATCACCCAAAAAACAACCCTCATGCCCTTTGCCGCCAATCCCACCTCCGGCCCCAGACTTCCTGACAAAATGTGTCCTGGTCCAAAATTTCATGTAGTGTCTGGAGCCTGGCTCTGTCCCTTCAGCATGAGCCCTCAGGCCCACCCACTCTGTGGGCCTCCACAGTTTGCTCCTTCTGCTTGCTAACCAGTATTCCCTGTGTGGGCGCCCTAGACATGCCTGGCTCCTTGCTGACCTGGGGTAAGGCAGATTCCACCCAGCCTGGGTCAAGGCCTTCTATGTCCACAGGCTCTGGCTAAAACCCTGCTTAACCTGGAGGGTAACCCAGTAAGCTGCCAGCAACCACAATGAGAGCGTCAGCGCACATTAGTTTATCAGGCTAGTAGGTACTGCGTGCCCTAGCAAAGGCCTGCATGCGTGGGCCCCAAACAGCTTTGTCTGGGCTGTGTGGGGCTGGCCTGCACTTGCAGGCAACATGAACTGGGAGACCGAGCCCAGCGGGGAGGGGAGAAACAGCCTTTTCCATACGGCAGCCTGTGGCCTCTGCACATCTTTTTTTTTTTTTTAAGATTTTATTTATTTATTTTTAGAGAGGGGAGGGAGGGGGAGAGAGAGAGAGAGAGAGAGAGAGAGAGAGAGAGAGAGAGAGAAACATCAGTGTGTGGTTGCTGGGGGTCATGGCCTGCAACCCAGGCATGTGCCCTGACTGGGAATCGAACCTGCGACACTTTGGTTCGCAGCCTGCGCTCAATCCACTGAGCTACACCAGCCAGGTCTAGCCTCTGCACATCTTTGATCGTCCGGCTCGTTGGGTCCTCTGGCCCTCCTCTGCCGCGGGCAGCAGAGGCGGGATGGCCACAGCCACCATTTATTGCAGGCCAACGCAGGCTGCCGGGCACTGCACATGCATTGTCTCACTGACTTCTCACACCAACACTTCGCAGGAGGTTATCATTAGCCCCATTTTATAGATGCAGAAACCTGAGGCACAGGGAGTCGAAGGCACTTGCTCCAAGTCAGTTAGTCGCAGAATCGGGATTTCACCCCAGTTCTATCTGACTCTGTGGTCTGAGGCCCTGACTCAGGGTTTCCGGAAGCAAAAAAAAAAAAAAAAAAAAAAAAAAAGAGTGATGAATACCTAACTTTTGTTTTACTCCCTGCCTCCACCCCTCCACCTGCCCCACCCAAGGGTAAACAAAATCCTGCTTTAAAGTATAAACAGTAAAATACAAGAAAGAAAAAAAAACCCTCAGGGATTAGGTCTGCCTGTTTTGGAACTGTATAAAATAGAATCATCCGATAGGCATTCTTTGGTGTCTGAGTTCTTTCATTTCCTTACGTCTGGGAGATTTATTCATGTGGTCGGTGCTGATTTACGCTCATTGCTGTATGCTCTTCCATTGTGTGAAGAACACCTTCTTTTTAAAGCCCTCTTGACTTGTGGTTAAACGTTCTACACTTGAATTGCTGCACTGGGCGACTCCCCTGGTTTATCTGGCTAATCAGGGTGTCTCTCAACAGGCTTCATGTTCCCAGAAGGCACTTCCGTGCCTTGTTCAAGGAGACTTTTTGTTAGCCCCATGGCTCCTTATAAGCTTAAATATAAGAAGAGCCGGCTCTGAGCAATGCCACCCACCCCAGTGATGCCTCTTCGCCCCCCTCCCTCCCTCCATATCGTCTCTTTGCCCCGAGGAAGACACCTAATCTGTTTAGGTAGCTGCAGCTCTTCATACCAGAAGCAGGGCTGTCTGGGGACGGAGGCAGTTTGGAGTTTTCTCTGAGATGCCAGGGGCACGGGTTCTCATACTGTCACGCTCGACAGGGGTGTGATCTTGGGCAAATCACCTAGCCTCTCTGAGCCTCGGCCTCCTCCTCTACTGCGTGGGGGAGCTGGTAATCAACACCTACCTCACAGTATAGGAGGTGAGTGTACATACGATAAGGTATCGCCACACAATCTGTGTCCTCCAGAACGGGGTTATTTGCGAGAATCAAATAGAAGAATCAAATAGATCTGAAGAATCAAAGGAAATGTCTGCTGAACTAAACAAGGAGACTGAGTGGCATCAGCCCCCGACGTAAAAGGGCTGCTCAGTTGAAGCTTGGATCTCAGGAAAAGGCAAGCGAAGAATCAAGAAAGAGCTAAGAGAAATCACTCAGTCCGTTTGGATGATGAGGCATTGCGGGAATGAATGCCACTCTGATACTTTGGGACACGTAGCATTTCTTTCTGCATTTGCTTTTTTAAAAAAATGTCTCTGAGCCCTGGCTGGCATAGCTCAGTGGATGGAGCGCAGGCTGCAAACCAAAGTGTCGCAGGTTCGATTCCCAGTCAGGGTACATGCCTGGGTTGCAGGCCATAACCCCCAGCAACCGCACATTGATGTTTCTCTCGCTCTCTATCTCCCTCCCTTCCCTCTCTAAAAATAAATAAATAAAATCTTAAAAAAAAACCCCAATGGATTAAAGGTTTAAAAAAAATTCTCTGTATTGGCCCTGTCAACACCTCCAAAGCATTCTGTTTGTTTTAGGGGCGAGAAGCTGGTGCAGAGGCTGCACGCCTGCATGGCATTCTAGCCTGGACTTCAGAGAAGGGGAGGCCCGAGTCAAAGAGTGGACCATGGCAGCCACAAAGGGGCTGCAGATGGGACTGTTCCTCATGCTAATTAATGTACAAAGCTAAGGGGGCGCCATGGGAGTTCGCTGGGGATGATGCCTCACTTCCAAGTGCCTATTTTGGTACAACCTTTACCTCAACCCCTTCCGCACCCTCATTCTTAACTGGCCTTACTCGCTCCAGAGTAAAAACAAAACCGGTTCACCATCCTGTGAGTTCATGTAATTTCTGGAGCGAGGACATGCAAACCTGGAGAGGGTCCCGTCCCCTGAAGGGGCCGGGGCTCAGAGTTCCTCATCCTGACGTTTGTGTGTGTGTCTCAGGACAAACCGCTGCATCTCCACTTGACCTTGTTTGCTTGACTGCCTGCGAAGTTCGTGTGGCTCACCTGAGACACTCAAGCGCTGCCCTAGTGCTCGGGCAGGTAGAAGGGAGGCAGAGAAAGGACGAGAACAAATGCGGCTCAGTGAACTGGGGCACGTCAGAAATTTAACAGGAACAAGTTGAGACAGGTGTTAAACACCAGATCCTCTGGGAGAAGAGCCTGAACTTGGTCCTTGTCGAAACGTTTACTGGTTAGACCGCAGGAGGAGGGTGAATGGGAAACCAGCCGCGGTTTAAAGTCCGTACCAGCGTGGCTGGTACGAGCGACGAGAGGGCTTTGCCTTCCGGATTAGGCTTGGTTTATTTGAAAAATGTACGATTTTATTGCTAGTCTAGGCTGGGAGTTCTGGGGAATGAACGGCTAGAGAAGGCTGGGATGTACATTGGCATAGCCCACACTCACAGTTTTAAGTGGCTGGTCCGGTGGCCTGGAGGTGATATTACGTTGTTGTCTTATAAAAGAAGTATTTGGTAAGTATGAGCTCTATTAATGGGGCATAAGCTTGATTCTTTTTATGCTTTGAAGAGGTTTTTCATTTTTTTTTTTTAATGCAGTGATTCTCTTAGGGCAATCTGCAATTTCTTCTAATAAGTCCTAGTTAGAAAGTTACTGTTATAAGTGTAAACACACACACACACACACGTTTGAACATACACATACCAGCTACCTCTTTTAAGGAATCAATGTGTATCACTCTAAACATATCCCTGAGTTAGGAAGGGACCCAGGCCCTAGGTCATAAAAATCTCAGCGCCACCTGGTGAGGAGAGTAGGTAACTGCACCTGTAATTTCAAATTCCAGGTGTGCGATATATCAAATAGATTTAATTGCTGTTTATAAAATCTTAGAACAGCACGAGACTGTTTATCCACACGATATGAAAGTGGCAGCCATTCTCATCGCTAGGAAAATGGGTAGGCTTTAGGCTAGAAAGCGGCTTTCTTAGCTTGCCTTGTCTTCTCATGCATGTGGCCTTGGACACCAAAGGAGGGAAGGTCCAAGTGGGCACTGGAGGGAGGGAGGGGCTGGTCCTGCTTCTTGTTTTCTTCAGCATCAGGCACACAGAAAGGCAGGAACCAAGCCATGGAGGAGGGGCTGCCTGGGAGGAAACGCTTGTTTGCAGTGAGCCCGTTGGGTACCAGCTAGAGAGAGAGGTTCCCACTCCTGCTAAACCTCCTTCTGCAGATGCTGCCTTGTCCTCTGGGCCCAGTGCAGGCTCAGAAAAGTGGCAGCAGCGTGGCTTCTTCTTCTTTATCTTTCGCTTCCAAGCTTTCCTCCCTTCTTTCTTTTAAAATGATTACTGGAAAGTGCTGTTTCGTAGGCCAAAGCTAAGACACTTGAGAGAGGCACCAAGGTTAGTGGAAAGGATGTTCGGTAGCCCCGGGATTCAGACGGACTTGGATTAGAATTCAGGCTTCCTGCCCCCATGGGGTAGGACTGTGGACATTTTTCTTAACCTCTCTGAGACTCAGCATCCTCGGATGCAGGGGTTCCTTTGCCTTCTAGAAGCGTGTGTGTGTGCAGAGGTGCCCCCAGGTGGAAGGCAGCTCCAGTAAGCCCTAAGGTAGAGGCAGAAGCATGAAAATACAGGCGGCTGATTTGGACAGGAACAGTATGGGGAGAATGGGGCCTTGCCTGGGGCCTGGTGGGTAGTGGGGCTTCAATGGAGGATTTCCTTCCTTCCTTCCTTCCTTCCTTCCTTCCTTCCTTCCTTCCTTCCTTCCTTCCTTCCTTCCTTCCTTCCTTCCTTCCTTCCCTCATTCAGCAAAAATGGATTGAGGCCCTATAATGAGCTAGGAGGCGCTGTTTTAGGTGCTGGGGATAGACAAGGATAAATTTAAAAAATAGAAAAAATAAATCCCCACCTCATTGGTTCACATTCTAGGGAGAGAAGCCAGAGAGTACACAGGTCAGTAACCAAATATGTTTTTCAGGTGGTGAGAAATACTGGGAGAAAAGCTAAAACAGGGCCAGGGAAGGGATTATATGAGGTCTCTATTATACAGGGTCCAGTACAAATAACACCCCTGTTGTATTACATAAAGATCTTTTTTACAAAATCATAAGCATGTAATTCTGTCACATAACAATGTCACGCTCAAGCATACCACATGACATTTTCGGTGAAATGTTCAAATTGCTGCTGTCCATCTCATGTGAGATATTCACATACCCTGCCAACCACACCCAAGCAGGCATTGCTTCTGCTGGACCCTGTGTGTGGAGAAGGAGTTTGAGCAGAGCGTTGAAGAACAGAAGGGAACGTGCCAGCAACCAGGGGTGGGGGGGGGGCGGGGGTGAGGAGGGAGAAAGGAAGATACCCCCAGGAAGGCAGGTGGCAGTTGGCCTTGGTGACAAGCTTGCAGAACGGAATCTTTCTCCTCCATGTAACCAGGAGGCAGCCGGTTTTGAACGTGGGAACTGTGTGAGCAGGCAGTGGTTTTGAGCTCTGGTGGCCAGTGGAGAAAAGTGCAGTGGGAGGGGAGAACCCGAGAGAGAGGGAGAGAGAGGGAGAGAGAGAGAGAGAGAGAGAGAGAGAGAGAGGGAGAGAGAGAGGGAGACAGGTCCCGGTGAGAAAGAATCGGGCCTCCAACTCAGGCAGTGGGTGAAAGGCCTAGATCAGTGGTGTTTCACTGGCATCATCACAGGGTGTGTTGGCTGGTTAGACAGGGAGGTGAGGGAAGTTAACCAATTCACACAGTGTAATCATGTTGATAGAGTCATATTCGTGATTGAAAAGAAAAACACTTCTCAGCATGAAAAGTAAGTGTTCTGGAATGAAGGGCTGCACCCTGAAAAGCACTTTAGAGATAATGGTGACAAAGCGGTGTGATAATATGACTTATAACGAGAAATAAATATTTGGTCTTAACGACCCTTTTCTGGCACTGAGCTCCTAAAACCTCTGGCATTTCCAGAGAAGGGAGTGACAAGTGTTCTTTGTTATGTTAATGAGGTAACTTCTGGAGAGCCCTAGGTGTGGGGCTGGTTGCCAGGGGACCTGGCCACGTGATGAAAGGGTTGGAACTTTTAGTCCCACCCCCTGACCTAGGGGGAAGGGAGAGGAAAGGGATGGGAAGATGAATTAATCACCCATTGCTTCAACCAACCATGACTATCTGAGGAAGCTTCCAGCAAAACCCCAAAGGGCAAGGCTTGGAGAACATTCAGGTGGGGGAACGTGTAGAGAGATGTGGGGGAAAGCCGCTCACCTGGAGAGGGCACGGGAGCTCAGAGCCCCCTCCCCATACCTCGCCCTCTGCACCTCTGCACCTGGCTGTTCCTGAGTTATATCCTTTATAGTACATTGATAAGCCAGTGAGTAAACTGTTTTCCTGAGTTCTGTGAACAGCACTAGCTAATTAATCAAACCCCAGGAGGCAGTTGTGGGAACCTTTGATGTACAGCCGGTGGGTCAGAAGCACAGGTGACCATCTGGATTTGCAACTGGCACCTCAAGTGGAAGCGCGGACTCTCGTGGGGCTGAGCCTTTAACCCGTGGGATCCAGTGCTACCTCTGGGTAGACAGTGTCAGAGCTGAGTTGTAGGACCCCCAGGTGGTGTCTCAGAATTGCTTGAGAGTGTGGGGGGAAGCCCCATACATTGGAATTGAGCGCGGAATTGTAGTTGGAATCAAATTGTGCATCGGGATTTTGTTGGGCTGTGTGGGGTGTGCTGGGTGGAGAGACCGGGTTGGGGTTGGTGGTGGCGAGTGAGAGGCAGGGCACCAGAGGGGTCTGTCTGGAAGCGGGTAGTTTGACAGAGGACGGGAGAGCGTGTCGAGATCCGGCAGGTGTTTCGCCTTTCAGAGCAAAACATTCGTTAAAAAGGATCAAGATGCAAGAGGACGCGTATGAAGATGTGCAGTGAGGTGGGACACGGGACATAGCCTCCTCCTCCTCTGTTCTGTCCCCGCAGAGCCTTCTGCGGAACCTGTGTCATTAGATGGTCCTTGTGGAATCAGAGTCTTGGTTTTCTTGGAAGGCTAGGCGGCCAAGGACCCATGGCCATCTGCGGCTTGGCACCTGGTAGGAGGGTGAAACACGTGAAAATTTCAACCATGCTGACAGTTTTCTGTCCTTTCTTTGATTAGTACACTCTATTCCTGCTGTCTGCTCCTCCGAGCCCTGTGATTTACCTTAGGCTCCTGCTCGGTGGGTGATACAGGTTTATACCGACCCACAGTCCGGCCGGACTGAGAATCAAGGTCACTGCCTAGTGCTCCTCGGCCCGCCGGCTCTCTCCCTCAGGTGTGGGATCTTCACTGCTCTCCTGTGGCTCTGGTCTGCTGCCCAGAGTGGTTTTGTCTGGAAGAGGCGCCCAATTCACTCAGTTCTTTATGTGCCTTTTATTTCCTGGGGAGGATTTGATTTTGTTCTCTCTTCCTTTATCGCCTTTCCAGCTTGAAAGACATCCCTCGCTGTCATTTTGCAATTCTCAGAACTAAAAAGAAAACCTGTGGGATAACAGAAGCATGGCATTGACCTTGTCATTGTCATCATTATCCTTTCCTTTATCCCCAGGACTTGAGGAAGCATTGATTGCAACTGGCCTGTGGGGACAGTGAGGTCATTGTCCAGAAACCCTCTTGGCCCTTAGGGGAGGGAGAGTTTGACACCTTGGACACTCACATACAATGGAAGTGACCAAATGCTTAATTTTACTGGGTGTGTCCTCACTCCCTTTGAGCCCCCTTCCTCTGCTAGAGGGGAGACCCTGGGCAGGCAGCTTGAGTTCTCCCGGCTTCCAGTGGGGACAGGAAGATCTCACCAGAGGTTCACCAGAACCACATGATCTGTAAAGGCCCGGCCCATGTTAAGACCTATGATTCTATGAACGCCATCGACTTAAAGGTCCCAGAAACGAGGTCAAAATCAATCCAGCATAATTTCAGAAGAATTCTCACTCTTGCCTTTTTCCTTTTGCCTCGTTGCATCCGAGAGAGCCAGGTGGGTCGCCCGCCGAAGCTCTACTGGAGCCATCCAAGGAAATTCTGCCAGGGTTCTCCGTCTAGCCGAGTCTGCTCACACAGGCTGGATCTGATCTGGAAATGCTGTCTCAAGGAGTGCTGCACGAGTTTCCATCAGTACTCGAAAGATACAGGCTTCCTTATCTTGGATTTAGTGGACTTCTGTGAATGCGTCCTAAGATGTTATCTTACCGCAGAAACAATGCTACCTCATTGTGCGGAAAATAAAAACTTCAATTATGAGTGTTTTATTGCGAATGGAATAGTCATGGGATTCAAGAACTCTCCTCTTTAAAATGTGCTATTATCTGCTCAGTGGGTTCATCTTTAAAATTGGTGGCTTATTTTATATAAGTATTCAGGCTGAACTCTGGTTTAAAACAAAAAAGATTCCTACTTTCTACGGAAGTGTTTTAAGGAGGCAATACTAAAGCAAGGGCCCAATACGTAAGGCAGAATACAGGCCTTTAAAATGTGCACTGCCGTGTAGGAAAGTTGTAAGGGGTGCGTCGTGCACACCTCCCAGGTGGCCTAGGGACAGACGTGGATACAGCTCTTGGAGTTCTCCGGTGACACAGAGCTGTGTGGAGCCCACCACGTGCATTCACTTAACCTTTATCGGAACCCTGTGGGGTGTGCTCATTTACAGCTCAAGGCTATACAGACAGTAGCGGCGGTAAAGGTGATCTTCAAATCTGATGGTGTGACACCAGAACTCACACACTCACTGCATTTTTTTAAAGACTTTATTTATTTATTTTTAGAGGGAGGTGTAGGGAGAGAGAAAGAGGGGGAGAAACATGGGCTGGTTGTATGTGCCCCCAACCGGGGACTGGCTCGTAACCTAAGCTTGTGCCTCAACTGGGAATCAAACCAGCAACCTTGTGCTTTGCAGGCTGGTGCTCAACCCATTGAGCCATGCCGTCCAGGGCCCTCCCTACATTTAATGCTCATCCTTCTGTATTCTTGTGAAGAGCCTGTTAGCAGTGATGGCCAGGTTCTGGGGACTCTGGGAGCATTGTATAAGAAAATAAAGAAGCAGGAAGGAATGCCACTCAACTGGACGCCTGCATGGCAGGGAACTTGCGTCCAGGTTTGTTGACAGCGAAGGTGTGTGAGCCATGAGGGGACACTGCTCTTTCACCCCGGAAGCTTTCTCAGGGCTCCTGAGCCACCTGCCCCGAGTGTGTCTCCTGAGGGAAAAAAGGACCAGAGTGGTCACTGAAGGCTTGACTTTCCATAAGGTTGACGGGGAGAGTGTGCTCCCCTGAGGCAGGACCGCAGGGTGTGGGTGGTGACCGAGCCCATGGGCAGCAGCCAGGACACACAGTGACATCAGGAGCCTGGGAGCTGCGCGAGCAGAATCGTGTGGGGGTGTGAGGCCCACGGGGGCTGAGCGTGGAGATCACAGAGCCTCCTGCCGCTGGGATGCGTCATTGGTCCCTCAGGCTGCTGGGGCCTGAGAAATAGCTCTGACTTCACCTACACACATGTGTCTTTCCCATTTGGAACATCTTCCTCCACACTGGGCTGTACAATTAATTCTGCTGCTGCTGTAGCTGCCTTCCCAGAGGCGACTTCCAAGCTGTCTGGTGGACCCAACACTGGCAATGAGCCCATTCAAGTATGGGAAGGGGCACTTTTGCTGAGCATAATAACCCTCGAGATCCTATGATTTAGTCACATGGGACCATGAGGTGAGGTGCCCACTTCTTCTTTAGAGTGTGCTGAGCCCGCCACCCCACAGTGATGGCTGAAGGCCCAGCAGTTCTCCAAGACCCTCCTCTGATGCCCCAGGCCCCTCCCGGCTATGTGTCTGGGGTCTCCTAATGCTTCATAGCATCTTGGTCTGGGCCACAGAGGGGGAGCTCAGCTTGGCTCAGTCCTGCCTTGTTCACTGACATGAAATTGGCCTTTCCTTCCTGTGTGTAAAGCTGAAAAGTGGGTGTCAGTTTGGGGCCCCCTATACGGCTCCTGGTGACAGGGCAAGGCTGTCTGCTGGAGTGGCAAACCTTTGGGTTGCAGTGCCCCCTCCCTCCTGGTGTGCGTTCGTGGAGGACCCCACCTGGACTAGGCTGGGGCCCCAGGCAGCCTGCTTTCTCTTCCTGCTGCCCACGCGGAAGGCAGCAGGGATGCAGGCGCCGCCTCGCTGTGGCAGGGGGGCTGGCCCTGCAGAAGGCCACCCCGAAGCCCACGCTACCAACACCGGGGTCACGAGTGAGAGAGCTTGGGCAGAGCGCTTTTTTTTCCCCTCGGCAATTCTTTCCCCAATTTTTACCTTAGGAATTTTGAGTTATTAAGGAATGCCTGTCTCTGTCCACTTTGTATACACACAAGCATGACAAATGAGGCAGAAACCCACCTGACTGCCGTCCCCGATTCCCTCCCCTTGTTATCGGTTCGTGTTGTGAGCTTTCAGGCATGTCCTCCACAAGCCTTTTGTCCCCACGCGTAACGTCCCATACAGTGTGGTTCTGTGTGCATGTGTTCGGATAACTGATATCAGCTGTGCATGCTGTGTAATGCCTCTGAGTCAGCTTCCTTCGCTCAGCTCTGGGGCTTAAGGAGTTTCCCATAACAGTATATACAGACTTAGCTAGTCCTTTAAACTGTTGCAGAGTATGTCATAGTATAACGTATGCTATTTTACTTAATTGCAAACACTCTGGACCAATGGCCCCTTTTAATGAAAACATTGGGGAATACCCTCCCATACTCTTCTGAAATAGAAGTCATAAATAATACAATGTACTTAAAATACGGTCAACATCAATGTCCTGTTCTGACCGTAATAGGAAGGTAGACGGACAAACAATGTATGACAAACTAACATGCATGTTGACATGTGAGTGTCTCGGGCACACCGTGGCAGACGGCCCAGGCAGCAGGCAGACGCTCGCACCTCCGTGGAGACTTGAAGGCTGCCACCCGGGAAGCAGACAGACTTCGCTGTGTGTTGGCGATGACTGAAATACCTGGGGTGAGGTTGACATGAATTTCACGATTTTTTTCTGAGATGACGAGCAACTCCTGGTGAAGATTCAAACCGGATGAAATTCCACAATGTCTCCATTTATGCGTTGGTCCCGTTCTTGGAAAAGTCATTGTATAGTAACATTGGGCAGAAATGACTTTGTGTTTGTACGTAGGGGAGCTCAGTTCTTGGCTCAGATGGTATGTTTTCACCGATGTAAGCGTCTGGCAGGACCCCCACAGTCCTTGCTGGACGGGGCAAATTCTTCATTGTGGGGGGTACACTGGGGGCCCCAACCAGTAAGTGCCGGTAGTAACCCAAAGGTGGTGACATCAAAAACACTCACCTAAATTTCCTAAACATCTTTTAGAGGGGTGGCGCTGTCCTCATGAAGGACCAGTGATTTAATGATGGCATTTATGCTCTTTGACCCCTCTAGAGTTTTGCTAGTATAAACAAAGCAGTGAGGAGAGTCCTTATATATACCTTTTTATGCATGTCAGAATAATTCTTCAGGGAAAGGTACATCCCCAAGTCATTTCAACCAGGGTGTCCTCCCCCGGCGGCTGGGGCACACAGTGTGACTTCTCTGGAGGAGGATTCTTTCTGTCTCACGTTTCCCTCTTAACCAGGGGGCTCCCAGGCCTGGGTCAGAGCCGGTTCAGCTTCACTCGGAACACCCAGAGTCTTGTCCTCTCACGTGCGCCCAGGAATGTGGTCTTCTGTGGGTCGATGACCCTTACCTGCCTTTCCGAGCAGGGTGGCACTGGAACTTGCTCATGATTTTTACTGGGAGGTGTCGTTGCTGGGATGACACCCCTCAGTGGGGATGCCACTACTCATCCAAATGTCAGATTCAGAATAGAAGCAAAATAATCAGATGCTATTATTATTAGGTTGACTTTTTGACTAATGAGGTACCTTCATTGTGCGTAGTAAAAATTAGGAGTATCTCTGCCCTGGCAGGCATAGCTCAGTGGATTGAGCATGGGCTGCGAACCAAAGTGTCCCCGGTTGGATTCCCAGCCAGGGTACATGCCTGGGTTGCAGGCCATGACCCCCAGCAACCGCACATTGATGTTTCTCTCTCTCTCTATCTCCCTCCCTTCCCTCTCTAAAAATAAATAAATAAAATCTTAAAAAAAATTAGGAGTATCTCAATGGAGTTTCTTGGTGAGGTGGTGCAGTTGGACTTTTTCACAGAGACACTGATGAAAAAAGAAAGATGTGAGAGTTCTCAGACACTGACTGACTGGGAAAGAGAGACAGACAGCAACAGGGAATCTGGGCCCCACAGGGAACCTGGAGGACATTTAATTCCAGGTCTTGAATGCCCATTGCACAAGGGGGATGTCTAGGAAGCCTCAGATGCAGCAGGGGTGTCCTGAGAGAAAGAGCAGGGTTTCAAAGCATTACAAAGATGCTGTTATAAGATTTGAAATTTGTTCATTAGCAAGAAATAGAAAAGGCATTTTTTAATAGTCATTATTTTTAAAAAGATTTATTTTTAGAGAGACAAGAAGGGAGGGAGAAAGGGAAGGAGAGAAACATCAATGTGTGGTTGCCTCTCATGTGCCCCCCATGGGGACCTGGCCTGCAACCCAGGCATGTGCCCTGACTAGGAATCAACCAATGACCCTTTTGTTCACAGCCCATGCTCAATCCACTGAGCCACACCAGCCAGGGCTTTTCTTTCTTTCTTTCTTTTTTTTTTTTTAAACACGGAAAGACATAGGAGCAGGGGTGTTGTGGGAGTAAGTTTCCCTTCAGAAAAGGAAAACAACAGCTAATTTAGGGAGATTGTATTTTGTTCCTTTTGCTTTGTCTACATCATCTTTTTGGGGTTGCGCCTGTTCTTAATAAATAACTAACATATAGGTCTTAGCAATGGGCAAAAATATTTTTACATATACTTCCTTATCTAACATTCTCAAACTTGCCAAGTATTTATTATGACAACTGTATACACCAAGGCTGAGAAAGAGGGAGAGACTTACTATTAGGTAACATGTTGAGAAAGTGACAGAAATAAAACTCAAGCCTGAGTCTTCTGACCTTCATTATATGCTCTTGACAACAAAGCAGCTTGAAGTTAATTTAATCTCGTAGAATGTTAAGATGAGCATTTTATTTCTGCGACTACCTTTGGAACCTCATGATATTTTCTTATTCTCCCCAATGTTTGCATGCTTGGCTGTATTTACTCATTGCCAACTGGTAGTAAATAAACATTATGGGAAAGAGGAGAAACAGGGAGATAAGAAAACACTTGTTATTCAGAACAGCATTCTTGGTTCAGAAATTTAAAATGTAGTCACTAAAAAGTGGCAAGCAGATAAAGCTGGCTTCTTTTGGTCCCAGCAGGTGATGGAAATCACTAAAGCGTTTTCTGATCTCCATTCAGGGCAAAGGCAGAGCTGTAGCAGCTTCTCTATATTTTCCTGATGCGGGGGAGGGTTGGGGAATGGAGGCATAGGCAGTGCATCTAATAATAAAGAAAGAGCACACTCCGGAGCGCCTGTGGCATCCTTACATCAGATTAAATGAGAAAATGATGTGTGCAAATACGCCGAGCATGATGCCAGCCACAGATGAGCTTTGCAGTGCATGTTGGTTCAATTTGAGGTGTGTTTCTTTCCTAGAACTCCCTACTGGGAGTTAATCACAATTACTTTGTGATTGAAAACAATTGTTTTTTTTTTCTCTCCTCTTTTATTACCGTGGTCCAATGGGGAGAAACTAATGAATCTAAGGAACCTACCCACCTGGGAGCGCGGCGTGCAGCGTTCCTGCAGGCACCCTACCATCCTTAGGTTTGCCCAATGGGAAACTGTCATGCAGCCACACGGAAATCCCTGTTTCCTTCTCTTCTGCACACGCAGACAAAATGACGGGGATTTTTCATGGGGATTGCAGGGAGGAGCTGGGTGATAGGGAATCGCTTTTAACTCCTCCACCCCTTGAGGAGCAGAGTGGATGCTATGCTGTGTTCTTTGTTTGCGTCTTTGTTTTACCCCAATTCCAAGCATCTACTGGTATAGGTAGGTCAGCACACGTTGGCCTCCTCCTAAGATGTGTCTTGTGATCTGATGCCATCAACACTCCCTTCACCGGTTCTGCCTCCAGGAAGGTGTACGGTGATGAATGGTGGGGGAGATGGGGCTGTTTGAGGATCCAAGGACGGACAAGACGAAGGGGGATGGAGAGAAAAATTATCAAGAAAAAAATATCACCACTTAAATTATTTTCTGCGAGATGACTAAGCCATTTTAGACACATGACTCATACACTGACTTCTGCCCTTTCTTCCTCCAAATGGTTATGAAAAACACATACTTGGAAGATTTTAATAAAATTATGAGTAATGTTAGATCATTATAATTCCTGTTTGTGGAGGACTGCCGTCCAATACTGAACTGCAAGAGGCAAATGAATCCATGCTTCTTGGAGGCCTTGCCATGTACAAACATCAAGAAAGAATAATTTGGCTGTTTTTGCTTGTAGCCCTTTCCTTGTTGCCGTTTCTCATTTTTTCCCCCTAAGATTTCATCAAAGTCATATAAGCATCTAGTTTTTTTTTATGTCTCTTTAATCATTTGTAATCTATAGGTTCTATCTCCCCTTCCTTGCAATGTATTTGAATAAATACTATCGTTTTTTCCTAGGGTTTCTCACAGCCTAGATTCTGCTGATTGCACCCCTTGGTATCTTTTATACTTTCCTCCATCCTCTGCATTGGTTGGACCTAGATTTGCCTGGGCTAGTTCTGATTTTGTCTCCGGAGGAGACTAAAGCTCTCCATCTGAACGTACTGGCCCATCTGGACATGAAAAGGCGAAGCTAAGTCACCAGCCAAGCCGCGTAGCGTGACAAAGATGCCGATTACAGGCGTAGGTCAATTTCTGCAAAGCTGGAGACAGAGGGCAAGGGATGCGGCCGGACTGCATGGGGACAGCCGTTTGTCGTCTTCCCACGTGTGTAATAGTTACGGAAACAAACCACCTGCGGGGTGGGGCCTTTGGCGGGAAGTCTAAAGAGCCTGGCATTTATTTGCACTTGTTTCGAAAGCCACTGGTTCCTGCTCCCACACTTTTTCCTTTCCCTTTTTTCCTAAGACAACTGGCTTTACTTCCTTTAGCTGATGCGCGTGTTCATGTGTACAGGCTTTTGTATCTAAATTATGTGCTTGTGTTTTCACTTTTGATTTTTCAGTCTCGGGCATGCTTTTTACTACAAGGTACGAACACTTCATTCTCCTTCATTCACCTCGTTCCCATGGCAGCCCATTTCTGTCTCGCTTTTTCAGGAGAGTTTCATTGTGGTGTCAGCTCAATCAGTATTCAGTGTTTAAAATATCATGACTGATAAAGTGAGAAATACATGCTTGGTCTCTGCCTCTGGTTCCTGACACAAAACTCCTAAAACCCTTGTACTTCCCCGTGTGATGGGGGTGCTAGGAGCATCTTTTATGGTGACCCTTGAACAGCACACGGATTGAGAGGCAACCCCACAATAGTTGAAAATTCACAGATAACTTTTTACTTCCCCCAAACTTAACGACAGCCAGGATTTAGCAGCCAAGCTGGGAATTCGCAGCTGGGAATCTGCTGTTGCCAATGCAAAAATACTGATTTCGATCTGCGCTTGGGCGTCCGAGGCGGGGAATCTGCGGTTGGGAATGAGGAAATAAATGCTGCGGTCTCTTCGCGGTTGGCGAATCCCCGGCTGTGAAACCCGCGGATGTGGAGGGCGGACAGTATTTATTGGAAACCAACCAACCAACCACCGAAAAACGTGTATACATGCTCCTGGGCAGTTCAGACCCATGTTGTCCAGGGTCCAACGGTATCTGGTTTTAGACTCCAGTTCCTGACGCAGGAACTCAAGTCCTTCGAATCGGCGGAGTGACAGTAGTCGAGTCTTTGTTTGCTGGGGCCTGGAGTTTCCAGAAAGACCCACGTGTAGAAGCTGGAGAACGGCTGGTGATTGAGTGAATCACACCGGTGGCCAATGAGGGAATCAATTATACCTACATAAGGAACCTCCATAAAACCCCGAAACGAAGGGGTTCAGAGAGCTTCAAGAGGAGTTGCTGAATACGTCCAGGTGCCGGAGCGGGGACCCCAATGTCACAGAGCCAGAAGCTTCCCCCCCCCCCCCCAGTGGAATGTTCCCTGACCTCGCCCTAGGTACCTCTTCCTTCTGAACAAACGTAAGTAAAGTGTTTCTCTGAGTTCCGTGAGCTGATAGCAAATTATTGAACCTGAGCAGGGAGCGCGGGGACCCCAAGTTACAGCTGGTGGGCCAGAAGCGCAGGTGACTTGCCACCGGTGTCTGGAGTGGGGGCAGCCCTGCGGGACTGAGCCCCAGACGGGCTGTCTGCACGGAGTTCGAGGAGTTGGTGTCAGAACGGAATAGTAGGACGCCCTGTTGGTGTGCGGAGAGCTGGAAAATTGTTTGGCGTGAGAAAAACTCCCGCACGTGTGTCAGAAGTGTGGCGAGGAGAGAAACAAGTTTTCTTTTCCCGATGATGTAAATGCTATTCTTGCTGGAACTGTGGAGTTAAATAGATATTTTTTTTTCTTGCCTATACACATTTTGTTCTTGGTGGGATTAATTAATTAACTTTTTTAGTTTGCTTTTGCTCTCCAACTCTTCATCAGTGGTTTAAATCTTTCTCAAGAAGTTTGGATGCATCTGGCATCTACGATTTTATGCGCCTGAGAAAGTTTCTCCTGGACCCTCTCATCTTGCTCCAATCTGGACCTGTCCCCTTGAGCTGGTCTTTTAGATTCGACCTTGGTCTTTGCCTCTCTGTTTGGATCCTGAATGTCTGTACCCGGTGTCTGTTTTTATCACTCTCTAGCTGTGGAGGAATATATTCTTCCTCCTAGAAAAATAGTGCATAAAAAGTAAACTTTGTTTGAGACTTGGTTTGTCTGAAAAGTTTTTTTTTTTTTACCCTAGAGTGTTCTGATAGAGAATTCTAGGTTAGAGATAATTATTGTGTTGCCTTCTAGTTTCCAAAATTACCTTTGAAAAGTGTAAAACCACTGTTAATTCCCAATGTTTTGAATTTGGACTCCCCCCTCTATAGAAACTTGTGGGATCTTCTTTTTATGCTCAGTATTCTGAAATTTTACGATGGTGGGCAAGATACTTGGGGGGCCCTTTTGATATGAAAACTGATGTCCTTCAGTTCTGGGGATTTTCAATTATTTGATGTTTTTCTGCCCTTCATTTACTATTTGTCTTTTTAAAATCCCTATTGCATGAATATTGGATATCTTGGATTGGTATTCTCTTGTTTTTCACCTACTTTTTTATTTCTACTTTTATTAATTGAATTTATTGGGGTGACATTGGTTAATAAAACCATACAGGTTTCAAGTGTAAATTCCATAACACATTATCTACATACTCCATCATGCGCCCTCACCACTCAAACTCAAGTCTTTGTCACCATTTACTTCCCTTTGCCCTCTCCTACCTCTTCCTAACCCCTCTTCCCTCTGGCAATCACCATCCTGGGGTGTGTGTGTGTGTATGTGTGGTTTTTTAGAAATTCCTTCACATTTTGCACCCAGTCCCCCAACTCCCCTCTGACAGCTGTCAGTCTGTTCTCAGTATGTATGAGTCTGTTTCTATTTTGTTAGTTTATTTTATTCTTTAGATTCCACATATAAGTAAAATCATATGGTATTTGTCTTTCTCTGTCTGACTTATTTCACTTAGCATAAATTCTAGTTCTATCAATGCTATTGCAAAAGGTAAGCTTTCCTCTTTTTTATGGCTGAGTAGAATTCCATTGTGTAAATGTACCACAGCTTTTTAATCCACTCATCTGCTGGCGGGCACTTGGGTTGCTTCTAAATTTTGGCTATTGTAAATAATGCTGCAGTGAAGATAGGGGTGTATATGTTCTTTTGAATTAGTGTTTTGGTTTTCAGATATATTCCCAGATGTGGAATCACTGGGTCTTAAGGCAGTTCCATTTTTAAATTTTTGCGGAAACTCCATACAGTTTCCCACCGTGGCTGCACCAGTCTGCATTCCCACCAGCAGTGCACAGGGGTTCCCTTTTCTCCACAAGTGCTTGCCAACACTTGTTTGTTGATTTATTGATGAGGGCCCTTCCGACAGGTGTGAGGTGATAGCTCATTGTGGTTTTAATTTGCATGTCTCTGATGATTAGTGACATCAAGCATCTTTACATACATCTACTGGCCATCTGTATGACTTCTTTGGGGAAGTGTCTATTCAGGTCCTTTGCTCATTTTTTAACCAGATTGTTTATTTTTTGGTGAGTTGTTTGTATTCTGTATAAATTTTGAAAATTAACCCCTTATCAGGTGTATTATTGGCAAATATGTTTTTCCATTCAATGGGTTGTCTTTTTATTTTGTTGGTTTCCTTTGTGGTCCAAAAGCTTTTTAGTTTGATGTAGTCCCACTTACTTAATTTTTTGTTTCCCTTCCCTGAAGAAAAACATCAGAAAAAAAATATTGCTAAGAGAAATGTCTGAGATTTTACTGCCTATGTTTTCTTCTAGGATTTTTATGGTCTTGTGACTTACATTTAAGTTTTTAATCCATTTTGAGTTTATTCCAGTGTATGATGTAATGAGGTGGTCTGGTTTAATATTTTTTCATTTACCTGTCCAATTTTCCCACCATCATTTACTGAACAGACTGTCTTTACCCCATTACATGTTTTTGTCTTCTTTGTCAACTATTAATTGGCCGTAAAATGTGGGTTTATTTCTCGGCTATTTTGTTCTATCCACCTATATGCCTGTTTTTATGCCAGTACCATGCTGATTACTATGGGCTTGTAGTACAGTTTGATATCAGGTAGCATGATCCCTCCAATTTTGTTTTTTCTGAAGGTTGCTAAGGCTCTTCATGGTGTTGTGTGGTTCCATATAAATTTTTGGAACATTTGTTCTAGTTCTGTGAGACATGCCATTGGTATTTTAATTGGAATTGCAATTGAATCTATAGATCACTTTTGGTAGAACAGGCATTTTAATGGTGTCAGTTCTTCTCTCCATGGACATGGTATATTCTTCCATTTATTTGTATCTTCTTCAATATTTTTTCTTCATTTTTCTGTAAGTTTCCGAGTACAGGTCTCTTACCTCCTTGATTACATATATGTCTACGTACCTTTTCTTTTTTGATGCAATTGTAAGTGGGGTTATTTTTTTAGTTTGTTTTTTTAGTTTCTCTTTCTGATAGTTTATTATAAAAATGCAGCCAATTTCAGGATATTCATTTTTTTATCCTGCTGCTTTACTGAATTCATTTATCAGTTTTGGTAGTTTTTTGGTGGAGTCCTTATGGTTTTTTATATACAATATCATGTCATTTGCAAGTAACAGTTTTACTTCTTCCTTTTCAATTTGGATACCGTTTATATCCTTTTTTTATTGTATTTTTCCCCATTACCATTTAGTTCCCTGATTAGATATCTTTTATTTCTTTTTCTTATCTGATTGCGGTACCTAGAAATTCCAGTACCATGTTGAGTAGGAGTTTATCTACTTTTTTCCCCTCTATCTTCTGAGATATTTAATAATTTTATATTTCAGCTCTTCTATTGAGGTTTAAGGTGCAGATATCATATTTTTAATTCCCAAGAGTTCTTTTTTCTTTAATATAGTTTATTGATTATGCTAATACAGTTGTCCCATTTCCCCCCCTTTATTTCCCTCCACATCCCCTCCCACCCACATTACCCCTCTTTAGTTCATGTCCATGGGTCATATATATAAGTTCCTTGGCTTCTATATTCCTATACTATTCCTAACCTCCCCCTGTCTATTTTCTACTTACCATTTATGCTACTTATTCACTGTACCTTTTCCCCCTCTGTCCCCCTCCCACTCGCCCACTGATAACCCTCCATGTGATCTCCACAGAATCTTCTGATTCTGTTCCTGTTCTAGTTGTTTGCTTAGTTTGTTTTTGTTACTGTTTTTTTTTTTTTAGGTTTGGTTGTTGATAGTTGTGAGTTTGTTGTCATTTTACTGTTTCTTTTTCTTAGATAAGTCCCTTTAATATTTCATATAATAAGGGCTGGCTGGGTGATGATGAACTCCTTTAACTTGACTTTATCTGAGAAGCGCTTTATCTGTCTTTCCATTCTAAATGATAGCTTTGCTGGATAGAGTAATCTTGGATGTGGGTCCTTGCCTTTCATGACTTTGAATACTTGTTTCCAGCCCCTTCTTGCCTTCAAGGTTTCTTTTGAGAAATCAATTGATAGTCTTATAGGAACTCCTTTGTAGGTAACTGTCTCCTTTTCTCTTGCTGCTTTTAAGATTCCCTCCTTATCTTTCATCTTGGGTAATGAAATTATGATGTGCATTGGTGTGTACTTCCTTGGGTCCAACTTCTTTGGGACTCTCTGAGCTTTCTGGACTTCCTGGAAGTCCATGTCCTTTGCCAGATTGGAGAAGTTCCCCTTCATTGTTTGTTCAAATAGGTTTTCAATTTCTTGCTCTTCCTCTTCTTCTGGCATCCCTATGATTCAGATGTTGCAATGTTTAAAGTTGTCCTGGAGATTCCTAAGCCTGTCTTCATTTTTTTTTGAATTCTTGTTTCTTCATTCAGTCCTGGTTGCATGTTTCTTTGTTCCTTCTGCTCCAAACCATTGATTTGTGTGTTGGTTGCCTTCCTGTCACTGTTGGTTCCCTGTACATTTTCCTTTATTTCACTTTTCATAGCCTTCAGTTTTTCCTCTATTTTGTGACCATACTCAACCAGTTCTGTGAACTTTCTGATTACCAGTGTTTTGAACTGTGCATCTGATAGGTTGGATATCTCTTCATTGCTCAGCTGTATTTTTTTTCTGGGGCTTTGATCTGTTCTTTCATTTGGGTCATTTTTCTTTCTTTCTTTCTTCTTCTTCTTTTTTTTTTTTTTGTCTCAGTGCACCTGTTAAGTAATAAGGGGTGGAGCCTTAGGTGTTCACCAGGGTGGGGCAACCCAGGTTGCCGAGTTAACATGCTGTCATTAGGGGAGGGGTTCAAGAGGGAACAGTGCTGCTTGCTCTGTCTGGGCTGGCTTTCAGTTACTTCCCCGCTCCCCACAAGCAAATTGGACCCTTCTGGTGCTGATTCCTGGGTGGGTGGGCTTGTGTACATTCTAGGACCCTGTGGGTCTCTCCAGTGAACTCTACTATGAGGCTGGGATTTCCTGCTGACACCACAATCCCCACAGGTGTTTTTAGTCAGATGTTTTGAGGCTTTATTTTCCTGCGCTGGGACCCTGGGTTCCGTGGTTTGTCTCTCTCGCCAGTTGTTCCTCCTGGTTTATCTGCAAGCAAATGTGGGACCACCCAGTCCACCAGCTGCCACCTTGCCGTGAGTCGTCTCTGCCTGGCTGCCCATCTCTACCCCTCCTACCGGTCTGCATGAATGTTTCTCCTTCAACTCCTTGGTTGGTTGGTTGTTTTTTAATTTGTTGTTGTCCCTCTGTTGGTTGTGCAAGGAGGCACAGTGTGTCTACCTATGCCTCCATCTTGGCCTGAAGTTCCAGGATTTCTCTAGTTCCCAAGAGCTCTTCTTTAAACATTTTTGAGAGGTCCTTTTAAACAACATCCTATTATTTAATATGGTTATGTTATAGTCTCTTAATTTCCTGAGACTATTTTTTGGGGGAAAGTTTTCTTCTCCTTGCATTGTTGTTTTATGGTTTTGGTGTTCCATCTTTCCTCAGACGTACCTAATTCACTGTTTTCCGCCTAGGTTGAGTGAGGGTGCAAGGGCTGACTGGACACTCTGAACTCATGGGTGGGGCTTGTGGACCGTAGGCTTCACTGCAGAGTGATTGGCTGGGCCAGTTATTTGGGGAACCACTGATGTCAGTTTTTTAGACCTTCCTCTTAGAATGTTTATATTCTTGGAAAAGAGTACACTGTTCTTCCACCTGGAGAGTGAAGGCCCGGGTGTGTTCTGGGAGGCAAGTGCGGGAAAAGCATTTGTTCACTGAATTTCCTGTTTTCAGGAAGCCTACGCCTCGGGTGTGTTTGGCATACATCCAGCTCAGAAATCCTGTTTTATCTGCTCCAGGGACTGGACACCTCTCCTGAAAAAAGAAACCCCTACTCTTTTCCCAGGGTGGGGCCGGGGTGGTTGCCCAGAAAAATAAGAATGGAGATGTGATCTGGGAATTTGTATCTTAAATGGAATTTTAATCAATTTTTTGCCAGTTTTTGTCTAGAAAACTTTTATCAGGTACTATAAATCCTGAATAAAAGTCAGGTTAGTTCTTGACCTTTCCTGCCACTTGCACAGGGTCCACTGTTCTCAGTCCTGCTACGCTGCTTTCCAGTTTTCCAAAAAACTTTCCCTCCCATTCTCTTCATTACTGTGGATTGATGCCTTGAAGTTAATTTCTAGGTATCCCTTTATAGCCAATTTAGCAGAATTTTGAGGAAAGAGTGAAAAAAGATACATTGACTGAATCTGTCTTTTCTCCTCTTGGTGACTTTTGATTGAGGACAGCAGTTTTAAATTCGTTTTTGTTTTTGCAGTGGAGTCTTTGCGGTGGAGCCCTGTGTGTTACTGAAGTCTCATGCAGAAGCTCAGTATATAAAGTACCATAGATATAAACAAAGCTCTTCTGTTTGAAGAAGGGATGGTTTGAAAATCGCTGATTTAGAAGTTGGGTGTGATTTATCCTCCCAGCAGATGCTAGACATTCAAGTGAAGATTATAGCATTATGAGAGGAATATTGGTTTATTCCATTAGAGATTAATTTCATTGCTTCCAATTTCACAAATGGTGCAAGACAAAGAGCTTGTACTAGAAGTTTTTGAATTGAAATAAAATTGGACTCTAAACTTCCTCGCAGTCTAACTTTAAAATGCTCTTTTTTATTTGAAAGAAAAGCACGTAAACTTACCTGAATACTGAACAATATTTAACTGTGCTTTCACATTTTGATAATTGAGAATGTTGGAAATTCTCAAATTCACTTTCAGAAAGCTAAAATTCTGCTTTATACTATATTACTATTAGATCTGATATTTTATCCAAAATTACTTACCTGAGTATATGACTGAGAGGAGGTCTATAGGGCCAGAAAAATAAATATTTAGAGCCTTTTATACATGAAGATGATTATTAAATTTGTATATGGTTTAGTTTATATTTATGTGCAATCTAGCCATTAAAAACATTATTTCTGCCCAGTGTGGCTCAGTTGGTTGGAGCATTATCCCCCTAACTGAAGGGTTATGGGTTAGATTCCTGGTCAGGGCACATACCTAGGTTGTAGGTCCAGGTGCAGACTATCCCCAGTCTGGGCATGTATGGGAGGCAACCAATTGATGCTTCTCTCTCGAAGTGATGTTTCTCTCTCCCTTCCTGTTTCCCTTCCTCCTTCTGTAAAAGCCATGAAAAAATGTCTTTGAGTGAGGATAAACAAAATTTCTTTTTAAAAATCAGTTCCTTCTTCATTTACCTGGAAAAAGGTGGTAATAGGGTAATCCCCCTTATCTGCAGGGGATGCTTCTAAGACCCCTAAGTGGATGCCTGAAACTGTGGGTGGTGCCGAACCCTATGTACTGTTTTTCATATATGAACGTATATACTTTATGGCTTCTCTTTGGCAAATCCAAGTTTCTAGCATCACTGGTCTTGCACTTTGGGGCTATTTGCACACAAAGCACTGTGGTGCTGTGACAGTCAATCCCAGATGACGTCTAAGTGGCCACGGGCAGGTCCTGGACACAGGGTGGAGCACTGGACAAAGGCATAGTTGGTGTCCTAAGCAGGATGGAGTAGAGCGGGACAAGATTTCATCACACTGTTCAAACAGCATGCAACTTAAAACATACGAATTTTATTTCTGGAATGTTACGTGTAATATTTTCAAACCACACTTGACTGTGGTTAACAAACCAACACAAAAGCAAAACTGAGGGTAAGGTGGGGGGTACATATTCACACACAGCATGCCACTCAAAAGTCCAGTAAAGGATGGACACCAAGATTTACAAACCCTGCCATGTGACATATGTATTTTTACATGCCTGTAAGATGATCCAATTGATTTTTAAAGGTAATAAGAGGAAATAAGACAAACTCATGAATGGAGATCAAAAAAATCCTTTACTAGCAGAGAGAACCAAGTGCAAGTAGGTCTTTCCAGAACTGTCCACTCAAGATCCAACTTTCTGCTGTGACTCGTTTGACACCAGCATCATCTCACAAAGGACTCAGATATTGCCCTACAAATACTGCCATTTGTGCTACAGGAAAAGATTCAGCAGCTTCATCTGCAGGCATGAGACACCTTTAGAAAAGTGACATGTGACCCGAACTCTTGTGAGAAATTCCTAGTATGTTGATAGCTATTGCAAAGTGGAAGGACTTGAAAAAAAGACACCCCAAAATGGAAAGCCTTGTCCTTCTTGCGGCCTCTTTTGGTGGCTGACTATGAATGGGACTTAGCCCTGTCTAAGACATACCTGGTGGAGCACCGAGGGATGGAGGGGCAGGTGCATGAGGAAGGGGACTCTCTCAGCTTCCTTGTGGAGGAGCACTAAAGCAGGAGAAAGCATGGACTCTGTAGAGAACTGTTATTGGTAGAAAAGGGAGTCACGGGACTGTGCCCTGCAAACTGTATGCTTTGATGACGGTGCACGTCACGTGGAGGTTGCCTGAGAGCACAACAGGGTGTGTGTGCCGCGGCCTTGACTTGCTTCTTGATGACATCGTGAAGCTGGCGTCTTGCCAAAGGGTTCGAAGAGCCGAAGTGTTGTGAAATACGCAGAAGCCACTCGCTGCTGCTGTCTTCAAGAAGCCAGGTGAAAAAATGTGAAGAATTCAGTGAAGCCGCTGAAGCTAAGCTGCAAAACCAGTGATCAGACTGGACTCTCTGCTCTTTGATAGTCTTTGGAAAGTTCACTGAAAATGAAGCAGCCCTTCAAGCAAATGCTGTGTTTGAGAGGTAGCCGAAGTTCTTTTTCCTGAGGTCTCCACTGTGCATGTTTACCCTTGTTTACATTTCTGTGTGTGTGTGTGTGTGTGTGTGTGTGTGTGTTTTGGTGGCCTATACAGGGTTTTTGTTTCTCTTTAATCTTTCAGACTTAGACCTCTCACCTGTGGAATCTCCAGTGAGACCATGCAAAGACGTGTTGGGGAGTGGGGCATGTGACTCCAGGATCTTTGACATCGGAAGAGGGGACTCCCTTCCCTGGTTCTCCACCCCACATCTCTGCTTTCTTCTATTCTCCCCTCTCCCTCCCTGTCTCCCCTTTTGCTTTTCCTTTTCTCCATGCATAGGCATGCCTGCCTTTTACAGCCCTCCTTAGCTGGGCCTTTCCTCATGGCTCCCCGAGCCGGGGCTGGCTGATCTGAGCCAGTGTCGCTTTGTGTGGTTGGTGGTGGAGGCAAAATGTAACACGTGTAAAATGACTTCGTAAATGGCAGGGTTGGTTGGTATTAAGCAGTGTTAATTGTTATAGCATGTGGCTCATCCTACGTGAAGCAGTCGCCTCCCCACCCCCAGGGATTGCTGGGAGCTCTGTTCTGAGCCCTCCTTGTCGTACCACTCACTCTCGCTTCCCGGCTCCCACTGTGATGCCCCTTGGGTATCGGATGGCCCCTGCTCCCTGTCTCTGTCTTTCCCTGCTTTTCATGATGACTTATCTACTACTTTTCTCACTTCCTCAGAGCCTTATTAGGAAAGGATTAATTTTGGTCAGTTTTCAGTCACCCATGGAACCTCTATTTTGGCTCTGAAAAAGAACAGGCAAATACAGCTTATGCAAACAGAGACAGGATGCCATTGAGCTGGGAGTGATTTGCCTGCGAGGGGAAATCACGGGGATCCTCTTTTCAAATCCTGGAGGTCTGGGGGTGTTTGCTGGCTGCTAAGCTTTTGCACGAATCCAAGGAGAGAGCTTTCTGGATCTCCGGTCTTGGGAGAGTGGCTCGGCCAGGTCGGCTGGCTCCCCTGTGGATGTGTCTCAGCACTCTCTGGTTGAAGCCGAGTCTGAGCAGGACCTCCCTGGGGAAGGTGTCCTCCTGGCCTTTCTTGGTCTCCGTGGTCATCTTCTCCCTGGAGTCGTGGGCTGCAGTGTTGCAGAGTGGCTTTGTGGTTGCTGTGCTCGGCAGGGAGTGGGTGCAGTGCCAGACACTGCCCGCAGGCGACGGGACTGTGGCCTTCCTGGCCACCTCCCGCTTTGGCCTGCATGGGTGGCCCTCCTGAGCAACCTCCTGGCCTCCCCTGAGTTTTGTTCCAGAGCTGGCTATGTCAACATCCCCGGGCCTTCACTGCACTCTCGCTTTCTGGCCTACTGCCCCGCCTGCTGTCTTCTGCTGTGCAAAGATCTCTCTCATTCTCCTGCACCTCCTCCTCTTCCCGCTCAAGGGGAGGATTCCTCCATCAGTGCTCACGCTGCTGCTGGGCGACCTGACCCTATCTGGTCTGGCGGTCATCTCCTCAGCCACTCAATACAGTTCTGGTGCTAACAGTTGCCTCCCCCAGTTCCCATCAAAACGGCACCCTGGCTGATGGAATACAGACCTTCCATTGGCACGTTTTCCTACCTCATCTGGTACTGGTGGCCTTAGTTCCCTTCCTCCTGTTCCTGGTGTGCACCCTCTTGCTCATGTTCTCCTACGTGAACCCTCTGCTGCAGCCAAACTCACCTTGTTCCCCAGACAATAATCACATCCCCCCCCCTTTACTGATGCCATGCCTCCTTCCTTCCAGCGTGCAAGGCAGCGTCTTTGTGGTCCCACCGTGAAGGGGCTGCGGCTGAACTCTTCTGAGGATTCTTTGGATGGGAATAGGATGACATGTGACATTTAGAACCACAGGCATTTGGAATCCTCCCCTTTTTTAATCCCTCTGAGACAGAGTACTGAGTTGAGTGTTTTCCCACATGGAGAACCTACTTAGGATTCCTACCTCTACCCCTCTCATGGTTTCGCTTACAAAGATTAACTGTGAACATTTTTACATTCTCAGACTTGGCTTCCACTTAAGAAGACAAATCTGAATATGAGAGAGCAAAATGCACCGAACAAACAAAGGAAATCACCAGAAAACACAATGCATGTTTTAAATACAAATGGTTATTCCCCCTTTCCAGTAAATGGTTGTGGTTTATGATTAGTGCGTGAAAGCACTGCGAGAGAGGATACCTAGTTCATTGTTGTAGTCCCCACTGCCTTGCACAGGGTCATTATCATGTACAGGAAGTGCTTAGTAAGTTTTTAAGTGAACAGAGGATTAACTGTGTACATTGCCCATTGTATCAGCCAGTGAAGATGTAGAAGGTAGATGGGAGCAGATGAGTTTTCCATACGGAGGATTTTGTGGCTGGCCAAACTCTACAACTAAGAACCCAAAGTTTGCCTCATTGCCTCTAGTTCCATCAGGAAACAGCCCGATGTCATTCGGAGGAACAAGGGCAGGGGAGAGAGCAGCTGGGAACTCTGTTCCCTGGAGATCTGCATCAAGCAAGGCAGAGCAAGTGAGTTAACCTTAATTCACCTTCCCTTTCCCCAGGAGTGCCGTGCTCACTGTGGAGCTCAGCCTCTGTGTTGGAGGGATGATCCCACCTGCACCTTTGTCCTAGGTAGACTGGGAGCAGGAAAAGGATGCTGAGTGGTCTGTCCTCTCTTTGTGGGGCTCCATGCCTGGAACTGGTGAGATAGGATGCCGGCCAGGAGGTGAGTGTCCTATGGGGTGCTGCCTGGCTCTCACTTTGCTTCCTCCTGAGCGTTCGATATCGCCATATTCGACTCAAAGCAATTTCTGCAGCACACTAACCTGCCTACTCTCACCTGAGTGAGTAGGCGCTCACCTGGTTGCTGGCTGACTGACTTGTGTGCTTGTGTGTTTGTTTATTACTCTTTGAACTCGTTCCTGTGGAAAATGTGGCCTTTGCTTACTCCGCCTTTCTCTGGCAAAGTAGATGGCCTAACATTTGGCTCACTGGACCTGTGCTGCACCCCTGATGCTCTCCTGGATTCTCCTTGGACACTTTTGACTGCACAGGATAGATGGAATGAAAGATAGTCATTATAATAACAGTTGTTATCATCTCCTTAGTTATTTCTTATGCACATGCAGAGATTTATAGTGTCTGCAGGGGCGCGCCCTGTGGATTTCCTCACCAACTGCCAGGAGATAGAGGATCCTGGCTTAGGTGTCAGCTGTAAGAAGTACCAACTGCTCTGTAAGGGATGCCAAATGGGAGGGCCTGATGTATTATCCACATCAGTGTTCCACATAGGCAGAAAAACTGGCAGAGAAAGAGCAGGCAAATTCTCGGGCCGGTGGGAGGACTTTCGAATCTGAGCCTTCACGTTATTTGCATCCATTCTGAGAAGAACTCTGTGCTCCTCAGATAGCTGCCCCCCTACTCTGTCCTCTGCATTTGGGGCAGCTGGAGAGCCACTCATCATCCAGGACCTTTCAGAGCAGCAGGGCAGGAATAGACCTGGAAGTCTTGGCACCCCCCTGGTCCACAGGGGAGATGCATGGGGACGTGGTTCCGGGACTTCCGGTGATGGATGAGAGCGCCATCGTCTTGGATATCGTTTCATTCCCTCTGTGCCTGGCGGCCGTGGTGAGCAACGGCTTGATCACTGCGGCACTGGGCGTACAGTGGCTGCTACGGAGAGCACTGTCACCTTGGGATAAGTTACTGCTCAGCCTGGGGGCGTCCCGCTTCTGTCTGCAGTGGGTGGTGATCGGTGAGAGAATTTGTTTTCCTGTGTCCAAAGGCCACCCGGTACAGCCCTGTACTCCAGTTCCTAGCCTTCCAATGGGACTTCTTCAGTGCTGCCACCTTCTGGCTCAGTGTCTTATACTGCTTGAAAATTGCAACCGTCACTCACCCGGTCTTCCTCCGGCTCAAGTGG
Source organism: Phyllostomus discolor (assembly GCF_004126475.2). NCBI lineage: Eukaryota > Metazoa > Chordata > Mammalia > Chiroptera > Phyllostomidae > Phyllostomus > Phyllostomus discolor. The sequence continues at coordinate 86,326,830 of NC_040912.2, forward strand.
AAGGTGTCTGGGCTGGTTCCATGGATGCTGCTCAGCTCTGTGGGGCTCTCCACCTTGAGCACCATCTTATTTTTCACAGTCTGTTAGTCGGTTTTGTCAGTGTTGAGGTCCACGGACCCAGACGTGGTTTCTTTTATGTTGACGTTGGGACCTACTGAAATGTTGACGTGGAGAGTTTCCCCTACATCTGCCTGACCTTTGGGATTTAAGAAGAACAAGAGCCCTGGCCTGGTCTGGCGAAGGGCGAGGCTGCTTTTCTGCCTGTCACAGATCTTCTCTGACCGTTCAAACAGAGATCCCTGAACTTCCTCTATTGGCTTTAAAATCTCTCAGTCTCGGTTCCTCTGTTCCCTCCCCCACCCCTCTGCACTGGGAGACACGCCCTGCTTTTGGCTTTTCAAGGTTTATTTTCTGGTCCCCACTCAAAGAGCCACTTCTGCAACCTTTCCCTCTTTTACTGTCCTTCCCTTCTTCAACAAAGTTTCCTCTTTTTTCCTGGGGAAAAAAATCCACTTGGCTTTCTAACCTACGCAAGTGATCATTCTGCTAATTAGTCACTTGCCCAGAGTGCCCCCACCCCACCCCACCCCACCCGACCCGACCCCACGGCCCGTATAGTCCTCTTCCTTCTGCTCCGCATTCTGTTGACACGTGTTTCTAAAGGACACGCACGAGTTCCTGATCTGTCCCTGTGATACTATCCTCTGCCCTCATCCTGCTGCGTCTCTGTAGTATTTGCCTCTCTTGATAACAAATTATTTCTTTAAAAAAACTGGCTACGAGTATTTTTACAAAAGTAATACCCGATGTTGGCAGGAGATATTTGGAAAAGGAAAGTAAATACCGCCCATACCTGCCCACCTGCGTGTCCTCCTGAGTGGCCCCTTCTCTTGGCTCCTGCGATGCCGCGCTGGGGTCTCTTCCCCAGCCAGCAGTGCTTCTGCGTCTCCCTCCCACTCCCTCGTCCGCCTGCCCTGCGGGGTTCTCCTTAGCCAGCCCTCTTTTGTCTTTCAGATTAATCTGCTCCTGTTCCTTGGGGTTTACATCTACTTACATAGCTTTAGTTCTGACCTTCATGTGAGTCATTACCAAAGCCTCGGCCTTCCTCAAAACTCTAAACCTGTGTTTTTCTTTCTGTTGCTGGGCATTTGCACCTGGTGGTACCCATGAGCACTTCAAACTCAGCAGGTGCCAAAGTCTGTCCTCTTCCTCCTCCTCCTTTTCCCTCACCAGCCCGTCCACCACTCAGTCGACTGCTTTTTCTGTTCTTGATACCCAGGGAAGCAGGCTTACAATCTCTGCGTCACTTGTCACTCCCCACTCTACACTGAGTCCTTCTACCTAGTCAGCAGCTGTCTTCAGTTTTGTGTCTGTTATCTGTCCTTTTCTTCCCCTTCCTGTGGACCCTATTTTAGATTAGACTGTCCTCCTCTCTGCTTAAACTTCTTCACCACTTGCTCCATTACACTCTCCTCTCCCATAGCACCGCACCCCCCCCCCATCCAAACTACCATCACTAGATGAATCTGCTGAAGGCGTGACTCTGACCATTTCACCCACACCTCATCACCTCTCAGTGCTTATCAAATGAAGCATGGTCCCTAAAGTTGGCATTGAAGGACCTCCAAAATATGGCAATAATTGTATCTCTCACTGCTGCCATTCCAGTAGAATCCTATTTTGCAACAGGATTTGGGTTATTATTGTTTCGGACATACCCGGAGATTTCGCCCTGACATGCGGACATGTGCTCCTCGCATCTGTTGAAATTCTGTTTAATCCAACCCCCTGCCGTTTATCTCTTAGAGGTTAACTTATATGGGTCCTCCTCAGGGAGCTTTTCTGGGTGCCCCCCACCCCAAGCTTTGCTGTCTCCTACCTTTGAGGATGTGTACATGGGTGTCGCTCAGTTGTGACACGAATTCTGCTTTGTGGTGGGATGATCAGGATACTGGTTTCATTCTCCCCAGTAGATTTTGAGGTTCCCGCAGGCATGGGCCACCTCACAGCCTTCCACGTGCTCCCAGAAGCACTAATAAATACCGTTTGTGCTCCATTGAACAGAATGATTCTGCTGCACATGGGACCCATCTGTGAGCACCTGCCCTGTTGTCTGCGTGTTTATCTGCCAACTACGTTTTGATGCTTATGCTTGATTTGCATTCCCTTCACTGGCTCGCTGGCTGGCTTGTTTTTGGAGGTCAAACTTATATTCTGTTTCTCTTGGACTTACGTACAATGTGGAAATAATAAGTGGGTAAGTGAAAGTAAAATTTGCCTGGTTTTGCTCTGCCTTGACTTCTGTCTTTTGTTGAGCATTTATATGTTGCTAAGCAACTGTGAACCGCAAGCTTTTAGCCCCTTCTTGTGGGAATCTAAGTGAAGCCTGACTTCTTCCTCTTTGTTACTAACCCCGGCTCCCTTTCCAAAGAACCTTCCATAAGCTTCTCTGCTCCTTTCACTCCTCACCTCATTAGCCCAGAGAACAGAACATCCGAATGAAGAGCGAGCTGAATGAACTCCCCACATGTCGCCTTGGAGCTTGAATACATGGAAAATAAAAGAAAAGCAGGGTTTATTGTATTTTAAAAATACCTAGTAACTTATTATCATTACTTTTTGCTTGCAGTCTAATGTCATCATGCTTTATGATAGTATTAATAAAAATCACATGTCAGTGCCTATTTTGTGTGAGGCATGGGGCTAAACAATGTATTTACTTAAATGCTGTCTATACTGAATTCTTAAAACAATGCTGCAGAGTGGAAGCTGAGGCTCAGAGTTGACGGCCAAGGTCTCACGACGGCCAGGGAACGATAGAGCGGGGGCACGTCAGTGCTGTGTGTTTTAAAACAGCGCGGCATTGATGTGAGAGGGGGTGAGTCCATGCGGGTACTACAACTGGAAAATTAAAAAATTAGATTAGATGCAACATTTTATCATAAATTCCAGATGAATTCTAAAGACAGATGATCTTTAATTTAAATGTTATTTGGTTCTTAAAAGGCCCTCCTTTTTTGATAAATTCAGTTTCTCCTAGACTTCGTTCCTTCAAGTTCTACAGAAATGTGGCCGGCCTCGCCCCACCCTTTAGATGGTGTGTCATTGTACAGGGAAGTGTGCCCACACCCTTCAGCTCTCACAAGTCAGAGAAGCCCTGTTTTCTTAGGCCTTCTTTAAAAATTTTTTAATATATATTTTTTTAATTTATTGATTTTTAGAGAGAAAAAGGGAGGTAGGGAGAAAGAGAGAGAGATTTGTTGTTCCACTTATTTGTGCATTCATTGGTTGATTTTTGTACGTGCCCTGACCAGGGATCAAACCCACAGCCTTTGCATGCTGGGATGAAGCTCTAACCAGCTGAGCTACCTGACCAGGTCTTTTTTCCTTCCTTCCTACTTTTTAAATGTTTTTTTTTTTAAATTTTATTTGTTTATTTTTAGAGAAAGGGGAAGGGAGGGAGAAAAAGAGGGACAGAAATGTCAATATGAAAGAGAAACATTGATTGGTTGCCTCTCCCAAGTCCCCAACCTGGGACCCAGCCCTCCAACTCAGGCATGTGCCCTGACTGGGAATTGAACCTGTGACTTTTAGGTTTTGGGACATTGCCCAACCCAATGAGCCACACTGGTCAGGGATGGATAGGGCTTTATTAGGCCTTCCAGGTAATACTTGAAAAATCAGGTCATAATGGAAATAACTGGCAAATTGGCTATAGAAAAGTTTAAACCACTTTTTTTTTCAATGAAAAGATACTGTAAATGTAGGCATCAATGAAGGTTTGTTTTTCCCCCCCAATTTTAAAGCACACACAATAGGATGTATATACTGAGTTTTTCAGACTGTAAGACACACCGGACCAGAAGACGCACTTAGGTTTTAGAGGAAAATAGGAAAAAAAATTTTGAAGCAAAAAAATGTGTTAAAATATTTAATAACATAAATAACATAGGCTGCTGCCCCTCCCCGCCCCCCACAGCAAGCCAGGTAAGCTACATTCGAAATATAAGACACCCCCCCACCCTTCTCCCAAATTTGGGGGGAGTGCATCTTATAGTCCAAAAAATATGGGTAGATGATTAAGGGTCAGCTTAAAAAAATGAATAGTTTATTCTTTTTTTATTACATTACAGCTTAATTTTTCCTATAATCCGAACCATAATCTAGCTATCTCTTTTATGCTTACACAGACAATAAAGTGTCTTTTATTTCTCTTCCAAAAATTAATTTTTCTTCCAAAAATACTGTTTGTTAGTGGTGTTATTCATTGTGAAATGATAAAGTAGGAGATGGAGATCTTCCAATTAAAATACTACACTGAATATTTATCTTTTATCATTTATTTTTTATAAAAATATGAACTATAGCAATTTTCAAAGCAGTAAAGATAGCACAAATGGTCAAAAGAATTAGAAACTTTAAGTACAAAGGATGAGACTATGAATCAGATAAGAAAGATAAAAATTAAAGTACAAGTAACAGGCTGTCAGAAAATACAAACATTTTATTAGATAAAAAACAGTATCTTTAATATATCAAGAGCTTCCTCAAGTCAATAAAAAATACAGGCAAGGTAATAGACTAGTGGTTAAATGAGGAAAACAGCACCTACTGCCAAGTAAAATGTGAAAAGGAGCTTATCACTGCTGTTGATCAGGGAAATGAAAATTAAAAAAACAATTAGGCTTCTGCTATAAACACTGCTGCACAAACCATGGTGTTCCTCTTTTTTCCCTGGTGATTATGTCAAAGCAGTAAGAAAACTGAAAAGGAACTCTAAAAACTCCATGTTTAGTGAAGCTAAGAGATAAGCCACACATTTCAAATTATGTGAAATCACTTCCAGTCCCAGATGAGATCAGGTGGAGTCCAAAGAGAAAGTGGAAAGAAGTATCAAGAAGAAACCGAGAGCCCAGAGGGACAGAACTAAAATTCTAGCTAAACATACTTTCTGCAGAAAAGAAAAACTCACCTTGACATGCAAAAAGCCCCTCGTATGCCTGTATTCATTACCTATTGCTGTATAACAGACTATCCTAACACGTAGTGCCTTAAAGCAACCTTTACTCCCAACCCATAGCCAGCCTATAAAAGTAACCTATGAAAATACGGCTGATGCATTCTAAAGTTGTTATGGAAATTGGAAGAAGCCGAAAAAGGAAACAATGAAGGCAGACAAGCTCTGTCATACATTAAACTGCAGTTGTGAACCTCAAAATTTAAAAAGTGTGTGTGACTATATCCCAGTAGAATAGATAGTCCAGAAAGTGAATACACATAGTATGGGAATTTAGTGAAAATTTGGTATAGATAAAAGTGATACTTCAGATCAGAAAAATTATTTATAACTGATATTGAAATAACAGATTGGTCATCTGAAAAAAATTAAGCTGTTGGCCTACTTGAAACCATATACCAGTATAAAGTCCAAATAGATCAAATACAGCATTTTAAAGTTAACAAAGAAAAAATACAGTACTGGGAAAAAATGGGAGGATGAGGATTTCTGAAAGCTTTGGGGTGTGGAAAATCTTTTAAACTCATAAAATAAAATAAAGTCAATAAATAATTTAAAAAGATTGATCAATTAAACTTAAAATTCTGCATAGTAAAAATTCATAAGAAATTTACAAAATGTGTAAAAAGCTTGAAAAAATATCTGCATTTAAAATGGAAAGTTTAATCTGTAACTACAAAGAGCTTTTAGAAATGATAGGAAAATGATCAGCCACCCAAAAGTAGAAGAAGAGTAAATAATGCAAATATGAAATTCAGAAAAGGAAAATGTAAGTGGTTTTTAAACATATGAAAGATAATCAGCCTAATTTATAATAAGAAAAATGAAAATTAAAAATGGCATCGAGAGACCATTTTTCAACTATCCATTTGGCAAAACTTCTAAACTTTGATAACTCTTTGCCAAATTGTTGGGGAAATATGCTCTCTTACACATTGCTAATGGGAATATAAATTAATGCAATATCTATGAAAGGCAATTTGGCAATTCCAAAGGGTATGCACCCTTTGACCCAGCAATGCCCCTCTTGGATATTGGTGTGTGTCAGTGAAACCATCAGAGTCTGCTACAGACTCTGCAGGGAGCGGGTGCCAACCTCTTAGATAAGGGAGGAAGAGTCGCTTTGATTGGTAAGGAAGACTCGACCAGATTTAGGCATTCAGATTTCTCACAACCTGTACTCCAGATCTCCCATTGTTTCAGACTGAGTCTAGATTGATCCCTGAACCACTTCTTTTCTGGGGGCCTCGCTTCTGCCCCTGCCCTGTCTTTGTCTCAGTTCCTTACAGATTCCTCCTGGGAGCAGTTTCTCAGAAGTAAACTTGCACAAGAACTTCCACCACAGGCTCCGTTTCTAGAGAGCTTGATCGAAGTGGTCGGTCTTCAGATTGTATTTCTCCCATCTACACTTGTATATCTCTCCTTGAAACATCCACATGGATGTCTAACAGGCATTTCAAACGTATATCCACTGAACTCCTGATATTTTCCCACCTCCACATGCTTCTCTGGCTGTTCTTCCTGTTTCAGTGTGGTGACTCCCTTCTTCCAATTGCTCAGGATGAAACTTTTTACACCCCACATTCAATCACTCAGCAACTCGGATGCAAAGCTACTTAACTTGGTGCCAAACCACTTTTAGATAGCCTGCCTCTGGGGTGGGGTTTCCTGTGCAGCAAGCAGGCACCTCCTTCGCTGCAGTCTATTGAAAGTCAGCCTTTGACATGACGGTTTGAAAAAAAAAAAGTAGGGTTAGACCTGTTAACATTCAAACTGAACCTATAATTCTACCACTCATCAGCACCTCATTGCTACTACTCTGGTGCGGGCCATGTTAGCTCTTGCTTGGATTATTGCAACTGGAGACAGCCAGGAAGTGGCTAACTGGTTTTTCAGCTTCCACTCTCACTTGTCTTTGCTCTATATCTTCAACACATCAGCTAGCAGGCTCCTTTAAAAATGTGTCCTATCATATCACATCTGTCATAATTCTCCATTTGCTTTGCAACCTAGGGTGGAAGCCTAAGTTTTCATAATGAACTAAAATGCCCTCCCTGATTTCATCCTCTCCCCATCCCCCCGTATCTCTGAAGTTGTCTCCTGCTATTCCACCCTCCTCTCACACTGTTCCTGCCACACTGGCCTCCTCGATGTTCCTTGACCGTGCCTGACATTTGTCTTCCTCAGAGCTTTTGCATTTGGTGGCTTCTCCGGTTGGAAGGAATGCTCTTCCCCAGATACTGGCGCGGCTCATCCCCTCACTTCTTTCAGATTTTGTCATTGCCACTTGAAACGGCCATCCTCCATACTGCTGTCCCCTGCCCTGGTGTTCTCCCTGGCACCATCATGATCTGTTCTATGTATCTATATTTTGTATCATTTGTTCCCCTCACTCTCATGTAAACTCCAAGGGTTACGGGATTTGTGTCTATTTTGTTCCCTACTGGCAAGTGGAAGACATTCAATAAATACAGGTTGAGTGTATGAATGCATTATTTTATTATAATTAACGAGATTATTAATGCAAAAATTCATTATACACATAACATCTGTAGAAGTAACAATGGCTGCTAGCTGCTGAATCATCAATTGACATTCTCTTATAAATTCAACATTCCAGAGATTCGGGCTGGCTCACTGATACAACACCCGGCCGTCACAGTTTCTGTGGTGATTATTAGAGAGAAGGAATTGCTGCTGTGCCTCTTTTACATATTATCAGGAATTTATTGAACACCTAGTCGCAGAGGTCTAGGTACACATCTTCCTGCTAAGTGCAATGGGGATAGAAAGTAGGATCTAAACATTCCAGAAATCTACGGCGTAACATACACAAACCAGTTAGAGGAACACAAAACAGTGCTCAGCTGACCTGACCGCGAATCAAGTACTAATCGTTTCTCTTGGACTCTGGCACCGAGAGAATGCTAAAATGGAAATTAATCAGACACAGTTGTCTAGCATTAGCTATGTGTGTTTGGCTGCACATTTGATGCCTCAGATTCTTGATACTGGGGAGTTTCCATCTATCTTGCATAACGATCTGTTTGGTTTTGACATTTCTTCATGTCACCGATGGCCTCCTTTTCTGAATTCCCGTAGACATTTGGCCTGTATCTCTGGCCACTCTTGTGTGATTCACTGATGTGAAGGGGGATAATCTGGAGATTTAAAAAAGCCACAAGAGCAAGGGCTCACAGGGGAGGAGACTTGTGTGGGGAACTGAACCTTTGAAACCAGGTCAGAATAGCGAAGCAGGGAGAGAGCCAGGAAGTGGCTTCTGGTGGACGCCGCTGGGGTTGGCCTCTTGTTTGGATGGTTGGCATTGGTAACAGATAAAAGCTTTCAAACTAGGCTTTAGCTGTGGACAGCTGCATGCATGGTGAGCTTTAGGAAGCTGAGCAGATAATTCTTGTTCTGCACTATAGCAATGGAAACCCAAGGCGGGGGTGGCAGAGAACTATGGGTCATGGCAGTTTTTTGGATGACATTTAGTTTTCTTTTAGTACGATCACACTATTTTTTTTTTAAAACAAGAAGTTGAATAAACTATATAACACACAATAGTTACATAATGCCATTCATCCTCTATTTTGCTTATGGTGATTTTTTAAAATGTGAAACTTCTCCCTTGTCATCAGATTATTATACCTCTTTTTTTAAAAAAAAAAAGATTTTATTTTTAGAGAGAAGGGAAGAGAAGAAGAGGGAAACATCAATGTGTGGTTGCCTCTTGCACGCCCCCTGCTGGGGACCTGGCCCACAACCCAGGCATGTGCCCTGACTGGGAATTGAACCATTGACCCTTTGGTTTGCAGGCCCATGCTCAATCCACTGAGCTACACCAGCCAAGGCAGATTACTATACCTCTTACAACATCAGAACTAAAGTGCAATAGTATTTGAGAGGAACATGGATTTCTGCCTTCAGGGGGCACTATCATCTTCATAAAATAAGGAATTAGACTTGATTTTTTGAGGTTGGTGTCTTCTTACTCTGACAGACTCTGGGGGTTCTGTGATTTGGGTCAGTACCACAAGCAGGATCCATTCAACCCTGTAGGGACAAGGTTCGAAGGGACTCTTGTCCTTATCACTGGAAAGTTTCAAATGGAGAAGGGAAACAGCTGGCCCAAAGATTTAGAAGTAGAAAGCACTGAGAGTCTAACTCCTCTGCACTGTAATGGAGACCTCCACTGCGGAGCTGGGGGAAGAGCTGCGTTTCTCAAATTAAAGCCAATGACTGTATTACGCGAGTCAACAATATTGTATTTTCCTTTATATGTGTTTGCATTTTTTTGTGACATGTATTATTTCCCAGTCTTGTTATTTTGGGGAAATCATCACCAGCTTTCAGTAGCACGACCAGCTTTTCAGAGCTTCAGCCAGTGAGACGGCAAGCGTCTCTGTGTGGGCACACAACAGGCCTTTCTGGGCTGGACACAGACGTTCCTGCTCCTGTTGTCACAGCATTCATTTCAAACCTACTCACTCAGCCTGCTTAATAACCAAATATTGAAAGCATCTGTAACAAAATATGTCAGTAACAGAATGTGTAGAAGGGCGACACAGAGATGCTTTTAAGAAGGGAAGGCGTCCAAGCTCATTCACTCGACAGCTACTCCCTGAGTACCCTCTGCTGGGAGGTGTGGGGGCTGAAGGAGAGGCAGTCTGTGTTCCGAGAAGGGATCACGTCCTTTTCCAGTAGACCAAGAATAGTGTCTGAAATCGAAGCATGCAATTAAAAGATTAAGACTTTATTGTGTGTCAAGAAAATATTCTTTGAGAAAATACTTATTTTATTGTGGTAAAATATACATAACAGAAAATTACAATTGTAACCGTTTTTAATTGTATACTTCTGTGGCGTTAAGTATCTTCACGTTGGTATGCAGCCATCATCGCCGTACAATTTCAGAATATTTTAATCCTCCCGACTCAGACTGTCTCTGTTAAACAACCCATTTCTCCCTCTTCTCCCAGCCCCTGGCAACCACCCTTCTACTTCCTGCCTCTGAATTTGACTATGGTAGGTACCTCCCATAAGGCGAACCATAACAATGTTGATCCTTTTGTGACTGGCTTGATTCACTTAGTAAAATGTCTTTAAATTGCACCCGTGTTGTCTGTTAGGATTTTCTCTTTATTAAGGCTGAGTAATATTCCATTGTATGTGTACGCCACATTTTGTTCATCCATGTATTTGTCGGTGGACAGCTGGGGCGCCTCCACCTTTAGGCTGCTGTGAACAATGCTGCTGTGAGCGTAGGTGTACACGTATCTGTTTGAGCAAGTCCCTTGTGGAATTGGAACATGTGTGATGATGAGCACTGTGAGAAAGAATCATTGAAGCACAGTGAATTAAAGTAGTTATGCGTGCTGTTGGGTGAAGGAATCATACACTTTGTAGCACCGTGAACTATTGTTATTTCGTACTAGAGGAGTAACAGAGACACAGTGCAGAGTGGCTACAAAGCCAAGTTCTTTTATATGTGGGGGGGGGGGCAGCTCGACAGTTACTTTGTGGCATAGCTCTTCAGAACCCTGGAACCTTCTAGAGGTCAGCCGTGCTGCTTTGTCACAGTGACAGGCACAGGCATCCACAGTGTCAGGCCCTGCTTCTCTCTCTGGAGTGGAACATTCCAGAAGCCCTAGTTTCCTCATGTCAGGAAGGGTCTTAAAATCCCAGCTCAGGGCAGTCAGTCCTCTCTGAAATCAATAGCATACTCACTGGGGTGAAACCGAGTTCAACTTTGAGATGTTTTCTTCTGCTTAACTGTGCCGTCTGGTCACATTTCTTTGTCTAGTTTAAACGCTGGGTTCCAACTTTTGCTTCGGCTCTTCTGTCTCATAGAGGCACCTGGAGAGTGAGCTGGTTTCCCAGGGAGGACTCAGCTGGTCTGTTCTCCCTGTGGCTGCTGTCTTGACTCTCTCTTTGACTCACAGTACTGGCCCATTTGGGCCTTGTACTTAGCCTTTGAAAGCATCACAGTTTATGGACCAGCATGGTTTCCATCCCAGTTTCTCCTGGCCGGCCCAGTCCCTCAGCAACCTGTAACCCAGCCCTGGAAGCGAATTTGCCAAGGCCTCAAAGAAGCTCTTTCCTTTTGCTTTGACTTGAAATTTGTGGTTGGTTTCCGTGAATTTAGGAAATCCTGTGGGGTCAGAGCCTGGGGATTTGGAATAAGCTCGTCAGGGGTCCTAATGACTAATTCCCAAGGCACAAGTGAGGGCCTAGTACTAGAACCAACTAAGTAACTAGCAACTAACTAACAATGCCAACTAACGCAGACACTGATACTACTTCGATGCACCACGCTTGGTGTTCTACTGCAGACACTCTTCCTCATACAGCAGCGGAGGTTTGGGGAGTGGAGAGTATTGAGTTTCAGTTTTGGTCATGATCTTGGAAATTAAGGGGTGTCAAGGCGTGAAACTGGTGATGAGGGTGAGAGGGGCTAAAGTAAATGACATAAGGGCTCTCGGAGAGTGTGGTGGAGTCGAGATCTGAGTGTACGAGTCACTTGCTGCCTGTGTGTGCGTTACAGCCTTGGGAAAGGCAGCAGCCCTTACGGGGCCTCCGATGGCTTGTCGTTAGAGTGGGAGTGGAGGTGGCAGTGCTCAGGCTGTGAGGGACGGTCGTGCTGGAGTTGGTGGTGGTGGTGTGGGCTCGCGGGGAGGAGTGGGCGGATGTGCTGAAAAGTTTATTTGGACCAATTAGTTAAATGCTTAATATTTATACAGAAGATTTGCAGGAAAGCAGCAATAAGTCAGTCTTTGGAAGATTAATATGCAACTCCACATGGTAGTGGGGCCTGGAACACCAATTCCGGCCTGCTCTGCTCGACCCTCCCTTCCCGTGACTGGTCCACATCCATTAATCCTTCTAGCCTCAAATCACGGAATCCTACAGGCTAAGGAAGCAGAGTTATTTATTCTCCCTTAAGTATTATCAAAATGATTTATTAGTTTTAAAACACTAATGTTATTTTTTGATAATAGACGATTATTGCAGGGAACTTGGACGTATAGAATATTATAAAGAAATTTAATAATTACACAAACTTTCATTACCCAGAGATAATCACTATTAACATTGGTTATTCCTTATAAACATGTTTCTCACATAGAGTTGTGGTTACATATATGCATGCACAAAAATAAATAATGCTGATACTTCAGAGATTTAAGGAATTTTTATAAAATTAGGGTAATAAATTCATATATTTTTCATGTGTTATGAATATTTCCCTTTTTTGCAATAACAGACATTAGAAATAACCACTGAAAGAGACTTTGAAAAATGTAAGTGAAAAGCATGAAAAATATAAAGTGATGAATAATGAACAAAATAAGTCTTCATTTTACATAAGAAATCTTTGTCTCCAGAGATGGCATTTTTGTAGGGCCCACAAATACCTTGTAGAAAGTATGACATAAAACCTGAAAAAAAACCCCATAAGGCTTAGAAGTAAAAATATTGACTCAGTAACTGCTGAATAAGCAGGAGTTTGTTACAGAATCTGCTGAGTCGTTTTACATGGAACCAGGATGCAGGAGCCTGGCGGTGCTGGTTCTGAGTCCCCCCCCCACCACAGGGTTGCTCTCCTCCTGGCGCTCAGCGGGGCGCTCTGAAAGGGGACTGGTTCTTCGCACGTGATTGCAGGCAGTGCTTTCATCCTGGCTTGTTGTTTTGCAATCTGCCTTGGGTGAATGACATCTTATTTTTCCTTCTTTTTATGTGACGGTCATATTAAACATTCCATTTCCTGTCTTCAGAGAGGGAACCATGGGCCAGTCTTACCCTAGATTCTCAGCCACTGTTATTCTGCTTTAGAATAGTACATCCTAAGGAACACACTTTCATGTATGTTGACTTTACATTATTATTTTTAACTACTATAGACAGTGATATATTTTCTAAGACTGTCCCAGAGGCAGTATTTGCTGCCACTCTGTCACTTTGGGGATATTTATTATGACTTTTATTTTGCATCAGAAATGTCAGTGGTTCTCTCATCAAATCATCAGGTATCTTGTTTGTTTATCCTTGTTTGCATCCAACCTGTCATGGAAATAACTATTATATTAGTGTTCAAATATTTAACACTCATCCTATTATGTTCTACATTTCTCAGTTAAGATTCATACTTATTTTTATCGACCCCACTCTTTTTCCCGCTTCATTAAAGTATAATTAACAAATACAATTGTCCTGTGTATGAACTGTACAGTGTGATGATTTGGCATATGCATCTATTGTGAAAGGATCCTCACGATTGCCACAATCAAGTTAGCACACCCATCATGTCGCAGTCACTTTTTTTTTTTTGTGAGAACACTTAAGTTCCACTCCCTTAGCACATTTAATTATACAGCACAGTGTTATCAAGTACAGCCATCATGTTACATCTCAGATCCTCAGATCCTATTAATCTTATGCCTGAAAGTTGGTACCCTTTTACCAATCTCTCTGCATTTAAACCACCTCCTAGCCCCTGGCAGCCACCATTCAACGTTCTGTTTCTATGAACTTGACTTTGTTGTTGTTGTTTTATCTGTAAGTGATATCTTACCTATTTGTCTTTCCTGTCTGGCTTATTTCACTTACAAAATGCTCTCCAGTTTCATCTATCTTGTTGCAAATGACTTTGTCTAACCCAAGATCATGAAGATTTACTCTTAGGTTTTTCTCAAAGAGCTTTATAGTTTTAACTCTTATATTTGGATCTATGATCCTCTTTGAATTCATTTTTGTGTGGTGTGAGGAAGGGGTCCCACTTTATTCTTTTGTATGTGGATATCTAGTTGTCCAGTTTTTGAAATTCATTGAGTTTTTACGAGTGTAAAAAAGTAGTATATGCATATCTACTTAGAATAGTACATGGGGATGCACAGCAGCACTGAATAAATATTAGTTATTATTATTTTATCATTTATTATACTGAGTTGGCATTGTGTGTTTGTCTGTCTCTCTCAAGAGACTATCTTAATGTTTGTACCTAATGCGCCTAGTGTAGTGCCCGACAGACAGTGCATGCTGAATGGATGTTTTTTGAATGGATGAATTGTACGTAGGGCTTCTCTGGTCAGGTAGTTAGTAAAGCCCAGGTCAGATCCAGTTTCAACACCCGTATTCTACTGTGTTAGACCCGAGTCCCTACCAAGGGGCCTGTCAAAGCTAGAACATGTGGACAGCGGCTGCCCTAGGGCATCTCCCGGAGGGCATAGCATAGCATCCCTGGGTGCAGGTCGCTTCGGAGTGTTTATCACTCCCGTGTCTCTTTCCCTACCTGCTTCTTTCTTTTTCCCCTTGTCTCCGAGCATGAACTCGTGCGGTAGCATTGCTCCCTGGCGTTAGTCTCTGCCAAATCCTCTTCGCTGCATGGAGTTTCAGTCCCCACAAGCTGCAGGTGCAAGACTTACTTCAGTCTCCATCTCCATCCCCCTGCATGATCTCATCCAGTGTAACAGCTGTAAATACCATGTCGATGACGCCCAAACCTGTTACTCCAGCCTCAACTCTTCACTGAGATCCCGACTTAAATCTCAGTGGTCTGCTTCGTGTCTCATCTCAGACACCTGCAGGCTTCGCAGGCTTACCACAATCAACATAGAGTTTCTCCCACAGACATTTTTCTCTCATCTTCCTCGTCAAAGAAACGGCTCCATAAAATTCTCCCAATTGCTGAAGTAAAGTATTTAGGATTCATTTTTGGTTTCTCTTTCTCTAACCCTTATAGCAGGGCAGTCTTTTTGAATCTGCCTTCAAACTATGCCAGCCTCTTACCACTGCGCGCCACCTGCAGCGGCTGCTGTCGAGAGCAAGCGCCGTCTCCTGTACCGGTCAGACGCGGGAGCCCTGGACTGCTCTTCGCCGCCCTCGCCTCTGCCAAGTCCGCCCTCCGCACAGCAACCCGAAGGGTCTGCTTGAAAACAACATAGATCACGCCACTCCCTGTTTAAACCCTCTAACGGCTTTCAGTTACATTAGCATATTCACATTTCTTACCACGACCAACACGACTTTCTTCATCTTGCCCTTGAAATAACGCAACGTTCAAGGTTGAAACTTCAGTCAGGTGCGTAGACTGAATGGTTACGAGATTTTGGAGTGAGTTGCCCGTTCCTGATATGCAGGCCTTCAAAGGAAATGGATAGAAACCCGTTTCATTCTCTTGAAACCCTTGGGTAAAATAAGAGGGTTGAGACAGTAAAGGAGAGAGGACGTTTTGCGGAATAATTCTTTAGAAAAACCTGGTTAGGGGTCCTATTTCATATTCCGCAGAAAGGACTAGGAATGCCGTCCCTCACCTCAAACCTAGTGGTGGCCCAGTTCTTCCATGGGGCCAGCGACCAAGCTTACTGGGCTCTTTCTTCAGCTGGGAAGCGTGGTGGATCAGGGGCTTGCTCCTTTCCCCGGGGACCAGGAGAATGAGAGACAGACCAACCGGCCGACTTGGGAGCGGGGTCGGGAGCGTGGGCTGCGCCAGCGCCGTGGGAGCGGAGGGGAGGGGCCGCTGCGAGCCCCGGGGCAGAGCACGCCTGTGAGCGTGCCTTGACGTCGGACTCAGCGGGCTGCCTACTGGAGTGTGGAAACCCCCGCAGCAGCCTTTTGGTGGTGAATACCTAGCGGCTGATGAAGGAATCCTGAGGGATCGCTCGGGAAAAAGATGCCTTCTCTGCAGCGCAGGAAAAGTCAGGAGAGTGGGCCCAGGAGGGCCCTCCAGATCTGAAAGCTCCCCGCAAGGGAGTCAGCTTAAGTGTCTGCCAGGCCGGGCGAGCACAAAGCCAGGTCACTTTGGTTCTAGTTCATGTGGGGCCCTTCCTGCCCCCTTGCCACCCTCCCTCTGCCCTGGCCCATCTCGCAGGGGTTGAAGCTGCAGTTATCGAGTTCTGTAGTAGCCACAGATTGGACGGCAACGCGCAATGTCCGGTTTGGGGCTGGTTGATGACTTCAAGTGCTCTTGGGACAACCTATTTATTTGATAAGAGAGAGGAAAAGTCACATGCTCCGCTGGAGTATTCCCTGGCAGAAGATTCCCTTGCTAAATAAAGTCAGATGGAATGGTGGAAGCAAATGAAGAGAATAAGGGCTTGATGGTATTGTGAAAAGGGCCATTTACACATGGAGAAGCTCTGCCTGTTCAGACTTCTCAGGTCACGCCACCCCCCGAGAAAACCCCCCTCAGCCGGCAGGTCTACAGGACCCACTTTTCCCTCTCCGGCCACTCTCCAGCAGTCTCCCTCTCCTCTGCTCTTCACGGCACCGACGACTGTGTGAAAGTGTCTTGTTCCTGTGTCTGCTTGTTGTCCGTGACCCTGCATTGGACTACCGGTTCCACACCAGCAGGAATCCCGCCTGTCTGGTTCACTGCGCTGTCCCCAGTGGCTGGGACAGGAGCCCTGGGTGTGTAAGTGCTCAGTAAATACTTGCTGAGTGGATGAATGGATGTGGAAACTGTGAGGAACAGATATCCGAGTGAGATAAACGCACCTCTCTCCTTTTATTGTGAAGTAGTTTTAGTACAATTACACATTCATGCTGTGGCGGTAACAACTTGCACATTGTTTGCATGACTGATTTTCTTTGTTGACATTTTCATGACAAAATCACAATCTAAAAGAGACACAAACACAAAGTTTTAAATAAATGTGGAGGAAGGACAAATTTGATATATTAAACAGAAAAAACATTTGAGTATGGATTGACTTGATCTATTTTTATTTGAGGAAATATTTTTATTTTCACCAGGTCTTGTAGGAATCTAATTTAAAAAGCTTTGGAATGGGGGTGGGGTGGAGAGATTGAGCAAAAGGAAAAAGGACTCACAGATGTGAACAACAATGTGGTGATGACTGGGGGGAGGGGGGTTAGGGGGATACGTGGTAATGGAAAGAATGCAGTAAAAAAAGAAAAAAAATTTAAATCCTCACTTGAGGATATGTTTATTGATTTTAGAGAGAGGAAGGGGGAGAGAGAGAGAAACAGTGATCAGTTGCCTCCCATGTGCGCCCCGACCAGGAATCAAGCCCACAACCTTTTGGTGTAGAGGGTGGTGCTCCAACCCACTGACCAGCCTGGCCAGGGCGGGGTCCCTTTCTAATGCGGGTGCTGGGGTGCTGGAGGATAGGACTTGCAGGTGCCTCGTCAGCTGCAGTATCTCCCACCCCTGGTACCCTGGCCTTGTGTGAGCCCCTCCTTTTGAGGGGCTGTGAGGAATATGACCTGCTTCTAGCCAATAGAATATGACAGAGTGATAGGATGTCACCCCTGGGATTGTGTTATGATGTTTAAGACTCTCCCTAGAGACTCTCTTTGCTGGCTTGAGTCACCACCTGGCAAAGACTTCAGGCAGCCACTAGGACCTGAGGTGACCTTCAAGCGACACTCAGCAAGAAATAGAAGCCCTCAGTCTCCTAACCCCAGGGAAATGAATGATCTCTCTGGACACATAAAACCAGTTTAAACCATGTCAATCATTTACACCTCTAGGGCCAGGAAGGATTTAAGAGGAGGTCTGACTAGGTGTCTGACCTTGAAGGGGATGGCTGCTGCCCCGAGGTGAGGGCGGATGCACAAGGGGGAAGCATGGCTAGGTGCAGACTTCTTTAGCTTCACCATCTGCCTAGGTCCTGGCCTGGGCAGTGTATGAGTGTCTCTCTATACTTCTTGCCTATGTGTCTTTAATACTTAATATCTTGAATGATCTGATGGGGAGGGGTGTGTTTACAGGACCCAAGCATGGCATGAGAAGGATGGAACTCGGTCACAGGCTCCCTGAGAGGCCCTCTGCTTTGATGTTAACCATGGCACTCGGCAGGCAAAACCAGGAAAAGCAAATCAGGGGCAGTGGCTAGGCAGAGCGGTAACTGAACCCAGGGGAAATTTGCATCCTCACCAAACTGAGCTCACCTTTGCTCCGCAGTCCGAGCATCTTCCTTCTAAGTGAGCTCTGGCTCAGATGCAGAGCCTGAGCATTCTTTCCCCATCTGCAGGAGAAATCAGTAGAGGGACCGTGAGTGGGGCTAGGGAGGAGGCCAGGGACCAAGGCAGGGGAGGTGACCAGAGGAGGGGCCAAAATGCAGCCGGCATTCGCAACCCTCTTCACGTGGCTCGTTGTCCTGCTGTTTCTGCTGGGATTCCTGGCCAATGGCTTCATCGTGGTGGTGCTGACCAGAGACTGGAGACGGCTTGGGAGGCTGCCCCCCTCTGACATGATCCTCATCAGCCTGGGCGTCTCCCGTTTCTGCCTGCAGTGGGTTGGAGTAGTGCACAATTTGTACTTCTCCCTTCATCTGGGGGAGTTCCACAGGGGTCCCGTGCGGCAGCTCTTTAATCTGCACTGGAACATCCTGAACGTAGCTACCTTCTGGTTCAGTGCCTGGCTCAGTGTCCTCTTCTGCTTGAAGATCGCTAACTTCACCCACCCCACTTTCCTCTGGCTGAAGTGGAGGTTCCCAGGGTCAGTGCCCTGGCTTCTGCTGGGCTCTCTCCTGGTCTCCTGCATCGTTGCCCTGTCCCTCTTTTGGGTAAACCACACTGCGTATCAAGGGTTCTGTATTAGAAAACTTTATGGGAATATGACTTACAAGGAGTGGAACAGGAGGTTGGAAATTTTCTATTTCCTGCCTATGAAATCTGTCACATTGTCCATTCCTTGCTCTGTTTTCCTGGTCTCAACGGCACTGTTGATTAACTCTCTGAGGAGACACATTCAGACGATGCGGCAGAATGGCCATGGCCTGCAGGACCCCAGCACCCAGGCCCACACCAGAGCTCTGAAGTCACTCATCTCCTTCCTCGTCCTTTACGCTCTGTCTTTTGCATCCATGATCATCAACGGCGCAGGCTTCTTTACCTTACAGAGTGACTGGTATTGGCCCTGGCAAGCTCTAATCTACCTGTGCACATGTTTGCATCCCTTTATCCTCATCCGCAGCAACTTCAGGCTCCGAGGGGTGTTCAGGCAGCTCCTTCTGCTGGCCAGGGGTTTCTGGGCAGCCTAGGTGGCATGGTTTCCTTAACTGGACGCCCAGCAGAGACTCAGGTGAGGACGACAGAACCACGGCCCAGTCAGATGGAGATACCTTCATCGGTAGTATCTGCTGGGTCATGCCCTGGGCTTCCTCCTTTGAAAAGGAGAGGAGGAGACTAAGCCTGGGAACTCCCTGAGCACGATGCCTTCCTTGGGACACTGTGAACATGGGGTCCCGTGGGTCTGAGAGAGCCAGCCTTGTCCTGAAGGTCAGACTACAAAACTGTGCGCTGCTCTCTCTGTTTGTACCCTCTATGTCGCGTGGCGGCCTTCAGCTGAAAAGCCTCGATTAATTATACTCTTACCTTGACTGCCCCGCGGGGAATTCAGAGCAAGTGCGGCTCCGACTGAGCTGGGTGCAGATAGGGGGGCAGCAGTCTCCATGAGGGCAACGTAGCCGTTACTGCGGCGAGGGGACAGCTGAGGGGACAGAGGCCAGGGCTGCGAGGTCCAGAAGCCCTTCCTTCCGAGGAGGGCCTTTCCCTCTCACCAGACTTGGGTACATCAGTTTGAATTGTATTAAGACCACGAAAGGGTTTCTTGACACCACCCCCTCTTTGTTCTCATTAACATTGCCATTGTTCCACCTTCGGTTTTCTCCTCTCTGAGGTCTGAGTGGCGGCCAGGCTTTTTCCATGTTTATTCTTCCTGTAGAACCACACATTGTGATTTTCTCCTTTGACAGATTATCTTTGGAACTTTTTCCCCTCAAGCTAATGTCACAAAGTCCCATGTGAATCGAATAAACATGTACTTTTTGTTCTGAAAAACAAAGACTGGAGAATATCACGTAGTGCCCCCAAACTATTTAACCTCTTTTTGTGTCGGGGGGAAAAAAAAAAGAATCAGCCTATTAAATATCATCTTTAAAAAACTTTAAAAATAGTTTGTGCCAGTTACTATGCAAATGTTTTTAGGAATAATTTTGTAGAAAACTTTCACTGAAGTTGGGTGCCTCTAAGGCAGGCTTGAAAAGTTTTGCTAAAAAGCATCAATATGCAAATTTCAGAGACCAACTTACAACTGGATTCCTAATAAGGAGAAGTTTTAATCTCCTCCGGGAGTGAAAATCATTTCCCTATCAGTTAGGGTGAGTTGAGGTGAATGTTGCTGAGTGATGAACTATAATTTGGGGGCAAATTATCCTACATTTTTATTGTAAACATTTATTTTTTAACAGATGATACATTTACTAGGTTCAAAACTCAAAATGTACTTTTAAAATTTTTTAAATTACAGTTGACACCCTGGCTCGTGTGGCTCAGTGGATTGAGCGCTGGCCTGTGAACCAAAGGGTCACTGGTTCAATTCCCAATTAGGGCATGTGCCTGGGTTGCAGGCCAGGTCCTCAGTAGGGGGGGCCCCGTGAGAGGCAACCACACATTAATGTTTCTCTCTCTCTTTCTCCCTCCCTTTCTCTCTCTCTCAAAATAATAAAAAAATTATTATAGTTAACATTCAATATTATGTTAATTTCAGATGTATTCTTACCAGTTTTTTGTCCGTCCTTCTAGAGATATTTTATTTTATAGCAGAAAAACCACTAAAAAACCTAGCTAACAAACCAGTCAGCTAACTTAATGCACATCCAGTAGCTAACTGCCCATCTAACTTATTAACTATGTTCTCCCCATGACTTTTTATACGAATGGTTACACAACACGCGTGCTGTTCTGCCGGTCACAGACCGCCGTGTAGCAGGCATGAGCCCCAGTGGCCAGCAGATGGAGCTTGGTTTGCACCCTCCACCTCGCCACTGCTAGCAAGAGGAGCTGGGCTCCACTTTGGGCAAAGGAGGTGGTCTTCTTCTCTGGGAGGAAGTGCACCGGCCTCTGGGGGGCCCGCTGGAGGCGGAGCAGGTGCCCGCCACCCACCGAGAGGATGCAGAGGAAGAAGTCCATGGGCAGGTGCAGTCGGGGGTCCAGCCCGATCAGCGCGATGATGAGTGCAGCAGGGTCGGCACACAGGCAGCCGCCAACAGGACAGAGTCCAGCCTGGGTCCTCCTGTCACCGGAGAGCCCCAGTGGGACAAACTCACCCACCCCCATCAGGTTCTTCCTCCTCCAGGCGGGCAGGCTGTTCCAGGAGGCGGTGTTAGAGAGGCCAGAGTGGGAATCAGAGTTCCCCGTCTGTGCTGAACAAAGGGCCCCACGGAGGACTGTGAGGGCTTGCATGTTTTCTCCATTACACTCTGAGCTGCTTGGAGTCAGGGATCTTTAATGGTTTGTCTTTTTATGCAAAGATTCCTAACAAATGTTTCACATTAAAACATTTTTTGTGGGGGGGGCATGAATACAAAGAGTTTAAAGGTACTCTGACCCCAAGATGTAGGACTGGAATTCCCCTTTCTCCTTATTGCTCGGGCTGGGTCCGTGGTTCTTCCTGGTTCTTCCAGGAGGCAGGCTGGGCCAGTGACAGAGAAGCGCTCACTTGGCTCTCAGCCTCCAGATTAAGCAAGCTTAGTCCTAGGTCGATAAGATCAAGGCCTCATTGGAGAACATCCTACCAGCTGTAATTACGTCCCAGCTTCGTGCGTGCGACTGTGCTTCGTGCGACTGCGCTATTTCCTTGGTGAAATGCTGGCATTTATTTGAATGTTAAAGTCAGTGATTAATAAAAGATGCATGCGCACATCGCTTACTTGCAGCGACAACATTTGGAAACCGCCAGCGCCCACAGATGAGGTCAGAAAGGGAGCGCCTCTAAAACCCCTGGGGCTTTGTCATGTACAGATCCTTCTGCCACAGCAAAAAACACCACCTCCCTGTTTACTTTGCTGGTCTTTCGCCTCTGTCAAAGGAAAAAGATGCCATTTTTAAAAACGATTTTATTTTTAGAGAGAGGGGAAGGGAAGGAAAAGGGGGAGCATCAATGTGTAGTTGCCTCTCATGTGCCCCCTGCTGGGGACCTGACCTGCAACCCAGGCATGTGCCCTGACTGGGAATCAAACCGATGACCGTTTGGTTTGCAGGCCTGCACTCAATCCACTGAGCTCCACCAGCTAGGGCTAAAGGTGCCATTTTTTTTTTTTTTTGGTTAATATAAGTGTACTAAACAATTTTATAGTCTTTATTTCTGTTTATTGGTAACAAGCCCCTCTGTGCCTTTTTTTTTCAATATTTGCCTCCTGTGCATTTGCCACGTGTGGCGGAAGGAAGCGCTGTGGCCCAGGAGGAGAATGAGGAGAGACTGCAGGGACGTGGGCAAGAGTCCAGCTGCTGGAAAAGTCCAGCTGCTGGAAAAGCCCATCTGAATGTCCATTAGGGAAAGCTTGAGAGGGGAGGAAAAAGCTCCAGAAAACAGAGTTTTCCTTTGAAAACCCCACACGGTCCATGGCGGGTCCCGGGGCAGTGCTTTCCACACGGCTGCACTTTAGAATCACCTGGGATGCCATGAACGCTCCAGAAGCCCAGACCAGGCTCCCGAGTAATTAAATTAGAGTCTGGGATGGGCGGAGCCCAGACATTAGCATAACAGTTTCCTGTTTCCCTGGGATTCGATGGGAAGCTAGGTCTGAGAATCACCGCTTTAGGGGGAGCCTTGAGCCTTGCTTTTCAGGAGTCAATATGTGGTTTTTGAGAGAGAAATTGTTTTGAGACAACCGTAGAAGAGCTTTTGAGGAGGAAAGATCTTTTGGGCTAAACTTCTTTTTCTTTGCTTGAAAAAGTTATAGCCAGGAGAGTTTGAATGATTGGCCTCAAAACCCGCCATGAAGCAGTGGAAGCGGAATCCTGGATATCTTGCCTTCGGTGAGCCTAGTCTCCCCTTAGTCTTAGCTTTCTGAGGTCTGGTCCGCAAACAACCTTGTAGAATTTCTAAGAACCAGTGGGTATCAAGTGAGGTGCAGTGTGAGAAAGCCCTTTCTAAGTTTCAGAGCATTTTCTAAATGAAATGCATTTGTATGAAGGACAGGAGAGATGGGCTATAGAATCCCATGAAATAGAAATGAAAACAATTCACCCAAGTCTTTCTAACAGAGTTTGAAGACAGAGCTTGCAGCTGGATACTGCCCTGTCTTGCCTGGGTAGTTGGAACCTACCCTTATCTGGCCTCCAGTGCTTCCAGACCGTGTCACTAAAGAAAACGCTAAGAATAGAAACTGGCTTTGGTGCAATACGGAGCAGCTGAGCTTCTGAGCCCTGCAGCTCCCACCTGGGTGGGAGCTCTGGCTTTCCACAGAGCCTTTTTTGGTCAGCATAGGAAGTAACCTCGCTTTAGTACCAAAACGTGGCTCCTGAGTTCTGAGAACAGCGATCGAAATTCTCACCCTCAAAAAAACCAAAATGCGAAGTGAGAGTCACAAAAAACTGAAAGCTGGAAGGAACTTTTAGGGTCATTTCAACCCTTTTCATCATTTTACAAACGAGAAAACGGGGGCTCAGAGAGCAGATGTGGTCTGCCCGAGGTCATGCTGCCCGTTGGCAGCAGAGCTGGACCTGGGCCTGGGCCTGGGCCTGGGTCGGAGCAGCGCTCCGTCTCGCCGTTACCCGGCAGACCATGGGGGACAGCACAGTGGCAGCGGGCGGCAGTATCCTGCAGAATGACACCTAGGGCAGGTGTGATTTACGGGGGGGAGGGCAGGTCAGGAAAGGTGTAGTGTTTGGGATGTTGCTCCTGGGGGGCAGTTGAGATGGAGACCTTGAACGGCCACAAAGTAACACAGGGAAACAGGCTGGGGAGTAGCTTGGACACGGAGGCCCTGCTCACCAAGCTAGCTGACCTCCTTCCAGTCTGTCTGCAAGAGGGTGACACCTGCTTCGCAGCTGAATGAGGGCAAGGAGCCCACACACCCACCTCACGTTTCTCAGTGGCCAGGAACCTGGAAGCGGAGCTGGAAAATCCCTGCAGGAGCCCAGCTCCCCCTTCCCCTTTCCGATGCCTCGCTGCGCTGGAGGGTGGGGAGGGCGTTTGCTCTTTCTGCCGCGCCCCTGCCGTCCCCAACAGAGCCTGGCGCGAGCTGGTGGACTGACTCGCTGAGCAGACGCCGTATAGAGGAGCGGCTCCTTCGAAATTCATCCTCTCACCCAGAAGCTCAGTGTAGAACTTTCCAGAGTCCCCTCTGTGAGAGCCCCTCAGGATGGCCCCACTCAGAGGCATCTCCTGAGGGGTCAAACAGCTGTTTCCTCCTGGTTAGCAAGTTCCCTTAGATATATCGAATCTGTCTCCAAGGAGACTAGGACAAAAAAAAAATAGGACAAGTAGGAAAATATTTGGGATTCCTCTCCCCTCCCCTTTTTCTAACCTGCAACTTTATGAATTGATGTCCTCTTTGGATAAACTAGATGAATGCACTTTTGCTGTGGAGAATAGAATACAAGTATCATTTTAAATACAAAAGGTATGCTTTAGTTATTATGATTGGAAGGTGTCGATAGAGTATTGTTCCGACTCTATCAGACAGCTGTAATCTTTAGGGAAGGGCTGCTTTATTCTGACTTTTAACAGTTGTTCTCAAAATCATTTCTCTGGGTGAAATGATTGCTGTGTCACTTTATATGTTAGGATGAGCAGAGTTTAATTGTTAATTGTGTGTGACCAGAGTGGAGCAAAATTGTCACCAGAGGGGGACTGCCATGCTTTCCCCGCAGAGCTCCGCCCACCTGGCGGTGTGCGCCATGGTTTCTGGGCAAGCGCGGGCTGTGTACACACCCCCTGTGCTCACAAGAAGGTAGCCCTAGAGCCGGCTGTGCAGAAAGGTGTGGATCGGAGGTCCTGACCACTGGGCTTCCGCTACCACAGTGTATTGCAGGGGGCCACCCTCAGGATGATGTCCGCATGACTCACACCCGGCCCGGCTGCTCGGGCTGCTCGTCAGGGGCGTGGGGACCCTTGCTATGACCTTGGCTCCGAGTCCCTAAGTGAGTTCCCCACCCTGCCGAGCCGGGCCGGGCCGTGTGTGCTGCATGGTTGACATCTGCACTTCTGCTGAAGGCCAGTTTGGCTTCCCTGGGCGCAGCGAACCTTCTAACTTACAGCCTGCCTGTCCCCGTTTCTCACTGATGGCAGAAAAGCTTAGACATGCAGTTATAAATTTTAGCAAGGAAATTGAATTTCATAGCGTCAATTTCATGTACTTCCTTGACATCTAATTCCTATATGCCACTCTGTGTATATATATTTTTTCAGTTAGTTTTCTGTAGGGTGTCTCTATTTCTAAGGTGTTGGAATTGACATTTTTTACACCAAGTTAGGACCAAAAACAGAGGCCAGAGATAAAATTTCACTTCTCTCTCACCTCCAAAGACAGTAGTGTAGCTTGTGGTCCTCCCATCTGCTTCCTTACACATGCACACGCACGCACACACATGCACACACATGCACATGCACACTCTTATGACAAAGTTGGTTCTAATGTCTTGATTCAGAATCCCGCATCAGAACGCGACTCAGAGCAGCCTTCATCTCCTGGTTCCGCAGGCTGTAGATGAGTGGGTTCAGCATGGGGGTCACCACGGCATAAAAGACCACCACCACCTTGTCCTGCTCAGCTGACAAGGTGGAACGAGGCTGCATGTAGGTAACCAGGGCCATCCCGTAGGACATGGACACCACAGTGAGGTGGGAGGCACAGGTCCCGAAGGCTTTGCGGCGCCCCCCAGTGGAGCGGATCCGCAGGATGGCGGCCACGATATAGGCGTAGGACAGGGAGACCAGGCAGCAGGGCGCCAGCAGCATCACCACACTGGAGGCCACTATGACTATCTGGTTGAGGGTGACGTCCACACAGGCCAACCGGACGAGAGCCAGCGTCTCGCAGGCCACGTGGTTCAGTATGTGGTGCCCACAGGTGGGCAGGCGCAGGGTGGCCGCTGTCTCCACCGCAGAGTTAGCTGTGCCCACAAGCCAAGCAGCTGCTGCCAGCCCCACGCAGCGCCCCGGGCTCATTGCTGCCACGTAGTGCAGGGGGTCACAGACTGCCACGTACCGGTCGTAAGCCATTGTGGCCAGCAGCAGGAACTCGGTCCCTGCTAAGGCCAGCGAGAAGAAGAGCTGAGCCCCACATCGGGCAAAGGAGATGGTCTTCTTCTCCAGGACCATGTGCACCAGCATCTGGGGGACCCCACTGGAGCTGTAGCAGAGGTCCACCACCGAGAGGTTGTAGAGGAAGAAATACATGGGCAGGTGCAGTCGGGGGTCCAGCTGGATGAGGAGGATAATGAGGCCGTTGCCCAGCAGGGTCAGCAGGTAAGCTGCCCCAAACAGGGCAAAGAGTCCAGCCTGGGTCTGCCTGTCGCTGGAGAGCCCCAGTAGGACAAACTCATCCACCCAGGTCAGGTTGTCCCCCTTCATGGAGCGGGGGACTGGGCTGCAGGGGGAGGAGCAGAATCAGAGAAAGGCAAGTGCCGGTCTTACCTACGTTAGGAGTCTCCATTAAGCTGTGGGCTCGGCCTGAGCTGAAATTGGGACACCCCCTTAGGTTCCTTAGCCTAGGTGCGTAGGGGAGATGGCAGCGAAGATGCTGGAGAAAGGGACAGTTGGGTTCCCACACTAAACTGCGAGATTCTCAAGGATAGAGTCCCTGTTGTGGTCATCCTTTTGTGTCTAGGATTCCGCACAGGTATATAGGAGATACTCTATCAGTGCAGAGAAGAGAGAGAGAAACCTTGTTGCAGGAAAGGGAGAAAGAATGATAGAAGCAAAACAAATAAATAAAAGAGAAAGAAAAAGGAAGGAAGGAAAGAAGATAGGAAGCAGATAAGGAGGTAGGAAAAGTGGAATACAGCAGTGAAAGATTCTGCAACCCCCGGAGCAGTGGGTCACATGTTCTAACCAGACGCTTGACATCAGGAAGGAATCCATCATTCCTAAAAGATGGATTCAGTTGCTCTTCACACTCCGTCTAGTGTCCAGTCTAGGTTACTGCCTACAAAGGAGTCCTGTTCTATCATTCTCATCGTGCCCATCAATCCAGATGAGGCTTACATCTTTTAAAACAGTGTTGGTTCAGCTTCTGTGTGCGTCAGGGACTGTGTTAGACAACAGACACCTGTCTGAACAAGACAGGCAGCAGCACAAGTCCCTGTTCCTTGGTTCTCGTTATGTAATCAGGAACACAGAGTAATTAACACTCCCCAAATTAATTAAGATAACATAATCGGGAACTCAGATTGAATTAATAATTACAAAAATTAATCAAGAATACTTGCGCTAAGTTCTGTGAAGGAGACAAACAAGGACACTAGTTGGTTAATTAAAGTTCCAGCTCTGATTGAGGACCACTGCTGTCATGCCTTCCTTCTCAATAATGTGCAATTTACATAGTAAGCTGCAGGCATTTATTTAGCTGCTTAGATAAATGATTGACAAAATGATGTAATAGGAGCGTTTGGAAACCAGCGGTACTTACATAATATTGCTGTGAAGTGACTGAAGTCCACTGAGGTTTTTTCAGAGGGAGCGGCTTCTCCTTTCTCAGCTAAGATCGCTCTGCGCTACTTCCCTCCTGACGTGTCCACCGGCCCTGCTCCAGAAAAGTAGAACTAAATGCCCTCAGTTTTTCATACAAATGGAATCTCAAAGCGTATTTCTTGCTTCTAAAAGAAGTTATAAATGAACTCATTTATTCAAAATAGTATTGAGTATATGAGGTACTATGTGTTCAACCAGATTCTAGGAAATGCTGCCTTTCAATGTTAGGAATTTGTGTTTAGAAAATCAGCAGTGCCACAGAATGAAACAAAAAAAATTTAAAATATGGATCTTGGTAAAATCTGTAAGAATTAAATGAGAGCCAAACAGAGGACAAATGTAATACATCAGTGTTAAGGAAACCGGAGTGGAGCCCCTGGAATCTAATACAATAGAATTGAAAAGCATAATCTAATTTGGATTTCTTCTGGCTGAGAATGGTGGCCTGGGCTCTTGTTGGTGGGGGAGAGAGTGGAGAACCTGGATGGAGTGGGCATTTTCTTGCCTTCTATTCAGCCCTGGCCCTGCAGTGGCTGGCAGGTGTCACCGTAGAAATTGCCAAGACTAGTTCCCGGCATTAGGGTCTCAGGTTTGGTTGGAGATTGGCTGTAGTGCTGGAGCCCAGGTACTGGTGGGCGGCTGGGGTTCTGAGCACGGCCCCAGGCAGCCTGTGGCTGCCACAGAGCTGGGTCCTTGGGTCAGCAGAGGAAGTAATTCAGTTCTGACCTATGATGACCCAGAGGCTGCTACAGCATCGAGGATCCTCACCTTCAGGGTCACTGTCATGGATCAAGAGCCCCTCCAGACGGGCTCTGGCACTACATAAGAATAGTAAAAATGTCATAATGAAAGGAACCATAGAGATTATGTTTACCATCTAGTTCGTTTTTCAGAAAAGGAAACCAAGGACCTTTTTTTCTAATAATTTATTGTTTTTAGCTGATAAACTATGTTTATTAATACATTGCCTCACCCTCGATTTTTGGGGCTAATTAGTGAATTCTGTTCCACTTCACTTGGCCTAGTGAACACGTTACTGGGTGCCGAGTAATGCCTGGCCCCGTGGCGGGTGCTGGGTGACGGGTCAGCGCAGCCTCGTCTCCCTGTCCAGGAGCTCAGCCTGTGGGAGCACAGAGAAAATGAGTTATGACCTCAGGAGAGTTTCCACAGGAAGGCCAAGCATCAAGTCTGGTAACTGGAGACATGGAGTCGGGAATGTAATAGCCAGGGAGATGTGTAGAAATAATAAAGTAAAGAAAAAACCAGTTCATTTCCTTTTCGGAAAAAAGTAGATGAGGTTCAAGGTGTATGTAGAACTGGACACCTGGGTTTCAACCTGTATGAATAAACCATCTAGGTGACATTATGAAGCACTAGCTTTTCAAGCCATATTTTCTTTGCCCTCACAATGAACAAGTTAGGCAAACACCAAGTGTTCTTCTAGCTCTATAGATCTGCAATAAATGGATGTATAAGCTGTCGTTTCAGGCAGTATAAAAAGGGGGAAAAATTCTGCAGTCTTTGATTACTCTTCATAGTAGGAGTAGAGGCAATAAAACCTTATGGGTTACTGGGTTGGGGAATCAGAGCATTGATACCATACATAACTGTTTGGGGAGGTGTCAGTGATGGAACTAGGCTGACTTGAAAAACAGAGGCTAGCAAAAAGGGAAGGGGCCGCACAAATAGAAATGAGAGGAGCATTTCGGTCAAAGCTGTAAGATTTGTAGACGTCTGATACATGCATGCGCTTCTTTCTCAAGTTGGTCCACATATTCCCTAGAGTGAGATGATCCCTAATACCAAGTTTTCCCCCAGATCAGGGGCCAAAACTGAGAAAAGACGTGTCTGTGTCTCTCTTTGATTCTTACAGTGATCCCAGCTCTCCTCTCTTCCTCCTCCTTAACTCCAACATAATGAAACGCCTTGGAGCCCAGGAAAGCGCTTCTGTCTTTTGATCTCTACTCGTCAGACCTTTGAATGCATGTCTGTATACACTGAGCACTTCAGTTTATGCTGATGATTGGGTGACTGGCCAAGACTCTATGGAGTGGCTCACAAACAAGGAGTTGCACCATCAAGGTCATGGGAAGAATCAAAGAGCCTCCAGTGACAACCAGTGAGAAAAACACAGGGGAGGATCCCGGGGCAGCCCTGGCTGCTCCCAGGGATGTGGGCCGCATCCTGCCAGTCTCCTCGTAACCTTCCCAGTGGGGCACTCACCGAAGCCGAGTGTTCACCTTACGCGCAGAACCTGTTTTGGATGGAGAGACAACACGTCTCCCAGGCAGTCCTCAGAGCCGTTGTCGATCCTCTTCCTGGGAATGGAGGTTTGACTTTGTGAGCCTTAGCTGATACTTTTCAGAACTTAAGAATCCCCAGAGGGCAATTACTTGCTCTTGGTGTGTTTCTTTACTCATCTCTACCCTCCACCCCCTACCTCCTTCTTGGCAACTATCACAGCTCCTCACCCTTCCAATTTCCCAAGGGGATAAACATTCCGAAAATGTCTTTATCTCAACTTTTAATTGTTCTTCTAGTTGCCAGGCTAATGAGCCCTTCCATGAGTCTTTGCGGTCTTTCAGTGCCCTTGAAGGCTGTGGGGTCGCTGGAGACTTTTGGCAGGAGTGAGGAGACAGTAATAAAGTCTAAGAGCCCGATCTCCCTCCCACGGGAAGAAAATGAGTGCGTCTTCTCCCCTCCTCCCATGTATCTAGTTGTAGTGACCAGGGAGTGGTGAGCGTTGCACAGCAGAATCATGTTCATGGGCTGGAAACCACTGAGAAGTCCCAAGTTCACAATCATTAAAATATCTCTACAGGCTCCTTGGTGGTCTCCCATACCACATTTCTGTTGAATTTGGTTTTCCTTCCATATTTTCATACCACTAGAAACTTTTCCATCTTTCACTGATCTGGATCTCCCAGTTCTTGATCACTTTCCTCAAACTTTTAATGACTTCACTGGTGTAACTAAAAGGAACAAAGAAAACAAGTCAGGATGGAGTTTTATTCTCAATATTTACCTGTCTGTCTCTATGGTAATAAAACATGGGTCCTTGGTAGTATGGGAAGGAAAAGCAGACATATTGTTAATGAGTGACCCACTAGAATTTTTTTTTTGGTAATAATTGGCCAATATCAGTAAGGAACAGTTTTAATTATCTTGAAGATTTTTAAAAATAGAATTTATTGGGGTGACACTGGTTAACAAAGTTACCCAGTTTTCAGGTGCACAGTTCCACAACACATCATCTGTACACTGTGTTGTGTGTTCGCCACCTGTCCAGTCTCCGTCCATCACCGCCGACCTCCCCTGTACTCTCCTCCTTGTTCTAACCGCGACGGAGCGGGCGTTGGTAGTCTCAGTCCACGCTCTTCCCTTTGCGCAGTGTATTTGTGCTCCCTTCACCACGCAGCTAAGCCCAGAGGACCTGAAGCTCTCCCAGCCCCAAAGTCCATAAAAAAACAAACTGATGGGGCTTTCTGACTTAGAACTGGAGCCGAAAGCTGAGGGCAGGAAGGGCAGAGGTAAGGAGAAACCCAAGGGCGTGATGAGGGAGGAGAGGGAGAGAGACAGACACACCTGAGAGCTGGGCTTCCTGAGGCTCACCGAAGGTTGACTTAGCGTGGGCTGGTGCAGGTGAGTCCACGGTAGAGGCAAGAACAGCTGGGTACCGTCTTCCAGGTGACATAGTACACCATCATCTAATAAAATATTTTCTGCAGTATGGTCCTAAATTATAAGAAATAACGTACATGCAATAGGATGAAAGACTTCAATAAAGACTGAAACCCAGGAGAAGACTGAACAAGTGACCATAAAACATCAGTGGGCTAACTCTGGTACTAGGTGGGCTTTTTTGGTAATAGTTTTATAGGTATTTTAATTTTCTTCTTTTTCCTTACCTATGTTTTAAAAAAAATGTCTACAACATTCATATTACTTTTCTAATATGAATCCGAGTGCAAATTTAAAACATTACTGTTCATATGGGTACATCTTATTGAGAGAGGGATGCTGAGAAATCAACTCTCTGGCTTCAAGTCCAGCACTACTGGATGGCCTTTGGACAACATGGTGACGGTTCAAAAGTGCAGGGAAGGTGTAATTAAAATTCTGCCTCTGCCTTGGCTGGTGTGGCTTAGTGGACTGAATGTTAGCCTGTGATCCAAAGGGTGGCCAGTTCGATTCCCAGTCAGGGCACATGCCTGGGTTGTGGGCTGGGTGCCCACTGGGGGGTGTGCAAGAGGTAACCACACATTGATGTTTCTCTCCCTCCCCCTCTCTCTCCCTTCTCCTCTCTCTAAATATAAATAAATAAAATCTTCCAAAAAAAATTCTACCTAGCAAAGTAGCTATGTCTACAGGTTTTGAATCATTTGTACCATGAGAGGTAAATCTATTAACACTCTGTGGGGACACATACTTTGGACCAGGGACAGGATGACTAGTGTTTGCTCTGGCTTTGGCATAAATAGCCCATGACTTTCGGGAAGTCACTTAACCTCCCTGGGTCTCACCTGAGAAACAGAGATTTGATTAGGACTCTACGGATCCTGCAGCTCCGGAGGTCTCCCTTTCCCAGCGTGGCCATTACACCCCTTTCACCCTAGACTCCGAGGTCTGAGACTGGGGTCAGACCACCGTGGGCTCCAAACTGGCCTTGCGTGGACAGGAGTCATTCTCACACCAGGAGTTACTTGGACAGAACCAATACTTGACATACTATCTTGAGCCCCAGCTCTTGGAGGATGTCCACTCCCTATAATGTCTGTGCAGCCCCAGGCTGCTGCCTGCCTGGGTTTTTTCCTTCACTCCTTTGGAACTGCCCCATCATTACTCACTCCCCCCTTCCCCCATCCCCTGCCCTCATAGCTCCTTGCCACGAGGCTTTCCTGTTACTAGGAGTAGTAGTGTAGTTCAGCTCCAGTGAACTGCTATATCTGGTTCTTACTCAGGCACCTTCTTCTTTCAGTTCTTTCCACTAAAAAAAAAAAAAAAAAAAAAAAAGCGTGTTTCCCTACCTTTCCCCAACGAAATGTCAAGAGGCACCTTGTTGGAAGCAGGTTGTGTAGGCTGGCGACTGCTCTAGCTGACAGCAGCTTCAAGGGCCTCGGGTACAACTCACCCTAATGAGCTCTGTCGAGAGAGGGTGCGAGCCCTGCTCTGCTTCCCACCTTCTCACTTAGGAAACACTTACCATGGCCTTTCCGTGCTTTGGTCTTCTCTGTGTGCCTTGAGGGAAACTGAGTGGTGGTGGTAGGGATAAGAAAGACTTGGCCACTAGTACTTAATGCCTACTAAATGCTTTATGAGAATCCTCTCCTTGAAACTTGACGTAACGTCTTTGCTATATATTAACATGGAGCAGGTAGAGTACAGCTTATTTCTGTAAAGGAAGTCTTTCCTTAATAGATCACTGGCTCACACATGGAGTCAGAGCAACCTTTGCTTCAAGGTCAAGTTCCCGATGTGATAGAATCACAAATGAAAATACACTCTTTGTGGATGTTCAGGGAAAGGTTGCTGTTTTGCTCTCTATAGTGATCTGATCTTCCTGCGTCTACACCCTGATGGGTAGTATGGAAAGGGGGGGGGAATGCAAACAATATAATATGCCAATTAAAATTATCTCATGTTGTACAGTATAAACAGTTTCTTTGACTTAATCTTTGTTTTTAATCTTTTGTTAAATACTAGTTAAATATTAGATGCGAAGTTCAAACTTCCTCTCCTCTCTCAAGGTGGCTTCTGGGTATAAGGGAAAAACAAGTACTGTTGGGATCATGTGGGGCTTCAAATGAGGGTGTAGAACCACCCTTGTTTCATGCTAGTCCTGGTGCTGGTCCCTGCAGCTGGGCAGCTACTGCCGCCTGTCCATGTACCCAGGGCCGGCTTCTGCTGGGCTGTGGTTGCTTGGATCTAGTCTGTGGCATCTGCTGCTGAAGTCTGTGGCTGAGGGACTTGTGGACTGTTGTCAGCCTTTGGCAGGGTTCTGTAGCAGTCCTTTTGTTGAAATGATCCCACTTCAGGGTTTTCCAATGTGATTCCCCCAAACACATACATACATCCTTCAAGAACCGACTGTGACTCCTTTTGGGGCCCTGCCTCAGTAACTCCATCCACTCTGTGGTCCTTTTCTACACTACGCTGACCCTGTGCTGGCAGGTTCTCTGGGAGAAGTCCCAGCCGTTTGGGGCCTATAGCCCGTGTCCTAGGAACCAGGAGCACGTCTCAGGTTGGCCTGTCCGGCGCCCTCCAGCGCTGTGTGGCTCTGCTCTCCCACCACCGCCGGGGAGGGTCTGGGCCACCCTGAACCTCAGCCTCCCACCAGGTCTCCAGACGGGGATCAGGCAAGCACGTCTGCTTTTGTCCCTCCCCTCACCCCTGCCTTCCCCGTCCTCGGGGACTAAGTCCCTCACGAGGGGCGAGCAGGACACATGCATTGGACTGTCTGCTTTCCCCACTTTTCTCTTGCTGTCTCTCTCCCCCACCCCTGTGCCGGACAGGGAAGGGTTTCCTTCTCCGAGGAATTCAGGCACTTCCCCTGTATCGTGTCCTGAGTTACATGTGCCTCTACTTGGTGAAAACCTCAGTGTCTGAATCCAGAGGCTGTGAGTTTGGATTTAGGTGCTTCAGGACCATTAGAAATTTGGAGTCAATAAAGACAAAGTGATACTGATCTAGTATCCCCAAAGGATTAACGTCGGACCTACTGTTCTCTGTGCGGTGCCCACCTTGCATGGAGATCGGCCACGTCCTCTCTCCTCTGTTCAGCTCATCACACTTGCCCCACGGGACAGGCGGGCCCTGAGTTTCGGCTCCATGGAGTTCCAGTGAGGGAATTCTCCGAGTTCCTGTCTCCCCTGGTTCCTGTGCTCTCTGTGCTCTGTGTGCATCCCAGCCCCGATCCACATTCAGCTTCTTGTTGTCGGCCTGTGGCTGGGGTGTGGTCATGCTGTTCCATTGCCCACGGATGCCACTGACGGGACAGCGCACCCTTGTGGGGTGGAGGAGGCAGTGAAGAGTCCAGCCATGACGGGTCTGACTGCAGGACCACGCTGCTGCGTGACAGTCCAGGCCGAGGATACAGTCCAGCCGGGGAAACCTTCTGGCCACTGTGGTGGGCGGTGGGTGTGGGGACACAGCAGCCAGAGGGAGGCCAAAGAGGAACAAGAGCTGGGGGCTGGGAGTGGCCATCCGAGAGCAAATATGAGTCCGGAAGCTGTACTCGGAGGCCACGGGGCCCTCCCCCATCCTGCCTGTGTCCCCAGTGATACTGAACTGACTGCCGGGGTCCCGAGGAGACACCGCTGGACAGCGGGCTGCTGCCCGAGGAACTGCCGCCCACTTCCTCCCTCTCTCCGCCCGTCTCCCAGTCCGCTGGGAAAAAACCCAAAGATGCCCCCAGCTCCCCCATAGGGAAGATGAGTCTCCAGCTCTGATCTTGCTAGATGGGGCCTCCTGAGAGAGGAAAGAATCTTTACATTTGTATTGTGTGTATTTACTTCCAGGGAATTTCACGGACGCTGTCTCATTTGAGGAAGGAGGAAATCGAGGCTGGGTTAGGATCTGTTAAACATCAAGTATTTCCAAGGGGTCTGACTCCAGGGCTTGGAGTGGGTTCGCTCTGAAAAATTGAGGTGGGAAAAGCACTATAATCATTACTAGTAGCACAACAGTGAGATATGTATTTAAAATCTTATTCTACCATCCTGAGGTAGCCGTAAGGTCAGTGGGATGGTTTTCAAGGCTTCTGCTTGTAAAACAGATGTTTATTCAGAGAAAAAGAAGATCATCTATTTCAAACTTCCTTGAAAAAGGATTTTAAGTTGTTTGGGTTGTCCAAATATTTACTCTAGAAATCTACAAAAATCAACAAAACTTTATTAAATATTATTAAAACTAGAATAGATCTTTAAAAGTCAAGTTTGTATATCAAGTTGCATTTTTATGATCCATATGTGTGTGGTTTTTTTTTTTTGTTTATTGGGTTCTTTTCACTGTTTATTGGGCATCGGGGTATTTTATTACTTTAAGTTATGTTAAAAGTTTATAATAATTTAATATATATATTTTTGCCATGTAGAGGATTAATTTAATAACAATTTTTAGTTGGACAACCAGCTTGCTATTTACAATATATAATATTGTAAACAGCCTGCTGTTTGGCTGCCAGCTCTTTGCCCGAGGTTGGCCGAGGTTGGCACAGGGGAATCTGGTGCTGTTTGGGCTGGATGCGGCCTCTCTGCCGCCATCTCTGGCTCCAGCATCGCAGCACTCTAGAAGTGGCGGTGTCTTTGGCGCTGCCGCTCACTCCTTCCTTTCCTTGGTTTCCATGACCCCATGTGACCTTGGCTTTTCTCCGAGTTTTCTGATTGCTCTTTAAGAAAAAAAACAACTCCTCTTCCTCTGCTTAACTTTTATGTTTATTTTGTAAGTATTTATTGAATAACACACACCTGTATATAAGGAAAGTATTCAATGAAAGTAAAGGTCTGTCCAGCCTCTGTCCCTCAGTTCCTTAGACTCTGAACTTGGTTACGTGTGTGTGTGTGTGTGTGTGTAAATCACGTAGGACAGGTATGAGCGCACACGGCATGCACACACACTGCACTCTGTGTGTTCATATGTGTAAATGCTATCGTACCACAGCACTGAGTTACTCACTGGTTCCCTCACCCCTGAGCCGGCGGTGCGTACGAAGTAGGGAACGAAGTGGATGAACTTCACGGAGTTCATATCCTGTGGGCGGAGCAGGCAACTGAAACACTGCGAAGAGTGTCAGACAATTCCCAGTAATGAGCGATGCCTGAGAGTTAAAGCGTGACGATGTGAAAGCAGGCAGAGAGGTGATGTTATACAGGGCGACCAGTGCAGGCCTCTTCTGTGAGCGGTCAGTCTTTAAGTTCAGATGGCATCCGAGGGACAGGGCGCCGGGCTGTGGAAGGTGCGCGGGAGGAGCCCTCCGGGAGCGGACACGGCAAGGACAAGGCCAGAGTCAAGGGTGACGCCTTAATACGTACTGTTACGCACCTCGCTTTTTCGTTTCCCATGTGTGAGAGATGCTTCCATGTGTGATGAGACGTGTCCACCTCCTCCGCCCCTTCCTTCTCCTTCTGTTTGGCCGCTGCGTAGGATTCCATTATGGGGATGAGCCACAGTGTGTTAGTCGGCCCCACGTTGGTGTGTGAACAACTTGTAACCTTTTGCTGAGTCTTGGAGTGCTGACACGAACACGTTTGAACATCCGTGCTTGTCTTGCCTGGGAGCTCCCTGCGGCCACGCCTTGGGCTCCGTGCATCGCTGCAAGCCCAGCGTCCTGCAGGCCCCAGGGCGTGGGAAGGACTCAGCAGGTGCTCGTGGAGGCGCCGGAGGCAGGTTTCGGGTCTGTGCGGCGCTGTCTTTGGCTGTTCCTCCTGGGACAGTGGAGGATGCTGGGAGGCTGTCCTTCTGTGGACATGTTTCCAGGTTCTCTTTCCTGAATGCGGTCCTTGAGTCCCCCCTGGTGGCATTGCTGATGCTGACACCACCTGGTGCCCAGACCTTGACAGAGCGGACCTGTCCACTCTGGCCTAGCCCCGTCTGCTCTCAGGGTTCACGCACAGTGTGCGCCTGTGCCTGGCCCGGCCGCCACCGCCCCAGCACCCTGCGGATGGCAGCGGTGATCTCCCGGTTGCGCAGGCTGTAGATGAGCGGGTAGAGCAGCGGGGTGATGTTGGTGTAGATGAGTGCCAGGGTGCGGTCCTGCCTCGGGGAGTAGCTGGACTTGGGACGCACATACATGAAGGTGGCACAGCCATAGTGCAGGAAGGTGACAGCCAGGTGTGAGGCACAGGTGGAGGCGGCTTTGTGCCTGCCCGTGGAGGAGCGCAGGCGGCGCAGGGCAGTGACAATGGCGACATAGGAGGCCAGGATGAGTGTGGAGGGCAGCAGCAGCAGCACCAGGCAGGCACCCAGCAGAGGCAGCTCATCCACATAACTCCGTGTGCAGGCCAGATGCAGCAGCGCTGTGATGTCACAGAAGAAATGCACAAGCAAGTGGGAGCCACAGAAAGGAAGGTGGAAGACCGCCACTGTGAGCCCCACAGACACTGCCAGCCCCCCAAGACAGCAGGCCAGGGCGAGTCGCATGCACAGCCCGGGGGTCACCAGAGCTGCATAGCTCAGTGGGTGGCAGATGGCCAC
The DNA here is from genome assembly GCF_004126475.2 of Phyllostomus discolor. Taxonomy (NCBI): domain Eukaryota; kingdom Metazoa; phylum Chordata; class Mammalia; order Chiroptera; family Phyllostomidae; genus Phyllostomus; species Phyllostomus discolor. The sequence continues at coordinate 86,364,485 of NC_040912.2, forward strand.
ATAGCGGTCATAGGCCATGGCAGCCAGCAGGAAGCACTCGGCCCCGCCCAGCGCCACGAACATCTGCATCTGCACAGCACAGCCCAGGAAGGAGATGGGGCTGCCCCTGCCCTGGCTGGGGGTGGCCAGGTCGGCCAGGGAGCGGGGCACCACCACCAGAGTGTAGCAGAGCTCGATGGCTGACAGCTGGCATAAGAACAGCAGCATGGGCGGCCGGGTGGGCACAGAGGCCACGGCCGCCAGGATGAGCAGGTTCCCGCTCAGGGTGGCCAGGTGCACGGCCAGCAGCAGTAGGAAGAGCACAGGCCTCAGGTGCGGGAACTCAGAGAAGCCCTGAAGGAGGAAGCCTCGGGGCACGGTGGCGTTGCTGGGGCTGTCCATGCACCCGCCCGCCCACAGGCACTGTGGGAGAGAAAGGAGGGGAGGGTGAGCTTGTGGGGTGCTGCCCCTCTGGCCCTGCTGGGAGATTGGGGGCCAGGGGGAAGTTAGAGGGTGGGAGGGGTGTCTTGTTAGGGAACATAGTGCAGATTTTCAGACCCCCTGGACTAGGATTCTTACAGTTGCTTTCTCAGCATGCTCTTTCCAAACAGCCTGGATTTTAGGCCCTTTCTTTCAATGCATCGCTCATGCCCTCCATCCACAGAGAAGTCCCTGCCGTCAAGCTCCAGTTACCATTCCGAGGGGCCCGGGTACCCAGGAGGAGGGTGTCACCCTCGCCTGAGCCCCCCAAGGCAGGTTCCCTCCTCCCACCCTCTGCTGTCACTTCTGAGTTGCTTTCTGTCGTCATGTGTCACAGAATCACAGAAACATGAAGCAGGTGAAGAATTTAGAGATCATCCCCTAATACAACCCCATAATTTCAAAGAGAAAGATTAAACTGGGGGGTGGTGGTGAGGGGCTCACCTACTCACAGAAAATTAGAGTCCGCCTTCCTGGGGCTGCACCCAGAGTTTCTCAGGACCCCAAATGAGGCTGTGAAAAGGTCACTGGGGGCCTGGCAGGGTGGCTCCGCCCCCCCACACACAGGCAGGGTGGGGGTTCCCTCCCAGTCAGGGCAGGGCACGCACCCAGGTAGTGGGTTGGTGCCCATTCTGGTGCTTACCGGAGGCCACCGATCAATGTTTCTCCCTCACAGCGATGCCTCTCTCCCTCTGCATCTCTTCTCCATCTCCCTCTTTCCTTCTCCTCTCCTCTCTCCCTGCCTCTCTCTCTAAAACCAGTAAGCCCGTCCTCGGGTGAGCATTACAAAAGAAAGTCACTGGTGGCAGCCAGTCCATGTTGATGCAGTCTGAAGCAGGGACCCATGTGTGCCGGGCGCTGAGGCAGACCCTCAGGGAGCAGGGGCCGGTAGTGGGGGGCTCGCAGGTCCCATCCGGAACAGCCTGGCCCTTCGTGTTCATGAACGGCGACGTGTGTCTGTTCCCACTCGCCTTTCTGAGTGAGCAGTGCGCTCCAGAACTGCCGGCGCCTCACTTGCAGGCAGCGTTTGCAAAACACTGATACCCTGCTGGTCGGCTGTGCCTGCTGGAAACCTCTGCGGAGTGTGGGGGAACGTGGGGTGCTGAGGAATTCAAGGCCATGCACACTGGAGGGGGAGGTTTGACTTTTCCCATCGTTATTAATGATCTCTCTCAATTTCCTAATACCCTTATATTGATTTTAATGGTGAGCTCGACTATTACTTCTTCTCGGTGACTTTGCGTCACAGTGTATAATCACTGTGGGAGGGGAATGTGTCCTAGCCTTTTCCCACAGAGGACACCAGCAGTAAAGCTGGGTCAGGGTCACGGTTGCAGGAAGAGCTGGAAGGAATGCAGAGAGCCTGGGTTGTGCTTCCTGGAGCTCCTTTTGGAGAAGAGAATTCTGAGGACTTATGTTTATCAGTGTCATGCGATGGGAGTGTCTCCTAACAGATGCTTGTGGTGTGCAGGGAGATGGGTAGGATGGGTTTCTGGGTGGGTCTAAGAGAGGCAGAATCGTTTCCCTTGTTTCAGAGCCCTCACCCTTTTTTGGCCACTCTTTGGTCTGGTGAACATGTAACAAACCTCTTTTTGTTGAGAGCCTGTTCCTTGGCAGGTGGTGTGGCGGCAGGGTGAGCAGGAGAGAAGCCCAGCTGTCCTGGAGGTGCAGGCAGGGTGGGACTGCGGAGGGCCCCCCGCAGCTCTGGTCCCTCTGCCTCACTCGCCCCTCTCTACCCCTTCCTCCTTAGAGCTGCAGGTGGTGGGGGGTATGGGGGCAGTCCCTTTGCCTTCATGCCCGTGCTGCACAGAAATGGAGATGAGAAGACAGGCCAGGGGAAGGCGACGGGAACTGTACACTGAACATTTGTCCATGTTTTTCTCCAGCAAGGCCACGTGCAGTGAGCCAGCTGGGCCAAGTAAACCAAAAGGAGACTCAGGAGGGTTTCTATCGGGTTTGGAGTTTTTAGGAGGAATTGTCACAAACTCAAGGAACGTATTGTACAAATGTCTTTCCTCTGCGAGGATGAGGGGGAGCAGACACTTTCAAATCTTCAGTGCTTTGGTCCATTGCAAACCCAGCTCCCAGCAAGTCAGAGGAGCTGCTGAGGCAGAGGGAATGACACCAGTTCTGCTGGAGCCCCCGCCTGCCCAGGGGCGGGAGGGCAGATACTCCCATTCTTCCAGGTGATTTATGGCATCAACAGTAAGAGCTGTGCCTGAGAGAGTGTCTCATGGATGCTCATAAGGGCTGGAAACAGTTAATTCTCTTAATCTTAAAACAACCGGAAGAGGTGGGCCGACTCATACAGTCATCTAACCAATGAGGAAATTGAGGCCTAAAGGAATTAAATGTCATGAGCTAGAGGTGCAGCCAGGTTTAATGGCCAGGCCCTTGGTCGGCCGTGACCCTGCCCAGTCTGTGTGGTGTCCCTTACCTAGGCCTCTCCCCAAAATCTTCTCACGTAAGACACACCACCCCCACTCACATCTCCACTGCCCCACCTAGAAATGAGCTGCACTGCTCTGGGCCTCACTGTCCTCGGATTTCCCTTTGCTGACATTTCTCTTGAGGCCGTGTGGATGTGAGCAGTAATAGGCATCATCTAAGACAGCACATCTAAAATACTTTCTCCCTAGCTCTGCCATTCACTGCTGCTGCTGTTACTGTTGTGGCAGGTCTGCTTTCCTAATGGTCTGAGGCTGTATGGAGCCCCCACAGAGGAGGGGCTGGCTGGGGGCCCGGGACACTCGCACGTGGCTGGAAGCCTTGCCGGTCTGGGGCTGCAGACCTGCAGTTAGATTTCCACAGCGCGGAGTAATTAAAATTACCTGTCACGATGACGTTTTTTACATCGGCCGTTTCGGTAGTCAGTGGAAGCACCTCTACAGAGAGATGATGAAGTCGGAGATTTGAGAGCGGACAGTCTGGCCACTCCCGACCACTGGTCCTGACCACACCCCCGGCACCCATCCCTGGACCCCCCAGCTTCCCTCATCCTGGCTGCCTGGCCTCTGACTGACAGCCGTCCTGGACCGTCCCCGGGCTGACAGGGCAGGGCTGCTGATCCTCAAGAATGCACTTTGTGCCCCAGGAGCTCAGCTCTCCTGTCTTCTCTGCGGACCTCTGGGCTTTTGCCCAGCTGTGCTCCCTGTGTGAGCACTCCGAGACCCTAGAATGAATCTCTGTCCTTTGCTCCTAGCCGAGGCCTCAGGCTCTCTTGAGTTCCTTCAGCAGATGTGAGAGCCCAGCTTCTGCAGCCTCCTGGCAGCCTTTGGGTCATTTGCATAGCAGCTGACAGGCACAGTTGCGATAATGACTCCTTTTCCTGAGTCATCAGCCTTTCCCTTGATTTATGACAGACAACTTCAAACTCATTAGTATGCATATATTTGTGTTATTATGTATTTCAAGTTTAGATTCGTTTTAAGCCTTTGAATTAAGAGTTATTTACCATTTTACACCCTAGCTGGTGTAGCTTAGTGAATGGAGTACAGGCTGTGAAACAGTGGGTCACCCTGTTCGATTCCCAGTCAGACCATATGCCTGGGTTGTGGGCCAGGTCCCCAGTAAGGGGTGCATGAGAGGCAACCACACATTGCTGTTTTTCTCCCTCTCTTTCTCCTTCCCTTCCCCTCTCCCTAAAAATAAATAATAATCTGTTTTAAAAAAGACTTATTTACCATCTTCCTTGCTATGTCATGCCAAACTTACATCTTTTGGTGGCCTTTTTCCCTCATCAGTTTGATAATTTCTCCACTCAGAGGAGCTAAATATCACCTCTGAAGTACAGGCTTTACTGTGGCTCCCTCCTCCAACCATTTATCCTCTGAGCCTGGACCCTGGTTGTGCGCCTCTTTTCTGGCATGGTGCTGCTGTCCTGGGAGCCGCCGCCTGTCACATGGTAATGCAGTCTCCTGCAGACTGGTACAGCTACTATGGAAAACAGTATGGGACTTCCTCAGAAAACTAAAAATGGATCTGCCTTTTGACCCAGCAATTCCTCTACTGGGACTATATTCTAACAACCCCGAAACACCAATCCAAAAGAACCTATGCACCCCAATGCTCATAGCAGCACAATTTACAATAGCTAGGTGCTGGAAGCAACCTAGGTGCCCATCAGTAAATGAGTGGATCAAAAAATTATGGTACATTTACACAATGGAATTCTATGCAGCAGAAAGAAAGAAGGAGCTCCTACCCTTTGTGACAGCTTGGATGGAACTGGAGAGCATTATGCTAAGTGAAATAAGCCAGGAAGTGAAAGACAAATACCATATGATCTCAACTATAAGAGGAACCTAAACAACAAAACAAACAAGCAAAATATAGTCAAAGACACTGAAATAGGAGACCAGAGGGGAGAGAGGAGGGAATTTCAGGAGAGGGAATGGGAAGGGTTTACAAGGACAAATATAAAGGACACATAGACAAAAACTAGGCAGGGGGTGGAAATGGGAGGGAGGTGGGGAGGGATGGGTTGGTGGGCTGGAATGGGAGTAAAGGAAAGAAATCAGTACTTGAACAATAAGTAAAAAACAAACAAACAAACAAAAAACAGTCTCCTGAGTCCTGGACGACTAAATTTGGCCAGATAGGTTGTCAACGACTTTTGAAAGTTAAAATTAAGGCAGTCCTTTGCTATTTCTTGTGGGCATCTTTGTCCCCTACATCCATGTAAACAGATGTCATAGGGGTTGTTCCTCACACAGACATTCTTGCTTCCCCCCTTATGCTGTTTCCTGAAATATTTAGCGGTCCCACACGGTGTAAACTGTGAAGCCCTTGATACTTGGTGTCTTCTCAGGGGCGCTTTTTAAAGTGACCGTTCCATGGGCAGGATTTTAAGTCTCAGCTCCGGGTCAGTACCCTCACTTGGGTTTTGCGTTTTGGGCAACATGAAGTGTCCCGGTTCCTGCCAATCCAGATCCTACCGTGTGTGTGCTGGTGTGTTTACTGCCCCCTAATAGATCCTATCGTTAATCTCTTCTCTGAAGTCAGTCGTGGGGTTCGGGCTCTGAGTGCAGTTGCATCCCAGCCTCCTGCTGTCCTTCATTCCCATCTGCACAGGAGCTGTGGCCTCACAGATCTAGGAGTCCTGCTGGTTTCAGAGCTCGCTGTCTGCCTCTGATGGTCCTAGAGAGATTCTCAGCTGGAACGGAGCAGCATCCATTTGAACTGGTATCTCTGGCCCAGGCTTCTGCCAGAGGAAGAGGATGCACTTCAAAAACAGGCGCTGAAGGGTTACCATCAGCACTGCCTGGCAAAGAGACTGTCCCAGTTCTGGAGTGTGAAGGTCATCTGTGACTCGCATAATGCGTGGTCATTGCACTGTCACACTTTGAGAAGTATTCTAGGCCAGAGGGTCAGGAAATGTATCTCCCCAAATGTGTGAGTGTCTTTGCTGTATAGGGACACTAGTTTGTTTTCTGAATTATTTTTAAGATCAATTGTCATTTTCCATGAAGTTGGATTTAGTAGGTTTGAAATACTGGTAATTTCTCAACTCCATCTTAGGCCACAAAGCAGTGAGAGGGCTCCCTCAAAAACCTCAAGTGACCTTCCTAGTAAAAGATGCTTTTCTGATTCCTGGTGGCCATTGGCTGTGGGCTGGGAACTAAGGACTAGGGCAAGACAGCTGCTTGGATGAGGGAATGAAGGCAATTACAGTTCTGCTAGGGTAGCTTTCATGATTCATTAAACTGAAAAACAAACAAATTCCCTAGAAAAACCAAAGCCACTATTAAAAACTGTATTGATCTTGGGGCCAGCTCCGGGCAGCAGAGGGCGCACTGCTGTCTTCTGAGCTGTCTCAGGACCCTTGGCCCCTCAGGAAGCCCCTCAGCGGTGAGAGCTGGATGCATGGTTTTGGCCCTGGGAGCTCTCTCCTGTGGGATACTCTCTTCCCCATCCTGCCGCCTACCCCCAAGTTTCCAGAATAGACTCCCGTGGTTGCTGAGAAGAAGCAACAACTGACCAGATGGAAGTGAGATGGAATGGACAGGGTCCAGTGGGCCGTGATGGTGGCCCAGGTCTCCTTCAAGGGTGGTGGCTAGCACTGTGGTCGGTGTGGTTTGGGGCCTGGGGACTTAGTGCTCTGGCCAGGAAGCAAGGGCGGAATGGAGCCACGGACAGGACTGTGATGGGGAGTTATGTGTGGATGCATTTTTGTGTCCCGTGGAGCTAAGTAATAATCACAGATACCATGTTCACGGATGTTGTCTATTCTGCCAGTGACGAGTGAAGAGATGACCCTTTCCTCAGTTCTCTCGTTACCCATTATTCTGTAGAAACAGCACCTTGAATGCCTCGGAGAAGCTCCATTCACCCAAGGAGGAGACTGAGCTTTCTCACCTCTGTGGTTGGAGAAGCTGAGGCAGAAGAGATGCACTTGGGCAAGGATACCACATAAAAATAGCAACAGAACCTAAAAGTTCTGGCAGGTGTAGCTGCCTCATGTGCCTCACACCGCACCCCACCCAGTGCAGCCCAGACTTTAGGGGCCATGAGTGACAGCATCTTGAGAGACATGTGCCCTATGATTTGCTGATGGGGGTACCAGGTGGGACCTCAGTAGGGCAGGAGAAATGCTTCTCTCAGAGGCAGTAAGCTCTTTGGGTAAACCTGACTGGGGCGTGTGTTGACTGCCTCATTTCCATGCTCCAATCTAAGTATTTCCTCCCCTGCCCACGTACCCTGTAACACCAGGCTTGTCCTTACCTGGGCCCAGACTGAGGGATGGTGGGAGGTGGGTGGAGAAGAGATGCAGATCCTGGTGACTGGAGGGTAGAAACGTCACAGGCAAAATGAAAGACGGCAGGCGGGAGAGTTGCAGTGGGCAGTTGTAGAAGTGGTGGAGGGCTTGAAATGAGAAGAGCTAGGGATGGGGAGGCCAGGGTGTGGGGGGGAGACCACCCCGAGGATGCATCCACAGCAGTTTCTGGCTGGCAGTGGCTGGCCAGTACTATAATCTTAGCTTGCTGCTAAGGTTATAGTCCCCGCATGTCCGTGGAGAGGTGAGGAGAGAGGAGAGCAGCCTACTAGTCCCTTCCACAGGGAGGACAGGCAAGACCCAAGGCACCTGTGATTAGTGTGATCACTCTGCAGCTCCTCCTCAGGCTCGGAGACGTAGCTGGGACTTGGCACATGGGCAGTGACTCTCCTACTGTCCAAGGAGAAGCAGCTCTTGCCATCTCAGGTGGCCCCTGTCCAGAGCCATCTGTCCCCCTGGCGCTGCACTCTTTCCCCAGAGTGTTTGTCTCTCCTCTCTCATCATAACAATTCTCCCCTCTGCATGCTGGAGCAGGCGCGGCTCCAGAACCTGCACTGAAGTGTCAGGCGCCTGAGAGGTCGTAGATGGCTTCATTTGTCCGATGGCTAGAGCAGGGAGCTGGCTGTGAGGTGCATGAATGAGTTCCTTTCTAACTCTCACATGTGTGCAACACCCTGGGAACTGCATTGGGAAGCCCCCACCAACAGCTACTCCTGACCCTGGAGTATGAACTAGGTGACTCATAGCAAGTTCCTCTAAGTTTGGGGGCTGAAGACTTGCTCTTGATTTTCTAGTTATTATCCTGCACATTTGTGTGTGTATATGCACACCAGCATTGTAGGGCTCTGTGAGGTCGTCTGTTCTAATCCATTTGTTCATTCATTTATTTATTGATTCAACAATTTTATATTTATTGAGTACCTACTATGTGCCAGGCTGAGATCTAGGTCCAAGCCTGGGTATACATCAGGTAGTAAAACAGACAAAACAAAATCCTGTCATCATGGAGCCTACGTTCTAGGGAGAAGAAAGGTACAAGACCCAGGTGAAGTAAATTGTATAGTAGATTTGAGAGTGATAAGTCCAGTGGAGAAAAATGAAGTAGGAGAGGAAATGTGAGGAGGTGACAGGCAGTTTTAAATAGGATCTGTGAGTCTGGCTTTAGAGGAAAGGTGATGTTTGATGCAAAAGGTGAAGGAGGTGAAGAAGTGAGTCCTGTGGGTATGTGGGGGAGGAGCGTTGCAGGCGGAAGCATTAGCCAGGCAGAGGCCCGAGTGGGGAGCAGGCCTGGTGTGTCTGAGGCCCAGGCAGGAGGCCAGTGTGGCTGGGGTGGAGGAGGGACAGAAGGGCAGCAGGTGAGGTCAGAAAAGTGGAGTGTGGCCAGCAGGGGGCGCCGTGCAGGAGACTGTGAGAACTTTGCTTGTATTCTGTGTAGGATGGGGAGCCTCTGGAGACTTGGAGGACTGGAATGCTCTGGAAGGACCACTCTGGCTGCTTCATTGAGCAGAGACTGTAGGAGACAAGGGTGAGGGAGATTATGGTGGATCAGATCAGCAGAAGAAGTGAGATGTGGTTGTATTCTGCACATGTTTTAAATGTAGAGCCTGTAGAAGCTCCTGATGGGTTGAATGTGGGGTGTGAAAGGGAGGGGCCAGCATGACTTTATTTCTTGCCTGAGCAACAGGAAGGATAAGAGGTGTGATTATCCAAGAAGAGGCCTCAGCTGGAGCAAGCTGGGGAAGGAGAAGTTGTCAGAGTTCAGTGTGGGGCATTTCAGTTTGAGACAGCAGTTAGCTGTCCAGGGGGTCCTCCTGACAGACACTTGGGCAGGTGATTTGCAGTTCACGGCTCAGATCCATGGTAGAGAGAAACATTTGAAGTTGTCTATTGTAGGTGATATTTAAAGTCATGAAGCTGATGGAGAGATCAAGATGGGAATGGATATAGTTGGAGGAAGAAAGGGCCTCCAAACGGACCCCAGTGGTGTCCCGAGTGAGGAGTTCCATTTATCCAGGAAGGGAGTCTGGGGAGTCTCCAGTCTCTGTCCTCCAGCTGAGTTAAGCTGAGTTATGCTTGTTCTGCCTCTCTCCCAGTTTGCACACCCGCACCACTGTAGAATATTTACATGGGAAATGAGTCCATGATAGGGTCGGGTGACTTCCCCTACTGATGCGAGGGAATTATTGAGCCCCTACACAGTTCTGTCCCAGACCGTGTAGAATGCAGAATCATGGTCACGTGGGCAGCAGGGTCTGACTGTTCCCATGGCTCCTTCCTCATAAGGTGTGAGGAGCTGCAGCAGAGGGCGGAGTGAGGGCAGGACCCAAACCCCAGGGAGAAGGCAGGACTTGGAAACAAAATCCTGGGTTCTAAAATTCTAGGTTCTTATTCTAAATCTGCCTTTTTTGGTTCTTTAGAAAGTAATTTACCTTGTCTGAGCCTTAGTTGACACACTGAACTATAAGAATAATACCTCCTGTGTCTAATTGGCAGCTATTGGTTTAGCATGTTATTTCTAACAGGTTTATTGAGGTTTAAGTGAAATCCGAAGAACTGCATACATTCAGTGTGCGTCATGGGATTACTTCAGACCCATGCAAACACCCAGGGTGCCGTCACCACGATTGAGGGAATAGACTTGTCCACTGGCTCCCTGAGGTTTCCTTGGGTGGGTCAGTCTCTCTCTCTCTCTCTCTCTCTCTCTCTCTCTCTCAGCATGAGATCTACTTTCTTAAGGAATGCTGAAGCGCCCAACATGGTGTTGTGAAGCATAGGCACGATGTTGTGCAGCAGCTCTCGAGAATTTAGTCATTCATATAACTGAGATTTTGTCCTCTTTGAGTAGCAACTCCCTGGCCCCCTACCCCTCAGCCCCTGGCAACCACTTCTGTAGTCTCTTCTTCTATGAGTTTGACTATTTTAGGTTCCTTTTCTATGTGTAATTAGGCTGATATCTCTCCCAACTTCAAGAAAAGCTTTCTTGACCCCGTTTTTTCACCTAGCTCCCATTTTTATGCAGTTGAAAAGATATGCGTTAACTGTCTTCGCTGTCTGTCCTTTCTCTCCCTGTATTTTCTATTTACTTTATTTTTCCCTGTTTTTCAAATAACCCTATGCAGATACAAATTGACATATAAAATGTTCTGCGACTTTAAATGAGACTTTCACTTTTGAAAAGATGTTGTCGATGCTACGGTGCTACGTAAATGTCACATGCAGTGAAGATCCACAGTGAGCATGTTTCCAGTAGAGCAGGCTGTCGTGCCTTCCCCTGGCTCCGCGGTTTCAGAGTGTGGGCTGCCCTCGCACTCTCTCCCTCTTCGTGCACTTTCCTTCCCCGAAAGGTAGGAAACCATCGGGAGGGGACTGGGTCTGGGCCGCCTCCTCAGTGATCCGCACTCCGGATGTGATGATACGGTGCACAAACAGCCGTGTAGCCGTGGTTCTGAATTTTGGAAACGGTGCCAGGAGAATCTTGGACACAATCTCTAGCCCTGACCTACAGCAAAATGTACTAGCGACAGGGGTTGGGAGTTTTTCTTGGCTGGAGTCTGGCTTTATTGAAAGAGTTGTGTCTACTTGGCGGAGGGATTCCTCAGACTGGTGGTGCCTCTGTCCCCTCTGGGAGGGTTGGTGTGAGTTCTCTCAGATGTGGAGTCCTGTGGAACCTGTGTGTGCCCGGACACTGGAAATACTTCCATCCTGTCCACATTCCTCAGCTGCGTGTCACCGGACTGCACACCGCCTGGTGGGACGCCTGCCCCCCGGGGGGGGGGGGGGGGCGGGGGAATACCGCTCCTCTCCAGCTGCAGCAACAGAGAGGCTGGTGAGGTCACTTGGGCTGACGAGTGCCTGTGGCCCTGGTTACAAGGAGGAAAAGCTCATTCCCTGGGGCCTTTGCAGACTTTTGCGTAATTTTATAGAAATACAGATGATAGAAGAGGGGCAATAGAGTCAACCTAAAGTATCGACAATAAATGAACGTACAGGGATACACAAAGGAAGTAGGCACAGAAGAGAACGAACCAGACTGTAACCAAAATCTTCAGTTGACTCTCTGGAAATTCTAGGAAGATGGATACATATCTGGAATTCTCCTCAAGGACAAATGAGAAAAGGTAGAATTAAAATAGGGAAAAGGTAGAAATTAAAATAGATATAGTAGAGATGAGAAATAATGAAAGAATATTATTGAAAAGTACTTATGGATATAATAGACACATATCTGAAAGTGAAAGTCTAATTGGCCTAAGAAGAAACAGAAAACTTGGATAAAATTGTAATCATTAGCACATAGAATTGCTACTGAAAAGATAACCCTTCTGCCCTTTGCATCACACTCATGGAAAATAAGTTGACAAGTGGACTTTACCCAAGGTTCAAGGGACAGAGAATCCCCATGTGTTAGTAAGTTTTTCCAGAAAATGAAGAAAAGAACAACTGCCCAACTAGTTTCATGAGACTTATATAACTTACATTGAAATAATTCTATAACTAGATTATGCAAAAGGTATACACTGATTTTGTGGGTGTGTCTTTTAATGTTATCTTGAGTAATTCAACATTTCAAAAAACAGCATACTTTTACCAAGTAACAATGTTCTCAGATACACAGAGATGATTCAATCTGAGAAAATGCATGAATTAACTATCACATTATTTGACTGGAGGAAAACAGAGTAATTTCAATATACATGGGGAAAAATAATGAAACTTCTTAGAAATAGAGGACTTTATAGCCTAAGAAAACCCACATCTAAAAATTCTATAAAAATGACATATTAATGGATAAATCTGTGGCACTACTTCTAAAGTCAGAAGCAAGATGCATGTGCCTTGTGTGAGTGATACTTGTCATAGCCCTTATGATCCCAGCTGATACAAAAGGAGAGAAAATAATAATTGTTTGCTCATCATATGATCATTTGTATTTAAATTGCAAGAGAATTATTCAGCAAATTAGTCACGCTAATAAGAAAGCTCAGCAAGATTTCCCAATATAAGATCAACATATAAAAATAAATAAAATTCCTCTATACCAGCAACAATCCATGAAAATATAATGAAAATAAGATAGCACTACAGTAGGAACATATGCCATGATGTATGGAATGAATTTAACAAAATACATAAGAGGTTTATAAGGAAAACTATTAAACTCTAGTGAAGGACAGGAAATAAAATCCAAATAAACATAAAAATATACCATGCTCATGAGTGATCTTTCCTTATGACAATGTCATTTTTTTCTCAATTTGGGGTATATTAAATGCATTTTCAGTAATTACAACAGGAATGATGAGGCCAATTAGCATAGTAGTTTTAAAATATATATGGAAAAACTAAAAGCCCCCAAACAGCTAATAAAAGTAAAACTTTTGAACTAGGTGAAGAGGAGAGAAGATGAATAACTCTCCTGGATACTGAGATGCACTGCAGAGCAACAATCAATAAAAGAATGATATTTGCACAGGAAAGCTGGCATACTGGAGAGGAGTGACAGTTCAGAAACAGATCCGTATTGTTCTGTGAACTCGGAAAATGATGGTGATTGCTTCATAAATCAATGAAAAATAATTTAAAAATAAATGTTTGAAGGAAAGTAGGCTCATTAGACTGGGGGGAAAGGACCTAGTTTCTCCAGATATACTCAAAGATGTAAAATATACAGCCTTTCAGAAAAAAGTTGCTGGATGTGACTGCACTAAAAGTACATATTTTGGTTAACGAAGGACGGTGTAAGTATAAGTAATAGTGCAGGAAGTGATACTTGCATCATTAGTAACAAAAAATCTAGAGTCAGGGAAGGAAACAGTACTAATTAATTAAAGAACGAGAAGAAATATGGGCAAAGTTATTCAGCTGTTCTAGAAGAGGGACTTGAGTGGGCAATACATCATTGAAGAGATTCTCAGCATCATTTTTAGGCACAGATAAATAACATTTAAACAACCATGTGATCTTTAAAAAAAGCCAAACAAACCACCCATCAGAGGAGGCGTGGCTACAAGGAGAGACTTGGGGGAGGATCCTAGTGGGGCCCGCATGAAGGTGGCAGGTACTGGCTCACGAGTTTACCTCCATTGACTCCAGGTTCCTCACCACGCTATGCTGAGCCAAGTGTTCATACCTTCCATGGTGACTGCTTGCAGTTTGTTGGAAGACATACCCACTGACATTTCCTCTCCTTGTGTTCTGAAGTTCAGTGTTAAATACATGTGACACCTTTTGAACTATTGTTGTACTTTAGTTTGTGACTTTGAGGCTACACCTTCAACCTCAGCCAGATGGTTGAACACCTTGAGTGTCCCACCTGCCACTTCCAATATGCTAAACAAGTATTCAGTGAAACAGGCAAGCCAAAAAAAATGAATAGCAAGAATAAATGAGAGAGCCATTTATAACCATCAGGTTGGCAAAAGTTAAAATGCCAGGTAACACAAAGTGCTGGTGAGTTTGCAGAGAAAGGAATGAGCCTGCTGCACTCCAGTGAAGGGTACATTAGTGCTCTCACTGTGGAGACAGCTTAATAATATCGGGGAAATGGCATCACCTCATATTCTGTGTCTGCAGTCTCAGTCCTTAGAATATTCCCCAGAGACACTCTTCTGGAGATGGGGGAAAGGTCGGTTCTCAGAAGCAGAGTTTGAACCAGGGAAGAGTGGGAGATAACCTGAAGGTCCAACAGTAGAGAGATGGACAGGACAATGTGATACATGTCTGAGCGTGAATGATGAAATACCATGCAGGGGGTTAGAAGGAATGAACTAGAGTGAAATACGTCTACATTAGTGAATCTCAAAATGTAATGATGAGTAAAAAATGTTGGGGGAATGCAGCCTAGTGCCAGGGTGTGAATTAAACACACAGGACTGAGCACTTGAATATGACATTAACATATGATTCAATACAAGGATATGAAAAGAGGAACCATGCATGACTGATGAGGTTACTGTGCCACAAAGTGATTATAAAAGGACATTAGTCTTTTGCCTCACTTCCTGAGACTCAGTTTTTCCATTTCTCCCCTGGAATCAGTGGGAATGAGAAAGAAAGTACTTGGTTATAGCAACTAGTATCAAATAATGATTGATCCTTCTTCCCTTTATCCAGTCTTCTTTTTGAGATCTATGGTATCACCAGTTTGTATCAGAAATTCTTGTCACCATTGTTAACAAATTTCTAAAATCACTTTTCCCAATTTTTTTGAAATCCTCACCCAAGGACATTTTTTTTTCATTGCTCTGAGTAGAGAGAGAGATGAAGATAAACATCTCTTGGCTGCCTTCTTGCACCAGCCCTCACCAGGGACCAAACCCCTCAACACGGGTATGCACCCTGACTGGCAATCAAGCCCATGACCTTGGGTCCATGGGAGGATGCTGCAGCCAACTGAGCCACACCATCCAGGGCTACTGTTACCGTCTTTGATGATTTCTCATAATCAAGACTGAGCAACGTGGGGATGGGGGCAACATTTTCAACCTCCTTGAAGTCATAGAATTAGTTCCTTGAATGAAGTAATACTGCCACACAGCATTCCTGATTATTCTGTCCAAATTCTGCATTTTTAGTGACTTTAGCACTTATGTTATAACATACTGCCATACTTCCTGTGCTTGACCATTTGTACCCCTTTTCTTTCTTTTTTTTTTAAATTTTAAAAAGATTTCATTTATTTGTTTTTAGAGAGGGAAGGGAGGAGAAAGAGAGAGAGAGAGAAACATTAATATGCAGTTGCTGGGGGTCATGGCCTGCAACCCAGGCATGTACCCTCACTGGGAATCGAACCTGCGACACTACCATCCCCCCCTTTTCTTGATTAGCAGCAAGAAGATGCTTCAGCTTCATGACTAAGTGTCAGCCCTCCTCTGAAATGTCAGCTACGAAATTCTTTACCTGGTGTGCCCTTGTTTGTATAGTGTATAGTGACTGCTACTTATTTTAATTTCACCCCTTTTCCGGGCTTCCTTCCTGACCAGACGCCTACCAACTTCAAGTGCGTTCCCACAGATGCTTAAGGATAACTGTTCTTCTGCTGGTGAAATTGCCATAGCATCTCTTCCAGCCAACCTTCTGTTTTTCTCAAGCTTACTTGTGCTTTCTTTATTCTTAAACTGCTAGTCTTGCCCCTTCTAATTCCACCAGTGCCTCTGCAATAGCTTAGAAGGGTTCCTGGAACATAGTAAACTTTCAGTAAATGTTTGCCACTCCTCTTACAACAAGCATTACTAAGTCTCTGAGGATCACATGTCAAACAGTTATTATGTGTTAAGCCTTGTCCCAAGTATTTTATGTGTCTTATGTCCTTTGATTGAAGACACTCTGACTATGTTGAAAGCATTCAAGAACAATCCTTAGGTTTTTCCAAAATTGATTTCCTTAAAACTTGATGGGTTTCCTTAAAACCTTTCCCTCTCCACTTGTATTTCTAGTCTGAGAAGGAGGTGTGTGCTCATCCTCTCCAAGGCCAGCACTTCGAGGTCTTTTTTTACCCCTCCTGCCCCCTTTTCCATCACTTCCAAACCATGATTTCCTGGTGCCAACATCCCAGATTCTTCAGCCTGTCTCTTCCCACTGACTCCTTTCTCGGCCCTCAAGGTTGCCCAGGTCTGCCTAACTTGTGTTGAGAAGTCCCAGGTTTGAACGTTGTTCTCTACAACATCCTGTCGTCATTTTCTTCTTCCCATCGTTCTACACATTCCCAGGTGAGGTTTTTTGTTTTTTTTTTTTTAAATCCTACACCTTTTTCTTGTGTGAATTCTATGTTTCTGAAACCCACCTCTATCATTTCTGACCTACTCCTGGTTGGTCATGATTTCCTGGTCACCAAAATCCTCTTCTGACTACTTATTCTCCATAGATTTTTTTCCAGTGTATTTTGCCCATTTGAACAGTGTATCACTGACACTCTGTCGTCTTTGGTTTTTATGATAGGACACATTCTCCATTCCCTGTGCCTTTGTGCACACAGTCCCCTGCCTCTGTAGGGCCAGGTGGTGAGCGTCATGTCAGGACACCATGTGAGGGATCTTGGAAGCAGAGCGTGCACGGAAGATCAAGGTTGGGGCAGAAGCGGGGTCAATATCATTGTCAGAGAGAAATCAGGAGTGCACCAAAAAGCAGGGAAAGGCAAAAGGTTCATATTTTCGATATCAGTTGGTGGCTGAGACAGCTGTAGTTGTAGATGAACTATTGTGAATGCCTGGCTGCAGTTGGTCCAAGAGTTTACAAAGTGTGATGGAGCCGGAGCAAGAAAGGGCAGAGGTGTGCAGGGGGCAGTTGGGTGGGATGACAGGGAAGGAGGTGGGTTGGTGGGCAGAAGCACAGATGGACAGCAGAAAAAAAAGACGGAGAAGAGTTTTGGCTCCATTTCTTCACCTCCTAGTGATGGCAGCTCATCCTGGGTCTGCCTTGCTCAGAGGCCGGGGGTGATGATGGCATGAGGCAGCAAGGTGGGTGGCTGTGGGCTCGGGGCAAGGACCCAGCTGCTGATGTTGGCGGTGGAACAAATAGAACCCGGTGGAGGTACAGATCTGATAAGCAAGGCTCTTGGACCGTGATAATCTTTCCTCTTTAATAATCGTCACTCATCCACACACTTTATAGCTTTTTATTATAGAAATTTTCATGTTGTACAATAATCAGAGAATAGTATAATGAACCCTCATGCATCTATTATTTAATTCAGCAATTATCAATGTTTTGTCAATTTGTTGAATCTGTCTGTGCCCCCCAGCCTTTGGACTTTTGTTTTTGTTGCAACATTTTAAAGGAAATCCAAAACATCCCATTATTTCACCCACTAACAACTTAGTGCAATCTCAGGCTTTGTGTCTAAGCATTTGTGTGCACTGGTGCTTGCCCTGCTTTTGCACCACGATTCTTGTGGTTCTTCAGTGATGATGTTGGGTCCCCAGGTGAGTCTTAAGGAAGAGCAGGGCCTGAGAGCCCAGCTGGTTCCGCAGAAGGACGTGGTGATGACTCTGGTGCTAGTGTCTTTGGTTGCCTTTAAGTTTTGTGGCTCCAAGAGCTGCCACTAAGAACTGTCTAGACCTCGTTCCTTAAATTAAAACAGGGCATTTTTTTTTTTAGGCCAGCTTGGTGTTTAAAACTGACATTTATGGTTTGAGTAAAAAGGATTTTGCCATTTGCAAGTCTTTGAGCTAGCACAGTAGGTGACCTGAGGTTCATTATGATCATCAACGTGAGCTATTAAGCACCCACCTGTGGGGGGTATTTATGTAAGCACCGGAGACACACGGGCCAGCCTAGCAGGACAGACACAAAGGGACAGAAACATAACGAACACTACGGCACTGCATACAGTGATCCAGTAACCAGCACAACACGTGTGTGTACCCAATAATTACGGTGAACCAAAAATATACACCGGAAATTGGGATAGGTAATTTAAGAAAGATTTTTTTCTAACAGGAATTGACTTATAACAAGAGTCCCTCAAAAATCACATTTCCTGCTATACTTGAACTATTTTTTATGAAGAACGAAGAATCGCATGAACTCAGGGCCACATGGAAAGCCCCGTGGGTGTGGCTTCCAGCGCAGGGCTGCACATGTGGAGCACTCGCAGGCCTCGGTGGCCAGAGAGGGGTGACGTCCAACCCAAAGGTCTGACTTGGTTCCACACGGTCAGGAGCCCGTGTAAAGGCCCCAAGGGATGCGGAGACGGTCGAGGAGGGAAGTAACTTCAGGAAGGGACGTGGAGGTGAGGTGCTGAATGTCCTCCTCACCTGTGTTTCTCGGAACAGTGGAGCCCACCACATGTCCCTGAGTTTTCACTGAAAACAGTCTTCTGCGGAGAGATGCATTTTAAAAAATGCTGTTTTTTAAAAAAAGTTTCAGGTCTCATCACATATTCAGGCTCTTAGCCTGAATTAATGTGCCTCAAAATGAACAAGAGGTGATAGTTCATTGCTTTCTTTTCTTTCCTTTATTTGCCTTAAGTAAAACCTGTATTACTATCCAAAGAACATGGCATTTCTCAGCACACAGTTTAGGAAACACCGTGTTAAGGAATTGGTCATGTCTTAAAGGACATGGAGAGTCACAGAAAGCTTTTCTGCAGGACACAGGGACATGTGACCAAGGTTAATCTGCTGTGGTTCTAGGATGGAGTGAAAAGGGGGTTGGGAAGAAAGCAAGGAGACAATAGTTGAGTTGAAGGATGCAAGGAGCATGGCCTGGATTCCAGCAGGGGGCGCAAGAGTGGAAAAGAAAGCACGCCTAGGAGGTAACACACAGCAAACAGCTTGGTTTTCAATAGGTAACCAAATGCACAGGGCAGGAAGCCCTGGAAACTTTTATAAGGGGGTTCCTGGGTGGTGGCGGTGTGTGTGGGTTTTACAGGTGGTGTGGTAGCTGCAAAGAGAACAGTACCTGGAGTCAGGAAACCTAGGTCCAGCTCCTTCTCTGCCACAAAATCTTCTCAACTTTGGACACATTTATTTTTATTTTTATTTTATTTTATTTTATTTTATTTTATATTATATTTTTAAAATGTTTTGTGCTTGCATGTTTTTTTGCAACATGGGAGGGAGAGAGAGAGAGAGAGAGAGAGAGAGAGAGAGAGAGAGAGAGAGAGAGAAGCATCAATGTGCAGTTGCTGGGGGCCTTGGCCTGCAACCCAGGCATGTGTCCTTACTGGGAATCGAACTGGGATGCTTTGGTTTGCAGCCCGCGCTCAATCCATTGAGCTACACCAGCCAGTGCTTGGACAAATTTATTTTGCCTGAAAATAGATAGATAGATAGATAGATAGATAGATATTGAGATGCAATAAGGATGTATCTCAAAGGGTTGATGTGCAGGTTGAATTAGGTGTGTGTGCAGTATAAACTGAAAGGGCTGTACCGGTCTTTACTTACTGTTACGAGTGATGGCTCTAGGGAGATAGAAACCTCAGGTGTACACCCCGGTGCGGCCGGCAGCCCCAGAGTGAGTGAGCGGCGAGGAAGCGTTAGCACAACACCCCCGGCGCGGCGGGTGCTCAGCCAGTGTTCCCTAGACACCAGTTCATAGGGTTAGGCTGAGGATGGCAGTGGTCATTCTGCACAAGTGTGGTGAGTGCGGCCCATGGCACAGAGTAGGTCCTCAACTAAGTGTCATTTATTGTCATTTTCTTATTTACCTGAAGGCATTCACCACAGAACAAGAGCAGTGCACGGTCCGTGGTGTTTCCCTGGAGGACTGGCGTGTTCCCGAGGTTGAGTTCGGGAACCCAGAAGGCCTTCAGGTGGGTCAAATCTGAAATTCAGTCTTGTCACCGACTCCAAGGCACTGAGAGAAATTTCTGTCTTAGGGCTACTGGCTACCAGGCAGCATCTTCCTGGCTCCCTCCTGTGGTGTCATTGGGGAATCGTCCTGCCCATCACACGTTCTGAAGGCTCCTGGGCTGGGGGCCCTTCCTCAGGGGGAGCTGGAGGGGGCAGGGCTCACACAGCAGGTGTCCGTCCTTGCAGGTGGGCATAGGGTTCCTTGTAACCCTGCTTCATGAATCTCACTGCGTACCCTCTTCATCCTCAGGCTCCTGGTGGGAAAACACACTTCTTTGTCAGTTGAGGTTTTATTTTTACCAAAGTTATACAGTAATTAGGCAAGGCTGAAGAAAGCACCTGCCTCCTGCCCTGCCCTTTCCTGCCTGTGAGTGCTGCTCCTCAGGGTCACTCTGAATGGCTTCTTCTGGCGGTGCGCTTCAGAGCCATCTGAACCTCTTACTGGGTGTTGGTTTGTTTGTTTTACACACTATTTCTCAACTTTCTACTGTGGAAGATGGAAATTTCAGGTCCTTCTTTTCCCAGCACAAACACGTACAAGACAAACAGGTACATCTTCTCCCCATACAACAGTGAAATCATAATTTTGTGTAGGAGCATATTCACTGTGTGCACGATTGCCATCGTGTTCATGTTATTCACAGAGGGGCCATGGATCGTCCTGGTATCACCAGTCACCGCGTTCGCCTCTTGTGAAGCTGTTATGCCCTGGAGTTCATCATCGCCTCAGTTGTGCGGTTGTTTGCTTAGTTTTCTATGCAGCTGTCACTGCTGTGCCTCAGAGCACGGAGCCCGCGGTGTGAGTCTCTGAGGACATTTAAACCATGAGCAATGGGTCGGTTTCACTGTTGTCCTAGAGATGTCACTCCTGCAGCCTCGGACTCCGTCCCAGCGTGGACCTGTGGGTCCTTGCTCCCTGCACTGCTGTCCTCCCCACCATCCTGGAGACCTGCACTTTCTCTTGGGTCCATTTCCTGGGAGCTGGATCTTCCTCTTTCTCCTGTTCTCGTTCTTGGGCAGTGAGGTGTCCCTGAGCACCAAGTCCGCTGTTCAGCCTCTGCCGCCCTCACCCAGGGAGCAGCAGGCGTGGCTCCGCCCCGGTCCCCACCCCTCCCAGTGGTCTGTGCTCTGCACCGGGGCTTCGGGGCTGCCGTTTTCCTGCCCGGGTTTCTGTTTTCCTTGGTCTGCTGAGTGGGTTGCCCGTCAGCCTCTTCTGCACAGTCTCACCTTTTGTTGCTGCCATCTCCACTCCCATCTTCTTGATCCTTCAAGATTTATACCTCCTATAACCCCTTATTTGTCACGTTAGTGAGGTTGGACAGGAAGCAGGTGAGCTCAGGTGGTACATCTCATGCATAAATGGAAGTTTCTTGAGAAATATTTCTTCATCATGTTTCACAAGATTCACTTTTGGGTCCATTGATTCTTTTCTTTCTTGCTCTTTTTTTCCATTTCATTGTTTTATGCTGTTATTCTTATTATGTCCTGGGGATTCTGGATGGATTTCCCAGAATCACTGCCGTAGGTCACTGTGCTTAAAACTTTAAACTTGTGATTTATAATAATTATTGTTGATATCATATTTTCAGTATGTGCAGAAAAAGCCCTATGTACATATAACTAAAACAAACTTTCGCAAAAGAACACTTACATGTGCTAAATTCCTTTTTTTCCAGTTCAATTCCATTCTGCTCCCGTCTAGCTAGATTACCTTTTGTTAAACATAATCTCTTCAGAGCCTGCTGACCCGTGTGCGCTGCCCCCTGATGGCTGGCGTGGTGCCGTCTGGAAAACATCGCTGAAGCTGGTTCTGACACCAGGTCGTCCATACAAGGGTTTGTGAAACCCTTTGCTCTTTCCTGACCCAGGTCGCTGACAAAAAATGGAAAACGAGATAGGGCACATGATGGAGTCCTGCAGAATATTTCTAGAAATCTCCTATAAGGTTGAAGCAGTGCCATTAATAAACATATTTTGTCTGTGGTGACCTACCATTCATTGAACAAACATTATACCCAGCTACCAGTGGAGGCAGGCCCTGTGGATACAGCCGTGAATAAAACAGGTAAAATTATTTACCTATGACATTTCTATTTAGCGGGTAAAACAGTCTGTAACAAAATATGCAAAACACTTGTCAAGTGATGGTAAGTGCAAAGATGAAAGCCAAAGCAAGCAAAGAAGGAAGATGGGGGATGCTATGCTGGTGTGTTTGCAATGACAGCGAATGTTTCCCTTAAAAAACTGAGATTTGAACAAAGAGCTGAAGACGTGAGAAGTAGCTGGGGAAAGCACTCCACACAGAGGAAACAGCAAGTGCAAGGGCCCTGAGACAGGACCGCCTTTGGAAGTGGAGAGGAGCACGTGGGGGGAGGGGAGTGGTAGAGAGAGGGCAGAGAGGTGGCAGTGTCCAGCCCGTGGGTTGCTTTCAATACCGTGACAGTGACCAGAGTTTACTAGGGGAGCTACTTGAGCTACTCTGCAGCTGCGTTTGAGGATCTTGTATATTCAAAGACTCCATCAGACTGCTGTGGGGAGGGGAGGACACAGGGAGGAAGGTGGAGGCGAAGGAAGGTACCACAAACATCCGGGCAAAGGGGGTGGTGACTTGGATCAGGGAGACAGCGGTAGAGGCGGTGAGAGGTGAGTGCAGTCTGTTCTGCGGGAATGTAGAAGGCGAAGCAGAGCAGATGGGCTGATGGCTGTGAGGGGCTTGAGGGAAGGGAGAAGCCAGCACCCACTCTCTATCATCCCACGTTGTGTCTGTTTATAGCCCTTGTTACCGTTGTTATTATATCTTGTATTTTTTCTTACTTGAGTATTGTCTTCCCTAACTGCTAGACTAGGCCCTCGCTGAGATCAGAGACCTGGGCTGTGCTGCCCCAGCCACAGCCCAGCACCTAGAGGAGTGCCGGGCACATGGAGAGGCTCAGTAAATAGTTGTTCAAGTGAATAAGCGGAAGGAAAAAGTGATTTCCATGTGGAGTCTTCAATAGATTTCTGCCATTTCACTCTGTACTTCCACTTCTAGGATTCTCTTTTGGGGAAATTTTCACAAAAGCCAAGACTCACCCCATAGATGTTGATGAAAACAACCACTTCTCATAGTGGAAAATTAAACACATCCTACCTGCTCAACAAGAGGACAACTTGGGAGGATTCCAGAAATGCTCAAGGGAGACTTTGCCCACTTTGGGGCAGGATGATCTGTGCCTGGAAGCAGCCCCCTCTGCTGGGGTGGTAGCCCCAGAGCCCTGCAGTCCCATGGGCCCAGGATCCTACCTGTGACATGTTAGTTCACTTTGCACCTGGCATCAAATTACAGCTCCTGCAGTCTCCAGGGTTCAATTAAAAAGTTTTACCTTAATCTTCACAGCAGTTCCTGGGGCTCATTATGGTCACTGTCCTCACCCTGGGCCCCTGTGGAGGGAGTTGAGGGAAAGGAGAGCAATGACTGAGGGGAAGAAATGGAGGAGGAGCAGTGAATTATGATGGAAAAACCCAAGGGAGAGTGCGAGGGTTAATGAAAACCCAGCTGGGCAATTTGCATCAGTGAGTTTAGCCCTGAGAAGGAGAGGGTGGTGGTCGCCTAGGGAATGCTGTGGGAATATGGGTTTGCTGGGCCCCTCGGAGGTGAATCTTTAGTAGACGTTGCAGTACAGCTTAAGGCAGGTACTCTGCAGGTTTCTGTGGGAACTCAGGCTTGTGTGTTTGTAAAACCTGTATTTACTCTGCTGAGTGCTGGGACAAATGAGATATCACACCATTTTTCCTCACCGAGCAAAAAATTTTTTTAAAGTTACACAATGGAGTTCCAAGTTCTAGTACACAGTCCCAAGTGTATTTATTGCAAATTAAAGCATTTCCACACTGAAAGGAATGCAGAGTCCTGTTGCCTCTTCCTTTTACAACTAGGAAATGGATGTCGAGAGAGTATTTGAGGTAATAGAAAAAGGGATAGAATGCATTAATTCCTAACCCTTATTTCAGCTCTTTCTCCACTATCCTATGCTGTTTTCCATTTTTTCCTGGGTTTATATATTCAACCAATACTCACTGAAAACCCATGTGCAATGCACTGGTTAGCTGTTAGAGAAGGTGGTACATGAAGATGAAACTGGAATGAATTTTACTTTCTAGAGATGTGTAGTCTGGATATAGGTGGTCTCATACTCATCCTTTTCTTTCCTTCCTCTGCCCGCCTGTACAGCCAACTTTCATGGCCAAGTTTTAGAACATCGTGAGCCAGGGGATCTCATGCAGAGTAGACAGTGTAGGTGCCATATGGGCTTCCAGGGATTCTAAGCACCGGGTGGAATTCTTGGAGGAAGAGGCTGCTGTCAGTTTGGCCTGAGGTTGCTGTGAGTGTATGTAGTGTGGCACTCAGGGGTCCCGGGTGGCAAGCATCAGAGAAGAAAGCCTTGCCTGGCTTCTGCAGGAAAGGACTTGACCCAGGTGTATTTGGACAGCTCTCATAATCGATGGCACATATGCAGAACCAGGTCTGAAAACATGAGGAACGAGGACCTAGATGTCCAGGTGTGCGGCATTCCCTGTGCAGGTTCAGTTCAGACCCCCACAGTGAAGCAAGTATCCCCATAAAGCGAGTCATGGATGTTTTGGTTTCCCAGCGCATATAACATTTGTGTTTATACTGTACTCTGCAAAGTGTGAAGGGGCATTATGTCTTAAAAACAAACAAACACACACACAAACAAACAAACCCAATATACATACCTTAACATAAAAATGCCTCATTGGAGGCAGGTCTACAATGACCCGCAGGTGGAAGCTGAACTTGCTCCTTCCCAGAATAGATTGAAGGTACAGCTATATTTAGAGCAAATACCCCAGAGAGACACTGAGAGTCAGCTGAACAGCTTCTGCGCAATAGGCAAGAGAGAGGGACAGCGTACAGAAGGTCGGGGAACCTAAAAACTGGGAACCATCATCTGAGCCTTCAGCTAGTCACAATCATGTTGCTGGTGGAGGGTCTCACCTTGATGCTGAGGGCTGCTGACTCTTGCAGGGGTGGATGCTGAAGGCTTGGGTGGCTGTGGCAATTTCTGAAAATAAGACATTGTCATTTGCTGCATTGATGGACTCTTCTCTTCACAATTTCTCTGTAGTGTGCAGTGCTGGTTGATAGCATGTACCCACAGAACTTCTTTCAAAATTGGCATCAATCCTTCTGAACCCTGCTGCTGCTTCATCAATGAAGTTATGTCATTTTCTAAATCTTTTGGTATTGTTTCTATGATCTTCACAGCATCTTGTATAGGAGTGGACCCCATCTCAAGAAATCACTCTCTTTGCTCATCCAGAAGAAGCAACCCCTCATCCATTAAAGCTGTATCATGAGATTGAAGCGATTCAGTGACATCTCAGGCTCCACTTCTACTTCTAGTGCCCTTTCTATTTCCACCACATCTCCAGTGACTTCCTGCACTGAGGTCTTGAACTGCTCACAGCCTTCTTGAGGGTTGAACTCAGCTTCTTCCAAACCCCTGTTAATGTTGATATTGTAACTGCTTCTGATGAGTCACAAATGTTCTGAAGGGCATCTAGAATGATGAATCCTTTCAGAAGGTTTGTAATTTGCCCAAATCCATCAGAGAAATCACTATCAATGGCAGGTATAGCCTTGCAAAATGTATTTCTTAATAAGACTGGAAAGTCAAAATCACCCCTTGATCTAAGAGCTGAAGAATGGATGTGGTGTTAGCAGGCACGAAAACAACATCTTCATCAGAGCTCTTGGGCCACCAGCTGCATTGTTGATAAGCAGGAATATTTATTTATTTATTTATTTATTTTTATTTTTTTTCATTCTCTCAACATTTTATTTTTTTAGTTTCTGAAATACAAATCAAAGTACATTTTTGTAACATAGCATGTTAACAAGATTTATATTCTTTTTAATACAAGATAACAATATAGGTACTTTAAAACTTCCTTTTTAAAAACAACACTTTTTATGGAGGGAAGTAGCACATTAAAAAGATACATGGGCACATAAGATATAATTGGTCACTATTTTAGTGGTTTTGAATGCCAAACTTGGAATAGCAGACTTTCCAACTGAAAGTATGGTCCTCTAAAATATGTAAGTATTCTTCCTATAACAAAATTAAATGTACTGTTGAAAAAAACAGAAATTTTTGGTGTAGGCCTAAGTGAGCTTGAAAAACGAGTTAGGATGTGTTTCAATTGTATAGAAGCAACATTCTAGAATCCACCTAAAAACATTTGGTAGAACAACTAACCAGAGGCTATGGGGTTGTTCTGACTCAGAGAAGGACACAGGGTGAATGGGAGAGTGATGAAGTCTCACAATAACCACAAAGTCACTTATTCAAAATTAACCAAAATTCTATATACAACAGTAGTAGAAAAATCTCAACATTATTCAATGCCTGGAAAGCAAATTGTAAGCTTAGAACAAACATCTCAGCAGAAACAATAGCCAAAGTGTTTATAATACTTTGAAGGTGAAAAAACCTTCATATTACTAGATGATGTCTTATGCATAAGTATATTTGTTTCCAGGACACTGAGGACAACCACAAAACATATGAAGTAAAAATAAATCCAAGCTGCTTAACCTTCCACCATTCCCTTGAGTGCTAAACCCAGACCACCTTTGGCCACTTGCAGGGGTGTCTTTTCTTCTTTATTCTCAATGTAAATACTTGCTCCTTGGGACACCAGCAGTTTTGCTTCTTCCACTCTCTCCTCATCACAGGCTAAGTGTAGAGGAGTGTTACCCTCAGTGTCTTGGATGTTTGTGGATGCTTTGTAGTACAGAAGAATATGAATCATCTTCAAGTTACCCTTGGCTGCGGCCCGGTGCATTGCTGTAGCCTCATAATGGTCCTTAGCATCTGGATTAGCCCCGCCTTCTAGTAACATGACAGCGATCTCATGCCTGTTTTTGGAAGCTGCATAATGTAGGGGAGTACAGCCATTTTGATTAACAGCATTCACTTGAGCACCTCTTCCCAGAAGGGCTTTTACAATCTCATCCTGGCCAGCAGAAGCAGCAATATGAAAAGGAGACCAACCTGCATCATCTTTATCATTCACTGGCACACCAAGTTGCAGCAAGAATTCAACAATCTCTGTATGTCCAGCTGAGCATGCCCAATGCAATGCAGTTCTGCTGTCCTGGTCAGTTCTAGTAGCCAGGGATTTATCGCCCAGGATCTCTTTTTTCAACTCCTCCAGCTTTCCGCTCTAGGCCAGATTGCAGACCATTAAGTTAGACACAAACCCTTCCATCTCGCTTTCGAGCAGGAATATTTTGAAAGAAATCTTTTTTTGAGCAGTAAGTCTCCTCAGTGGGCTTAAAATTTTTAGTAAACCATGGTGTAAACAGATCTTCTGTCATCCAGGCTCTGTTGTTGCATGTACACAGTGCCAGCAGAGTCGATACATGATTCTGAAGGGTGCTGGGATGTCCAGAAAGGGAAATGAGCGTTGGCTCCCACTTAAAGTCGCCAACTGCATTAGCTCCCACCGAGAGAGTCGGCCTGTCCTCCAAAGCCTTGAAGCCCGGCATTGACTCCTCTCTCACAACGTAAGTGGGAGACGGCCTCTTCTTCTAAAATAAGCTGTTTCTGTTACATGGAAAATCTGTTTAGTGTAGCCACCTGCATTACTTATCTTGGCTGGATCTTGTGGATCACTCGCTGTGGCCTCTTTATCAGCACTTGCTGCTGCATCCGTGTGCTTTTATGTTGCGGGGATGGCTTCTTTCCCTCACCCCCGTGAGCCCACTCATGCTTCAGACTTTCCTTCTGCGGCTCCCGCACCTCTCCCAGCCTTCACAGAATTGACGAGAGTTAGCACTTTGCTCTGGATTAGGCTTTGGCGTAAGGGACTGTTGGGGCTGGTTTGATCTCCTATCCAGACCCCTAAGACCTTCTCCACACCAGCAATAAGGCTGATTTGCTTTCTCGTCATTTGTGTCTTCACTGGAGTAGCACTTTTAGTTTCCATCACGGCCTTTTCTTCTCATTAACAACTTGAGTAACTGTTTGATGCAAGAGGGCTCGCTTTCAGCCTGTCTCAGCTTTCGGCACGCCTTCCTCACTGAGCTTACTCATTTCCAGCTGTTGACTTCAAGTGAGAGACGCGTGACTCTTCTTTTCACTTGAGCACTGAGAGGCCTTGCAGGGTTGCTAATTGGTCTAATTTCAATATTGTTGTGTCTCAGGGACTAGGGAGGTACAAGGAGGATGGGAGGGAGTGGAAGAGGAAAGGAGGGAGGGAGAGATGGGTGGATGGATGGGTGGATGGATAGATAGATACCAGGGAACAGCAGGTCTGTGGAACAGTCAGAACACACACAACATTTATTATGTTTGCTGTCTCTTATGGACACAGTTCACGGCGCCCCAAAGGCAACAGATCACAGATCACCAAAATGTAATAATGTAATAATAATAAATGTATTATTATTACAAATGTAATAATAATAAAAAACTGGAAATACTGCGAGGATTACCAAAATGTGACCCAGAGACACAAGGTGAGCAAAGGCAGTTACAAAAATAGCACCAATTAACTTGTTCAGTGCAGGGTTGCCCTAGTCCTTCACTGTGTAAGAAATGCAGTGCCTGCGAAGCAGAGTACAGTGGAGCACAATCAAATGAGGTTTGTCTGTACAGCAACAGTTACGCCACCAGAAGAATTTGGTTGGGTTGTGTGGCTGTGGCTGCTGGTCCCTGGATGCCACCAACAGAACTAATTGCACACTGGACACTCTTCTCGTCGTCGGCCTGGGACTCAGCTCCCCAGGGGCCTTGACTGACTGCACTCCAGCCACGGGGGTGGGGGTAAGAAATACATGTGTTTGGCATTTTTAGCTGGCGTGCTGTGACGAAAGACCTTATTTCCTACTCAGACTCAGAATATTGTGGCAGGGTCCCAGACAGAATCAGGATCCCAAGGCTGAGTAGCCAGAAAGAGAAGAGAAAAAAAAAGAGAAAGAAAACTGCAAGTCCCCTGCGTCTGTTTAAATTTCCACAGAACTGAGAGTTGAGAGCAGAGAGTCTGGATCAAAGTCAAATTTCCACTCTTCACATCTAGGTTTTTAGATGTGAATTAATAAGTTGGTTGTCAGTATAGGCTCATCCAGGTTTCCAAATATATGTTGAGAAGTAAGGTGCTATTATCAGGGAACCCACCTCCCCCAAATGTATTACTGTTATAAAAATAATCTCTGAGCTATTGTTCATTAAAAGAAAAATATTATACATTAGTCTCTTAAGTGTCAAGTGTATAATGAACCATAATGGAGGTGATAGAAAACCAGTTAGTCTGGCTGATCTGTGGATCATGCCCTGTCCAATCTCTTTCCCTTTACTTGAAAAGCACTTTAGGTTTTCATGTGAAACTAAATGTAATGACCTTCTTCCACCTTTCGTGTTCACCCTTTCCCCTCCATCCTGGGTTCTTCTCTACTGCATAAACACTCCCCAGTATTTCAGAGCAAACTGTTCCCTTGGCCCTTTAACCTTCCAGGTACCTGTTTCTTGGCTTCCTTACCACGAAAAATGCATTGCCAGCATTTTGAATCTGAGTTGTCCCAAATCCCGAATCCCTCCTGCCCTGTTGTCCTCAACCTGCCCCAGGTGGGGCCCGACTCTGCCACACCCGCCCTGATGAGAAACACACAGGGACCCAATCATGGAAGAGCTGTCCACTGGTCAGGTGGGTTGAAGGTGTGAAGGTCGTGCAACTTATTTTGTGAAAAATTATCACAGCAGAATGTGGCAGAAAACATACGGAGTAAAAATACAATGCTGACATATCAGGGAAGAGCTCATAAGGAAAACAACAGAAATTTGCCCAAACCTCTTTCCTCTTCACCTTCCCCACTCCTGGTACCACTCTCCCTAACAGGCTATTTGAAAAGTTTAAAAGAATTTTCCCCTACTTTTTAAAGCTATAACGAATGCAGTTGCACCTTCAAATTTGTATTTATTGCACACCTTTCAAGCATGTGGGAACGGTGAGTAATGAGCCCACATTTCCTGCACCTAGGCTCCCTGACTGCCAGCACCCAGCGGTCTCACCACCCTTCCCCTGGTCCTCTGCTGCCGAGAGCCTGTGCTTCCCAGTATGTCCCGTGGAAGCAGCTGTGTGCCCGTCGTCGGCCCAGCCCGGCTTGGGCAACTTCCCACTGCGTGGGCCAGTCAAGGTCAGAAGGTGCAGGGGACGAGATGAGCCCCAGCAGACCCTGTGCCCCACCTTCCAAACCATGTGGACTGTGTGCTGAGGGTGGTGACAGCAAAGGGGAACTGGCAGGGCTTTTGCCAGAGTAATAACACAGCTGATGGGAGGCCACAAAGACAAAGGACAAAAAAAAATCCACCCCAAAACCCTCAAACCGGTGCCCTACGCACGGGGTGACAGGGCGAACACGGAGCCCAAGGGAGCGGTGAGAACCAGTTCCCGAGCCAGACAAGCTAGATGCAGCCTTTATTCCCTTGTGTTGTCCCCGGAAGCTTGTATCTTTTGTTGTCCTAGTACAGTTGCCCCAGTTTCTCTCCCTTTGCCCTCCTCCGCCCAGTCTCCCCCCTCCCACAGCCAGTCCCCACCCCGCGGTCCGTGTCCGTGAGTCAGTCATACGTGTTCTTTCACCACTCCCTCCCCCTTCTTTCCGCCCTCGTTCCCCGCCCGCCTCCCCTCTGGCCCCGGTCAGTCTGCTCCTCGTCTCCCTGCCCCTGGTTCTGTCCTGCTCGCTAGTTCGGTCTCGTTCATTGGGTTCCTGCTACAGGTGCGATCACACGGTGTTTTCCTTTCATCGGCTGGCTTATTTCACTGAGCATGATGCTCTCCACTTCCATCCATGCTGTCTGTTCTACTGGTGATAAATAACTTTCTGAGAATAATTTCTCTAGACTTAGTACATCTCAGAAATCATAGATCATCCCTACCTTTGGCAGCAAATTTGTTTTCATGCATTCAACAGTGGTCGGAAGGGGTCGCAGTTACGGCGACTTAGAAACCAGCGGCAGAGCCGTGTCAGTCTCTGTGAGGGAGAAGGGCTCCAGCTTCCTCTACAGAGAGTGGGAAGAGTCAGATTTTGTCTTCGTCTCTATGACAACCTGTTACACTCAGCATCCTTCACCCTTGCACCCTCCCTGACATCATGGTTAAAGATGCCAGCTCTGAAGTACAACTGCCTGGGTTCGAATCCCTTCTCTACCCAAAGGCTAATAACACGAGACAAAGAGGGAACTAGATCCCGATACCTTTTTGGAGGTTACATTTGATGTGTAATAAAAATTCAACAGTGAACATGGGATAAGTAGAACTTTGTTGAACTTCCTTCCTTCCACTTTCTAGGTGAATTTTTTTTAAAGATTTTATTTATTTATTTTTAGAGAGGGAAGGGAGGGAGATAGAGAAACATCAATGTGCGGTTGCTGGGGGCCATGGCCTGCAACCCAGGCATATGCCGTTGCTGAGAATCGAACCTGCAACACTTTGGTTCACAGCCTGCGCTCAATCCACTGAGCTACGCCAGCCAGGGCTCTAGGTGAATTTTTGTTTAAATGGTAAGTCATTCGTGGAGGATGAGCTGCGGGCTTCAGCCAAGCCCATCTCTTCCCCTCATTAGGTTTGTGACTTCAGAAGTTATTTAACACCCCTCAGGGTCCGTTTGCTTACCCATGGGAAGACGGGAAGGACAGGGTCTGGGTCAGAGCGCTCCAGCAAAGGTTTCATAACTCACAGAAGGCCCCTCTCCCAATGCCTGGGCCACAGCCCCTGCTCATTGCGTAGGAGGTGTCACTGCTGTTCGTTCAACTCACAAAGATTTCCTGGGCGCCTCTCGTGTGGCGGGCGCCTGGCAAAGGGCACTGGTGAAGTAAAGGGCAATTATCCTAGAACTGAGAGAAGTGCCGACGGGACTCAGAAGTTCTAAGACGCTCCCCAGGTGAGCCCTCTCTCCGAGGAGCCGCTCTACCCCACCAGCGAGGAGAGTCCCCCCTCTGGAGGAGGACCAGGGCCCGAAACCAGGCTCCTGGACACGCAGAGAAACCGCCAAGAAGCGCCGGGGTGTTTTCCTGATAAAGTCTGACTCGTCGCGTCTGTCGCCTTCACTGCCCTTCCTGAAGACTGCGAGGAAGAGGGGTTCAGGCTCGGGTACCCAGGCTAGCCCGGGCGTGGAGCTGCCACCTCTGCTCAGCGTGGACGGACATGGCCCCGCATGGGGTCTGCCTCCCACCCAGGCAGACAGGCCAGGCCGGCAGCCACTTCCTTCTGCACCGGCCAGCCCCAGGCCTCGAAGAAGGGAGCCAGATTCTTCTGCACTTTTTCGGAGAACTTCCTCACCCACAGATTCATCTTGCCAGCGTTGTCTTGGGGGATGCCGGAGAGGGCCTGGTACTCGGCAAAGAGCTGGGTGAATGGCTCCCACCCGAAGGCCTCCTGGAGCTGGGAAGAGAACGAAGGGGCAGCGTGAGGCGCCAGGTTTCCAAAGCCCACGGCAGCGAGCTTGCTCGTGAGAGGGTTTCTCGTTCACGGGTGAGGCCCCTTACTCGTTCGGCGGCCCCTCCCTCCCAGTCTTTGTCCCCTGCTCCCTCCGACCCTGCACTTAAGTGCAGCCATCGGCTCATTCCACCTCTTGGCCACGCACCTGAACCCCTGAGTCTGGTGGGGGGCTTCATGGGAACCTAATATCTGAACAGAGGTAAATACTCCGTAAGTGACAGCTGTTGTTATCATTATATTTAATTTAAAAAGTTAGGCCCCAGATCCTGAGTTTTCCCAGGCATCAGACAGGTTGGGCCTGAGTGAGAAACCCTCAGGTCATACATATGAGGGGGGACCCCCCACAAAACCTGGAATTATCTTCTGGAGGGCAGACCCCTTGCAGTGCAGGCTTCCCCCACTGGGTGAGAGTCCTAGGAACTCATCTGTATCAGTGCGCCAGCTGGCGTTATTGTGAGAGGCTGCGTTGGGCTTCAGTGAATTTTTAAGACTCTTGGGTTTGCCCATTCCATGATGGCTGATTTATAAGCACACCTGCTCCAAAACAGTGGGACCCCTGGGCCCACCCTCCCTATCCACCTGATCTCACCCTGAGCAAATTTCTGTTTGTTTGTCTCCCTGAATGAAAAAGTCCTCAAAGGGAAGTGTTTTGCTGATTGTGGAAGAGGTGAAACAAAACACAGCAGAAGCACTAAAAAGCATCAAAATCGAGGGGTTCAGAAACAGTTCTGAGCAGTGGAAAAAACATCTCAGTAAGTGTACTGCATCAGATGGGTGCACTAGAGTTTAAACATGTAAGAATAAATACACAGCATTTTATAAATAAATTCTGTTTGGGGGTTCTCCCTCGTACTTGCAGTGATAATGGGGAGAAGAGGGCAGTAGAGCTGAATTTTGACAGGTGACCTGACAGGTAATAGACAAGGTGTTCAAGCAAGTTTCAGCTGCAGGACGGGAACATGGGGAGGCCCAGAGGCCGGAACAGCAAGGTGCGCGTGCTCACAGCAGGAGGCGGCTCGGGGTGCTGGAGGGTATTAGGGGGTGAGGAGACCGGGAGGTGGAGCTGGGGGTGCTGGTGATAGTCTGGTGGTGAGGGGCCTTCTGCACTCAGCCAGCTGGCTTCGCCTTCGTCCCGCACGGGAAGGAGAGCACTCAGTGTTCAGCGGGGAACAGTAAGGCTGCTTTGGAAGATGGGTTGTAGGGGCAGAGGGAACATGCTGGCTCACCCTCGGAGGCTCGTGGAATAGGCAGGGAGGGTAATGAGGACCTGGGCCACGGCCAGAGTGGGAGGAGGATGGGAGCAGGACTCTGCCAGGTAGGGGAAGCGGGTGTCTGCCCGTGCTGAGGCCGAGGCTCGGACTCCAAGACATGAGTGTTTCCACAGCTGTTGCAAAACGGTATGCAGGGCTGCACAGTGAGTGGGTAGGTGAGGGGGCGGCAGGGCAGCCCCCTAGTCCTCTGCCCTCCCAGGCCTGCTTCCCCTGCAGGCCGTCGTGCCGGCTCTGTGAGAGCCCAGACCGACCCAATGCAAAGTTACCTCACTGACTTTCACTCTGCAGAAAATGAGTGAAAGAAAAAGTGAAAAAGAGGGACTTGTAATCAACTTCTGGTTTTAGGCTCTGGGTCCGTCCTTGAAGTGGACGACACTGGACAGGCTGCTCAAACTCCTGGACACAGCGCGTGCCTCCGTGAAGGGTGTGCCGCCTGCTCCTGTCCGCGGGGCGGGGCGAGGGGCGCGGTGTGCGAGACCTGACATGGGGAACAGCCGTGACTGCTCCGAAACTTGGATGTGCCGTGCAGCACTGGGGGAGGGGGCGGGGGCTCGCACTGAATGTTCCACAGGACGTGGACTCAGTTCAGGGCCTTCTCCCACGGGGTCAGTCGGTTATTTGTTCGTGCATTCTGACAACGTTGTGGGTACAGGCTGGGCGATAGAAGTCTGAGAACCCCCTAACAGACCGATCTCCTACCACGCCACCTTGAGCTGTCCCAGAGACGCATCACTGTCACTATGAAGGGACAGAACACGCACTTGACCCATAAAACTAAGGTGAGGGAAAACACAGCTAAACAGAACAGTGACCCTTCCAGACGCACTTACCAGGGGACCGAGGTCAAAACCAGTGAGCGGAAGAGCCGTGTGTCAGTCTCAGGGATGCCTAACTCAGAACTTCTGCTCGTGACCAAAATGCCAACAGGCTGTATTTCTCTCCACTTGTTTTTCTCATAACCCTTTTCATTTCCTCTTACTTATGATCACACAATCATGGGAGGTGAGTGGGTCAGGTGTTCCTGTCTCCGTCTAGAAACGTATAACCTGAGAAGCTCCTCCCTACGCCCAGTCTCCTGTGCCCAGGGGATGCCGTGGGCCCGGGCTGGTGGCGGTGGTGGTGAAGGGCGGTGCGGAACGGAGGGTTCCGAAGGCCCCACCTCCCTGAGTTTCAGCTCAGTACCTGCAGATACGTTTCCAGAGCCGTCCATACGTCCCAGTTACTCAGCGGGGCTCCCTTCGCCAGGTGCTCTCTGACCCTCTCCTCTCGCTGTGCAGGGCTCAGAGCAGGGTGGGCCCGAGCTCTGGGGATGCCCAGGACCGTCTCGTGCACGTAGACCGACCAGAGGTTGCAGGTGGCCTCGGTGGTGTGCGGCGGGAACTCCCACCCATGCCGCTGCTGGTTGTGGCCCAGCTCGTGGATGGGGCCCCACAGGCCACTGCCCCTCATGTGGGTCTCGCTGATGAGCTCCTGCACCGACTCCAGGTGGCACATGATGGGGTACCCTGAGTGCATCCAGCCTGCGAACCCAAGAGGAAGAGATGAGTGACGGGGCGGTGGGGGGCCCCCAGACCAATCTCCCCTCATTCCTGTCCACTGAGTCACTTTCCCACACCATCCTGGTTGTGGCCGGCAACCCCAGCATTTCTGTGCTCCTCGCAAACAGGTGGCTTTCCCGACTAGGTCAGAGAGGCAGTCCTGGCCCCTCCCGGCCGCTCCCACTGCAGTTGCGCCCCCTCCTCACTCTGCCCTGGAGAAGATGAACGCACTCGACACAGCCACTCTTGCCACGGTTCAGCGCTGCCTTTGTGTGTGTGTGTGTGTGTGTGTTTCCTATGCGTGCGAGGCTGCGACGTCACGTCCTGAGTCTGAATTTAGGATCCCCGAGGCCAGAACAGTGTCATCTCTCCCGTGGAAACCACTGGTGTCCTCGCGTACACGATTTAACAGAGAGAATCTTGTCCCTTTTTAAAGAGCAGCAAACTGGGGCCCAGAGACGGTTTTCCCATGTTGGACCCAGATTTCCTTATTTTTTTTTTCTTTAGAGTCCCTTCTTTCCTCTAAGTCACCTAGCACTTAAACCTCTTTACTCCCTCTTTTCTTTGCCAACTCTCACTTATGCCTGAAGGAAATATGTCTCTTTCCGCCTCTCCTCGAAACGACCCTCACGGCCGTCTGCGAGCGCCTGCTGCCGTGTCTTCCTGAGCCTGCCCCCCCAGCCCTCTGAAGTCTCCCCTGCAGAGGTGCACGGTTTGCCTTCTGACGCGCACACATCTGCGCACCCCGTCAAGGCCCTGCATTTCACGTCTTTTTACCTTCACTGGTAAAATCGTGCCTTTCCCAGCCTGGGCATCAAGCAAAGGCGAAATAATAGAGGGAGTCCCCCAGCTAGGAGCCCTTCCCCGGGGCACCCACCAGCTGAGATCTGCACGTCTGCAACAATCCTCTCGGGGCGGCGGAACGGGAAGGGCTGCGCCGCCAGCCTGGCTATGGCCTGCATCATCTCGTCCCAGAGGCGGAGCACGGGCGCGGGGTCCTCCAGGGCCCGCAGGCTGGCGGTCGGCACCGTCAGGACGATGTTGTCTGTCGCCAGCTCCCCCCAGGGGGCTGGGCTCTTCTGGACACAGCGCCTCCACTCCTCCAGGGATGTCTCACCTGGGAGTAAATAGCATGGGTCTGTCATCCGCCTCCCCAACTTCCCCTGCTGGAAAACACAACCCAAACTCCAGGAGGAGCACGCTGAAACAATGAACTGTTATCACGTGGGTCCCCGTGCCATGAAGGGAAGGACAGGTCTCCAGACCCTTCCTTCGGTTCTACCCTGAAGTGTCTGCAGACACAGGGTGTTCACATTCTCCTTCCTCCACTTCAGCCTCGAACAGTTCCCCCTCCTGTCCACCTGTCCGTACCCCTCTCCTCCTCAGTAACCAGCCCCTAGCTATACCGCAGCATCCTTAGCGTCCCTCCTTCCCTCAACATTCAGTCCACTTACCCAGCTTGTAGTATGGGGCAGGCACAGCCCCCTTAACGGTGACAGACAGGGGTCCCAGGTCACTGCCTTTGGGCATGATGACATAGAGAAGGCCACCCCAGAGGCAAGACAGCGACTGTGTGGCCTTGTCCATACAGCACTGGTGAGTCACCACAGGGGCTCGAGACAGCTTGCTGGCCATGGTCAAGTCATCGGTGTGGCAGCCAATCTGCACCTGCAGAGGCGATTCCGCCGTGTGTGGGAGGAACTAAGTCCCCCGGGGTGTGCGTGGGGGGTTGTGGGTGGTGCTGTGCGGATGAAGGGTATTAGCAGAACTCTAAGCACTCCAAGATGGTAGTCCAAGATACTCACTTCCTCCCGGGACCATCTCGGAATTACACCTAACCCTATAAGTTAGCCTGACAGTCAGCCTGAATGAACAGCTAAAGACTAGAGAACAGAGATCTTATAGACAAGGATTTGCACAAGAATTCACATTGAGAACGGTGTGGAGGGCGGAGATGGGAAAAGGGGCAACCCTGCAGGCACCCGCAGTGGTCGAGAGTCTTAAAGAACATCTCAGTTGCGAAGCATATCTCACCCTCTGGAGAATGTGCAGTCTCAACCCCATGCCAGGCTCCCCAGCCTGGAGCACAGTGCTGGGAAGAGGAGCCCACGTAACATCTGGCTGCGAAAAGCACATGGGATTCCGTCCACCAGGGAGGGACAGGAGGCTGCTGGATGCCCGGGTGCCCCCTTAAATGGCTGGTGCACACACTCTTGTTTGCACCCGCTGGATCCCGAGGGAGGGACTGCGGCTCACGGTAGACTGGAATCACGCGGGGAGAGATTGGGTTGTGTGCCTTTGGAGACACGGCTGCAGGGACAGCCACCAAAGACCCATGCTGAGTTCCATGACACAGACGCCATCTCTCCTGGGCTTAGCACACCCCTCCAAGTGACATCAGCCCGAGGAAATGCGCTAGCCCTGTCCTCCCAACTCCCAGAGGTTCTGCCAAGCTTGAGCCCTGTGGAGGAATCAGGCGGTGGCAGCCACCCTGGGCCTGAGAAGCAGTTGTTATGGAAGGCCCGCGAGGAAGCCGGGGCGGACTCGGGGGCTGTCAGGGAGGCACAGGGAGAGACTGAGCTGTGCGGCTCTGGGGCGAGAGCCGTTTTTCCCTGGATGCCCTAACTGGCACCACGGTTCCTCTGCAGACCCCGCCCTCCACACAGCCAAATCCGTTCAGCCTGATGCATTCTACTGGCCTCACCTTGACAACTCCCTGAAACCCTGACCCACCGTCAGGGTCCACGGGCCGCAGAAGTGGTGGCCGGCCGTGGTGTTCCCTGAGACTTTTGCTGAGTGGCCTCAGACCCAGCACTAGTGCCGAGTGTGAATCTGTATCAGCCTGGTGCAGACTACTCGCCCACTCCCGGTGACTAACTGACAACCTCCCTTATGCAACTCACGCACAGCTAGAGGCACTCACTTTCTGTGGCTGAGCCAAACAGGAGGCCAGCTGGCGCAGGGGGATCTCAGAGTGCCTTGGGCCTTCTCCGGAGGTGCCCCAGGCTTGGTGGTAGTGGCGAGATGCTTCGGTGTGTAGCTTGGCCTTTCCCATGTGCATCCAGGCCCAGCGGAGGCAGCCACAAACTACCGATCACTTTTTACCTCCTAACAGGTATCCAGGGTTGATCACAGGTAGTGTCTGACGTTGACCTGTCCTGGAGTCCCCCCAAGAGGCTCCAAAACTAACACACCTCTGAATGTGACCCTGTAAGCTCCAAATGGTGTGCCTTATGGGAAATATCGGTAGGTACCAGGCCCCGCTCGGGTGAATTCTGCTTCATGATGTTAGCGTCTCCACAGCAGCCCTCACACTGTCATCGGGGTCAGTCCTCACATTCAGCCAGCCTGAGGGTCAACTCACTGAAGGACAGGCCAACGGCAATCAAGACTCAGCTACAATAGGAGGGCTCACGTGACCCACACAAGAGACACTCCTGGAGCACCCATTCAAATGTTCAGGGGGACTGTGCCACTGAGCCCCACAGGACACCGACTACATAAGGCTGCCCCACTAAGACTGGGAGACATAGAAGACCTACCTAGTACACAGACAGATACAGAGAAGCAGCCAAAGTGGGGAGATAATGAAACAGGCCCAAATAAAGAACAAGAAAAATCCCCAGGGGAAAAAATTAACAACTAAATGAAATAAAGGCAAGCAATGTACCAGATACAGACTTTAGAACAATGGTTATAAGGATGCTCAAGGAACTTAGAACTTCAACAAAGAAATAGTAACCATAAGAAAGGACATAAAAATGATCAAAGAACCAGTCAGAATTCAAGAATACAATATCTGAAATGAACACACTAGAAGAACTCAACAACAGACTACATGAAGCAGAAGGCCGAGTCAGTAATTTGGAAGACAAGATAACAGAAAACACCCAATCAGAGCACAAAGAGGAAAAAGAAAATTAACAATGAGGATAGTTCACTGGAACTCGGGGACAACATCAAGGGTTACAGCATTTGCATCATAGGGGTAGTGAAAGGAGAAGTGAGGAAAGGAATGGGAACATACCTGAAGAAGCAATGACTGAAAACTTCTCTGATGTGGTGAAAGAAGAAGTGTGCAAGTCCAGGAAGCACAGAGTTCCAAACAAAATGAACCCCCAGTGGCCCACAGCGAGACACATCATCATTAAAATGGCAAAATTTAAGGGCCAAGAGAGAATCTTAAAAGCAGCAAGAGAGAGACAGTTAGCTACAAGGGAGTTCCCATAAGACTGTCAGCTGATTTCTGGACAGCAACATTTCAGGCCAGAACGGATTGGCATAAAATATTCAATAGTGAAGAGCAAGGGCCTACAACCAAGACTACTGTATAGAAATAAAGGGCTACAACCAAGACTACTGAGAAATAAAGGGCTTCTCAGACAAGAAAAAGCTAAAGGGGTTCATTACCACCAAATCAGCATTACAAGAAATGTCACAGGGACTTCTTTAAGAAGAAGAAAGAAAAAGAGGAACATCATGACAAACGATAGAATGTCATTAGAAACATACCTGTCGATAATCACTTTAAATATAAATGGATTAAATTTTCCAATCGAAAGACACAGGGTGGCTTAATGGACAAGAGAACAAGACCCACATGTACATTGTCTACAAGAGTCCACTTCAGATCAAATGACAGACACAGATGGAAGGTGAAGGAATGAAAAAAGGTTTTTCATGCAAATGGAAATGATAAAAAAGTTGCCACAGAATACACTTTAAAACAAAGGCTCTAATAACAGACAAAAAAGGGACATTATGAAATGATAAAAGGACCAGTCCTGCAAGAGGATGTAACCCTTGTAACCACTTATGCACCCAACACAGGAGCGCCTGAATGTATACAGCAAATCTCAGCGGACATAAAGGGAGAGGTCAACAGGAGCACCGTCAGAGTCGGGGACTTTAACACCCCATTGACATCAATGGATAGGTTTTCCAGACAAAATCAGCAAGGAAATAGCAGCCTGAAAAGACCAGATGGATTATATTGATATTTTCAGAGGACTTCATTCCAAAGCAGCAGAAGGTACATGCTTTTCAAGTGCACGTAGAACATTTACTAGGATAGACCACATGTTAGGACATAAAACAAGTCTCAATAAATTGAAGAAGACTGGAATCATATCAGCCATTTTCTCTCATGACAATGGTATAAAACTAGAAGTCAGTTACACGAAATAAACTGAAAAACACACAAACACATGATATTAGACAATGAATGGGTTAACAGTGACATCAAGGAAAAAAATCAAAAGATACATTGAGACAAAGGAACATGAAAACACAACAACCACAATCTGTGGGACACAGCAAAGGCAGTCCCAAGAGGGAAGTTCATGGGAATACAGGCCTCTCTCAAGAAATGAGAAAAATCTCAAATAGACGATCTAACCTTACACCTAAAGGAACTAGAAAAAGATCCACAAACAAAGCCCAAAGTGAGCTGAAGGAAGAAGATAATAAAGATCAGAGCTGAAATAATGAAATAGAGTCTAAATAAAAACAATACAAGAGATCTGTGAAACCAAGAGCTGGTTCTTTGAAAAGATAAACAAGATTGCTAAATCTTGAACCAGACTCATCAAGAAAAAAATAAGAGAGAGGCCCCAAATAAATAAAATCAGAATGGGGGAGAAGTAACAACTGACACCACATATGACTGTAAGAAAATGTTACGAACAGCTCTATGCCGACAAATTGGACACTCTGGAGAAATGGATGAATTCTTAGAAACACACAACCCTTCAAAACTAGATCAAGAAGAACTAGAGTGAAAGGAGGAAGTCAAGGGACATGAGTCAGAGCACAGCAGACACCCCAGGATGTCGCCTGTGTGTGGGATCTGAGGAACAGCATAAATGAACAAAATCGAAACAGACTCACAGATACAGAGAACAGACCGATGGTGGCCACAGGGGACGAGGGGGGTGGGAGATTGGGTGACACTGGCGGTGACAAGACAGCCACGAGGATGGGAAGCACGGCACGGGGGACACGGTCAACGACACAGCAGTGGCTGCGCACGGTGCCAGGTGGGCACCTGAACGGGTGGGGAGAGTACCGTGTGTAAAGTGTACGATTGTCTGACCACTGTGCTGTACACCTGGAGCTCATACAAAACAGCACTGAATGTAAACCCTAGTAGAAAAATAAATCACAATTAAACAAAGGACAAACTCCAGCTTCCCTGTTCTCTGAGCTACACGTGGAAACCTGTGGTGTCTTAGCGCTCCAAACGTCCCATGGCCTGAAAGGCACATGGAAGCACTTTTCTAGGGAGCAGAACAGCTCCTGAGTCTGACGCTGACCGGGGTCCCGTGTGCCTTCGTGCCAGGTAGCACCCCAGGCTCTGCTACCTTTTCCTTGACCTGAGTGTTGAGTGTGATGCTGGGGATGAGCCTGAGGGGTCTTGTCTGTCCTGTGTGCACAGACAGGAGGCCTGGCCACAGGCAGTGGGATCTGCCCCAGCCAGGGAGGGGCTGAGTCTGCCTTCCTCCTCTGCCCAGGGCTGCCCTCCAGGTCTGGTGGACTGCGTTCCCCTTTGTTTGGAACCCCGCACTTGCTTTCCTTGGGTTTAGTGCACGTGAGCCCCAGCAAGCAGCCTGGCACAAAAGAGACTGCGGAAGGAGTGACCCTCCGAGCGAGGCACTATGTTTATGGGTGACCGGACTAAGCACACACCCTTCAGGTGTCACGGGGAAGAGGCAAAGCCCACAGAGGCAGTGTGCTGTGAGGAGTGGGTGCGGCTGTGGGTGTGCAGCGGGGACCCCCCCTCACACGCGCTGTCTCTGCACAGCCCCGTGGGGAGGCAGAGCCGCCACTCAGGGAAGTCGCGGGCTTAGGTCTGAGTCCTGGGCCTGATCGTGGCAGTGAGGCGGCCCCGAGGCTTTGGCATCCAGGCAGTGGGTGCTCTGGCCTTACCTTCAGGCCGGAACAGGCCACAGCGTCAGGCAGCGAGACTTCTGCGTTGTGTCCACTTAGGACGTAGAGCCCAGTGCTCACCCAGGACTCGCCGCTGCCTGGGAAGAGCCACAGGAGAGGCTGAGTTCTCACCCCACCTGGAGCCTCAGAGCCCCTCCATCAGGTGCAGCCCCTGCCCTGCAGACCTTAACTCAGCCACGCTTCTTGCTCTCATCCCTCCTAAACCCTAAACCCCAAGCGGAGCCCAACCCCTCTTCCTGAAAGTAGCTAATAAACAACGGAGCTGCCCGCCTGGGTGTCGCAGCACCTGCTAGCCCCTCCTTCCCCTGACCTGCAAAGCTCCCGGCGCTCTCCCCTCGCTCCCTACCTGGGTTGTTTCCATTGATGTGCACTGTGATGGGGTGTCCTGAGGGGTCCAGGCTGGAGGGGCAGGTCCCGGTTCCCAGCCCCTGCGCCAGCTTGGAGCAGTCAGTCCCAGAGCGGGCCAGCTCGGTGGCCAGGCAGAGCACCGCGGCCTCATGGGAATCACTGGCCACGGGGTTTTCCCGGCTGACAGCGGGGAGGCCGGACGACTGCAGCATCTTCCGTATGAGTCGGTGCATGGACATGTACGCAGGGACGTCCCCTGCAGGGATCCGCAGGAAGGCGGCCCCATCGGCTCCCAGTTTTGCCAGCCAGTTCTTTTCCAAGTTCCCACTCCTCTGGCTCAGGACGGCCTGGAATTCCGACAGCGCCTTGCGGAAGTGGTAGCTCCGCGTCTGGGGGGTGGGCACAGGGAAACAGCCGGGTTGGAGGGTATGAGGTAGGATGCTGAGGCCAAAGCTGTTGAGGATGACGTTACCAGGGAAGCCAGCCAGCGCAGAGCGGCCCGGGTTCTGGGAAGCCCACCACCAGGACTGGCCCCCAATCAGCAAGCCTCCGCCCTCGGCCACAAACTCCTGCAGCTGCTTCGCCTGCGTGTCACTGTAAGCCTTGCAGCAGTAGACGGCCAAGCCGTCGGCCAGCTGGGGCTCCAGGCTGTATTTCAGGCCGTGCCCCGACAGCAGGGCACACAGGCCTTTTAAACTCACGTCCACGCCGACCTTGCCCGTCTGGCCTCTGGCCAGCCAGCGCACAGCATTGAGCAAAAAGGGCCCCATCTTGGGAGCACAGAGCATGCCCTCGTGGGCAGCCAGGACCACCCGGCCCCGGCCATAGCGGGCGGCGGCCAGGAAGCAGCCGAGTGAGGCATCCAACCCCAGGGGGAAGGCCAGCGCCCCGTGCACCAGCAGCTGCGAGGGGATTCCTCCTGTCACGATGTCCAGCTCTGAGATCCCTTCCAGGAGCTGGTGCTGGTCCTGCCTGATGTCCTCCCCACACCTAGAAAGTGACATGGGGGACGAAGGGGACACAGTCAGTCATGAGACCACTGAAATGAGCTCACCGAAGACAGAAAACTGTTGAGCTGTACTGCCTCTTACGAGTGTGCCTCAGCTTCCTCTCTGTGTCACCAGTATTCAGTAAGTCATTCTGTATTAAATGCTGAAGACGGTGCCGGGTGCAGCTCTGAAACTTTCAACAAGGTGATCGGGATGGGCTGCACAGGACGTGCCACGTGAGCCCCGAGTTGTGGGAGTCGAGTTAGTCAGCCAGGCAGACATCGGGGGAGGGGCCAGACTGGGCTGCAGAGTCCAGTGCAGGGGCCTCCCGGGAGCGTGCCCGGCACAGAGAGGAGGCCCGCGTGGGATCGAGTGCGTGGGATCGCAGCCAGAGCGGGATGGGAGGCCGGGAGTCCTCAACAGGCGGGAGCGATGTTAATGGTCTCATATCTATGCACCAATACTTAAGTCTTGTCTAATATCTACTTACACTGTTTAGGTCTGGATAATAACATAATAGAAGTAGCTATTATTTAAGGAGGTTTAATATTTGCAAGGCATTTATACATAGGGATTCTCTCTTTTAATCATTACAATAAACCTGAAAAGTATTATTCTTGCTTTACCAATGAGACTTAGACAAGTGAAGCAATCCACCCATGTTTCTCAGTGAGCAACTGGCAAGGTGAGGAATCGAATCCAGGGTTTGTTTGGTGGACGGCCCATGTCATCCACACACCAGAAATCTCCCATCAATGACCGAGGCTTTGCATGAAGCCCCCAGCTGGGCATATGGCAGTCAGCCGGTCTATTTTGTGCAAAAGAGGCTTTAAATAGGTATGAAGGTACAAATAATTCTGCATTTCTGAAGGAGGAAAAGTGTGTTTCTTCCAAGCGGGAAGAGCAGGAGAAGGCGTGGAAGAAGACAGGAAGGGAGTGGTGGCGATGTTTGGGCAACACGCCAAACCACACCTGAGCAGACAGGTGACACAGGTGACAGCTTTCTGCATGCCACTTAATAGACAGTCACAGCGGTGCCAGCAACGATCGGAAAGCTCAGGGGGAAGTGAGCTGCGGCCACTGTGACCGCACGCTGGCCTCGTCTGGTCTGCTCCTTGTGGTGGCAACCTGGCTGCTTTTACCTGAGGTGCTTGGCACTTAATTTTCCTTTGCCCTGAAATCCCTTTTTCTCCTCAAGCTGGCTCTCATTTTACTGCATGCATTTTCTAGAAAGCTCTTTTGTAGCTTTCTTGCAGCAGTCTCAGACTTCTGCTTCTGTTCGCTGGGCCACCTTTTTCTCCCCGGTTTGACCGATTCTGTTGTCTTTCCATGCTGACTGTGTCTCTGCTATAAAACTGCGGCATCTGTACGTGGCCACTGCATGGAGCCTGCACTGCTGGGGTAGGCAGATCTTCTGCATGTCCCGATACGGCGTGGGCGGATTCTTTGTGATGTTGTGAGTCCCCAGCAGCGGTTTCTTTCTATACACACAT
Source organism: Phyllostomus discolor (assembly GCF_004126475.2). Lineage (NCBI taxonomy): Eukaryota > Metazoa > Chordata > Mammalia > Chiroptera > Phyllostomidae > Phyllostomus > Phyllostomus discolor. The sequence continues at coordinate 86,409,109 of NC_040912.2, forward strand.
CCATCCACCTTCTCAAACCGTATTGAGGCCTGTATGTTGCTCCTTTCCACTTTCTTATCACCGGAAGGCCAGAGACCAGCGGGCCTCTACTGCCCTCGCTGGGGGCTGGTCCCTCCACCCAACCATGGGATGCACTTGAGGGGTTCAACCCCCCACTGTGCCTGGGAGTGGGCAAACTCTGCATCCCTTCTGCCTCCACCAAATCCTGGAATCACTGCTGCTTTCACACTGGAGGGCTGTTTCTTCTTAAAGGTCCACTCACCCAATTTGTTCGTTCCCCTACGCCACAAGAAGGCATTGATGACCCTTCTTGGATTGGTGGTTTCGAGTGTTTCCTTTCAGTTGTGCACCTGCGGTGGCATGGTGTCAGGAGAGGCTGTACACCGGGTCACGCATCAGTCACCTGCCTCTCCGCTGGCCAGTGCTTGGCAACACAGGCACCAGCACCAACACCTCCAATGTCAGCTGCTGCCTTACTACTTTTCATTCCCTTGCTCAGGTTTGGTGGAGAGGGCGATTCCGGGATCTAGCCCGTTTCACACAGTCTTTCCCTGGAGACGCTACATGCATGCATCTTGAGTATGAAAACACAACTGTGTTGCTTGCAAGCTGGGAGTCCTCCGGCAAAGCCCTTGCACTCCAGGGGACGCCGTGAGAAGCGAATGAGGTGACACAGGATCCCCGTGCGATGCATAAGCCAAAGCTACTGTATGTATTTACTTTTAGAAGAACAGCTCCTAATTTTTTATGTTCTAGGCCTTGAAGGTTATACAGGGTGTAAAGGTGATGAGCTATGGATCTGAGATTAATGTTTTCTCCAGACTATTCTGTGTCATGGCATTAAAGCGGCTTGTGCCTCTGGACCTGATCTGGCATCTGAAGGTAACGCAGTGACCCCTCAGGTGCATGCACCAGGCGTGCAGGCAGCTCTCGCCTTCCGGGGTGGGACGAGGAGTTGCCAGAGCCTGCCCTTCCCTGGGGCAGGCACAGCAACTCTTGGAAGGAGCTCCTGAGCTGTTAGCAGGAATTTGAAGTTAGCAAACCTGCTAGGTCAGTTCAGGGACCTCTGACTAGGGTTTGTTGGCAGGAAAGTTCACTGAAAACCCCCAGAGGGGTGAAGGAGGCAGGCATCTGAACTGAGGGGCTGGGCTCCACATTAGGGGCTCTTAGACCTCAGGGGTGACGGGGTTGGTTACCTCCAGCGGCTTTTGGCTGAGGCTGGCTGCCTCCCAGACGCGGCTGTCCCCGCAGTTTCGTCTGTAACAGGAGGCTGTCTGTGGGCTCGCACTAGTGTTCCAGGCCACCCTTGCCTTGTGTGGTTTGGGCTGGGTGGTCATCCCTGTATTTATTCATGCATTTCTGCAGCCTACAGGTATGGGTTGCTCTCTCGCACCTGTCAGGCCCTGGGAATAAAGCAGCACACCTGGCAGGCAATGCCACTGCATGCACAGGGCTTTCCTCTCGGGGTGGCTACACGGGCACCTGTGAGCGCTCAGGGGATAGTTACCCACTGTGATCATTGGTCTCTAGGGAGTAAGTGGAGACTTTGTGGTGAAGGGAATGCAGGCTCAGTGCTGGTTCCAGGGGGGTTGCTGGGGAGGGCTCGCCGTGGGGACACACTACTCACCTGACCAGGAGTGGGATTGTGGGCACCTTCTTAGAGACTTTGCAAGGGCTGCTGTCCGCATAGGTGTCGGTGAAGTACACTCCGGCCACACTGGTCACCCGGTTCCCGGGGAACCAGGACAGCACCTTGTCACCACCGTGCTGACTGGCCCAGTACCAGGCCTGGCCCCCGATGAGCAAGCCTCCCCCACATTTCACGAACTGGGTCAGCTGTGCAGTCAGGGTTTCGTTGTAGGCATTGATGCAGTAGACCCCCGAGGGGTCCCCTGGCTCTGGCTGAAGCCGTGCAGCAACCCCAGAGCCCTGCAGGATGCTGACTAGCGGGTCCAGGGAGCTGTGCACGCCCACGGGAGCCCCGGGAGAGGGACGGAGCCAGCCCACTGCGTTGAGAAGAAACGGTGCCAAGCTGGCCTCCAGCAGGTAGCCCTCGTGGGCCACCACCACCAGGCGGCCTCGGCCATAGGAGGACGCCGCAATGAGGACCTGGCCCTTGCCATTCACCACCACTGGGAAGGTGGCCTCTCCAGTAAGAAGCAGTTCACACGGGACAGCACTTTGGGGGAAATGCCAGCTGGTCACTCCATGCATAAGGGCCTCGAAAGCAGCAGCGGGAGTCGTCGCCATGGTCGGTCAGCTACTGCAGAGGACAGCAAAGATGCAGCGGGTCAGAGCAGGTGAAGCAGCGAGAGAAAGCACAAAGGACCGATGCATTCACCTGCTTCTTGGGTCCCCACTGTGTGCCAGCACTGGGGGTGCAGGGAGGAACAAAACAGACAGGGTCCCCGCTTTTATGAATCAAGGATTTTAGAAGGGGAAGGACCACAAGTCAATAGGGAGGCAAGCAGATCAGTAACATGCAGCAATTATTGTAAGTAACTGTTATGATGGAAATCAAACGGTGATGTGCTGTGGAGCAACTGGAACACTGCTGTAGCCTCGGTGACAGGAAAGGCGTATGTATATGAGACAGTGACATGGAAGCTGAAACCTGACACAGGAGTTGAGACCCCACGTGTTGCAGGAGAAGGCGGTCCCACAGAGAGAAGTGACAGGGTGGCTGGGGGGAACAGGGCAGGGAGGGGCCCCTCCCGCAGGGCCCGGGAGACCAGTGTGCCAGGAGCTGACACAGGAGTGTTTCGTTTTCCTGGACAGAAAGGTCAGGTGACCTTTCAGAAACTGCATTTGCTCTGACAGCTTCCAGGAAGCGAGCGGGACACGCCTCCCGATTTATCCTGTCTAACCGGGGAGTTTGCCCCCTCCGTGTGGGCAGCAGCCTGCGCTTTCTGGCGCTCTTTCCAGATGTGCTGCTCCTAAAACTGAGCTCAGCATCCCCTCAAAGCAGCTCCTCTTGGAGAAATTAGTTAAGCCTCCACTTCCCTATTTGTGAGGAACATCATACACCTCCCGGAGGGCTGTTTCCGAAGAGGAAGAGAACGCGTGTGAAAACGCCTTGTCCTGGGCCGGGTGCACACAGTGGGCACCGAGGAGATGTGTCTGTCCCTTGGCTGCCCGCTGCAGCTTCCCCAAGGGACAGGGCCGTGTGGCAGATTCTCCGGGTGACAGTGCCACACCCACTCGGCCCACGTCTGACTTCAGCGGCTGGCTGAGATGCCTCCTGGAGTCCTTGAGGGTCCCCAGAGGGACCGAGCTCCAGCTGCCCCCAGTGGAGAACAGCTCAGCGGTGTGCCCTTCACTGCCTTTCCCTCGTTCCCCATCTCCTCCTCCCACTTCCTGACTCTGAGTTCTGGGCTCACTTCCTAAAAAAACTACCTGCACCCAGGCTCCGCTCTGGGGAAGAATGTGAACTAAGACAGATGCCACAGCCCTCGGCCGCGCTGGCCACCTTCTTCCCTCTCTGCTGCTCCCAGTGAAGCCAGCCAGCCACCTCGTTGGTTGCTCTTCCTTCTTTCCCAAGCCGTCCTCCGCACATCTCTCCCTAGGGCCCTCCAATTCCACCCACTGCCCATAGGGCAGGAAAGCTGATTGCCTCACTCTGCATCTGCAGGCCTCCAGGGTCCGGGCTCTCCACTGTTTTCTGGACTTTTATTCCTGCTATGTTGGTTCTCCAAGAAATCTCTGGTTGACTTGACCGGTATTTCCTGTAAAATTGCCCCCAGCCCCGTTTTAAAAACACCTACCAACTCCTTCTCAGTATTGCTCCAAGGACAGTGCATTCACAGCCACTCCCCAGCTGGAGCCTGGGGTGTTTGGGGTGTGACACCAGCCTTTGGGCTCAGGAGTGAGAAAGGTGGGGCAGAGGTCAGGTACCTGAGGTCAGGGTCCTGCTAATTACCTCCGAGAGGACAGGGAAGGTCTTCCACTAATCTGGGCAGCCCGAGTTTTACAGGAAAAACAAACACAAAACCAGAAGATGAACAATATGTTCTCGGGAGTCTCACACCAACTCTCTAGACCTAAATGGTTGAGCACATACTGAATCTTAATCAAGTTCTTGGCTTAACAAATTCAAGAGGCGAGAGAAAAGTGTTTTGAGCCCACAGGAATAGCGTCAGGCTGACGAAAGAAAAGAAATTAAGACCTGTGGTAAGAAGAGACAGACACCCTGATTGAGGGAAGGTTCTCGGGCATGCGTCTGGCACCCAGGGGTGCACAGTGTGCCGGGGGCTCAGCCCACCCACTAGGAGCTCGGATTGAAAACTTACGCTTGGGTCTTCCGGGTCCGAGGTTCAGGCTCCGGCTGGGGGCTAAAGCAGAGGTGGCCAGTGAGGCCGGATAGGCGGGACGGGGCAGGACACGCCCTGGAGCCACCTCCCCCAGGTCCCTCCCCTGCTGACTGCGCTGGGGCGTTGCTATCGATGGGCAGTATCCCACTCACCTACGCCCCGGAAGCGTCCCCAAGTGCGAGAGGGCATTCTGCCAAGTTGCTCTCACACTGAGTGAGGAACGCACGCGCCAAGTCTCCAGGTAACCAGATTGGAGGCAAATGGTGCCCCAGCAACAACGTTAACTCGTGGCCAAGGGTGGGATCGGGCGGATCGGCGTAGAATCGGCTCCCTCCCCGGCGGTCCCCCGCTGTGGCGCCCCAGATCCCCAGCTGCAACGTCACCGCTGCCCCGCAGCTCCTGCGTTGAGGGCCTGCCCCCTGGTGGTCACAATTGGTCATGCAGCCTGTGTTGGGAGCGGTTCGGGGTGGTTCAGGGAACTCAGCAGAGAGAACTGGGACTGGGATTATACACCATCACGCCCAGTGATACTGCTGCTGGGAAGGAAACGTGCCTGTTACATCTCCGAACACACGCGTCCGAGTCTGGCTGCAGACATTACAGCTGACGCCATAGCGCTATAGCGTGGCTGCTGCTTGAAATTCACCTAGGAGGGGAAAATCAAGGCAGGACAGCCCTAGGAGATTTGCTGCGAGTCTGATTTTGCAGTTTTGCACAGCAGATACGCTATTTTTTACTTCGGTGCCCCTTTATTTTGTTTCGTTTTCAGGGGGAGAGCAAGGATACAGGCAGTGGTAAGGAGGTGTTATGTATGACTTGAGGGTGATTATGGAGAAGGGAGTTTTAGATCCCTTTTTTCTAAAGCCCTCTTAGGGGCTACCTTTGGTTTTATTACATGTGAATCATCGCGCTGGTTATCAAGTTACCAGATGTACCTGTTTTTATAGAAAAGGTCTGTGCCTGTCTCTTCATCGGCATGGTTTAAAAGCACCGGCAGTTATTCCACAAACACAAGTGGACTCTTCGCTCCTGTTGGCTCTTCTGTCCGGGGGACTGTCCACACCAGTCTCCTGACCCACTGCACTGGGGGGCCGTCCTCTCTGCAAAACAGAGCGTCTCCCCCAGGGTCCTCCTGTCCAGTCACTCTCCTTGTTGTGTTTCCATTTTCCATCTTCTGCTGATTTCTCTCCTGGACTGAGAGAGATACTGGTTAAACTCCCTTCCTTGCCCAACCTAGCTATAGCCCGTGCCACTTCTCCCCCGAGGTCCACCCTCTCCTTTGCCAAGGATGAAGTTCACACCTCAGCGGTGCAGCTTCTGCTCTGCAGCTGCTTCCTTCCACGTCACCAGGGGGCTCCTTTCCAGGTCCACCCTCCCTCCTCACCTCCTCACCTCCCCACCTCCTCACCTGCAACGCACACTTTGCTGCCGGTTCATTTGCGGTCTTTTCTCTCAGAGTAACATGGTGCTGTACTATTACTGTATTTCTCTTTGGAACTTTACCAAAACATACAATACTTTCGGTATTTTGAAGTAGTTGTTTGTTTTTTTTTTTCTTTGAGAGTGGGGGCAATCATGAATTAAGTGCTGATTCTCTCCCTTTTTATTTACTTTCAGAGAGAGGGGAAGGGAAGGAGGAAGAGAGGGAGAGAAACATCAATGCACAAGAGATACATGGATTGGTTGACTCTAGGTCTCTCGCAAGTGGGGACCTGGCCCAAACCCAGGCATGTGCCCTGACTGGGAATCAAACCAGAGACCCCTTAGTTGGCAGGCCGGCACTCAATCCACTGAGCCACATTTTAATACATCTTGTAATGCTTCTTGTTATGGACTGATTGTGTACCCCCTTTCTCCAAATTCATATGTTGAAGTCCCTACCCCCAATACCTCAGAATGTGGAGAGGTCTTTTAAAAGGTGATCAAATTAAAAACGATACCAGTGAGGTGGGACCCTAATCCGATATGACTGGTGTACCTATAATAAGAGGAAGAAATGCCCAGGATGCCCGCACACAGGGGAAAAACCATGTGAGGATGGGGCAAAGTGACTCAGTTCCTAAGTCAAGGAGAGAAGCCTCAGGGAACTTGGACCTTGAACTTCCAGCCTTTGGAACTGCGAGAAAATTCAGTTCTGTTATTTAAGCCAAAGACAACTCAAAATTACCTAACCAGTAATTTAGCCACTATCATCGATAGTTTGAACTTGAGATTAAACATACAATGGAACTTTCTAATGGTTAAATGGAATGAAATATATTTGCAAATACTAATGTTGAAATGTTTACAAGTTTAATGTTTAACGTGTGGGTTTGTGTGTGTGTAAGATTTTGTTAATACAGAAAAAGATTTTATACAACCCATCTCTCTCTCTCTCTCCCTCCCTCTCTTTCTAAATGCATAGAAAATGTCTTGAAATGTTTTCAAGGATTTCAGAACTTGGTAACCATGGTTATCTCTGGTAAGTGATTCCACTGTGTTTGCAAACGGAGAGTATACTTTTCCTTTTCATTTTATACTTAAATTCATGTTACTCAAATCATTAAGAACAAAGAAAAATATGTGTTTCTGGGAAGAAATGGTCACATACAACTTGGGCCATTGGAGGGTCATAATTAGACTTCTGAGAATTTTCAGTGGTTTGTGATGCTGGGGAGAAGTTAATAATATTGCTGGTTAAAATGACCAAAATTTAGCCCTGGCTGGCGTAGCTCAGTGGATTGAGTGCAGGCTGGGAACCAAAGTGTCTCAGGTTCGATTCCCAGCCAGGGTACATGCCTGGGTTGCAGGCCATAAACCCCAGCAACCGCACATTGATGTTTCTCTCTCTCTCTCTCTCTCTCCCTCCCTCCCTCCCCTCTCTAAAAATAAATAAATAAAATCTTAAAAAAAAATGACCAAAATTTGACTGTGGCTGCTACGATACAACTCCGGAGCAGCACACCTAAGGTGGTGGCATAGAGTCCGTCTACACCCACAGGCAGATCCCGTGTCCCGGCCTCCGTGGGCTGCACGGTCTTTGCCACAGTCAGTCCTTCTCACTCTTGTATTTTTTTCTTCCATCTCCACGCCCCGCCTTCTGCCAAACTGTGGGCACCTCTCCTGCTGCAGCGGCCCCTCCCTGATCTCCCTGCACCCCGACCCCCAATACCATTTCCTACCCACTGTTCACGCTGCAGTTAGTGCTCGCTCTAGCGAGGGGAGCAGATGTAACAACAGCTGTATCAGATCAATTGATGTAGATGCCAACACTGGTTGTAAAGTATGTTCGAGGGAATGGGACGGAAGAAGCAATTTTCTCTAATCAAGCGCTCAGAGAAGAAGTTACAGAGAAGGTGACACTGAAACTTAGCTTTGACAAAATCTATGTGACCTTTGTGGGCAGAGAGGGCATGACCCTGGAGGGCCGTGGCATCGTCACAGCGCGGTGGTTCGGGAGTGAAAGGCTTGATTTGAGAAGACAGAGAGCTCCTGGTGACCGAAACTCATGAACAGGACTCGTGGGGTGCTGGCTCTGAGGGGGCCTCGGGCCCGGGTTTGAGGGTGCACTGAGGGGTCTGGATGGCAGTCTGCCGTCTGGAGAAATGCTCTTAAGAAGTGTCACATGGGAAGTGACACTCTGTTCCCTACTCCACCCGTGTTGTCCTTTCTAACCAAACCCCAGCTCTGTCCAGAGAATCCACCTCTCCCTACAGGATCCAGGTGGAAATGAAGCCACTTCCAGCCTCAAGGCTGGACAGGAATTGGCCTCGGCCGTGCATGGGAATGCACACCCTTTGCACGGCACTGACTGGTCTTTCTGGGCGATAATTCATAAACGTGCATAAATCATATGATGCTTGATTGTGCAGCCAATGCAAGAGGCACGCACAGCTCAGGATTCTTATTGTAGATCCGTCCACTCTTGTCAGAGGGAAGGACATCCCTGCAGGCATTCTCACTACGCCAAATGCAGGGGTCCCTTCACAGCTACTTTCCAATTATGGGCTGACATGGAGAATCATGGGCCTCCTTCTTCGCTTATTTTTAGTTAGGAGCTAAGCCTTTGTGCCCCATATATCCTTTCCCCGAAGGCCTTCAAGGACCTGGAAGGGATTAGCCGCACTCTAATTTAGGAACCGAGACGGATGAACCCACCTGTGTGCATTTACTGGCATGAGGCACTGGGGGGACTGACTAAGTCACTATTTACGACAGCCCAGAGCAGGTGCCTACAGCTGTTTGCGGAGTAAGTGCTGTGGCGGCTGCAGGAATGGTGTGCTCGGATCTCCCACCGCAGGGGGTGGGTTTGCAACTGACAGACGGCCCCAGCTGGTGGCTCTGGAATCCTGGGTGCCAAGACCAAGCTGCCCAGGGGCCCAGTGATTAAGTGTGATGAGGGTGTTAAGGTGGCCCATTCCTGGGAGGCATGGGACTCTTCCGATGGGCTACTGTAGCTCAAGGACTCCCCATTGGCCTTGACCGAGTTTCCTGAGGCCTGCACTGCAGTGTGAGCCTTTCCTTCCTTTGCTCGCTCCCTCAAAAGGGCTGAACCCATACCACAGCCTCACGTTCCCCAGCTCGACTCTCCCAGCGATTGATCTCTTCTTGGCTTCCGCCTGTTGGAGGGCGGGGCTGGCACAAGTACCGCTATAGTTATAGCTCCTGACATTAAAGTGCTCGGGTGTGTATTTATTAAACGTGCGTTGTACTAGGAATACGGAGCAAAGTCATTGACCTGAGAATGTTTATGAGCTATTGACTACACTTTTCATTTTCTAATATGTGTCTGATGACCTTTATTCAAATTGTAGCACGGGCCCTCTTTAAGGGCAAGTTCCCGTCTGCCTAGTTACATAAAACAACGAAGCTGAAGTTTGTTGCTTCTTTTGGACAGCTGGCCGGCCCTAATTCAGAGTTATAAAAACTTTCGGATTCTCCTTTGGTGCAGCCGCGAGCTTAACCTGGGCCTGCGTTCTCTTCTTGGACCGTATGTATGGGGAGCATACGTGCTGGGCGTCCACACCATCCCAGTCACGGAGGAGAATGTCTGGGGACTTGTCCCTGCCACTCCAGAGAGGCCGTGCTGAAACTCTTCCTCCAAAATGGAACAAGGGCGGGGGCTTCCGATATTTCTAAACTCCTCCCACCCGCAGGTTACATGCCAAGTCTGGTTTTGTACGGAAGACTTCAGTCGCCTGGAAGTCAGTGGAACTGACTTAGCCCAAGGCCCAGAGTGGGTGTTTTCCCTCTGGCTCTGAACAGTCAGACCCATTGAGTAGGCACACAGCAGGTCCAGTTTCCTTTAATGGCACCCACCCCAGTGTGGCTTGTATGCCTCACACTCAATCCTGTAAGGGTTGCAGATATCAAGATGCCAGAGGTGCTGGTATTGGGGGCTGGGAGGTTAAATAAATGTCTCTATGACAAAATTCCTCCAGAGAAAGAATGTGTCCAAGTTCCTAGTCTTATGGCACCAGCAACATTTTTTTTTTCCTGCAAATGTAAACAATTCTTACCAAATTGACTTCCTTCAAAGTCCCTGGGACATTAAGGTCCTCCTTCCCTTTTCATTATCATTGAGAATTGTGATCCAAAGTGTCTTTTAATTGTAACTGAGGTCAAACAAACATCATTCAGCTTGGTGGGGGAGGGTATGGAATGAGGAGCCCAGAATAATCGAGTCTAGCTTTTCCACTACTCTACGCATCCAAATGTAAGACTAAAACTTTCACTGCTATGCAAATTTATTCCATTGTTTCCAGATCAATTTCCTCCATAAGAATTTGGTTCCAAATTCCACTTGTTACTGGACCTATCAGGCCATTGACTGGGACCCAGACTTCAGTATTTAAAAGTATAGAGTCGCGTCTCCACTTAATGCCTTTGGCAGAGGCCATAGCCCCCTTTCTCCTTAGTCACAGAGAAATCTCAGGGGAGAGAGGCTATGAAATTCACTGTGACATGTGCCTTGCTTGGCTTTGAAGTTTGAGGGCAGGTGCTCAAAAGGCATGAGTTTCTTTCAGATCAGTAGCTCCCATCATGATGTGAAGGTCAGAAATCTGTGATCAAGACTTACATCTGAGCCCTGGCTGGTGTGGCTCAATGGATTGAGTGCCAGCCTGCAAATCAAAGGGATGCTGGTTCAATTCCCAGTCAGGGCACACACCTGGGTTGCGGGACAGGTCCCCAGTAGGGGGCACGTGAGAGGCAACCACACATTGATATTTCTTTCCCTCTCTTTCTCCCTCCCTTCGCCTCTCTAAAATAAAGAAATAAAATCTTAAAAAAAAAAGACATCTGAGAAAGTAGCTCTTGATTGTTAGAGGAATGAAATGCATGTCTGTCTGTCTTGCTGCTTTCAATATGTTAATTATAGTCATACTTCTCTTTGCACTGAATTATCTGCATGGTTTCTTTCATCGTTTCTTTCAAGAACCTGCTCAAATGTCATATCACCAGTGAGGCTTTCCTAGACCTCACTATAGAAAACAGGAAACATACCCATTGTGCAGCCCCTACCCTACCCCACCCTTACTTAGTTTTATGTTGCTTCACAGGACTCATCCTACCTGATGTGAGTTTATTTGTTCACTTTTATGTGCAAACTGGAACATACGCACTATGAGGGCAGGAGACTTATTATGTTCATCTTGTATGTCCAGACTCCATAACAATAACTAGCATTGTTGTTGGCACTCAGTAAATGTTTGTTGAATGAATTTTTAGGGGACCACATAGATAGCAAGAACAAAAGGAGAAACTCTATGTAGAAAAAAAAAAAAAGCTGGAGTTGCTTCTCCCATCTCTACTTACCTTGAGGGAGGGTGAGGAAGGAATTTACGGTCTTTTTCCAGGTGTTTGGCTCCCGTTTAAAGCAGAGACACTTCACGGGTCACAGGAGTTGACACGGGTATAGGCTGCTTTACTCACTCGGCTCTTGGACCACAGGTTGTGTTGAGGAAGGGGGAGGGTCCTCTGTCTGCAGGGCTTTTTCTGGCCCCCATGCTTTTATTGTTGGGGACCGCCTTGCCTGGTATCAGAAGCAGCGCTCCTGCCAGGGAGATAAGCTTGTCTCCTTGGTGGCTTACGGTTCCCAGGTTGTTCCCTCAGCCTTAGCCTTGGTGGGAGTTACAGTTTCCGATACCAGGCAGGGTGGTTCCCAACATTTTATATTGAACATTTGATCATTTTGCTGCATGAGTAGTATTTCTGTAGCAATTCGATAGGAACTGTGTGTGTCGCACGTGTAGTTAGAAGATCTCTGACAAGTTGAGGACCACCCCCACCCTTCTCTACCACACTTGGAAGACAGACTCCAACCATGTCAGTCAAAGAAAGAAATCCATTTCAAGGTAGAAGCCAAGTAGGGTCCAAAGCTTTAAAGGAGTAAAGCACATGGGCATGAAGTAGTCTTGAAAGAAGGCTGTTACTTTTGTCAGCAAAAATAGTCAACGTATAAATTCATATCTGGTTAGCTGTTGCCATATTAAGTAAAAACATTAGGTGAGGCTGTGACCCCACGTGGGGACATTAGTTTAAGAATGAGTATACCAGAGATGAATCTTATGAAGAGGAGATCGGAAAGAATTCCAATCAATGCAACAGGTGAAGACTAGCTGTCAGGCTGATGCTCATCAGAGAGCTGTAGTTGGCTTTGGGAGTCGGACATCAGAAGACAGCAAACTAATGAAGAAGAGCGAGCCACCAAAGAATAGCAGGACACAAGGAACTCGAGAGCCTGAATATTTCCACTAGATAGTTGACTGTTTCTCCCAAATATAGAAAAAAATAGCTGAAAACAGATTATGATGTTCAGGCAAAGTGGCAAAGAACATACCAAGCAGACTTGACAGATGGACAGAAATCCTCTTACTTGATACCACTTGGCCTTGTGTAATGCTAAAAGTTATTAAAACTGTCCGGTGAATTGGAGGGCAGGAAAGCCTACAGCTCCCACATGGTCTTGAAATGATATCAGAATAGGGACAAATATTAGGTGCATTCATCCACTCAACACATATGGAAAACCTGCCAGGCAGTGAGCTTTACCACCAGACACACGGTGAGATCAGGGGCAGGCCTTGTTTCCTGGGGAACACCCGCAGAAGCAAGGTGGAGTGTGTGTGAATAGTTGGAGGAGGAGGTACTCGCGGTGAGACCTACAGTGTGATGGGGAGATCCAATGAGCCTGGTCGCACCAAGGGGATCCAAACACGTAAGGACCTTAAAAGCCATTTTAAGGGTGTTGGTGGGACGGTGTATTAGTCGATATGAAGCCACTGAAGGATTTTATTTGAGTTTATTAAAAATTTTTCCAAGTAATGCATGCACAAGGTAAAAAAATTAAATAGTACAGAGACCTTGAAATGAAAAACACAGTTCCCCACCCCACCCTTTTTAACCCTAGTCCCGTTCCCTAGAGGTGATGCGTTTAACAGTTTCTATATTTTAGATGTTGTTAACTAACTTCCTAACTTTAAATAATATGTTTGAACAATAATTTCTTGGCATATTAACTTTAGACAGTCTTTAATAATACACCATTACAAAAGATAAGGATTTAACTTACACTATCTCCTCCTTTCCTTTGCCCATCCTTCCCGAAAGTTTGAGAGATGTCATTTTTAATACTTCTGTTGGTTTGACTTTTAGCTTTGAACAGCATACCCATCCTCCAGCTCTTATTCCATTAACTGCAGACTTCCTTCTTCATCCCCACTTTAAATGCACAAGTAGCCCTACTCTTCCTTCTGTTTCTCTGCCCACAGCTGGTTCTCAACCTCTTTCTGCTCTCTTTTTCCTTAACTTGTCAGGATTAATTACTTTAACTTCTGAATAAAAAAATTAAACCTTTCATGGTTTGTCTATAGGCTGATCAGAACACTAAGTGCCAATAAATAGCATCCACATTACTTTGGCTATGCAAATACTGTGTACTGAGGGCCAAGTAGAAACTAGAATATTTTCTTCCATACACACCCAATATCAAGCCGGGGGCACTTGAAAGGAAATATACCTACCGCCAACATCCAGTCGAGTCTCTTCTTACATTCCATGAGTATTTGTGTTGTCTTTTCATGCATGGACTTACATTTTTTGACATATTTTTGTGTTGTTTTCTTTTCTGTTGACTAAATAGTGTACCTTGTCCATATTCTCAAGCCTTCCAGCTTCTCAATGGTACTATCTGTGGCAAAGAATGTGTACCCCTCCCAGCGTGCCTGAGACTATGTACTCACAGCTGAACTGGGTCAGTCTGCTGGGTGACTGTCACTCTAGAGTGAGACATCCTGTTGGATAAGTGTCACTCTGGAGTGACATATCCAGGGTGAGGTACATCGTTTTCTGGATTCTATTTCTTCGTCTTTCCTGGTTCTCATTCTCATTTTGCTGGGGAACTTCCTCAGTGAGGGTGCAAAGAAGCTAGGCTTTCTGAAAACTTGCATGTCAGAAAATATCTTTGCTTTGACTTGACTGGATAGTTTGGCTTGTTGTTCTGGGGATAACTTTTTTAATAAGCTATGTGAAGACATTGCTCCATTGGCTTCTAGCTTTCAGTGTTGCTAGTGAAAAATCTGCTGCCAGTCTATTTCTCATCCCTTTTCAGCTGAGCTAATTACAATGACCCAATTTTATTTTCTCTCTGGGTACTTTTAATATCTTCCTTCTATCCTTAATTCCAAAATTACACAAGACTCTGTCTCAATGTAGGTTTTTTTGGGGGCCCCCTGGATCTGGAGACTTAGTTCTTTCTGGTTTTCCATCATTTTTTTCCTTCACCTATATTTTTTCTGTTTTCTCTTCCAGAAATTCCTGACAGTTAGATACTGATTGTCTAGGTCTCTTTCCTTTCTTCATATTGTCTGCACTTCATTTTTGCTCTATATCTAGGGAGATACCCTCAACTTATTTCTAGACTACCTATGGGGTATTTTTGACAATCTTACTTTACTTTTAAAGGGCTCTCCTTGTTCTCAGAGTTTTTCTTTTCTTTGTAATATCCTATTTTCATCTTACAAATATACTTCAGCTCTCTCTGAAGATACAGCTAGATTTTAAAGTTCCTTTCTTCATTTCAACTAAGTTTTCTCCAGAATTTATTGTAGTTTTCCAATCTCCTAATTCTAATTGGTAATTCTAATTCTTTTTCTTACAGGCTTCTCCCCGGGTCCTCCCCATACCCCCAGTGCTCAATGTCTGGGAATTCCTAGCTGGCAATCTGCATTTGAGCATCAATATTAACTGTTGATTTTTATAGGAGTCGGTATAGGTTTCCTCTGCCACTGTATGGTTTGGTGTGTTTTTCCAGTAAGTCTCTCCTATGATTGCAAACACTTTGGTACTTGAGTAGGGGTTACTTCAACCATCAGAGAATTGGCTGATAGGCTAGGGGGCCACTTATTTCCACAAAAAGAGAAATTTCATCCTGGAGCACCAACTCCTCCCTCTCCCCGGGCAGTTTATTCAATTCCTTTATAGAAACCACGACAACAATAACAACAACAGCAACAACAGATTTTTCACTGGAACCAATAACTGACTGCCTGTATCCTATGCACAAGGGATGGGGTACAGCGGGATGGGGTTCACTTCTACAACTGGTATAATTCTTTAGCAGATAGATTTTTCAGATGCCTAAGTCTCTCTAGGTTAGGTTGTGCAGATCAGCTTACACTCTGTCTGAAAGGTACCTTCACTCTTTCACTCTTTTTCATGCTTCACCCACTTTCTCTCTTCCAGAAATGTGTCGAGGTCTTCTTCACTCATAACCAAATGCCTTCAGTTTTCTTTGCTGAGCTGTTTCTTTTGCATTTCTTGACTTCAGTTTCAGTGGGGCCTGGAGAAGGAGGGGAAGTAAACTGATATGGTCAGTTCATTGTCTTAAATTCAAAGTACTGCTAGAAGCTTTTCAACAGGGAGGTGCCATGGATAACTTTACATTTTTAAAACATCCCCAGGGCTATAATGCTGCAAATGGATTAAAGAGGGCAAGAATAGATACAAATATTATTCCAAATGACTGAGGATCTAATTTCCTTTGAGAACATGCAATGTCTGGGACTGTGGGGGTGGGTATGCTCAGACACTTGACCAAAATAACCCATTATTCAAAATCCAGTAAGCTAGTAGAACGCTTTCATGGTGCCCTAGAGGGAATGACTGGAACCTGAATGACCCAAAACCTGAAAGGACTCGACTGACTCTAAAGGGATCATCCCAGCTCTGTCTAATGGGAAGCTGTCAGGAGCCTACCTCAAATTCTTCCTCTGAACTGGAATTTAGAATGAACAGACAGGCTTTCTGTTCTGATAAAATTAGATGAGGGGTAAGGACAAGCAGCCAAAGTGCTGGCAAGTAGGAACATAAAGGCCCTTCTATTCGCTGGCTGGTTTCTTCATTTACTCATTTATCTGGTTATCCAGAGAACTGGAGTTACTAACACCCCTACTGTAATCAGAGTGCCCAGGTTCAAGTCCCAGCTCTGCCCCTTGTCAGCGACGTAGCCTCAGGCACTTCACTTGCCCTCCATAAAATTCAGTCGGCTCGTTGCCCAAAAGGGAGCCGTAAGTTCCCATCTCATAAAATTATTGTGAAGATTAAATAAAACAGTCTATAAAAAGGAACCAGTCCAATGCTTGGCACGTACTCAACACCTCACTAATTGACAGCAGTTATTTTAAAGGTTGAGTGAATATTCAACGTCTATGTTTAAAGCACCTAGCTGAAAGATATTTTTGAAATAAGGGTAAATAATTCTATGATTGAGAAATGGAAGGACAAAAAAAAAATTCCAAAGAAAAACATTACCTCGGTCAAATCTTACTGTCTCTGCACTCACCCAATTTCCAATAATACTGTATTAAACAACTAACTAAAAAGAAGTGAACTGGAAGGGAAATGGCCGGGTGTACACAACATTAATCCTGGACCCCGACTCTTCATTGAAACTACAAAGAAATGGGAGCTTCCGGAAACGATCAGAAGAAAATTTAAGGAAATCTTTGAATGTGTTGTAATTAAATGAAATTTGAGTCATCTCTATCTATATCTAGTTCTCCTGTTCCAAAGTAGATTTCTAAATGTGTGTGAACTTTCTCTGCCCAACTAGTAAGTGACTCTTGACAGTGGTAGAAACACAGACACCGCCACTGAGCCGGATGGATGCCCACTGTCTGCTAAGGACAAGCACCCTTGTGGAATTGTTCTGGGTTTTCCAGTGACCTGCACTCTTGATTTAATCAAAGGAGGAATTCTGCCCTGGCTGGTGTAGCTCAGTGGATTGAGCACGGGCTGTGAACCAAAGTGTCGCAGGTTCGATTCCCAGTCAGGGCACATGCCTGGGTTGCAGGCCATGACACTCAGCAACCGCACACTGATGTTTCTCTCTCTCTCTCTCTCTCTGTCTCTCTCCCTCCCTTCCCTCTCTATTCCCTCATTGATGTTTCTCTCTCTCTCTCTCTCTCTCTCTCCCTCCCTTCCCTCTCTAAAAATAAATAAATAAAATATTTTTTTAAAAAAGGAGGAATTCTTCCTCAACGATGGAATTCAATAAAGAGACCAAACCCTAAGAAGCTTTGAAAACCCTGTGAATTTAGAGCCCTGCCTTTAGATTGTAAGGCGGCCTGCCCGGCCCCTGCCAGAGGCTGGTGTAGGGAGTGTAGCATGGCACGCGAGAGATGACACCGCATCTGTAAACGCCGTCTAGAAGTGAAGTGTAGCTCTCCAGCGGTGGTGAGTGAATTGGACATTAGCCGTGGCAGCAGACATTGTCTCTGTGCCTACTCACTGCCAGCTACTGTTCCAGTCACACTTAGAGGCACGAAAATGTAATCGTCACAATAATCCTATGAAACAGATCCCATTTTAGAGATGAGGAAACTGAGCCACAGAGAAGCTAAGGAACTCGCCCAGAGTCATAGAGCTAACAGGTGAGAGAACCAGGATTTGGACACAGGGAAGCAACCGAGAGAGGTGATGATCTTCACCTCTAAGCTGTGGGAAGCAGTCAGCTTACTGCCTCGGGGACCAGCATAAAATAAAGCAGCGCCTCAGGTGGCAGGCGCTGTGTTCGCAGACCTCTCTGGAACTACCCAAGGAGTCTCTGTGACAGCTCCATGGGGCAGAAGTTTTATCCTTACCACACACACAGAGAAATGGCAGTACTGAAACAAAACGGCGTTCCTGACAGCGAACCCTAGCTATGGGCCCCTTTGCACCAGGTTGCTCTTCAAGCTCTTGGAAAACTACCCAAGACATAAAATATGAGTCATCAGGGAGCTCATGATAAATTTGTGTTTCACTTGGGTCGTACGGTTGGGGTCTCTGGAACAACTCATCAAACACTGAAGCCTAGAGAGTCCTCAGGACGTCAGGGTGAGAAGCGCTCTCTAGGGTCTACCAGCCGTGATGGTGAACCAAGGGCTGGCACAGACCCGAGGGCTGCAGCTCTCAGGACGGGCCCGAACAGGGTCAGGGGGGATCTGAGAGCTGAGGGCTGAGGAACAAGACACACACACAGCAGGCCTGCCCGACTGCCCCTGCTTACTGTGTCCTTACCCACTTTCTAGAGACAGAACTAGGCTATGAGATACAGGGGCCGTGAGCCCGGAGGACAAGGCTGCAGCCCTAAGAGACAGAGGTCGAGGAATGAATCCCCGTCTCTGCCTACCTCCCCAGACCTCTCTACCTGCCACCTCGCTGGGCACTCCTTACATCTGTGTGAGGAGGTACAATTTCATAATATTTTCCTTCCACTCGGGCAGATAGGCCAGGCTGGTAGCCACTTCCTTCTGGATCGGCCAGGCCCAGGCCTCGAAGAAGGGAGCCAGATTCTTCTGCACTTGGTGGGAGAACATCTTCACCCACAGATTCATCTTGTCAACGTTGTCTGTGGGCAAGTTGGTCTGGTTCCGGTACTCGGCGAAGAGACGGATGAACGGCTCCCAACCAAAGGCTTCCTGTAGCTGGAAAGAGAAAGAAGGGGCAGGATGGGTCATCTGGTCTACCCAAAACCACTCTAATAAATGAGCTTAATGCACTGAACCCCTTCAACGTACTAGTTTCCCAGCTAAGACGGACCTGCTCTCCTGTTTGCCTGTTGGCCTCGTGCCCTACTCTCTCGCATTCTGGTCTTAAGAAGGGCCTCTCAAAGTGCTCAGTGCTCAGCACAAAGCAGACGCTCCATAAATGATGGCCATGGTGGTAACTGCGGTGATTATTGCCAGTGTTTACCACCAATATCACTATTCATGTATCTCACTAGACCGTGAAAGTGGCGACAAGATACTCCACAAGGATTTAAAATGGGCTGAAGTGAAAAAATTCTTATATCTTTCATAGTTGTAATGTTCAGTCCCAATATTTGGGGAACTCCTAGGCCCAGCCTGACATAATCCTCACTAACCACAGGTCTCTGTCAGCTTGCAAGGCCCCTAAAATGTCCTTTGGGGAAAAAAGTGACTCCAGTAGAAGTAGAAGATGATATATATCATAGTCGAGGCAGCTAGAATTAAGAGTAAAAGATAATTTTAGGCCGTTGGAAATAGGTTGTGTTAGGTTGGATATAGAGCTTTAGCATCAAAAGGGACGTTATTGGTTCCCTAGAACAGCCTCAGCTTTATTTCACAGATGAGGAGCTTCTGTCCCTGGGGCGAAGCGGCCCCAATGACAAGGTTCAGTAGAGTCCCCTGGCAGTGCCACTGCCCTTCCCATGGCAGCGGGAATGGACACAGGGACTCACGCAGATGGAAGAACTGGAATGCAGGGGGCCTGGCCTGTTCCAGGACCTGAGGGGATGATGCTCCATACAGTCACACAGTGAGCTGGAAACTAGTGCAGGGACTCGGGGAGAACTGGGGGGTCTGAACGATGACAGGAGGCAAAGGCAACCTCCATGTCCAGGCTGGAGGGGGGGCCTGGATTGCCTGCAAGGTGGGGGAGCGGAGGCCCAGCCAAGCCATGATGAGAAGGTGGTGCACTCACCTGAGGAAAAGGCAATAGGCCCTATCCCATATTGCGCGTGTGTGCAGGGGGTTGGGGGGCTGTTTGGGTTTAGGTAGCTGTTAGACAGCACAGTTTGGCTTCAGCCTCAGTTCTGTGTGGGTCCAACGCCAGTGAGAACAACTGTACTCTCAGCACTGCTGTGCCTCTGCCAGGTTTTCACCATTCTCGGTGCTTTCTGTCTATCCTCATGCACCTCTTCAAGATCGTGGGGTGAGGGTGGGGTGGGGCCGGGGTCGTGAAGCCCGCTTAGGGTCATGCAAAGTGATGTACTGAGGGGCATCATCTAATGGGACTGTCACAGCTGGGCTATGTCAGGGGCTTCTGAGGCCTAGTGCAGGCGACAGGTCCAGTGGGTTACAAGACTGTCACCGGACAATGATGCTCTGGCATCCCACAGAAGGGGGCGCTCCCATCACCCTCCATTTTTGCCACTCTACCTGTAAGTATGTTTCCAGTGCTGTCCACGCATTCCAGTTCTTCACATTGGGACCCTTGCTCAGGTAGATTCTGACTCTCTTCTCCCGAACGGGGGGCCACAGGGCGATGTTGGCACGGCTTCGAGGAATGCCCAAGACCGTCTCGTGCACGTACACACACCACAGGTTGCAGGTGGCCTCGGAGGTGTGCGGCGGGAACTCCCACTCCTGCCGCTGCTGGTTGCGGCCCAGCTCGTGGATGGGGCCCCACAGCCCCTTGGTTCGGATGAGTTTCTCGTTGATGAGCTCCTGCACCGACTCCAGGTGGCACATGATGGGGTACCCTGCGTGCATCCAGCCTGCGAACCACAGCAGGGAGGGGAGAGGGTTAGCGTGCTCTGCACACAACTTGCAGAATCCTCCTCGGTGTTCTGTCTCCCAAAATACCTAGTAGCCCCGACAACTTTCAGAGCCCTGTGCTGCTCAGAAGGCCAATCCAAACCCAGGCCCTCCTGGGCATCCCTCCTCATCCTCTCCTTGCGTACTAACAATGCCTTCATCCTCAGTCTGACCTGAGAGCATGTGCTTGTTCACGGGAGGTTATACGGCATCGCAGATCGCTCTTTGCGTGACTATTCTACTTGTCTGTTTTTATGAGAGGGCCCTGTCCGTGTGGACCTGTGTCATTGTGCTCTTTCTCGAAATGAAGAGCTCACTGAGGGTGTTCCCCTCTCATCATTTAGGTGCGGAGTTGTCCACACTGATGCTACTTTATAGTGATCACCTATGTCAGCTAGAGTGAGGTCTGTGGTTCCTTTACTTCCATAGGCGCCCCCTTCCCCCAGTTTGTTAGGCCTCTTGGCCCACTGGCAGACCGCCATCCAAGTATCTCCCTCAGTGTCTATTGAGGGTACACACACTACGTTACTTAACCGTCCCATAATTGTTGGACCTTCAGGTAATTTCCAAATTTTTGTGAAAGGAAGTTGCGGTATCTGTTTTTTTTTTTTTAATTCCCCTTTTCCTTCCCATTTAATACCAAGGATTGCATCTCTCTCTTTCTAGAAAAGCATTTTCACTCTGCTGGCTGCCCATCGCATGGCTGCTGACAGGAAGGCACCCCCACCCTCCCCCAGGGGCAGCGTGCACACAGGGCAGCCAGGATCAGGGCACCCACCTACTGAGATCTGCACGTCAGCAACGATCCTTTGCGGCAGCCGCAAGGGGAAGGGCTCGGCCCCCAGCCGGGCCACGGCTTGCATCACCTCGTCCCAGAGGCGGAGCAGTGGCTCGGGATTGTCCAGGGTGCGCAGGTTGGCGGTGGGCACCGTCAGGATGATGTTGTCTGTAGCCAGCTCTCCCCAGGGGCCCGGATTCTCCTGGACACGCCTCTTCCACTCCGCGTGGGTTGTCTCCCCTAGGGAGAGAGGCCATGGGCTTGAAATGATCTTTTAATTTTTCTTGGGTCAAAACATGCAATTTGAACCCCGGGAGAGAAACACCAAGGTCATAAACAACCATGTCCCCCTCTCTACCCCTCATCTGTGATGCCCCCATGGGTGTGGTTTGGTCTATCTCCTTGGCCCCAAAGCTGAATCTAAGGAGGTTTACCTCCCTCCCTACCTCCAATCCGAATCTCTCTCCTCCTGCACCAGATAGCCCCAGTGGCCTCCTCTCCCCCGCTCTCCCGGCCCCAGGCATGGCTCCCACTCACCCAACTTGTAGCACGGAGCGTGCACAGCCCCCTTCACCGTGATGGGCACGGAGCCCAGCTTGCTGCTCTGGGGCACGATGATGTAGAGGAGGCCGCCCCAGAGGCAGGTGATGGACTTCGTGGGCTTATCCAGGCAGCACCGGTTGATCACCAGGGGGCCTCGGAACAGCTTGCTGGCCCTGGTCAGGTCGTCAGTGTGGCAGCCAATCTGCACCTGGAGCAGAGGGATCCCCCGATGGAGTTACCTCGGGGTGCGTGCCATGAGGTGGGGAGGGAAGGGGCAGTGGGCCCGTGACCCCAGCCTTCCTCCCATCTGGGAACCGGGTGTGTTAAACCTGCATCTGGTGGTATGGACCGAAAGGTGTGTAAATATCCCCCCAGGGCATCAAACAGCTCCACCAGGGTGATGTTGACACGCTGATGGGAGGGGCACAGGTGTAACTAGAGGCTAATTCTGAGGGTCCCTGAGTGTGTCCGTAACAGACAGAATCCCAGTGTGCCTGTTCTATGGTGGGGACTTTGGTGTCAGTCATGGGGTGGAGCCTTTTGGTGACTTGAGAGGAGAGGAGGCCCAGTGGGGGGCTGTGTGAGCAGCTGGTGTTGTGGAGGGCTGTCAGTTCCTCTGATAGCCAGGGTCTGCTTCCTGAGCCAATGGAGTGACCCCTGTCCTCGCTGGAGTCGTGGGATTGTTTTGGGGGTTTATGCTAATGGAGTTCCAGGACAGATGCAGGCACAGAATAGGTCCTGTCACAGCCCCTCTCAAGGGAGACAGAGCAGTACAGCAACTTAATTTGTGACTAGTGCATGTGCAAGTGACAGAGCCGGAGGGGCATGGGGCCAGCAAGGAACAGTCTTTGGTGCCCCAGGGAGAAGCAGAGTCAGAAAGGCTTGTGCTATGGTGGGAGGTGTGGACGGGATGGGAAGTGAACTAAGGTTTATCGAGCACCACCGTGAGCGAGGGCGCCTTCCTGTGGCCCCTTTGCTACTCCCTACTCCATGCCCTCAGTGAGACGCACAAAACTTCAGCGCAAGGAGGTGGTGAGGTCTCTGAGTCCTGGGCCTGGAAATGTCTCAGGTCTATACATTTCAATCAGTCAAGTAGCTGTTTTGCACCTTTGCTGCCTGACTCTTACAATGGGGATACAAATACACGCCCCAGATTGGCAGTAGGGTTTTTATGAGGATCAAGGAAGACAGATGCCCACTGTGAAAGCAAGAACGTTTGGGTTCCCTGTTTCCTGGGCAGAGGGGCGGGGCCTTACCTTCAGGTCTGCGGAGGCAGCAGCTTCAGGCAGCGAGACCTCTATAATTTGCCGGGAAGGTATGTAGAGCCCGGTGCTCATCCAGCAATACCGGGTGCCTGTCAGAAGCACAGGAGGACAGACGTCACCCTTCCTCCATCTCTGTGATTCCATCTTCACCGCCCATCCTGAGCTCCGCACATCCCTCCCCCTCCACGCTGCCCTGACTCAGCTCTCGCAATCGTTACCTAAACCCCCAACCACTCTCCCCTTAAAAGCACACAGCAAAGGTTGCACGTGGCCTTCTGGAGGTGATCAGGTCCCTGAAGGAGCTAAGTCATCACTCCCGAGGCCCCCAGGTCCCCCATTACTGAGCTCCCACCCCTCCTTCCGTACCTGGATTGTTGCAGTTGACCTCAACGGTGATAGGAGATTCCGAGGGGCGCAGATAGGGGCTGCTGTACATGTCTTCGATTTCTGGGACCAACAGAGAGAGGTCACTTCCAGAGTGGGCCAGCCCCGTGGCCAGGGACAGCATGGCACCCCTGCAGCAGTCATTGATGACTGGGTTCTCTCGGGTGGCCACCGGGAGCCGGTACCGACTCAGCAGCTTCCGCAGGAGCCGATGCACGGACATGTAGGCAGGGACCTCCTCCGCAGGGATCTGCAGGAAGGCGGCGCCGTCCGGCCCCAGCTTGGCCAGCCACCCCTTTTCCACGTTCCCCCTCTTCCTGCCCATTATAACCTGGAACTCGGCCAGGGTGGAGCGGAAGTGGTAGGTCCTTATTCCGGCCTTCGGGGTCCGGAAGGGCCCCGGGTTGAGGCTTTGGCTTGTGATGCTGATGCCGAAGGGGTTGAGCAGGAGGTTTCCCGGGAACCGAGCCAGAGGGGACACTCCGGGGTTCTTGAAGGCCCACCACCAGGCTTGGGCGGCCACGAACAGTCCCCCGCCCTCGGCTACGAACTCCTGCAGCTCCTTGACGCCCACGTCATTCATGGGCTCGAAGCAGTAGACGCTGGCGTCACTGGTCAGATGGGGCTCCACGCTGGCATCTATGCCCCCCACCGCGAGCAGGCCGCTCATTGTCCTCAGCTCCGTCTGCACCACGATCTTGCCTCGGCGGCCGGCGTCCAGCCAGCGCACGGCATTGAGCAGAAAGGGGCCCAGCTTGCTCACGGTGAATAAGGCCTTGTGGCCCATCACCACCACCCGGCCCCGGCCATAGCGGGCGGCCGCGATCACACAGCCGTGGTAGGTATCTAGCCCCAGGGGAAAGGCTAAGGCCCCGTGCACGAGCAGCTGGGACGGGAAACAATCCGAGTTGCTGATGTCCAGCTCCGAAATCCCGTGCAGCAGCTCCTCTCTGTCCTCGGAGAGATCGTCTTCACAGCTGCAAAGGAGACACGTGTTCTCTTAAAGGAGAGACTCGGCACATAGTGGTTCTCAGAACAGCGCCCAGGATAGGGCAAGCACCAGCTTTGCCACTATTGCCATTTTTGGCTCTTCCAGGGAGCTGGGAGAAGCAGTGGGCAGATCCGACCTCACTGGGTGTGGAGGGAAGACGGAGGGACTCGGCAACAATTCTGCCCTGCTTATTCTCTGCGCACAAACTCCCCGAAGGGAATCTCCAAGAAAGCCTTGCTGCGTTTATCCAGCACTATCTGTTAAATATTCTGGATTTAAGGGTTAAAGGTGCCCTTTAAGCATTACATATGAAGAACTGAATGGGAAATCATATTTTCATCTTTGTATAAGGAGTCTTGTTTACGAATGTCGTGCAATTCATTTTCTGCAAATAAACGCAGTGGACAGCTGAGTTCCTGGTACTATTAGAATCGCCATCATGTCAAAATGTGGGCCCCGGAGCTGACTGGCTTCAACTCGAGTGCGACCGTCCCCTTACCTGAGCCCAAGATGGACCGTCTCCCCCGTATTCCCGCTGTGGGAGAAGGGAAACACCCAGCTGTCCACCCCACCCATTGCCCACCCACAGGAGTGAGGCCTCTCTAAGCTCTGCGGCTTTTCCGAGCACCACGTGTTGCTGTCCAGAGTGGCGAGGGAGGCCTGGGTGCCCACTGGGATTACTGGGGCAAGGGGCTGAGGGTCCTCCATCAGCTGGGGATCCCAGAGCTGGTGGCACCACGGACCTTAGGTAAGGCGGTGGCACCTGTGTGCTCAGAAGGCAGCTGCAAGGAACCCTGAGGAACAGTGACTTTTAGCTTCTGCACTTAAGTCTAGGTCTGTTTTTAACTATTTTATATGGAGCGGGATAAATGTCAAGATTCACTTGGTTTTTTCTCATGAGTGTTTTGGAACCATCTGTTGAGAAGATTCTTTTCCCCACTGAATTACCTTGGCACCTTTGCCAAAAAATAATTGAGCATAAAACTGGGGGTCTATTATTGAACTATCTAGTCTGTTTCGTTCATCTGTATGTTTATCCTTCTGCGAAAACCACAGTGCTTTGATTATTTTAGCTTTCTAGTAAATTTTGGTATTAGGTTATGTTAGTCCCTTTTATTTGCATATAATTTTAGAAGCAATTTTAACTATGCTTGGAATTGCATCAAATCTACATGTTATTTAGGGAAAAATGGACATCTTAAAAATACTGAGTGTTCTGACCCATCAACGTGGTGTATTTTTCTATTTCTTTAGGTTTTATTAAATTTGTCTCTATAATGTTTTGTAGTTTTCAACATACAAGTCTACTAACATATTTTGTTAGATTTGTCCACTAACATTTCATGATTTTAGATCCTGCTTTAATTGATACTTTATTTTTAATTTCTTTTTTTTCTTTTCTTTTTTTTTCAAAGATTTTATTTATTTATTTTTAGAGAGGGAAGGGAGAGAGAGGGAGAGAGAGAGAAACATCAATGTGCGGTTACTGGGGGTTATGGCCTGCAACCCAGGCATGTACCCTGGCTGGGAATTGAACCTGGGACACTTTGGTTCCCAGCCTGCGCTCAATCCACTGAGCTACGCGATACTTTATTTTTAATTTCAATTACTATTTTTTGGCTGCTAGTACATAAAAATAGAACTGATTTTTGTACGTTGACCTTGTATGCTGCGACCTCACTCAATTATTACAGTAACTTTTTTGTAGAGTGAAATTACTTTTACATAGATCATGCTTTCTGCAAATAAACATAGGTTTACTCCCTAATTTTTAATCTATATGACTTCTTCTAGTTGCTTTAGTACAATGCTGACTAAAAGCAGTGAGGGCCAATATTCTTGTCTTGTTCCCAATCTTAGGGTGTCTCACCATTAAGTACACTCTTAGCTATAAGTTTTTCAAAGATGACTCACTACGCAGTGAATAAGTTCCTTTTTATTTCTACTTCACTGAGATTTTATCACGACTGGGCATTCAGGTCTGTCGAGTGCTTCGCCTCTGTGTGTGCATGGGTTGAATTATATGGTTCTCTCATTCATTCTGTTAATATGGTGAGTTAATTTGGTGTTTGAAAGTTAGACCAGCTACTAATTCCCACTACGGAGAAGGAAGACACACATACGGAGTGGGTGGATGAACAGAATTCTGTGGTTGGGGATTAAAATGGGGGTACTGGTATGGATTTAGGGTTAAAACATATATATTTCTTGGCTCTGTCTCCCCAGGGGTCCGGAAATGACGACGGTCCAGCAGCAGTGGGCTCACCTGCTTGCTGTCTGAACACACTCACCACTGCAGGGACCGGGCTTCCTGGAGGACGTGGCTGAACCCAGGTTTGGGACAGGAAAAGGACAAGGTAAACCTGCAGCATCCGTGTCAGAAATTAAGCCCTAAAAACTGATGGGGTGTGTCAAAGGACTCCGGAGTCAGCTTCTTGGACTTTCACAAAATACCAACTGTCAATGAATGATAATACATTTGCTTTTTTCCAAAATAGAGTCCATGAGTACAGAGCGATATTAAAGCCAATGAAATTGAAAAACAACCACAGAACTAAGAACAAATAAGAGGCCAAGGAGAGGGCGAGTTCCCCTGGGGAGAAGCCTGCAACCCACCAGCTCTGGGAGGACCCCGCCAGCAGACCTGCACTCTGCGGGGTGGGTCCCGCGCTGTCAGGCTGTGTGGGTTCCAGGAGAGATGCATCAGAGTGAGACAGGGCAGGAGGGGGCGTGTCTGAGGGAGGTGACACTTGCCTTGGATCTTTACGCAGGGAGCACAGCAGCTACCCAGGTGGTAGAGGCAACCACTTGGGTAAATACGGACTATGGCAGAGATCATCAATGGAGGATAAAACCGTTGGGTGAAAGGCTGTCGAGCATGATATTAACAGTCTCTTGTCACACCACAGACTAAATTAGTTAAATGGGGTAAAGGCACTATTACAACAGGAAAATCTGGCAAATTCCAATTTAACTAACATGACTAATTCAAGCATCGCCAGTAACAGACAAGCTGACCTCACATCTTCCCAATTTGATAAACTGTGACAAGCACAAGGTCACCTGTGTAGTATTCTTGCCAAAAATGTTTGAACTAAGTCTTTTCAGGAGAAGGCAATTAGACAAATCCAAACAGAGGGGTAATTCCATAAAACAACTAGGCTGGATGCTTCAAAAATGCTAATGTCCTGAAAGATAAGAAAAGCTGGGAACTATTTTGGCTGGCTCCGTTATTGTTTAAAAAGGCATCATGCGGACAATTGGAGACATGTAACTATGGACATCGGATAGCGGTACCGTATCGATGCGACCTTTTTGAGTGAGATCATTGTGTTGTGGTTCTGGCACAGAACGCCCTTGTCTTTAGCAGACGTGTGCTGAAGCATTCAGGAGCGAAACATCAGGGGGTCTAGAGGTTACTCTCCGATGGCTAGGCAAAAGAATCTGACCCTGCATGCTTATGCAGTCACGTGACCAAATCTGACCACTGGTGAGTCTAGGGGAAGGGTGTGGTTGTCATTATGCTATTCTTGCTACTTTCCCATAAGCGTGGAAACTTTAAATGAAGAGCTGGGGAGAAAACTTCAAGGTGACTTTTAAAGAATAGAAAACTTGTAATTTCCAAATAGTGAGAAGGGAAAAAAAAATCAAGTAATGGAAAAAACATTTAAAAATAAGCAGTAAGAAAGTATAACAGAAAACAGTGAGCAAGATGATAGCAGCTAGAACAAACACCAATTTTTTTTTGTTATATAAATGAATTTTTTCCTTGTAAGTGACAGAGGCTCTCTGAGCTAATCAAACTGATGTTAAAAAAATAAACGCTTTCCAAAAGACACAACAACAGCAACAACAAAACAGGTGAGATAGGAATAGTAAATATAATGTTAGACAAAAGAGTTCAATGTGAAAAATATTAGTTGCAAGAAAGAAGGATATTTTATGCTGACAAAAATATACAAACCATAAAAATTCATGTTTTTGGAAACCCAAAATATAGCCCTGAAATATATAAAGTAAATGCTAAAACCACATATAGCATCTATTTATAGTGTCTGGCACCTCAGGTTTCACAGGGGAGTCGTCCAGCCAAAGTACTTGGGGCACTGGTGTCCCAGTCTCCTCTATGCACTTCCAATGGCTCTGAGTGTCCATGCGTCACTGAGGACCGAAACCGCTATCCACAGAGTGAAGGCTAAAATCGGGGCGAGGACCCTCTACTCCAACACCATGCACTTCAAAGGGGAAGAGAGAGTTGGGAGGACATGCCAAGGTCACACCGTGCAGTTGCCGGCAGTAGACCCGGGCTCCCTGTTCCACTGACTCGTGACACCCCAGAGCTTTGCCTACAGCGGTCACTTGGGTTTTGCGATTTTCCTCTGGGTCTGCTTATTGAAGATGTTTCTGGCCCCTGACTCTCCGATCTTTGGGAATCATTTTCTTGAAATAGGAAACAATGCCTGGGATACAGAATATGCTCAATAAACACTGACTAAATGAATGTACAAATGAACAAACATAGCATTAGAACTCTTTAGGGGAAGCCTGAGATTTGGGTTAAATGGAAACAAGAGCGTTTTGATCTGAAAGACAGAGTAGACAAAATATTGTGATTGATTCTCCAGAAATCTCTGTAAGATTGGTTATCTAAGGCCGTGTTAGACCTGCATCAACTATTTTACTGGTGTGCGGTACCTGTTTTGTTAAATGCATGAAGAGGGTAAAATGTGGCAGTCAGTCACGATGGTGCTCTCTCAAGTTTGGTGGACAAAGTACGTAAAAATATCGGTTAAAGTCTCAATACCTAATACAGCTGGGACGACGCACATGATTTGGGGCAAAGCAGCATAATGATGAATGACGGTAACTTTCAATGGTTGGGAATGAAACTTCATGACATCACACTCTTACCTACCATAGCACAGAGATGCCAGAATAATGTAAGTGTTCTGGTACTCTGAATATGTTTCTCAATTCATTCAGTTCTTGCAACCACCGAAAGGTGGTCATTATTCACCCCACTGAAGAGATAAGGCTTAGGGAGGTTAGCTGAGGCCCCAGGTTTTAGAGCCAGCCCCAGGCCGACCTGGCAACTTACTAAAGCCTGCCTTCTCTGAAGCTACAGTCTGTGCTCTTTCCAGGGCAGTGAAACCCTTTGCTAGGATCCTGAGCCCTGCAGTGGGGCTGTGAGTACTTTAGAACAAGGGACCCAGTGTTCATCCACGTGAAACATCGACACTTAATAAAAAAGAAGGTGGGACTAGTTCTGCACCTGGACGAATTGCTCAGGAAACGGGCTCAGGCGGCTTAGGATACGGAGGCTAGTGTCTAACTGTGGACTAGACGCTTTCTGGGCGGGAAGGTTGGGCGGTGCCTGGGAGGCTCGCGTCCTGAGTCTGCGGCCGTTCCAGGCTAAAGGTACAGCCCACGGCTTGCTTTTTCCCATCATAAAAGTGGTAACTTCTTGTGATACAATTTGATTCATCTTCATAACACCTGTGTGCCCTGGCCAGTGTGGCTCAGTTGGTTGAAGTATCATTCCATACACCAAACGGTTGTGTGTTTGATTTCTGGTCATGGCACACACCTAGGTTGTGGGTTTGATCCCTGGTTGGGGTGCATCCAGGAGGCAACCAAACGATGTTTCTCTCTCACATTGATGTTTCTCTCTCCCTTTCTCTCTCTCTCTTTCTCTCTCTCTCTCAAATCAATAAACTTATTTTTTTTTAATTCTTTAAAGTTTTAAAGAATTTTTTAAATTCTTTAAAAAATAAGACCTGTGGAGTCTAACTTTAGAAGGCTGAGAGAATCTCAAGATCTTGTTTAAAATTTAATTTAGTAAGAAATGTGTGAACAATGAGGTTAAAGGTTAATTTGCACTTATGTTCAAATGAAGGTTTAAAAATAAATAACAGGACACTCTGGCGGTGATCAAAACATCTTTTAAGGCAACTGAGGGCGATGAGGCTGGTAGGATGTAGCGCTATGGCCAGGTCGTACCTTCCCATTCCTTAGGGTCAAGGTCATCGTTGAGCTGAAGTTTGATCAATCCAATCAACCACTCTGCCTCTGACTAACTGTCTCTGGTCACTGCACCTGTGAGAGTGGAGCTGTGGGCGGTTCCAGGAGCCCCGTGCCCGGGAGAGGCCGCCACTCATTCATTCCCGCTCTCTCTCTGCTAACCCTGGTGTGCCCTCCTCACCCAGCCCTACCTTCCTCTGCTCATCGGTCAGAAAAAAACTGCCGAGACTTTTAATGTACAAGATAGGGCTTGGCCTGGTGCATTTTTTCTACTCCTGGGACTTCCCCCTCCTCATCTCTCTCATCCAGTCATCCGTTCGGTACGTGTTTACTGAGCACCGACCAACCTGCTCTACGTTCGGCACCGCTGGACGCGCGAGAGCACGGTGTGAGCAGAACAGGCTGGGCGGTGCTGTCCAAGACTCTCAGCGCATCAGTCTCTGGTGTACCTGTCACCGGCCTCCTTCACTCTCCACCATCAGGTCTTCCATTCCCCAGAGAGAAAACCCTCGCCTGACCCCCAGGTTTGGCATACATAGCTTGTGCCGTCTTTTCTGCTGTCTCTACCTCCTGCTGCCATCCCAGTCCCATCTGGCCCAACATTTGAACTCCTCTGCCACAGCTCTCTAGGCTGCTCTGGGGTCCCTCCTGTCCGTTTCCCCTTCCCTCACATCTCAGTTGCAAGCAGCCTTCTGCTGTGACCCTTCCCGAAGTCGTCGCGCCAACTCTGGGATTCAGCAGTGCATTCTGTCAAGCGGGATGCCGAGGGGCACTGAGAAATTTCTCCCCTCCAGGAGCTAAGTGATTTGGTCTGAGGAGGTGGCAGCAACGGAGACCCCGTCCCTCCTGTGACTCAGGGTACTTTTAAAATCTGGTTGATTTATGGTGAATCCACGTCTGAGGGCTAAATTCTCTTCCCTTAGTCTAACCTGCACACAAGAATGGCGCTGGCTTTTTCACCTGGGACCATCCCCCGCCCCCACCCCGGGGTGGGTAATGAATGCACTCACCTCACTAAGACTGGGATCTTGGGCATCTTCTTGGACACTTTAAAGAAGCTCGTGTCTCCTTTGTTGTCAGTGAAGTACACGCCCGCCACGCTGGTCACGAGGTTCCCAGGGAACGTGAACAGGACCCTTTCATCGTCGCCCTGGTTGGCCCAATCCCAGGCCTGGCCTCCAATGAGCAAGCCTCCTCCACGTTTCATAAACTTGACCAGCTTTTCGGTCATGGTTTCATTGTAGGCGTCAATGCAGTAAACCCCCATGGAGTCTTCCACTTCCGCCTCCAGCTTCGCCTCCACCCCGGAGCCCTCGAGGATTTTGGCCAGAGGTGCCAGGGAGGGGTGCACACCTACGGGGGCCCCAGGGGAAGAACAGAGCCACCCCACTGCATTGAGGAGGAAGGGAGTGAGCTGGGCCTCCACCAAGTAGTCCTCGTGGGCCGCCACCACCAGGCGGCCTCGGCCGTAGGAGGACGCCGCAATGAGGACCTGGCCCATGTCATTCACCATCACTGGGAAGGTGGCCTCTCCAATAAGAAGCAGTTCGCACGGGACGGCATCTTCAGGGAGGTCCCAGCTGGTCACTCCGTTCATAAGGGCCTCAAAGGCAGCCGAGGGGGTCGCCATGGCTGGATGGCCGTCTGCAGAGAGGAAAGCAGAGACTCAGCTTAGTGAAGAATGGAAGGGTACACGAACCAACGAACCAGCAGGCCAAGCAATTCATCCCTCCACTGGCTGGTGCAATTCTTCCCATCATGCAGCTGAGGCCGACCTCGTGCGCTGACTCAAGCCCTCACCAGGGTGGCAGTGCCTCCCATCTAGGAGACCCCACGGCACCCTGTCCTCTTAAACTCTTGGGGTCAAACTGAAAGGGCTCGATGCTTTTCTGTCACCAAAGGAAACAAACAGAAGTGAAGAATGTGCCCCCAAGAGCTATGTTTAAGCGGTAAGACCCAGTATCTGTGAATGTGACCGTATTTGGAAATAGGGTCTTCGCAGATGTGATCGAGTTAAGACGGTCACAGTGGATTTGGGGGGCCCTAATCTGATGACTGGTGTCTCAAGGAGAGGAAATTTGCACAGACACGGACAGGGGAGAAGGCGGTGAGAAGACAATAAGGGGGGACTGGGGCGGTGCACCTGCGAGACAACAGATGCCAGACTGCGGGCGGACACCAGGGGCTAGGAGGAGGCACGGAACCGATTCTCCTCCAGAGCTTCCAGAAAGAACCAGCCTTGCCAACACCTGGATCGAAAACTCTTAGGCCTCTGGAGCCGTAAGAGGGTAATGTTCTGTTGTTGAAGCCTCTGAGTTTCCGGTGACTTGTTCCGGCAGCCCCTCCAAACCAGTACCGTGGTGCAGCCTGCCGCCCCCCAGCCACACTCCACTCCCCCCCACTCAGCTCCCACACTCATCTTGCCAGTCCCAGCTCGGGGAACCCCAGTCTGCGCAGGCTGCGTCCTGGGAGAAGGAGCTCTGGCCACAGGCACGGGCTGGGTAAGAGGAATAAAGTCCTCTGTGGCTGGAATCCAGGTGCCAGGCAGCAGAAGGTAAACAGGGATGAAATCATGGCCGATCCTTACCTGCACCTGTCCAGGTGGAGGAAGGTGTGTGTGTCTGCGGATGTGTACTCACGAAAACCCGCCACTTCTTCCCCGTGAGCTCCCCACTTAAGGACGCTCTGTAGTCTGACCTGCACTGTAGGCACTTTGCTGAAACAGTTCCCCAAGGGCAGATGTGTCTTCATACTCGGGACAGCCAGGGCTTGTCATCCTCACCGGCCACTCCACTCAGGGGCCCCGGGCAATACCGCCGTCCTGGGCCCAGAGGCACTCGCACCACCTCCAACCTTACGACCCGAGCCAACATCACCTGCCACCTCTTGAACCACCTACTTTCTACCCTTCTCTTACCGCTTCTGAAAATGCAGGTATTCCTTACGATTTTATCTTCGGCCCTTATCTCTCTTCTATTTCCCGTGTCAGCGCACATGCTCATTCTCAAGGTTACACGGCACAGTGATTACAAGTTCCGCCCTGGAGGTAGGCTGGCTGGCCGGCCCTGAACCTCAGCTCTGCTGTTACTGGCAGCGAAACCAGGTACCTCACCCCACACTGGCTCCCGCACGCAGGAAGGAGGGGTGGTAGGATCTACCATGTCAGGTTGTCCTGAGGACTGAAGGACATAACACAGGCTCGGTGCCTTTCAATGATTTATTATGTTTATGAGCATTCAGTCATTTATTATATATATGCACATATAGCGATATACACATATATCTATGTATATGCGCTTATAATTATTTTGTCAAGTGCGAATTAAGTATGTGCATAATAGAGAATTCTTATAAATGAAAAACCTAACCTAATGTCAGATTTTACACACACTGAATTAAGCATTTACTGATTCTGATTTTACAGTTTTCGCAACTTTGGGGTGAAAGTGAATAATAGTATTATATTGAGTTCTTAGGCATTTCCACAGGCCCCTGAAAAAGCCCTTGGCCCAGGCACGCGCCTTCCCGGCCGCGATGGACGCAGCCCGTGAGCCC
Organism: Phyllostomus discolor; assembly: GCF_004126475.2. NCBI lineage: Eukaryota > Metazoa > Chordata > Mammalia > Chiroptera > Phyllostomidae > Phyllostomus > Phyllostomus discolor. The sequence continues at coordinate 86,442,756 of NC_040912.2, forward strand.
GAAGCCCCTCCCGAAAGGGCCACGCCCCGATGGGTAGCAGTCTGTACCACCGAAGAAGTTGCCCACTTACTCTTTTCCCTCCAAAGCAGCTCCTCGTAGGTAAATGACCTGAGCTCGATGTCCCTGGTGGTTACCAAGGGTAACCTCCACCTCAGAGAGCTACGGGGGACATACACTCAGCAAACAACTGGTTAATAAGAGCTTCTAACCTCCCTGCTCCTCCCGGTGTCCACAAGTAACCAGGACAGCAAGCCACAGGGTCACAGTTGTGTCCCTCCTCCCGCCTGCTCCATGTCCTGTCCATGCCTTTCTTCTCGACTGCCAGTCACACTGCCTGCCATGAACCTCGCTCAGGTCCGCAGTACTGGACTGATCCCGTTTCTCCGTCACCGGTATCTGTTCTCACCTCTATCCTTTCAACACCACCATGGTGTTATTTCCAGAAGAGAACCCCTGGACCTCACCGTGGCCCACGGGGGGAAAATGTGAGCACTCTGTGGCGGGAGGTGGGGGGCGGGGGTGGTGGGAGGCCGCCAGGGCTGGGGGCTCCTTACTTTTCCAGCCTCTCCGCAGCTTCCAGAACACCTGGCGTCCCCGAACATGCCCTCCTTTCACGTTAGATTCTCTTCCCATCCTCGTCGCTTCCTGCTCCCTCTCCCTCACCTTTCTGTCTACTGAAATCCTATCCTCCTGCGAGAGGTATTTACAGAAGAGGAAGTGTATATGGCCAATTAGTATACGCAAGTATGCCCAATCTCACTAGCCAGACACATAAAAATATAATGTACGTTGCCCATGTTGTCAAAAAAGAAAGTGGGGAAGACGGAGAAGAGGAAAAGGTGGAGAAGAAGGTGAAGCAGAGGCAGCTCACAATGTCCAGTGTCCACCAGGCTTTGGGGACAGTGTCACATCTGCTGGAAGGACTGAGAGCCTGACAACCACCTGATGGTGGTAGCTCAGTTTCAAAGTGTACGTCTCCATAGGCCAGCGACCTCTCTTCCAATAACCGTCCCCGGAAAGAAGAGTGGCGGCACTAAAGATGTGCGAACAAGGATGCCCAGTGCCACAGAGTCCGGCCCAGAAATGGAGGGAGACAAATGACAGGGGACGTGTCTTGGAAGCAGTTTGGCTCCTGTGGTTAGAGGATCTCTAACCCAGAGCTGCGTACCCTGCCCCCATGGCCCACCGCACTGCGACATACAACCCTGGGGCCTGGCCCTCCACCCCCACCACCAGCCACCCATTTGCACCCCATGAAGAGCCACCCTTCACACCCCTTGTCTCTGGGCCTATCTCACTGCTGGTGTTGAAACTCCAAACATACCCTGAGCAGGAAACTCACATTTTTGTCCCTCTGGCTGTACTCTGAACTAGCTGCCGGAGGAGAAATCTCTATGCAGTGACAACGGGATGGGCAGGCGGCCTGGAGATCTGCAAAGCAGGGGGCTAGGGAAACGAGGAGGGTTTCTCCTGGGGGGGTCTCCTCCTACCTTTCTCCCTGGGCTGGCCTGCAGGCCCGAGGCGAGTGGGGTTTGGCTGGGAACGCCCGAGCTCCCTTTCTCTCTGCCACTTTCCCCTTTTCTGCACCGTGAGCGAGGCTGCAGGGTCAGCCCTGGCCTGACACGGACTCTGTGTGTGTGGCCAGACGACGTTTGAGAGGGCGAATGAGTCGACCAGAATAGACTACACTGTGAAGTGTCACGCAGCTATTGCAAAGGATGAGGTACATCTACTTTGCGGCTACCTAGACGAATGTCCTAGACATATTTTAAGTGAAAATTTCAAGTCGTCATACTACATAGGACACAGATGCATTTTTGTATGGATGGAGACAACGCTGGTAGAACTAGTCATTTCAGTAGAAGTGCTGAAACAGTGCTTCACATAAATTATAATCCCAGGAGTAAGCCTCTGAGGTATGTATGCTCACTCTCCCCATTTGACAGATGGGCAGAAACATAAAGAAAACAAAAAAACCTGGCGGCCGGAGAATCTGTCATTTAAGTCACACAGGTGGTCACGGTGCATTCGGCGTCCAAACCCAGGGCACCTAGCCCTGGAGTCCACGTTCTTACGTACCGTAAACAGATACGCCTCACAAGCACCTGTTTCTTATACACACAGAAAGCCTACGAGGCCGCATTTCAATGTACGAACGTTAGGAAGGGGCGAAGGAACAATTCTTCCTCTTTATACAAGTTTGCACCCTTTGAATTCTTTTCTGTATTACTATTACAATTAAAGATAGCACAGGTAATACCGATTTACTGAACCAAGTAAACACACATGGAATGACTGAGAATACAAGGGTACAAATAATTAAGACGAACTGATCCCATCTTACTCGTCCAAAAATGTCTTCCTTCACCTCCCAACAAGTTCTACACCTGCCCACCAGTAAGTTTTTCTTCTCCACTGTGGTTGTTCCTTGAGATTTGCAGCTGGTTCTGCTCCCACCTGCACCGGCTGTGGGTAATGCTGACACTTTCGAACCAAATTCCTCCTCTCTGTGCCCGAACCCCTGTTTGCCCTCCAAGCTTGGTGAGCTCAGACAGACACTGCCTGGAGAAATCCCTTTTATTTCTCCCCTGAAGTTCCTCCTCCTTGGTTCTATTTCCATGGATCCTGCTTTCTCTCCCCCAGGCCCACCAGTTTTCTGGAACCCGAAGCACCCCTCAAACAGAAGGTACGGCAGGCACCACTTATGACTCTGGGAGAGAGCTCTCCAAGTCCCCCACCCCCGCCACAAAGTGACCCCACAGTGCCTACGTGGGCTTTCCCTTAGGAGATGTTGTTACATGGACACAGAGGAGGGTCGTGGGCCGGTGCTGCTCACTGCCCTGCATCCTGCATCATATCTTGATTCCAAATCCTCAAAGTGGGGTGGGTGTCTGCAGTCAGGTCCTTTGGATTTCCCGGGAGCTGCTCCGCAGGGGGATGACTGACTGATGGCTGTAAGGGGTGGGCTAGGGTCAGGATGATCTTCAGCAAACAGCTGCACTGGCCTTGAAAAATGGTGCCCACCAGAGACATCCAATTCTAGAAGTCTCCTCTTCTTCACGCCGTTTCCTTCCACGAACCCTTTTTCTCTTTCCTTCTACGTCCCATGTCTTTCCCAATGTCCATCACCTTTTCTTAAGCCAGAATTAGGGTGGTCCAACCTCTTCTTTTGCATTCTGTCTGAAATAGTCCCTGCTCAGTCTTATTTGATTTTTTTTTTTTACTTAAAATGGTTTAATTCATACATTTAAAAGGTATGTAATGCACGTGAAAGGATGTAGGCGGTAAAATAATAAAAATTTTTAAAATTAAACAGACTCCCATTTACTACTGCCCAGCTTAAAAAACAGACCATTACTTGTTATCTTTGAAGGTCTGCTTGTAGCTTTCCGGAATCACTCCCTCCCCCATTCCCATAAAAGTCAGCTCGCTTCAAAACTTTGCTTTTCCTGTTTCCCCCATTTTGATCTTACCACCCCCCCTTCTTCATTCCTGAGTCCACCCCCCACCCCCGCCCCGCCCCGCGCGCTCCGTCTTCCCCAAGCTCCTGTTTGCTTCTCTGTCTGTGGGACTCCCAGCAGGACAGCAAAATGGAGGACCACCAGCTCAGCAGTGAGAGGGCCTGCTTTGTTTTCTCAAAAATCCCGGGGCTGCCTCAGGGGTGTTCGTGCCATCAGAGGCACAGTGCTGGCGAAAGGTCGGTCTGCACACCGCAGGGCTGTCACTACTAAGCTCTGCCGTGGGCTCCCAGACCCCGCTTTCCCCTGCAGGCCCTCGCCCAGGCCCACAGCCAGTCCACAAAGAGCAAGTCGGTGACGTCAGAGGAGGAGTGGAGGGGGCATAGGTTGGGGGGCGGGTGGGCGGCGGAGAGGAGAGGAAGGGCGCGGAGCGGAAAAGGTGGGGTGGGCAGGGACTCCTGCAGGCCTGGTGGCACGGAGTTTTGGGAGGGATATTGGCCCCAGACACGGTGTTTGCAAAGATCAAAGGACAGTGGGACAGAAGTGATGCTCCGTCACTAGCCACCTGTGTGACCCTGAGCCAGCCCGTCCTCCCTGGGCCAAGGTATTCCCATCTCCCAAGGCTGCAGATTAGACGCCGTTCCTCTAAGTCAGGCCTGTGCACAACTCGACGACACAAAGCAGGCAAACAAACATCACAGGCAGGGCCCCCAGAGGGGCGCTGCGGCAGGCGCCACGCAGAGCCCGAGCGCCAGCAGCCGCGACACAAACAGCGAGCGAATCTGTCCCAGGTTTGGGCCCCCGCAGTTCCGACCGTATCTCCCTCGGCCTCCGGCACCGCCCCCCGCCCCCGCCCTGGCCCGATCCGCCGCCACCAGCCCTTTTGCAGCCTGCGGGGCATTCGGAGAGGGCCGCTCACCTGATGGCCCTGCAACTTCCGAAGGGGCAGCTGGAGGGGCAGGGCTGGGCGCAGAGGGGGTGCACGGGGCTGCGGGAAAGGGGCTTCCCTGCTGGCAGCGCGGGGCGGCGAGCTGGAGCGAGGAGACGGGGCGGGGGCGGAGGAGGGGTTCCAGCGCAGTCTCCTCCTTCCCACTTCCTCCAGGCCGGATCGAGCCCGAGGGGCGGCGCTTGGCAGGCGACAGCGCTTCTTTGTGTCGCTGGCCCTGTCAGCTGGCCACTGCGGCGGTGCCCCCCATCTGGATGGCAGTGGGACCTGCCGTTTTATTGGACATAAACTTCTCTATTCACTGATAAGGACAAGGCTGAACAAATTATAGGTCACATTCTATGGAATATTATTCAGTTCTTATGGAGAGCTCACATTTCCATTGGGTTGGAGGAATGTGCTTTAAGCATTGCCAAAGGCAAAATAAAAACTAGAAATTGATCAATATGCTTTCATTTTTATAGTAAAAAACAGCCCTTTGTATATTAGTAGTATGGTGGGAGAGGGGAAGGATGCATCTCTATCTATTAATACTGTTTAACGAGAGAAATGGGGGAGGGAAACTTACAGTTCTACGTTGTTTGCTTTGCCTTGTTATATGTCACCTTTGTAAATTAACAATGTTTCAAACAACAGGTAATTAAAATTTAGCCTCCACTGTACATTTCAAACCCTATTTCTTTTCTGTAAGTCCTCTCTCATGATCTGTCGACAGCTGCTCCTCCCTTCTCTGATTTGCAAGTTCCTACTTTGCGCGGTGACTTCACCTGTTCAGGTGCTACTTCTAGCCTGTGAAATCGGGGTAGTACAGTGGTTAAAACCCAGACTGTCACGAGACGGTCAGGTTCAGATCTAAGGGCTCTATTTAATGGGCTGAGTGACTTTGAGAAGTGACTTAGTTCCTTATGCCTCAGATTTATTACCTGTAAAACGGGGAGGATGAAACGAGCACTTATATGACGGATGTACTGTAATGTTTAAATTAAGTGAGTGAATACTTGTAACTGTCTTCCCCCACTGCCTGGCAGTGTATGACTGTTAAGTAAAACAAATCTTCAAGTCGTCCTAAGAGTCAACACTTTGTATTTCAGGCAAATGTGTATCTTTTTATCCTGATTAGGGTCTGGGTCCCAATCGATGTCCCATTTCTTTTCCCCATCTCTCTTCAACCCCTTTCCCCCAAATTGACTCAGACAGACAATACTCAACAGGCGGATGTGGGTAGGTGAGTTCAGTGGCAGGCTTTACATAGAAGGAACTCCAGGCAGAGAAATCTAGAGAGCCCGAATTCAGGATCCGGTTCCTTTGAGGACAGTGAGCATCCCTGATATTCCCCAGGGCTGAGAGTTGGCAGATAAACCAGGAGGGCTGGCCACTTGCTTGCTAAGTCCCTTTCAGGTCTGAACCACTAAGACTAATAGCAAGGAAAGGGAGAAACCCAAAATATGGTTTTACCAAAAAATTTTAAAAGTAAATCAAAACAAAAACGCACATATTGCTTACATTAAAAATAAATAATACACATGGGAAGGATGCCACCTGACTTACCTCCAAGGAAGGGGTGATGAGATTTGGTGGGGAAAAGGTCTTAATTGTCAGGTTTTGTTTCTTAGGAAGGAAGAAACACACAGTCATACACACACACACACACACACACACACGCACACACACTCATAGCTACAGCAAAGGCGATAGAATGTTAGCATCTGGTACATCTGTACATCTGTTATATTATCTTCTGCACGTATCCGTAGCTTTGAAATATTTCTGCATGAAGAAAATGTTTGTAAAGGACAGGGATATATTAGACTCCTGCTGGTTAGGTGCCTGGAGAAGATACGCAGCACGCAACAATTAAGAGCCACAGAGGTAGAAAAGAAAAGCAGAAACAGACATGGAGAAACCACAGGCGACCTTTGAAAGACATCTGCCTCCCGAGGCCCAGGCGGTCTCAGGCCCCGAACCCGACCCCCTCCGCGGGCCCCGCAGGCGCCCCATCCCCAGTGCCGGCCTGAATCCTCCGCCTCCCACTCGGGATCATTGCACTGGGTCGCTGCGCCCCGGCCTGCTCCAGTTGCAGAAACCATCACTGAACAAGACTCACCGGTAGTCCAGCAGTTTCCACACCGGGCTCCTTCCGAGGGGGAAGGGATTCCTCAGGGGAGACGAGACAAGGAGAAGGGCCGGACGGCTCGGGGATTTGGAAATTGGTGGTGGCGTTGGCAGGACCCCGTAGGCGGAGGTGGTCTGTGGTGCAGATTGGGGCAGGGAGGGGGCCGTCCCGGGAGCTGATTGGCAGCCGCAGCGGTGGGGGCGGGGCCTGGACGCCCCCACCTTCGCTGACAGCGGAGGCCTGGCTTTGTGTCAGTTTTTGCACGAAATCTAGGATGGGCTCGCTGGCGCCCGCACGGAGGGCGCGGCAGGGCAATTTGTTGAAAAATCAACCCGTGAGACTATTTACCAACAACGGAGTGAGTGATAAAGTATGATAAATCTTTATGTAAACTAAAACACAACTATTTGCAAGAACGAGTTACATCTCTGTATTTGCCAGAAGTTGAGGCTATATTTATATATCATAGTTTAAATAAACATTTAAGGTGATAGTAAAACGGGGAGTGTGCATTTTTGTACAAAAATGCAAAAAATATTTTATATGCTCATGTAAGCATACCAAGTATTTGAAAAACATACATCAAACTATTAGAATCAGTACTTCAGACAAGAAAGAGTAACTTATTTTTTAAGTATTTTTCTTCATACAGCTCCTAAAACTTTTAATGGTAGTAGGTATTATTTTGTGATAAAAATAAATTCAATCAACTAAAAATAGAAAAGTATCCTTGCTCACACAGCTGGTAGTGACCACTCTACTATATATACGGTTTCTCCCTCCGTGTGGGTTTCTTGAACTTTGTTCCTAGTCCTGACTCATTTCGTTCGAGCAACAGTGGAATCCAGCACTGACATCTGAGCCAGGACCTGGCTTTATGCCTGGCCAGGTCCTGCCTTGAATCTGTGTCTGCTCATCCAGTTTTAAGAGCTCAACTTCAGGACCTGGGGGAAAACCACTTGTTCCTTTTTATGGTTGGCCCCAAAACCCCGAATGATTGGTGTGGTTGCTGGACATTCTCTGGTTTCCTGCCCCCTCCCCCCTCCCAGCTCTGGCCTCTGTTCTGCCGACACCCAAGGAGGTCTCTAAGCCCAGGCCAAACGGGCCCCATGAAGAGAGCATTAAAAGGCTTTCTCCTGACCACAAACCAGTGTCCAGGCGGACCTTGCACGGGAATGTGGATTCAGTGGTAAAGGGGATGGAGTGCCACATCCTGTAATACTTCAGGGTTTCATTACAATTTTTCAAACTAGAGGAAGTATAAGTCAAGGGCTGGTTTTTTTTTTTTTAAGCCTTCTTTCGATTCTCCACTTCATGTGGCCATAAGCAGGTGCCCCATAATGTCTGCTTGATGGAGTGGTGGACAGAATAGATAGATGTACAGTATGTGGGCCGAGGAAGGCAAGCCTAGGGTCACTCCTCAAAAAAACCCCAAAAAACCAAACAGCAACTTGATGTAGACAACTGATTAAATTATAGATTTCCTGTATTGTAAATTTTCTTCTTGTTGTGCTCTCTTTGCTTTTCATTTTCTCTTTAACCATTTTGTTTTCTTTCTATATCTCCCCAAATTTCAGGAGGGGTTATCCTCTCTCTCTTTCAGACTTCACATTACTAACTCAATTTTAAATCCTATATCCTGCCCTGGCTGGTATGGCTCAGTGGATTGAGTGCCAGCCTGTGAATTGAAAGGTTGTCAGTTCAATTTCTAGTCAGGGCACATGCCCGGTTTGTGGCTGGGTCCCCAGTGGGGGGGGGGGGGCGTTGTGAGAGGTGGCCACACATCAATGTTTCTCTCTCTCTCCTCCCTCCCTTCGCCTCTCTAAAAATAAATAAATAAAATCTTAAAAAGAAATAAATCCTATAAATCCTATATCTTTCCCTATTTCTAATTCCCCTCGAGTTTCTGTTTTTCTTTCCAGTTTTTGCCCCGAGTAATAGAGACCTCCATGAAATCATTAAAGTACTGAAATAACTTTTGAGATATTAAGTTCTATAAATACTCAGTAATATAGAAATGAATGCACAATTTATTAAAAACCCATACTACAAAACATTATGAGGTTCTTAAAAAAATGAGCTTATCATACTTCAAGAATGCTTTCAATCTATATTGTCAATGAAAAATTTATGATTCTACTTTTTAATGTGTATCTAACAGAAGAAAATAAAGCCATATTGGGGGACTTCAGGAAGTGAGAAGAATTGACCAGGAATTTTTTTCTTTAGACATTTGGTACTTTTAAAACGTTATAAAAGTCATTTTAAAATAAAAAAAAATAGGGCCATTTGGTAATACTACCCTTAGGTCTATACACAGTAGAAATGCAGACACATGCTACCAACAGAAGGTACCGAAGGGTTTGTTCAAAGCAGTGCCATCCGCACGGTCTAAAACCGGACGCTGCCCAGGCCTTGCCCTCCCTGCTTTCCACCTATAACACCACCCCCGTGCCACCTGCTATTGCAAGATTCTTAAACATTTTATTCTCAGACCAACAAATACTGAGGGGCTATTATAAAAGATCTGCTTTGCAGAAATTCTAAAGGATGTATCACAAGAAGACATAAAACGGTCTTTGGTGATCTGAGACGTCAGACAAAATAGCGAGAGACTTCCAGTTCTGGCCCTGAGAGAATGAATACCTTGTCGGAAACAACCCTCCCACCGGAACACATCAGTAAAAGTTGGACAAAACACAGGGAACAATGGAAGACTCTGAAGAGCCAACAAAACAAGCAGGGCTTGAAAAAAGCTGGATCCTGAGGGAAGGCAAATAGGATTGGAGCGCCACACCTACTGTGGCCTTTCCCTTCGGGGTATTTTTCAGTTCCCAGTGCAGGGTAACGGGAACAGGAATGGAGGCCAAAAGGAAAGTGTCAGTTTTACAGGCTTCAGATATCACCAAACCACAGGAACTCAGAGAGCAAAACTTCAGAGAAGAAGAAATCTCAGAGAAGTGAATCTAAAAATCTATGTCTAAATTCCCCTTAAGTCACTGGCTGACTCCTAAGCTATGCAGCTTCAGGAAGGCTCTCCCTCCACCCTCACCTCTGCAAAACCACAGAAAACAATGGCTAAAATCCTGTAAAAACTGAGCAGACATTTCAATAGCTGCACCGTCCAGGGATAAGGCAGTGGAAGTCAACTCCTACCAAAGTAAACGATTCTTATCAACACACTCCGCTTTCGGTTGAGATACAAGAAATTCCATTGCCTATGAATAACAATGACGCTTTGCGAGTAAGGACTATGTTCTTGGATAAAGGAGAAACCTAAAACAGACCAGTTCTAACAAAGCTTTAAACAGGCCTTTGATAGTATGAAATTAATCTGCTGATACTTTATCTGTCCCCCACCCCTGAAAAAAATTCTGTTTGAAAAATAACAACAGCAACCTATAACTTCTCATCGCCAATGTCCTGCATCCAATGAAAAATTTAGAGGGAGGCTAAAAGTCAGGCTAAGTTGCCAAGGACTCAGGAAAACAACAGACAGTAGAAACAGACTCACGGGTGGTTTCAGACCTCGGGGTTGAGATCGGCGGCTGGCTTTATCACAGCTGTGAATACTATGTTCAGGTGGGACAGAAACAAGGCTGGGGGATTTCAGGACAGATGTAAAACTCATGAGAGAGTAAAACGGAAACTTAAGAAGATCATCATTGGAATCAGGAATTCAATAGTTGACTTTAATAGCATATTAGACACAAATGACCAGAGAATGGGTGAAGTGTAACAACGTTGAATAGAAAATATTTGAAAATGACACAGGGAAGAAATCATGATGCACAAAGAGATGAAAGGAGGTACAATACAAAGGCCATAATAGAATATTAAGACATGGTAGGAGGTTGTGGATCACGTGTGTTCGAGTCCTAGAAGAGGAGAGGGAGAACGATACAGAAGCAATATATTAACAATTAATGACTGAAAATCCCCTGAAAGAGATGAAAAACATCAAAACTCAAATTGAAAACCTCCACGTTCCCTAAGTGGACTAAAAACAAAAGAAAGCTACAGTGGGCATATCATAGTCAAACTGCTAAAAACCAGATTCAGGGAGGAAACTGAAAATCAGCCAGACATAAAGGACCTTTCCATTCGGAGGCACAATAATACAGCTGGCTTTTCACAAGAAATGATGGAAACCAAGATACAATGGAATTGCTTTAAAAAAGAAAGATAAAATCTGCCAACCTAAAATTCTGTGCACAGGAAAAATAAATGCCCCCCCCAAAAAAACCCCAATTAATTATAGATAAACAGAAGCTGAGAGAATTTGTGGGCAATACAGTATAAGAACTACAAAAAGGAGTTCCTTGAGATTAAGGAAAAGTATTCCAGATAGGAGCCCCTAACTACATGGAAGAATAGACAATACTGAAAAGAGTAAATGCATAGGCAAATATGTTAATATTGACTGTTTAAGTACACAAATATAATGTCTTCTGGGCTATAGGATCATACAAAAATAAAGTAAAATCTATAATAATAACAGCACAGCTGCAAGATGAGGGTTAGTAAACATACACTGTTTTTAAAGTGATTGCACTCTTTGAGCCTTACCCATACCCTGATACAAAGACAGACAAAGGATACTATGAGAAAAGAAAATTATAGGCCAACATGTGTGATGAACACAGATGTAAAAATCCTCAACCAATATTACCAGACTGAATTAAACAGCATCTGAAAGGGCCACACATGATGATTAAGTGGGATTTATTTCAGAAATGCAAGGGAGGTTCAATATCTGCAAACCAACAACTGTGCCGCGTACCACGTGAGCAAAATGAAGGATGAAATCCTAGAATCATGTCAGTAGATCCAGAGAGACAGTGGGAACATAAGCAACAATTTTTATGATAAAAATTCTCAACAAACCGGATATATAAGAAATACATCCCGGTATAATGAAGGCCACATATTACAAACCAACAGTTGACCTCAGACTCAAGGAGGAAAAGCCGAAAGCTTTTCCTGAAAGGTCAGGGACAAGACAAAAGACCCACTCTCACCGCTTCTTTTCGGCATTGTACTAGAAGTTCTACCCAGAGCAATTAGGCAAGAAAAAGAAATAAAAGGCATCCAGCAGGAAAAGAAGAAGTTAAATGGCTTCTGCAGACGACATCATCTTGTCTATTGAAAACCCTAAAGACTCCACCAAAAATCCTGTAAGAACTAATGAACAAATTCAGTATGGTTGCAGAATACAAAACTAACAGAAAAATCAGTTGGGTTTCCCTACACTAACAACAAAGTATTTAAAAGGAAAATTAAGAAAGCAATGCTATTTATAATAGAATCCAGTACAGTAAAATACTTAGAAATTTAACCAAAGAGGTGGAAGATCTGTACACTGAAAACGATAAAATACTGATGAAAGAAATTGAAGACACAAATAAATTAAAAATATTCTGTGTTCATGAATTAGTCGAATAAATAATGTTAAAACGTCTATACTACCGGAAGCAATCTACAGATTCAATGCAAACTCCCATCAAAGCTCCAATGGCATTTTCCACAAAAATAGAAAAAAAAAGTCCTAAAATTCATATGGAACTACAAAAGAATTCAAATAGCCTAGGAATCTTAAGAATAAAATTTGAGGCCCCACAGTGCCTGACTTCAAACAATATTACAAAGCTATAGTAATCAAAACCAGTATAGCATTTGCATAAAAACAGACTTATAGCCCTGGCCGGTGTGGCTCAGTGGAATGAGTGCCAGCCTGAGAACCGAAAGGCTGCCAGTTTGATTCCCAGTCAGGGCATATGCCTGGGTCGTGGGCCAGGTATCCAGTTGGGGGCATGCGAGGGGCAAGCAATCGATGTATCTCTCACATATGGATATTTCTCTGCCTCTCGTCTCCCTCTCTTCCCTTCTCTCTAAAAATAAATAAATAAAATCTTTAAAAAACAGAGAAGAAAGAAACAGACTTATAGTCCAGTGAAACAGAATAGAGAGCCCAGAACTGAACCCACACATTTATATTCAGCTGATCTTTAACAAAAGTGTGAAGAACACACAATGGGGGAAGGGTAGTCTCTTCAATAAGTGGCGCTGGAATAACTAGATATCCACATGCAGAAAACTGCATTTGGGCTCTTACTTCACCATGTAAAAAATCAACCCCAAAATTCATTCAAGATATAAATGTTTGACCTGAAACTGTAAAGCTACTAGAAGAATGCATAGAGAAAAGTTTCTTGACATTGATCTGGGCAATAAAATTTTTGGATATGACCCTAAAACAGAGGCGACAAAAGCAAAAGTAAACAAGTGGGACTATATCTTGTTTAGTAAACTAAACTAAAAAGCATCTGCATGTCAAAGAAAACCCTCAACAGAGTGAAGGGACAGCCTACAGAATAGGAGGAAATATTTGCACACCATATACCCAATAAGGGGTTAACATCCAAAGTACACAAGGAACTCAAACAACTCAATAGCAACAAAACAAACAACCCAACTACAAAATGAGTAGTGGACCCGGACAGACATTTCTCAAAAGAACACATACAGATAACCAAGAGACACAAGCAAAGGTCCTCAAATCCACTCGTCATCAGGGAAATGCAAATTTAAACCACGAGATACCACCTTACACCCGCCAGAAGAACCAGTATCAGAAACACAAGCGGTAATCATTGTTGGTGAGGATGTGGAGAAATGAGAGCCCATGGCACTGCTGGCGTGCATGGACATTGAACAGTCGTTGTAGAAAACAGTATATATAGAGGTTCCTCAAAATATTAAAAATAGAACCATATCATCCAGCAGTGCTACCTGTGAGTATATATTCATATGAAATAAAATCAGTACCTGGAAGTAAGACGTGCACTCCGATATTCACTGCAGCATTATTCATAGGTATGGAAACAACCTATGTGTCTATCAAATGAATGAATCAAGAAATCGTGGTACACACATACAATGCAATTTATTTAGCTGTAACAAAGAAGGAAATCCTGCCATCTGCAACAAGATGGATGAAACTTGAAGACATTATGCTAAGTTTCAAAGTAATTCAGACAAAGAAAGGCAAATACTATATGACCTCAATTATATGTGGAATGTGAAAGTCAAATTCATAAAAGCAGAGAATGGCATCGTAGTTAATAGGAGCCAGGGGGTGGGGAAAATGGAGAAATATTGGTCAAAGTTTGCAAAGTTTCAGATATGTAAGATGAAACATTCTGAATATCTAATATGTAGATAGTATAGTGACTACAGTTAATAATACTGGATTATTATGTATTTCACATTTGCTGACAGAGTATACCTCAATTGTTCTCACCAAAAAGGGGTAAACTGTGCAAAGTGACAAATATGTTAATTAGCTTGATTGTGGTAATCATTTCACAATGTATACATATATCTAAAGATCACACTGTACACTATATATATTTTTATTTGTCAATTATATGAGTTAACTATATTATATAACTAGAGTAATCCTGAAACAGTCAACCTCAAACATCAGAAGATGTAACTTCCAAGTAAGAAGAGAAGTAAAATGGGGAAGCAAAGAAGGAGAAAAAAAGAGGGAGGAAGAGGGAAAGAGAGAGAAAGCAAGCAGAAAAATGAAAAGCAAATAATAAGATGGTAAAAATAAATCTAATTATATTACTAAGTACAATACATTTTACAACTAAATTATTTAATGATGAGTTATAAATGATCAAACAATAATTTAAAAAACTCAGTACTGAAATAATACAGATAAGTTTCTTGACATATATTCCTAAAACACGGATTTAGAAAGATTTAAAGTCCAAGGATGATGTAAATCAAAGACACCTTAATTTAATTCTGAACAAAGTAAAAATTTAAAACAAAAGGTGTTAATTGGTAGCCATAATATTGTATCCCTACATTATGATAAAATTTTCGATTTACTCCAATTCACTGATAACATAGCCTCAAAATATATAAAGTAAAAACATACAGATCTCTAGTGAGAAAGTTCAAAATCAACAATTATAGTGACAGATTTTAATATACTTCTCTTTTGTAATCGATAATTCAGGTAGATAAAAAATTGGTGAAGATATGGCAGATCTGGATTGCATAATTAACACACTTGTTTTAAAGGTATATGCCTGGCTCGTGTGTCTCAGTGGATGGAGTGTGGCCTGAGAACCAAAGGGTCGCTGGTTCAGTTCCCCGTCAGGGCACATGCCTTGGTTGCAGGCCAGGTCCCCAGCAGGGGATGTGTGAGAGGCAATCACATGTTGATGTTTCTTTCCCTCTCTTTCTCCTTCCCTTCCCCTCCTTCTAAAAATAGATAAATAAAAATCTTAAAAAAAAAGGTATATATAGGCAGCCACATAATTAGAGACTACACATTATCTTCAAGTAGACAAAAAAAACTGACCATATGCTAGGTTATAAAGCAAACTTCAATCAATCTAAAGGAATTGGTATTAGATATTTTCTGACTACATTATAAATTAGTTAGGCAACACTTACTATAAGATAATAAAAGAATCTTTAGGTGAGTGCAAATTAAAATACACGCTTCTTAAAAATTCATAGTCAAATAAAAAACCATAATGGGAATTATAAATAATTAAAGCTATGTAATAGCAAAATACTCATATAAAAACTCATGACATATAGCAAAAAAGGTGATACCAATTTATAAGAAAGATCTTATATAAGAAAAAAAGCTCAAAATTAATAAGCTAAGCATATACTTAAGACCTTAGAAAATAAATAACAAAAAATTCAAAGATAGGAAGAAATCATAAAATAAATAACAACTAATGAAAATAGACAGTTTTTTTGTATGTGAAAGAGCTAATAAAGTAGTACAAGTTCTGACAAAATTAATCAAAACAGAAAGAGAAAGAATATATACACATATTAATAATGAGAATGCAATCATAATACTAGATGAGGGAAATATATAAACATGTAACAAGATATTATGAACAATTTTATTCTATTTTGAATATATGTATTTATATGAAATGGTTAAATATCTATGAAAGTACAATTTATGAAAATTGACTGCATAAGAAAACCTAAACAGTCCTACAATCCTTAAAGTAATTGAACCAGTAAGTTTAATATCTTCTGACAAAATAATCTCAAAGTGCTGAGGGCTTTGCTTGTGATTTGAGCAAATATTCAAGGACCAGATAATTCCAATCTTGCACAGATTTTTACAGAGAATAGTAATAGTGAGAATACTACCCATCTTATTTTATGAGGTAATATCATCAGCAGATAAGGTTAGTACCAAAAAGGATAATTAGAGGCCATTCTGAAGTTACATATATATGCAAATATCTAATGCTTATATTTATATGTATACATAAAAGTTTTTGCATATTAACCATAGAGGGTTTATTCCAGGGATGTAAAGTTGACTTAATATTAAAAATTGAATACTATAGTTTACCATATTAACATATTTAGAGAAAAATTATTTTAAAAAATCAATAACTATAGGAGTAATCCATAAAACATCACATAATAAAGTATAAAAGTGCTTATCATAAAAATAACTGAACTTTCTTATCATGTGATAAAGTTATGACATCACCATAGTAATTGCAACATTTAAATTTGATATAGTGAAATTTTTCTCTTTATTATCTTAAGGATAAAACAAAATGCCCTTCCCTACTTTTGTTTACATTACACTGGAGGTAATAGTCAATGCAGTAAGACAATAAAAGGAAAAAGAAATTAAAGTTATAAAGATTGGAAAGGAAGAAACAAACCATCATGATTTTCAGATGATATCACTAGTTGTGTAGCAAATATGAAATATTCTAGGTAAATTTAGAATTATTGATGGAGTTTATTAAGTTTGATATATAATCAATATATAAAAGGCAATTGCTTTTCTACACATCAGCAACAAAAAGCTACAACATATAATTTTTATAAAAGAAAACATTTATGGCAATATGATAATTTACTTATGTAAATACATTTAACAAGAAAAGGAAAACAATGAAAAATATTACAAAACCTTAAAGTAAGCTAAATAAATAGCATTATACACCAAATTCATAGGTGGAAAGATTCAATATCTTAAAGAGGCCATTTCTCCTCAAATTGCCTTCTAGAATTAATTCAGTATCAACCAGAATTCTAGCAGGTTTGTTTGTATGTTTGTTTCTTGTTTTGTTATTTAAATATTAATATGGAGGATCAAAGATCCAAAATTGCTAAAACAGTCTAGAAGAATAAAGAGGGGGAAAATCTTTCTTTCTAGGTTGTAAGATTTACTATAAAACTCTAGCAGTTAAAAATAATTTAATATTGGTGCAGAGTCAGACATGTAGGCAGTGAAAGAGAGCAGGGAGCTCAAAACAAATTCTCGCATATACGAAAACAAGATCCATGCAGATCACTGGTGATGGGACAACCACCCACCTGGAATAGAAACTGTAACAATCAGATTCCAGGTAGATGAAGACTGATTGCCAGATGCAAAACTATAAAAGCTTTCAGAGGAAAGTACAGGAAAATTAATTTACTCCCTTGAGAAAACAATTTTCTCAAACAAGACAAACTATAAAAGAAAGAGTACTGGTCACTTAAAAATTCAAGACTTAGTTCCTGGAAAGAGGCAGAGAGAAAGAAAAGCTAAGCATCAACTGGAAGCAGATAACTGCAGCATACATAGCTAACAAGGGATTGGTTAGCATTCAGTTTTTACAAGGAAAGCATTCCAGTGCTTGCTAGGGCAGCGCATACACTAAAATGTACATATACTAGAATGAGTCAATAAGAAAAAGACAAACAACCCAATATAAAAATGAGAACAAACAACCCAGGATTATCACAGAGAGAAAGCACCATCGCTTTTCAACATGTGAAAAGACGGTCACCTTCATTACTGATCAGAGAAATGCCAATCAGACTCACAAGGGAATGTTCCCTCACGCCTGCCCGAGTGGCTAAAAATGAAATTTCATAATAACAAGTTATGACAAGTATGTAGAGCAACAAGTATGTAGGGATTCTCATCTCTTGCTAGAGGGGGTGCAGAATGGCTCAACATTTGGAAAACAGCTCGGAAGTAACCTAATAAAGTTGAACATGCGCAAATCTCGTAACTCAGTAATTCAGCACTGGTGTGTACTCCAGAGTAACTCCCGCCCATGTGAACCAGACGTCATGTAGGAGAATGCTGGAGGCCGCGTTATTGGTTAATAACCCCTGTAATAGGCAGCCTTTAACAGGGGCCCCCCAAGTACCCCTGCCTCTGGGTATTCACTCTTGTATAACCTCTTCCCCTTGAGTGTGAGCTGAAACTATCACTTCTAGTGAACAGATGGCCAACTGATGGGATGTCACTTTTGAGATTGGGTTACTCCTCTCTCTCTCTCCCTTTACTCTGGGGGAAGCAAGTCCGTGTACATAGGCCCATGTGGCAAAAAACTGATGAGTAAAGTAAGGGCTGCTTGAACACCAGCACTAGGATGGCTGGCAGTGGATCTTATGGCTAAGGCATCTTGGTTAAGACCAATAGGGACTGCGCCAGATTTCACCAAGCTCCTCCAAACAGCCTGCAGTTTTAAAACTTATGGATTGCTCATTTCTGGAATTTTCTATTTAATATTTTCAGACCGTGGTTGACCGCGGGTCACTGAAACCGCGGGTAACCGAAACCACGGAACTGCAGATAAGGGGAACTACTGGACTGAAATGATATCAATTGACAAATAAATAGTTCGGAGTGTAAAAGGATGGATGGACAGACGGATGGTCACCTAGACAGATACTATGTCCTTTAAGTTTAATTAGACCTGCTCTTCTTCCAGCAGTTTCCGTGATTGTTCTGTCAGTAAATCTCTTCTACTGAAGGCCTTCTCCCTCCATTGCAAGTTGAGTCAACGCAGAGGCCAGCTTAGGGGGCTGTTTACTGGGTAACTTACCTGAAGGCCAAATGCATTCCAGGCTAAACATTCCACAGGATTCCCTGCACCCACTCTCACCACCAGCCCTCCTCCCACCCCGCCCC